>NC_133334.1:94077961-94677961 GCF_042186555.1 Aquarana catesbeiana | reverse complement strand
GTTGGCTTCGCTGACCATCTATATCAGCAGGCAGGATACCTGCATGAGGCAACCCATCACTCCAGAGCAGAGGCTCGTTGCTACCCTGCAGTACTTGGCGACGGGGAGAAGCCTGCAGGACTTGAAGTTCTCGACAGGCATCTCCCCCCAGGCTCTGGGTATCATTATCCCAGAGACCTGTTCTGCCATCATCCAGGTCCTGCAGAAGGAGTATATGAAGGTAAAATTTTTATCCTTTAATATCACATTTTATTGTATATAATGTTTGATAATATATTTTATTTCTTTCCTCATTTTCTAATTACCATGATTGGAATATGCTGTGAATGTCCCTTTTGTCCTCATTCATGCTGGATTTTTATGTAATTATTTTTGTTGTCCTTCATACATATTTGCCTTCACTTACCTCCCCAGCATTCTCTCCTGCCCCTATATTCACCTCATGTAGTCACTTAACAATGTATTTTATCAGCTCCATAGTAGTGCTTTACCCCAAACAACCCCTAAAATGTTTAGAAATGTGATTTGTGCTTTAAATTCAGGCAGAGTGCCAGAGGCTTGTTTTTGTGGTGTCCCCAAATAATTTTTAACCCTTCCTCCCCCCAACTGCTAAGTCAGCTGATCCCAATTCTCTATCTATCCTCAATCATCTATCTGCTGACTTTGCCAAACCCATACACACTAGACCCATCTCTTTTGTGGTCAGATTTATTGATGAATTCCCCAAAGCATGTAGTGCAAGGACCTGCCGGTATACTTTCAAATGGTACTGTTTAAAGTTTTTGTATCCTATTATTATCTTGATAGGTAATAGCAGAATGTCCAAATGTGCTCAAATATGTACAGTGTGCATTTATATCTTTGTATTATGACACTTCTTACCTGTCCAGTGGGCTGCCAATAGTGTAACTAAGGAGGGACTATTCAAAGTAATATCCATTATTTAGGCATTCATCTCTCAATGAAGTGGAGAGGGTTACCTGTCCAAGATTCCCCCCCTATAATGTTAGAAATGGCCCCTGAGAGGGGGGGGGGGATATGATAGGTGTACCTTATACTTTGGTGTTGTCAAATTCCCCTTAATAAATGTTATCTGGATGTTGGCCAAGAATGTTTGTGTCTAATCTGCTTTCCATGTTTATGTGCAAAAATAATAATTTTTTTGTTTTCCTCAACAGTTTCCTTCCACGCCACAGGAATGGCAGACTGTGGTCTCCCACTTTGCCCAGCGGTGGGACTTTCCTAACTGCGGAGGGGCAATTGATGGGAAACACTTCCACATCATCCCACCACCCAACTCGGGGTCGTACTATTATAATTACAAGGGGTTCAATAGTATTGTGATGTTGGCGGTGGTGTCGGCTAATTACGAGTTCCTGTATGTGGACGTGGGGAAGAATGGCCGGATGTCCGATGGTGGAGTCATCGCCCAGATGGAGTTTTACATGTGTCTCCAGAATGGCAGCTTGGACTTGCCACCTCCAGAAGACAATGTTGAAGGACTCCCATTCGTCTTCGTTGCGGATGAAGCATTTGCGCTGGGGGACCATCTTATGTGGCCATTCCCGATGAGGACCCTCACCCCGGAACAAAGGGTTTTTAATTACCGGCTGGCCAGAGCCAGAAGAGTGGTGGAGAACACATTTGGAATAATGGCCAGCCTGTTCCGCCTATTTCTTACACCCATCCATATGGCGGAGTATAAACGGAATCATATAATCCTGGCGTGCTGTGTTCTACATAACTTTTTACGGCAACATTCTGCCAACTATGCTAGCTCAGTTGGGCCTGAGGCCGGAATGATAAATGAAACAACCCTGATTGCGCTTGAAAGTGGCCGTCCTGGCTTGCCCTCCCTGAGTGCCCGTGATGTCCGGTTAAGATACCTTGAGTTCTTTGTGGGTAGGGGGGCCATCAATATGCCAGACATTTTGTGAAACCTTGATCCAATAAAAAAAAATCGCAAATCTTTGGTGACATTTACTGCTTGTGTTTGTTTTAGCTGACCCTGACAGAAATGTGGTGAGTCCAGAAAACGGCGTGATTGTGTAACCTTACAAAGCACTGTTGGGTGTTATTTACTAAAGGCAAAGACACTTTGCACTACAAGTGCACCTGAAACTGCACTGAAACTGCACTTGTAGTGCAAAGAGGATTTGCCCTTAGGAAATAAGCCCCATTGTCACAGAAAACAGCAATTACATCACCACAAAAGTGTTGTAGCGTTGAGACAATAATCCACACATTCTTGATTAACAATCTTTTTAATACCTGCACAATCACATGTGCATTTAGAAAAGGTTTTTAAAACAAACCAACATGTTTGTTGTATAACAATTTTTGGGGTGGCATTATCAAAAATAGAAATGTCCATTTAAGATAAAACAGGCACGTGTAAAACCAACAAGAAAGACACAAATCTTGAACTTATAAAGTTCACATTTGGTAGAACTTGAAGGCCATATCAGACATGAGTATTTAGGAACTGTGTTTGATATTGCATTCGGATGGGGTGAAGTCACCCCAGGAAAAGCCAAATTTGGAAGATGCACACAAATTTCCCAATGTCAACATATGCTAGCTGCCATCACGGGGGATCAAGGGACGTGTTTTGGGGGAGAAACCCCTTCCTCTCAGCTACTTTATTATTGAGGAACCACATACTCGGATGGTACCGATACATCGATGACCTCTTTATTATATGGGATGGATCGATTGATCTCCTCCAACAATGCCTGTTGAGGATGAATCGAAACGAATTCAACCTTAACTTTACAATGTCATTTGATGAGCACTGTGTCACATTTTTGGATGTGGAGGTCTACAGAGGAGAGGGAGGGACTATTATGAGTAAACTTTACAGAAAACCTACTGCGAGCAACGCAATTTTACATGCCACTAGCTTCCACCCCAAACCCCTCCTTGTTTCAATTCCGTATAGCCAGTACCTTAGAGTGAGACGCAATTGCTCCAACTATGACACTTTTAGAATGGAAGCAAACAAATTACGTGACAGATTATTACTATGGGGCTATTCCCATGCTTCACTCAAACGGTCTTTCAAAAAAGCCCTTATGCAGCCAAGAAACGAGTTACTGTACTTGGAAAAAGCAAATAAAACTGGCAAAAATGATACGGACACTATTAGAATCATCACAAAATACAATAACCAACATAGACAAGTCAGGAACATTGTGGAAAGATACTGGCATATGCTACAGTGTGATCCAACATTGGGGCCCATTGTCTCACAGAGACCCCTCTTCACCTTTAAACGAACCACTTCTTTGAGAGATAAAATCACTACAAGTGAATTCAAGGGGGAAGTAGGCAAATCCCACTGCAAGTACAAGGGAACTTTTAGATGTGGAGATTGCAACTACTGTAAATACATGCTCACAGACAAAAACCCGACCCTTCCGAATGGTCAGATTTTCCATCCTAAACACTTCGCTAATTGTAAAACTTGTGGGGTGATCTATATACTCATATGCGAGTGTACGTGTTTCTATATAGGAAAAACAAAAACAGAGTTTTGGAAGAGAGCATATAGACATATACTGGGCATGAAAACCTGTGACCCTGATCTCCCACTTGGGAGACATACCACAATAGTGCACAGCGGCAAATTTCCAAAGATTAAATTTCTTATTTTAGACCGAGTACACCCGGGGTCAAGGGGAGGCGACTGGAACAAGACATTGTTACAGTTGGAATCCCGCTGGATATATAATTTAAGAGCTACTCAACCCCCAGGCTTGAACGAAACCATCTGGTTCAAGCCTTTCCTTGAAGGTTTCTCTTCAGGTGGTAGGGAGCAATAATTACGATGATTATCCTTGTAAACCATGGGCTATCAATCTGCCCTTTGACTATATAAACATCTTTTTGGCATCACTGCCCCCTTCCCTATATGTCATTTAAATCTGTTCCTCCGCCTCTATGACGTATAATCATGCCATACATAATATACTTTAATTGCAGACTGTGTACATATATGCTTAGTGTAACTGTTTTCCTCTCTATAGTCTATGCCCCAGAAATACAATCTCTATGTATATCTAACTTTAATATTTGTCACCCCAGCCCATATAACATCTACTAAGTAGTGTAATTCCCACATGTACTTATATTCTCATTTTGTTTGTCGTTTTTTAATCTTTTTTCATTGAATGTATAATCTCAGCCTGTAAAATACTGTCAGTCAGTGGCATTTCCCCTGTATTGCGATAAATTTACAATACTTTAAACTCTGTGCACATTTTTTTTGTGTCTTTATTAAAATCCCAGTCTGTGACCTGAAGTTCACCCGGCACACAAAGCCGCCTGAGTGGTTCCGGCTCATGGCGGCGTTGTGTGAGGCTACAGTGTTGTCTACACTGTCCTCCATCTTGCGACCCCGGCGGGCATGCGCAGTCCGCCGGGGAAGCTAGACGTGTCGGCGGGTGGAGTAGGCAAGGCCACGCCTCATCGCGGATGCTTGCGCGGGGGGACCTGGCGGCGCTCGCTCCACCCGGGGGGCCATTCTCAGCGTGTCCGCCCCTCCTCTGCCACTAACAATCAGCTGTTGGCTATTACACCAACAGCTGATTGGCGAGGAGGGCTTCTTATATCCGGACACTGCTCACACCGAGCGTTCACTGCAGTGTGCAGGACGCTGTTGGTCTGAGCTGATGTCCAGTTATCTTGTATACAAAGTAAGTGACACTTTAATATATAACCTATGTTTTACTTAATATACTTCAATCTTGATGCTGCATTACTCTCTGCATTTGCACCTCTTTAGCCAGAAGGCATCATTATATGGCTGAAATTTGGATTCTCTCCCCTTTCCTCCCCCTCCATCTTAGCTTTTGGATTTGCTATTGCTGTGATCACTGACCTTTTTGGCCAATCACACTGTATATTATTTATCTACCTCTCCATTGATTTAAATACCATTTAACCACTACTACTTAACCAATGATAATCTAGATGTATCCGGATTTTATAAACCCTTTAAATATATTGATATATTTATATCTCAAACTGTCAGTAATATCCAGTTGGATAAACTATACATCTATTTAATGGTATTCCCATATCTCCCTCCCCCTTTCGTTATTACTTTTAGCCATCCAAGATACGTTAAACCTACATCAGTTACCCTCCACATGTCCCTTTGAACCCTCCACAGTAGTTTTATCAGGTATGTTTGTACCTTTACTATTAAAAGATTTTTTCCGTATCTAATTATACTCATTTGAAGTTTTGATCAATGATTGGCCATTATATACCTTTATATTTCTACATTCTACAGGACCCGCATTCGGTCTCAGTGGAATTTTTAGGTCTAAAATTTCTTTACGCCCCACATCTTTGGGCCTTTCCTCCAATTTTTGAGGAACTAAATCATCTGCATATATCCATACCTAGTCAAATCTTCTTTTGCTATGCATGAAGTACAGTACTAATATCTTGGATATGTTAATCAACCCTTACCTATCACAATCGGGAATACGCTGGATGGGCAGACAGTGTCAGCGCCTTTGTTTTTAAACTGTTCTGGAATGCGAATTTAGCTTACACAGTGCCAATGTAAGTGTAAATAGAATGAAAAATACAGCATGCACCTATGTCCTTATGGTTTGATATGTACACATATTTATTACTTTTCTGTTAAATACATTGTCTTTAATTTAGAAACCTCTGTTAAACTTACATCCACCCCTGAAGAAGGAGGCTAAACAACTCTGAAACGCGTCGGGTGCAAGTACATTGGTATCAATATCCCATATATGTACAAGTGTATGAATCGCATTCCTTTCAATGTTTGTTATATTGTTTATTGATGCTTTTATGATGTTTTTGAAATGAATAAATTATTGTTTATATACTATACATCTTCCTTATGTTTTTCCATATGTGCCTTTAAAGTCCACCAATAGGGGAATTTTTTCTCTGCTTGAATTATTATTGAGGAAGGGGTTGCACCCCCAAAATGCGTCCATTGATCTCCCGTGATGGCAGATAGCACATGTTGACACACTGTGTGCATCCTCCAAATTTGGCTTTTCTAAAAATCGCTAAAACATTTTGAACATTGTAGCACACAAAAAAGAAAGAGATTTGGAGGGGTTTTAAACTTTACCCAAAACATCAATGATGTTCTTATTTTTTTGAATAACATCATTGATGATTTTCTTGAGGTTTTCTAATGCTAAATTACACCCCATGATCTCCCCAATCAGGATCTGTGCACTTTCTGATGTGAAAGGATCTGGATCCACAACATCACGATCACCTAAAAAGAGAGAAACCAAACAAAAACAGGTATAAAAAATATGCCGGTATCCATCTCTTACCTGAGCCTGTGGTCGCAGACACTCACCTGTTGTGGTGACTAGTTCCACCACGTCTTCTTCCTCCTGCTCTTCTTGTGTTGGGGGGATTTCCCCTTCTTCCAGAGGGGGGGGGCTCTGGTCTCCTCAGATGAGGGGTGTCCTCTGAGTCTTTTCTCCCCTATGGAAAACAAAAATGGTATACTTAGCACACAGATATTTGATGGCAGAACTATAAATAGGAAACATTGCTTGGAAGTGGGGTACAATTGTCTATTTTGGCAGAGTTCCAAAATGTAGCATTTTCAGTATCCTTTGTCAAGCTGCAATACTTTACCTGTTTGGTACAAGCTTCATAGATGGAGACCCCCCTATAGTATACACTGGAGCACCTGTGTGGCCCCCCTAATAAAAATGGTGTTCTTGTGTCCCACACTAGTGCTCCAGTGTCCAGATGTGAAAACAGCTGCTCAGTGTCCTCTCCTTACACAGAATCTAGTTTGCATTTCATTCTAGTAACAAAGCCATCTACACAACCAAATTAGTTTCATACAAGTAGGGCGTAAAAAATGTGGCCAAATGCATATGGCCAAAACAATGGTGTTTTATAGGCCAAAAGAAAAATGTTTGATATGAACGAATAATGTGCCCATGAACATGAAAGTTGCCATTTTAAAATGTACAAGACTTTGAAGAAAAGCACATGGAGCAGCATGAACGTAATAAAGACAAAAAGAATAGGAACACAGCACAACTACTTACTTTTTTGCAGCACTCTCCGGATCTTTCTGTACTGCTCGTGTTCTCGTAATTTGAGGTCCGACCACCGTTTCCTGAGCTGATCTTTCAATCGACGTACCCCGAAATTCCAGTGCAGACTCTTGACCACTTTCGCCATGATCTTGGCCTTTCTGACATTGGGGTTGGGGTAAGGTCCATACTTTCCATCCTAGTCGGCCTTCTTCAGGATGTTGACCATCTCCAACATCTCCCCAAAGGACATATTTGAGGCCTTAAATCTTCTCCTTCTGGATCGGGACGTCTCCGGATCCGGGCTTTCCTCCTCCTCCTCCTCGTTGCTGTAATTATCATGCACTTGCTGTGTCTCCGCCATGTGCTCTTCCCCCACTGCGCAGAACGAAAAGGGGCGGGGAATAGACTAGAAAGAATGTCAGGGGCGGGCGGAGTTACACGCATGCGCAGTGTGTATAAAGCGTAACACGCGTGCGTATTACGTATGATCTGTGAGCGGAGGAAGGAGCATCGGAGGCGCCGATCGTGATAACGAAGGTAAGATCTAAACTTGGGCCTATACTGCTTCGAAATTGAAGCCTATATTGTAACAAGATTAGGAGAGTTTGGCCTGACCTTAGGGTTTGTCTTGTGTTGGGTCTTGCAGAGAAAATGGATGGCTTCAACGACCACAATTTCCTCCCCCTGTTCATAGACAAGTACAGGGAGCTGCCCTGTCTGTGGCAGGTGAGACACCCACATTACAATCATAAACAAAAGAGGCAGGCAGCGCTGGAGAAACTGCTGGAGTTGGTGATGCCGGTGGTCCCCACAGCAACCATTCCTTATTTAAAAACCAAAATTGGTGGCCTGAGGAGCACTTATCTTAGGGAGCGCAAGAAGGTCACGGATTCCCAGAGATCCGGAGCTGCAGCAGATGACGTTTATGTCCCCAGGCTGTGGTACTATGAGAGACTACAATTTCTGTCAGACCACACTGAAGTCAGGGAAGCCCTTAATAAATGAAATACTCTCCTATGTGTGTTTTCATTCAAAAAGGACAGTTTGTTGGTGACGATTCAGGTACATTTCTAAAGTACAATGTGAAATTAACAAGAGACAACAACACCAAACAATCTCCTACAGATTAAATATAACAACATATCAATGGTGTTGTGGTAACTTGACACACAAAACACACACAAAAATATTCTGGAGTAAAACTAAAAATACAATAAAACAAAGATCAGCCTTGAAAAAAATACAAACCAAAAAAAAAATAATCTGCCTTAAAACAAAACAAAAAAAAAAAAAATACAACACAAAAATAATGTTGTCAGATGTGACAAATCAAAATATATTGAGGGAATCCCGATAAATAGTAAAGAAAGAAGTTTGTGAGAAGTCTGTGTGAATATGAGCAGCAAAACTACTTCATTCTTCTCACATTATAAAGAAGAAGAGAGTGCGCTGTATTAAACCATTTTGAACATTGCACCGTGACGAAAGTGTTGTATCCATTGCGACCGCTAATTTTACCAGACGGAGCTGTTCCGTCTCGGAATTTCTTCTGAGTATGCGTGGCACTTTGTGCGTCGGAACAGGCCACACACGGTCGGAATTGACGCAATCGGATTTTGTTGTCGGAAAATTTTATAGCCTGCTCTCCGATGTCCGATGGAGCCCACACATGGTCGGAATTTCCGACGACACGCTCCGATCGGACATTTTCCATCGGAAAATCCGACCGTGTGTACGGGGCATGAGGGTTCTGAGCCCTTAATAAAGGTTTTTTGGTTTCAATTAGACTCGCCTATGTGTGTTTTCATTCAAAAAGGACAGTTTGTTTGTGAGGATTCAGGTACATTTCAAAATACAATGTGAAATTAACAAGAGACACCAACACCAAGCAACCTCCTTGAGATTAAATAATACAAGATAATAATTGTGTTGTGGTAACTTGACACACAAAACACACACAAAAATATTCTGGATGTTAAATAACTTAAAAAAAAAAAAAAAAACAAGATCAGCCTTGAAAAAAATACAAACCAAAATAAAAAAAATCACATCAGGCTTAAAAAAAAAAAAAAAAAAACACAAAAAAAATTGATATAGATTTTTGGTCAGATGTGACAAATCATAATATATTGAGGGAATCACGTTAAATAATAAAGAAAGAAGTTTGTGAGGACTCTGTGTGAATATCAGCAGCAAAACTACTTTGTTTTTCCTGCATTATAAAGAAGAGAGTGCGCTGTATTAAACAATTTTAAAGATTGCAGCCTGACGAAAGTGTTCTATCCATTCCGAACGCTAATTTTACCAGACCGAGTTGTTCCATCTCGGAATTTCTTCTGAGCATGCGCGGCACTTTGTGCGTCGGAATTGTCCACACATGGTCGGAATTGACGCGATCGGATTTTGTTGTCAGAAAATTTTATAGCCTGCTCTCAAACTTTGTGTGTCGGAAAATCCGATGGAAAAAGTCCGATGGAGCCCACACACGGTCGGAATTTCCGACAACACGCTCCGATCGCACATTTTCCGTTGGAAAATCCGACCGTGTGTACAGGGCATTACAGTGAAAGGTAAACTCTAGTCAAATATAAAATAATGCTTAACACAGTCATGTCACATATTAAAACCTGTATATTTAAACTAAAGCTAGGTTCCCAATGGATTCACATCTGCTTACTAGTTGCCTGTAGGCCAATCTACTTCGGCAACAAGGCTGATGCAGTCTCCAGTGTTAGTAAACCAAACCCTTTGTCTCCAGATGACAAGCATTTAGGGTTTACACATTACACACTTCAGAAATGGTAGTCATTTCCTTAGATCCAGATGACAAAGACTAAGCTTCATTTACCTAATACACTTGCTCCCAGATATTCGGGCACCCATTATTGTGGTGTCAGCTTTTAGCTGCTACAGGTTTCTGTTGTTACTTATTCTTATTTGCTCCTTAAATGGGACATTTTGGCCAACCATGAATTCCCCCAGGCTCCCTCTGACCCGTGGACCTGGGATGGCTCCATTTGGTTTGGGATCTTCAGTCTATGTCTCCCTGCTTCCTTCCAGAAGCTTCAGCATGTTACACACATTTTATGTATATTTCTTTGGTCTAACCTATGTTATACTTTTTCACTCAGAAGAGTACACTGCTTGATCCTTGTTCCTACACCATTGATATGCTGTTACTCTGCTATGGTCTTCTCTGAAACCCAAAAAACTGCAGCTAGTACCCAAATCTATCTGAATATCAGTCTACTGCCCTCTCTTGGACATAAAGGAGGGAGAAATAACCCTATTAGTAATAAAAAGTTTACATTGGGTTATCCTCCCCCTCAGCAGAGATCATGCAACTAAGTACCTAGATCAGGGGTACGAAACCTCAGCACTTCAGCTATGGTGAGACTACAAATCCCATCAGGCCTCCACCTCTGAGAGTCATGCCTGTGGTTTTCAGTCTTGCAATGCTTCATGGGATTACTCATGGAGGTGAGGCTGAGATCTCTACCCTAAAGGAGTAATGCACCCTGATTGCATACAGTGATTTTTAAAGCTGTGTACTGCTGGATTAGTACACTTTGTTTGTGAGTGGTCTATGTATAGTCTTTTAATAAAGAGCCATTTAACATTGGAATAAAGCAATTGAGGTTACAAAGTGCAAATGGACCAGAGGCATCCCGAGGAGGTGCATGAGACCCCTTAAAGGGGAAAGCACATGGTGACCTATTTTTTTAAACAGTAGGCCAGCATATTGAGGTGAGCACAGTGTGTTGGTGGTGGTACTCACTGGACATTTTACACATTTAGGAGTTGAAGAAGAAAAATGGCACTAATGATATGTTTTGGAAGAAATATATTTTTTATTGCACATATATAAATAAAGTGTATTAGAAGTGGTGGAGATCACTTACCCTATATGAGATGAAATATAAGAAGACACAGCAAAGATCACTACTTATTAAGTACAAATAGGAACTGTAATTATCAACACTTCAACTGAGTGTTGTGCGGCACTATTTTTTGTAATATTGTATATCAGTGCATGTGGGAGTATGCATTACAGCGTGAGCAGCAACATATTTTTATGTATAATCTCATTTCTATTTATTTAGCACATTTTGGGGTTGCACAGAACTTTTTTGTGAATTGTAGTTTTCTTCATGGTATTTGTTGTAGTTATACAACTAGAGTGCCAATGTTGCTTACCCCTGGCCTAGACCTTCACACATATGAACAGCACTGAAGGGAGCCTAGACTTGTCATGATTTATGTACAGTATGTATTCTGAAAAGGCCACTAACATAGATTTATTTTAACATTACATTTTAACATTTACAGCTGATCTCCAGGAATTACATTTTTAAACTTACATTGGGCCAGCTTGGGTACATCTAATCATTCATAGCTCAAATCTGGAGGATGCAGAAAGCCTCTATAGTAGCCTGTGCTACATAAACTCAGTGATGGTGTCTTTTGAGTGCTGCTTGAGCAATTTGCCTTCTGCATACTGAACACAGGGGCCACTCACATGTGCCCTCTGCCATTCTGAAAATGGCTTGTATTTTTTCCATGAATACAATTTATTTTCTCATTTGACAAGATGGAGAGGAGGGGAGGAAGATATCACAATCTCTGCCTCCACCAATCAGAGGATGTGTTGTATTCATTGAAAAAAATACAAGCTGTTCTTTGAGTGGCACAAATGTGTTCAGTATACAGAAGGCAGGTTGTTTGAGCAGCACCCTTAAGCACCCTTAAGAGACCAGCACTGATGTATGCAGTAAAGGCCACTATGGTTAATTTCTGCATCCTCAGCAGCTATGTGAGCTATCAAAAACTAGAGTTTATCACTTCTTAATTTACATATTAAATTATTAGCTAAAATCCTGGCTACCAGAATGAATAATATTATTGGACACTTAATCCATAAAGACCAAACAGGTTTTATTCCGAAACGTCAGGCAGGTGACAATATAAGAAGAGCACTTTTACTCATACATGCAGCCAAAACAAGACATATACCAGCATGTCTGGTTTCACTGGATATAAAAAAGGCATTTGACTCTGTCACTTGGCTATATATGGATTATATACTACAGAAATGGGGTTTTGGTAACCATTTCCTTACCTGGGTCTCATCACTATATAATAAACCAAGAGCATATATTAAATACTCTGGTTATAAATCCACAATATTTGACATAAATAGAGGTACAAGACAAGGTTGCCCCCTTTCACCATTAATTTTTGCCCTATTAATAGAACCCTTAGCACAACTAATAAGAACAAATATAGACATCAAAGGGATTGAATTAGGTGGTTACCATCATAAGATAAGCCTTTTTGCTGATGATATCCTTGTTTTCCTGTCCCATCCTCATATATCTATCCCAAATCTGCTTAAATTACTGCAAAAATTTGCTCATATTTCTGGACTATATATTAACCCTTCTAAATCAAATGCCTTAAATATTTCTTTATCGCAATGTGAACTTCAACACACAAAAACTGTCTTACCTTTTACTTGGGTCTCTAAACAACTACCCTATTTAGGGGTACAACTCACAATTTCTCTCAAAGATCTGTTTTCAGCTAACTACCTACCTCTGTTGAAACGAACATCAGGATGTATGAAGCAATGGGCCTCTCTTTCACTTTCCTGGTTAGGTAAAATCAATGCTATTAAGATGTTTTATATTTATTTAGAGTGTTACCTATAACTTTACCATCTTATTTTACTAGACTTACTCAACGAAGAGTCTTATCGTTTATCTGGGGTTCCACTAAGCCTCGTATACCCAAATCTACACTTTACCTTAACAAATTAAAAGGTGGTTTAGGACTACCCAATTTCTTATCCTATTATTATGCTGCCCAAATGGCTCTTCTACCTAAATACCATGCTACTATCGAAACACCCCTATGGGTAGCTATCGAAGCAGTAGATACTGACCCAATATCAGTAGCCAATATGCTATGGCTTCGCCAGATCGACAGAAAAAATATTTCCAATCCCATAACGAAACACACCTTAGCCATTTGGGATAAGTTCAAAACCTTACATAATCTCCAATGTCTGCATAATCCTTTACTTTCATTCCTTGGGAACCCAGCTTTCTACCCTGCATGGAAAATTCCTAGATCTTTTTCCATATGGTCCTCTATGAACCTGAATCGTTTATACAGATTGACATCTGCAAATACTATATACTCCTTTCCTGATTTGTGTGAAACCTTTAATATTCCGAGAAGTGAAATCTTTCGCTATCTACAAATTAAAAATTTTTATGAACCACTCCTTATTACAGGTTCTTCTCTTAATCAAATGACTCAATTTGAACGGATATGTATAAGTGACCCACACAT
This sequence comes from Aquarana catesbeiana, assembly GCF_042186555.1. Lineage (NCBI taxonomy): Eukaryota > Metazoa > Chordata > Amphibia > Anura > Ranidae > Aquarana > Aquarana catesbeiana. The sequence goes on along the minus strand of NC_133334.1, from coordinate 94,664,531 downwards.
CAGGGGACTGATTTCTTTGTTATACCAACAACTTATAAATAAATCTGATCAAAACTTACCCCCATATACTGCCAAATGGGCACTTGACATGAATCGGACCTTCGATAACAAAGATTGGTCAAACATATGGTTAGCTACTAAATCTTCTTCTCCTAATAGTAATGCCATAGAAACAAACTATAAAGTCCTTACACGGTGGTACTTAGTACCAGCTAGAATAGCAAAATTCATTCCTACATACCCACCTAATTGCTTCAGAGGTTGCGATTCACTTGGAACTCACTTTCACATCTGGTGGCAATGCCCGATAGTCCAGGAATTCTGGAAAAAAATATTTTCCATGGCTTCTAAAGCTCTTGAAATCTCTATTCTTCCTGATCCTGCTACAGCACTTTTAAACCTCAAACCCAATACACTCTCTCATACTCAATTCCAATTACTCATTCAAATTACTACTTCAGCCAAACAAACAATTGCCAAAGCTTGGAATTCTAAATCTCTAATTCTGGCTGAAACAAAACATAGAATCAATAGAGTACTTGTTTTTGATAAAATGACAGCTATAGCTGATAACAAGATTAATACATTTCGAAAGATATGGCAACCATGGGTTAAACATTATTACCCTAATGACTTCGACCAATCTTTGTTATTACCTCATTAGATTGTATATAGAACATACAATATAATGATTATTTGTGTAACTCAGAAGCCAGACCACCACCACCTATACTCCCCTCTCTTTTCTTCTTCTTTTCTATATTTTCTTTCTTTTCTTATATTCTTATTTCTTATTAGACATATACCCATGAGCAGAAAAAGTCACATAGACTATTTGTTTATTTATTAATAAATTTCTATGTCATGATCACTTTGATGTATCCCTATAAATTGTATCATTCTTAAAGTAATAAGATGAGTTTATATTTTCATGATGATATTATTTATCTTATACTAATTGTATATGAAATGCTCATGCTTCATATTTATATGTCTACTTCATCTCCTTATTTATTTATTTATTTATTTATTTATTTTATGTACTACTTTTTATTTATTTATTTACTCTGTTATCTATGAAAAACTCAATAAACATATTTAACAAGAAAAACTAGAGTTGGCCCAATGTAAGTTTAAAAAAAAAAAAAAAAAATCATTTCTGGTTTTCAGCTTTAAGGTGTAACTAAAGGCAAAACTTTTTTTTATAGTTTTGGATAGAGTAGAGAGGGATTAGAACACCTGTCAGTTTTTATTGCTGGTTTTTGCCTCCTTAAGGAGATTCCCTTCTCTATTTGTCCTGTTTACCTTTATCATTAAAAGTGAAAGTAAAAGAAAATCCCACATTTTAGGCTGACACCAAAACATTAATAGAGGTAAAATCTTCTAACGGAGATACTAGTTCTGATGACACTTAGCATGTTACACATGTATTATTGTTTGTTTGCCTACCTCACTCTGTAGCTAGAGGATGCTCTATGTAGTTAAACCCACCCTTCTTCTACAGCTTTTAGCCTTCATTCATCGCATGTACTGTATTCATCTAATGTTCATCTGTTATGATCTGCACAACTTTTCAGGATTAAAAAGTTTTCTATGATCTGCAGGATGTCATGTGGATCGAGTCACTGTCTGTTAATTCTACTGACATCATAAATTACAGCCAGGCCCGGATTTACTCCCTTTGCCGCCCCCAAGGCCGGGTCCTTCAATGCTGCCCCCCCCCCCCACACACACACACACACACACACACACACACACACCACCATTCTTGTCCTTTATCGATGACTGCTACAATAGATCAAATAAAAACATATCTCCACACACGAGAACACTGAAAATAACTGACTTTAATTGTACAGACTAAAAATACTTCAGGGTAAGCGCGTGAGGGGTAAGGATTTTTTGCAGGCAATTTTTCAGGGCAATGGCTGGTGTTAGTGCTTCAATCATCCCCAGCACCATGGTTGTTATGGTGTCAGGATGATTGGAACACATTACTTCTATCATTACAGTGTAATGTAAAATGAAATAGTTCAACTCACCATAATGCAGAATCATTGGGAGCCCTGAGCATGTCACTTGCCACTATGCCTGCCACCAGATGGGGATGTCACTTGCCATGCTGCCACCAGATGGGGATGTCACTTGCCACTATGTCTGCCACCAGATGGAGATGTCACTTGCCATGCTGCCACCAGATGGAGATGTCACTTGCCACGCTGCTGGCCACCAAATGGGGATGTCACTTGCCATGCTGCCACCAGATGGAGATGTCACTTGCCACGCTGCCACCAGATGGAGATGTCACTTGCCACGCTGCCTGCCACCAGATGGAGATGTCACTAGCCACGCTGCCTGCCACCAGATGGAGATGTCACTTGCCACACTGCCTGCCTGCCACCAGATGGAGATGTCACTTGCCACACTGCCTGCCTGCCACCAGATGGAGATGTCACTTGCCACGCTGCCACCAGATGGAGATGTCACTTGCCACCAGATGGAGATGTCACTTGCCACGCTGCCACCAGATGGAGATGTCACTTGCCACGCTGCCACCAGATGGAGATGTCACTTGCCAAGCTGCCTGGCTGCCACCAGATGTTGATGTCACTTGCCACGCTGCCTGGCTGCCACCAGATGGAGGAGGGTGGAACAGCAGTGCGGGCAATGAGAGATGTCATCTCTCTCCCCCGCCGCCGCACCGCTGACATTACTTCTCGATCTTTTTCAAAAATGGCGCAATCACGCTACTGCGCATGCCCTGCCCAGCCAAGCACGTATGAGCTTTCCCGAGCCCGGCCGCCTTCGGAACGGCGCATGCGCAGTAGTGGGCGGCTCGCGGCCATCTTTTCTAAGGGCACCGGTGCCCTTAATCGACTTTAACGGGCAGCCTGAAAGGGGGGGCGGCTGTGAAGTCACTGCAGGAGCGGCGCCGCCCCAAATCCGGCCCTGATTACAGCTATCTTGCTACAACTGGAGCAGTTATACATATCACTCTGGAAGTGCTTAGTCTGGAAAGGCATAACAACCTTGGTGACTCCCAGGGATTCCCTCACTTTGGAAGGATTTCTTCTCAGTTCATGCTTTGGCAATGGGACCGACAGGGAAGGGAAATTCCCCCCAATGGGACACAGATGGCAAAAAATTTAAGAAGGGTTATTACCCTCCCTTACTCTATCCAAAATGAACAAAAAAATGTTGCCTTTAGTAACACTTTAAGTGTTAACATATAGTGCCTGAAAACTATTCATACCCCTTGAAATGTTCCACATGTTGTCATATTACAACCAAAAAAGTAAATGTATTTTATTGGGATTTTATGTGCTAGACCAACACAAAGTGACACATAATTGTGAAATGATAAATGGTTTTCAAAGTTTTTTTTACAAATAAATATATAAAAAGTGTGGCGTGTATTTGTATTCAGCCCCCCTGAGTCAATACTTTGTAGAACCACCTTTCGCTGCAATTACAGCTGCAAGTCTTTTTGGGGATTTCTCTACCAGCTTTGCACATCTAGAGAGTGACCTTTTTGCCCATTCTTCTTTGCAAAATAGCTCAAGCTCTGTCAGATTGGATGGAGAGCGTCTGTGAACAGCAAATTCTTGCCACAGATTCTCAATTGGATTTAGGTCTGGACTTTTACTGGGCCATTCTAACATATGACTATGCTTTAATTTAAACCATTCCATTGTAGCTCTGGCTGTATGTTTAGGGTCGTTGCCCTACTGGAAGGTGAACCTTCACCACAGTCTCAAGTCTTTTGCAGACTTTAACAGGTTTTCTTCTAAGATTTCCCTGTATTTGGCTCCATCCATCTTCCCATCAACTCTGACCAGCTTCCCTGTCTCTGCTAAAGAAAACCAGCCCCACAATGTTTCACAGTGGGGATGGTGTGTTCAGGGTGATGTGCAATATTAAAATAAATGGGGGTTGGTGCTGCGCTGTTAAAAAAGAACCAAGTAATTAGATCAAAAGAGAAGAGAAAAAATACTGCTAAAGGTAGCAGTACAAACAGATCAACAGTTTAAATAACCACAGTGTGTGGTAAAGTGACTGGTAACAAAGTGCAAAGTGCAAAATGGATAATGTGGAAACACAACAATAATTCTTCTGTAGTCAAAAAAAGGGTGTACTGCTAAAGGTAGCAATGCACATGCAAATGAATAGATAAATGAACAAAAATAGATCAATAATGTAAACAATATCCACAGTGGGTTGTAACGTGACTGATTTTAAAGTGCAAAGTGCAAAATAAATAATATTGAGACACATTAAGAATATTTATTCTGTAAATAAAATGAGTGCAAATATGAATGTGCAAAATGCAAAATGAACTGTGCAAAACCAGCAAACAGTCTCAGTGCAGAGTACAAATGAGTGCAAAACAGCAATACAGTCCATTCTTCTGTGTGTAAAGAACATCAAGGTGCAAACACAAGGTGCCAAGGAATAGTAACTCCTCTTTGTGCAAAAACACACACTGGTAGCAATGGCCTCTTACCTTGCGGTAATAGGGTAACCGCATGTGTATACAAATCTGTAAGATTCACTTCTTCCTTCTACCATAGTGCTGGGCCACTGTAGATCTAGAAATGTCTTTGTCTCTCAGTGGATGCCTTTATTCAAGTATTTTGAATAAACGTAGCTTTTATTGATATTGATAACAACAATGAGGGTACTCACATACAATAATACAATTTTGACTTCATCATCGTGACCGTGACGCCACGTGTAGGGATGGAAAGGCACCTGTATTGACGCTGGCAGACGAGCTCGCTGCTCGTGGAGTTATGTGCATTATTTTATGATTTTATTACTATTGAAGCATATGCAGACTGAGCACTTTATTTGTGCTTTGGTTCATTTCTATGTCCTTTCTATGTTTTTTCTGACAGCTCTTTACTTATCCAATAGAGAGTTCACACATCCATATTTTTCCCAAGGATGCACATCTAATTGTTCCATGATATGCTGAACATCTAAAATCTCAACCATGCATTGTTCCACAAAAATTTGTAATTACCTGTTGTTCCTACGCTTATGTAGTCACAAGTGAACTTTCCATTTCTGCAAATACTGTAAATAAAATCAGTGATGGGAGTTAGTAATTAGCCATCATGTTTGTGCCAACAATGCACCTACTAATCCCTATCAGCCAGTATCGACCTAACAACATAACTTCCTTTCTTTAGTAACTCACTACTTCTAGGATCCAAGAAGCATATAATATAAATACAGAATATAAAATATATAAAAAAATAAAACATTGTAGAAAATAAAGCACATAGTCAAAAAATCTCCTCCATGAGGCCTATACCTCTAGTCCTTTTAAAGTGTTTATAACCCTAAAAAAAAAAAAAAAAAAAAAAAAAGAAAAGGACCCTGTTCTTATAAAGCATGTTATACAGCACACTCCTTGTGCTGTGTCATTTGGACCCCCGTATTACCTGAAATACCTGGCTGATCCTGCCTGGTTCTGCTCTTCCCCCTGTAAACATGTTTATCATGGCTGCTGAGCCCTGACACTGTGGTCAGTTTACATGCCTCCATCATCCGCTGCTCTCCTCTCTGCTCTCCTCTGTCCTCCTTCCCCCTCCCCTTCCTGCCTTTCAGCTCTAACCCACTATTCCCACTTCTAATAGTTGTTGAAAGACAATGACGGGTGTAGGCATAGCCACGCCTTTAACAATCATGTTATCCCCTGCCATATAAGTAAAGGGGCAGAGTGGTGGTGAAATCACTTACCAAATATGTCCATATCCAAATTCCCAGCAAGTAAGTGAATGGAACCAGAGATGTCATTGTATTCAAAAGTAATGACAGCTCTTAAGAGCTGTCATTTGAGGCACAAGCGGACAGACTAGCATATCAATGTTTTTTTTCTTTCCATGATTGGCGGACGTTGTTTATCGTGACTGATGTTGGATTTACAATGCTGGGATTTTTTTGTAGTTTTATATGTTTAATAAAGGATCTGTCAAAAACATGGGTGTGTTTATTTACAACTGACATACCCCTACCCCTTTACTCATTCATGTAGTGGGGAGCCAGATATCTGGGACCCTCTTATCTTAAAGGGGCTTCCAGATTCCAATGAGTTTCCCCTGCATACCCAGAATAAACAGCCCAGGGTGCCCCCTTCCTGGCCTGCCAGGCTGTGTGCTCAAATTAGGAGTCTGGTATGAATTTGGGGGGTACCCCACGTAATTTGCTTTAGCAAAGGGTACCCTTTTAAATCAATACCAAATCCGATATGGATTTTGGAGGGGGGCCCATGTCATGCAGCCTCATGTTTTTTTTTTGTTTTTGCATGGGCCCCACCCCCTAAAGTTGATAACAGATATGAAGGGTTTGGTATTTATTTTGAGGGTGCGGGCCCCATGTCATTTTTTTAACTTGTAGAGCAAAAGTGACATATAGAAGAAAAAAAGTTGTTAATTGACTTTTCCCTGTAAGCTTCCTTTTGTAAAAAATGCAATGCCGCCCCCCCCAAAAAAAATATATATTAGAACCTCGTTTTTTATGAGGATCTTGTATGTATTTTTGGGAACCCTATTGCATTATTTCCAAAATAAGAGAAGCTTGTAGATATAGAATGTAGTTGTACAAATAAAGGCTTTTTAACCACCTCCCATCCTTTGCACTGGGGGCGCACGGCGCAGCGATCGGTGGTGCGCTCTGTCTCTGAGATCCCGATAAAGACCCAATGACAAGGCCATTTACCAATGTAATCAGCTGTGTCCAATCACCTTTTGGGTGTTCGCCAAACACACAAATTTGCAGGGTGTTCGCTAGGGATGAGCCGAACACCCCCCTGCTCGGTTCGCACCAGAACATGTGAACAGGAAAAAAGTTTGTTCGAACATGCGAACACCGTTAAAGTCTATGGGACACGAACATGAATAATCAAAAGTGCTAATTTTAAAGGCTTATATGCAAGTTATTGTCATAAAAAGTGTTTGGGGACCTGGGTCCTGCCCCAGAGGACATGTATCAATGCAAAAAAAGTTTTAAAAACGGAAGTTTTTTCAGGAGCAGTGATTTTAATAATGCTTAAAGTCAAACAATAAAAGTGTAATATCCCTTTAAATTTCGTAGCTGGGGGGTGTCTATAGTATGCCTGTAAAGGGGTGCATGTTTCCCGTGTTTAGAACAGTCTGACAGCAAAATGACATTTCAAAGGAAAAAAGTCATTTAAAACTATTCGCGGCTATTAATGAATTGCCGGTCCGACAATACACATAAAAGTTCATTGATAAAAACGGCATGGGAATTCCCCACAGGGGAACCCCGAATCAATATTAAAAAAAAAATGATGTGGGGGTCCCCCTAAATTCCATACCAGGCTCTTCAGGTCTGGTATGGATATTAAGGGGAACCCCGGCCAAAATTTGAAAAAAAAATTGACGTGGGTTCCCCCTAAATTCCATACCAGACCCTTCAGGTCTGTTATGGATTTTAAGGGGAACCCCGCGCCAAAATTTTTTTTAAAAATGGCGTGGGGTCCCCCCAAAAATCCATACCAGACCCTTATCCGAGCATGCAACCTGGCAGGCCACAGGAAAAGAGGGGGGGACGAGAGAGCGACCCCCCCTCCTGAACCGTACCAGGCCACATGCCCTCAACATTAGGAGGGTGCTTTGGGGTAGCCCCCCAAAACACCTTGTCCCCATGTTGATGAGGACAAGGGCCTCATCCCCACAACCCTGGCCGGTGGTTGTGGGGGTCTGCGGGCGGGGGGCTTATCGGAATCTGAAAGCCCCCTTTAACAAGGGGACCCCCAGATCCCACCCTCCCCTGTGTGAAATGGTAAGGGGGTACAAAAGTACCCCTACCATTTCACTTAAAAAACTGTCAAAAATGTTAAAAATTACAAGAGACAGTTTTTGACAATTCCTTTCTTTAAATGCTCTTCTTTCTTCTATCTACCTTCATCTTCTTCTTCTGGTTCTTCTGGCTCTTCTGGTTCTTCCTCCGGCCGCTCCGCACCCATGCTGGCATGGAGGGAGGCTCCCGCTGTGTGACGTGTCTCCTCTTCTGACGGTTCTTAAATAATGGGGGGCGGGGCCCCCTTTGATGCACGGTGACTTGACGGGACTTCCCTGTGACGTCATGGGGAATGCCACAGGGAAGTCCCGTCATGTCCCGTGCGTCAGAGGGGGGCGGGGTCACCAGGTGGCCCCGCCCCCTTATTTAAGAACTGTCAGAAGAGGAGACGCGTCACACAGCGGGAGCCTCCCTCCATGCCAGCATGGGTGCGGAGCGGCCCGGAGAAGAAAATAAAGAAGAGAAGAAGATGAAGAAGAAGATGAAGAAGAGAAGAAGATGAAGAGAAGAGCGGAAGCCTCCCCCCCATGCCATGGGTGCAGAGCGGCCCGAGGAGAAGAAGATAGAAGACGCCGCGGAGGAGATGCTGGACGAGAACGCCGGAGGAGGAACCAGAAGAGCCAGAAGAACCAGAAGAAGAAGAAGATGAAGGAAGATAGAAGAAAGAAGAAAGAAGCATTTAAATAAAGGAATTGTCAAAAACTGTCTCTTGTCATTTTTAACATTTTTGACAGTTTTTTTGTGAAATGGTAGGGGTACTTTTGTACCCCCTTACCATTTCACACAGGGGGGGCGGGATCTGGGGTCCCCTTGTTAAAGGGGGCTTCCAGATTCCGATAAGCCCCTCGCCCGCAGACCCCCACAACCACCGGCCAGGGTTGTGGGGATGAGGCCCTTGTCCTCATCAACATGGGGACAAGGTGTTTTGGGGGGCTACCCCAAAGCACCCTCCCAATGTTGAGGGCATGTGGCCTGGTACGGTTCAGGAGGGGGGGCACTCTCTCGTCCCCCTCTTTTCCTGCGGCCTGCCAGGTTGCGTGCTCGGATAAGGGTCTGGTATGGATTTTTGGGGGGACCCCACGCTGTTTTCTTTTTTTTAATTTTGGCGTGGGGTATTTAGGGGGACCCCCACGTCATTTTTTTTTTTACATTTTGGCCGGGGTTCCCCTTAATATCCATACCAGACCTGAAGCGCCTGGTATGGAATTTAGGGGGACCCCCACGTCATTTTTTTTTTAAATTTTGGTTCGGGGTTCTCCTGTGGGGAATTCCCATGCCGTTTTTATCAATGAACTTCTATGTGTATTGTCGGACCGGCAATGCAATAGCCGCGAGTAGTTTTAAATGACTTTTTTCCTTTGAAATATCATTTTGCTGTCAGACTGTTCTAAACACGGGAAACATGCGCCCCTTTACAGGCATACTATAGACACTATAGACACCCCCCAGCTACGAAATTTAAAGGGATATTACACTTTTATTGTTTGACTTTAAGCATTATTAAAATCACTGCTCTTGAAAAAACGGCCGTTTTTAAAACTTTTTTTTGCATTGATCCATGTCCCCTGGGGCAGGACCCGGGTCCCCAAACACTTTTTATGACAATAACTTGCATATAAGCCTTTAAAATTAGCACTTTTGATTTCTCCCATAGACTTTTAAAGGGTGTTCTGCGGCATTCGAATTTGCTGCGAACACCACAAATTCTTCACTGTTCGGCGAACTTGCGAACAGCCAATGTTCGAGTCGAACATGAGTTCAACTCGAACTCGAAGCTCATCCCTAGTGTTTGCCAGTGTAAGCTGGTTGTTTTGGGGTAGGGACGGGAAGCCAGCTGCTGCATCCTGACAGCTAAATAATAATAATAATAAAAAAGTGGCGGTTAAAAAAATTCCCCTCCCCAGTCAATACCAGGCCCTTCACCCAATTTTTTTTTTTTAAATGGCATGGGGTTCCAAAGCACCTTGTCCTCATGTTGATGGCCTGCGATTAAGAATGGATTTACATAGAGGGACACTATTTTTTTATTTTTAAAAAAAGATTTGTCAAAAACTTGTCTCCTGATTTTATTACTTTTTGTACACTTTTTTGGTGAATGGGTAGGAGTACTATGTACCCAATACTCATTCACATGGGGGAGGCTGGGATCTTGTGGCCCCCTTGTTAAAGGGGGCTTCCAGATTTTGATAAGTCCCCCCTGCCTCAAAGCACCCACCCCCCATGTTAAGGACATGTGGCCTGGTATGGTTCGGGAAGGACACACGCTCGCCCCCCCTTTCCTGACCTGCCAGGCTGGATGCCCGGATAAGGGTCAGGTATGGATTTTGTTGGGCCCCACGCCAATTTTACTTTACATTTTGGCATGGGGTTCCCCTCCAAATCCATAACATTCCCGAAGGGCCTGGTATGGACTGGGGGGAGGGACCCTACGCCGTTTTTTTCTTTATTTTTTCATTTTAAATGGGATTTGACTTTTTTTACTTAAGAAATTTCATTTTTGCTGCAGCATGTTCTATATATGCTACAGATGCACTACTTTACAGGCACATTAAAGCGGAGTTCCACGCAAAAGGGGAACTTCCGCTCATTGTACTCCCCCCCTCCGGTGCCACATTTGGCACCTTTCGGGGGGGAGGGGGGACAGCATGCCTGTCTTTCACAGGTATGCTTTCCCCACTTCCAGGAGCCTCAGCCATGGGTATTGACGGCACAGCATCGCAAGGCCAGTAGGAGAGAGGAGTGGAGCCTCCCACATGTGCAGTAGGGTTTCCAGCATGAAGCCGAAAGGTTGCACTTCCGGGTTCCCTTACTTGTAATAGAGGCGGCATGCACCCGACAGCTGATGGAAACATCAGCTGCTGTGCCGACATCGCTGGACTCCAGGACAGGTAAGTGTCCGATTATTAAAAGTCAACAGCTGCAGTATGTGCAGTTGCTGGCTTTTAATTTTTGTAGCAGTGGGTGGACCTCTGCTTTAAGGGGACCACCCCAGCAATTGGATTTAAGGGAATTTCTAATTTTTATTGTTGTACTTTAAGCATAATTACAATCACTGCTCCTGAAAAATGCCAATTAGTGATGCCAGTCAGTGCTGCCTTTCAGTACCCATCAATGCCTGCTCACCAGTGCTGGCCATTAGTGCCCCCAATTAACCTCCATCAGTGCAGTCTATCCTTGCCTCCCATCAATGACCATTCACGCTGCCTGTCAGTGTCCATCAGTGCCACCTGTCAGTGCCCATCAGTGCTGCCTATCAGTGCTCATCAGTGCTGCCTATCAGTGCTCATCAGTGCTGCCTGTCAGTGCCCATCAGTGCTGTCTATCAGTGCCTCCTTATCAGTGCCACCTCATTAGTGCTCTTCAGTATCATCTCATCAGTACCCATCAGTGACACTTCATCAGTGCAGCCTATGAGTGCCCATCAGTGCAGCCTCATCAACGCACATCAGTGAAGAAGAAAAATTACTAATTTACAAAATTTTATAACACAAACAAAGAAATGTTTTTTTTCAACATTTTGTCTTTTTTAGTTTTTTGCAAAAAATAAAAAACCCAGTGGTGATTAAATACCCCCCAAAAACTGCTCTATCTAAAAAAAAATTGTTTGGGTACAGTGTTGCATGACCACACAATTGTCATTCAAAGTGCGACAGTGCTGAAAGCTGAAAATTTGCCTGGGCAGGAAGGGGTTAAAAGGTAAGTAGTTAAACTGCATTTTTACCATTGTAAATGTTGCTTTTGTTATACTACTTTGTTTATATGGTAGTGATGCAACACTTCAAAGCAATTATTTTAAAGAATATTTAGTTTTTTAATGTTGCACTTACAGCATTATTATATTCTCTGCTCCCTGCAATTTTTTTTGCATTAGTACATGTCCAGCTCCCTCATGCACTTGTTTGCCAGTCCCTTGACTATTAGCCTTAAAATAGAAACATTGTATTTGACAGATTTGGTTCCCAATGACTTGAATGGTTCAGATTCAGCATCTGAACTTTTGATGTGTTGGGCTGAATCTCAGTGAGCCAAATCCAGGTTGGTTTGGCTCATCCCTAGTCCTCTACATGCAAACATCTGGGGTCAGCCCTGCATTGTCTCATTGCAAGTGGAGCACTGACTTGTTCTCATTCCTGCCAGAATCTAACAGCTGCAAACCCAGAACTGCTAAGTGAAGAGCACTTCCAGGATAACTTTCTGGTTTGGACTAGGATCCAAAATGGCAAATCCAACATTTTTAAGTGCTTACCTGAACAAGAGATGTAAAGATGTTGTAGAGATTTCCTCTTGCTTCCTGTTGTGTCCCTTTGACAGTAGGTGAAGAGAAATGTCCCTAACATTACACAGACAACAATAGCTGTTTTAACCCTTCCCTATGCTTTCCCAAATTCAGAAAGTTTTGGCTATAAATAACCTTATTGGATCCTGTCTAAATTATCCCTAGTATGTATGGATGTGAGTTAGGGACCTTAGAGTGTAAGCTCCTTAAGGTTAGGGACCGATGTGAATGTACAATGTATATGTAAAGCGCTGCGTAAATTTACGGCGCTATATAAGTACCTCAAATAAAATAAATGAAATAAACACCAGGAAACCTAAAAATGTTCCCTTGCAGTGGGGATGGACCTGCACTGCAAGAGTTAGCAATTTGTTTAAGTGCAGGGGACATAGCAAAGCACTTTTACTTAACTATTCCCCTGCTCCTGCAGACTCGTCTACACTGCTAGACCAGTCTCCACAGCCTCTTCTTCCCTATGCATTGGTGGTCTAATGTATTCTAATAACATTAAGACTGATTCAGAGACAATAGCCAAGTACTGGACAAGAGGACGCTGTGAAACAGTCCACCATCGGAACATAGGGGAGTGCCGTCTGCCAGGGGAGCAGAGGATCAGGGAATTAGAGGTGCTTTTTGTCCCCTAGACATCACACGCAGTAGACTCTTGTAGGTCAGGACGCTATTTATTTAATCTAGGGCTGAATTAGGGTTGACATCATCCCTGTTTTGTTGTACATAAGCAATCTCTGAATTGGGACATTCCTAAAGGCAACCAAACATAACATTATATAATAAAAAAGTATGATTTATTGAAACACAAGTAAAAAATTTCCACATGGGACAATTAAAAACAATTTTGTATACAAAACATGGAAATAAGAAGTGGTTATACCCAAACTCATAAGCTGATTGATTGTACCACAGCAATGACATGGATTGGGTAGTGTATCCAATCCATGTCATTGCTGTAGTACAAACAATCAGCTTATGAGTTTGGGTATAACCACTTCTTATTTCCATGTTTTGCATACAAAATTGTTTTTAAATGTCCCATGTGGGAATTTTTTACTCATGCTTCAATCATCAATCAAATCATACTTTTTTTATTATAAATTGCTATGTTTGGTTTCCTTTAAGAAAGTCCCAATTCAGAGATTGCTTATGTACAACTCTCGTAGGTCATACCTCTCTATAGTGTGTACTTGTCTCAATCCAGGGCACAAAGTGTCATTCCTGTCTGTTGCCTTTCCTGGTACCAGTAGAAAAAAATGTGACAGGGGAGGGAGCTCCAGCACACAGCCTGTAATTGACAGCTTCAGCTCTGTTCTTCTGTGCTTGGTGAAGGGGGTGTGCCCCTTCCCTCCAATCACCTCCCACTGAGGCCTGCAGAGTATAACTTCAGCTCCCTGCTCTCTGCTTTCTGAAATCTTAGACAAACTGTATAAATTCTGTACTTTGAACAGATGTAGAGAAGAGATGGCTGCAGATAAACAGGTACAACTTATGTAGGAGGATTTGTTCAATTTGTGTCATCACCTGAGGCTAGTCGCTTTAGTGGGTATATGTAAGGGTTTACAACCACTTTGAAGGAGAAGTGTGGGATTTAACATACATATTCACCTATGTGGCTGCAGCATCAATTTGATGCTGCAGCTCCCCCCCCCCCCCGCTGGCTCTAAGATTGAGAACCGAGAGCTCACATGACCACTGACACTCAGTTCTCAGTCTTCACTGAGCAGAGAGCAGTGACTGTCAGTCACCAGCTCTCTACTCTGCCCCTCCAGTGTTCACTGGAGTGCCATGCTGTGAAGAGGAAAGGAGCAGCTAACTCAACCTCTCAGTGGCACACAGAGGCTGAGCCAACTGCCGGTCAGGCATCTGGGTGGATCCTAACATTAAAGTCAGTTTTCTTGCACAGCCTGAACCAGCTCCATGATGTCAGCAGATAGCGGGCCCGCTGTCAGCTGAATTTGGGTGACAGGCGTGCAGAAATAAGTGCACTCTGTGACTCAGAAAAGAAGTATGGCTAAACAAGCTTTAAGGCTAACACTGCAATGTGCACCAGTCCTAACACTGACCCAGTGAGTGTTTTCTTGTCATAAAATAACCACTTTATACTCCCTGATCAGGACTAAGCCACCAATTTTGGATTCAAATACATACCACTCTATGCCATTTCGATAAATCCTTTCCCCAGGGTTGTGGTAGAATCCAGCATGATAACATGGACAATGGCTGGCGGCAACACATTCACCTTTCTCATTCATGTACAAATCTTCGTTACAGACGCATCCTTCAGTAGGGACAAATGACAATAAGCAGGATTCATCTGTTTCACTCAAAGCCATGCAGGTGGGCTGGCATTTATCTACATTGTACTGGAAGTTCATTGTAGATGGACATTCTTTTTCATATTTATCTGAAAGGAAGAAGAACTGTTGATGTTGCTTATCAAATAAATTAATGGAACATATTGAAGGATTTTAAATGAGGCAATATCTCTAGACATACAGTACACAGTGTAGAAAATCCTGAAAAAAGATTCTATGTTTCCCTGACTCTACATACATTAATTTCTTCCAGGTCCTCAACTGGGACTTTAAATAGGAATTGAGAAACATTTCCTGCACTTCCTGTTCTGTCTTCATATTCACAAGCAGTGAATAGAAATCTGCCAATTTGGGCTGCAGATAGCAATAAATATTCACATAGGTACAACCTTCCTACACTGTCCAGAAAAGTTTTGTTTTGGCTCCAGAAAGGTTTTGTTTTTGTTTAATGCATGCTGTAACGCTTGTTAATGCATTACTGCATTGCAACAGAACACATTATTGTGATTGGGCCCTGAAGATAAGCCAGGATCTACCCACACATCCTTCTCCCCCTATGTGAACGGATAACCAAAAGGCCTCATGTACATTGCTGCTGGTAAACAGACGTTCAGAGGCAGTTGGATGCTTTTTTCAGCTGCCCCTGAACTCATCCAATGTTATCTTATGTGTACATGTACACAGGTTCGTTTAATGTCGTTCTTAGGCAGTTGCGTTTAGAGGCTTTTCTTTGAAGGCTAAAAAATAAGTTCAGCCGCCGAAGTTTCCAACGTTTCACATGCCAAACGCGTCTAAACGCATTACCGGTGTTTAGCTGTGTTTTCGTTTAGAAGCGTTTTTAAAGGTGCCCTATTTTTTTTACATCACAAAACTTAAAAATGATAGCAAATGATGAAAAACCACTAAAATATATTTTAAAAACTTGTAATTGCTTGCAATGTTTCATAGACCATTTATACCCCCCTAATGAGCCCATGATCAATTCCAATACACCACTAGCTGTACATACATGTTGTAAAAATATCCTGCAGACATGCGCTGCACAATCAATGGATGAGTCCAGTCACAATGAACTCTGGTCCTCGCACGCAATTTCCGACATCTTTCCAGCCTCATCAACAGCAACTTTAGGAGCATTTCCTCACATATGCTTATTATGAGATCCATAGTAAAAGCACTGAAATTGAGGTAGATACAAGTACACTGCTGCTCTCTCAGCTGCTGCTACTCACTCTGGTCTCACAGAATGTTGAAAAAGTTAAATAATACTGTTTTTTGTGCTTTGGGAGGGACTTATGATGTTATCTTAAATAAACGCTCCTAGACACGAATGCGGCAAAACGCCGCTAAACGTGACTAAATGCGGCATGTAAACGCGGCTAAAAGGGCGTTTTTAAATGCAGGTTTCAAGCTGTCAAAAAATCATTCAGAAGAGGTTGCCTCAGCATACCGTATATATTAGGCCTTAGTGTACAGGCTACCCTTGCTTTTCATTTGTCTGTAGGGATGGTAAACTTGCCATAACACAGCATAATAAAGTTTGCAGGCCCATTGGGTATGGACAAGCACATCTAAGCTTCCACAAAAAATACAAATGCCTGGATCTTACCACAAATATTTTCTCTCCAGTTTTGAAGCTTGATTCCACGCTCAGTACAAGCTCGGATGTAGTTTGAAAATACTGCACATAAACAATCTTCTGAATTCTGGCACAAACAGGCATCATACAAGCAACTCTACAAGTAAGAAACATTACAAACTGGACCATGAAAGGCAAATACATTTCTGTATAGTATAAAACAAATATAAAACAATACAGACTTTATTTAGAAGGTAACATGGGCAAGATTTGGAACGGGCATGGCTGATAACTTTTAGTGAAGCAGAGGATAAAAAGATATAAAAAGGCTTCTGATGTCATATTTAAAGTGATAGTAAGGGCTTGTTGTTTTTTTTTTTCAATAACAAACATGTTATACTCACCTGTTCTGTGCAGTGGTTTTGCAGAGATTAGCCTGGATCCTCCTCCTTTCTGGTCCTCCGCCGGCGCTCCAGGCACTTCCCTCCTGCCAAGTGCCCCCACAGCAAGCAGTTTGCTGTTGGGGCACCCGAGCAGGTGTGTTCCTGAGCCACTGCTCTGTGTGTCCATTCACACAAAGAGCCATGGCTCGGCCCGGTCATGCTCTCTTCTGCACAGGCTACGTTCAGGACAGTGATCATGTTGTTGCTACTTTTGTAAGATAATATCTGGATTTACAGAGTAATTTGGAGTACGCAAAATGGGTTTACATACTTTGGGGCTATTATTATATTTAAATTACAATTTTTATGTCTGGAGTTTAGTTTTAAAGGTATATTTGTACAGAGGTCCACAAACATAGCAATCGCAATCACTGGACCTACTGTACGTATACAACAGATTGTACACTAATGTTTAATATGTGATCCTTAATGGTATGTGTGCTGACCATCCATATAATGCTAAAAACTAAAAAATAAATCATCCATATCATGTTATTTTTGTACTTTTTGTTATTATAGAAGTAACTAGATAAATTACACATCAACATTAAAAAAAAAATACATTAAAGAATTTGGCTGCACTAATGATGACCTAGGTGTCTCACGTCTAATGCCGCGTACACACGAGCAGAATGTCCGACAGAAAAAGTCAGATGGAAGCTTTTCATCGTCTATTCTTATCGTGTGTATGCCTCATCGGACTTTTATTTTTCGAAAATTCTGACGGACCTAGAAATGGAACATGTTCTAAATATTTCCGACAGAACCAATTCCGATTGAGAAACCCGCTCGTCTGTATGCTGTTCCGACGGTCCAAAAACGATGCATGCTCTGAAGCAAGTACGAGACGGAAGCTATTGGCTACTGGCTATTGCACTTCCTTTTTCTAGTCCCGTTGTATGTGTTGTACGTCACCACGTTCTGGACAGTTGGACTTTGGTGTGACCGTGTGTAGGCAAGACCGCTTGCGCAGAATTCTGTCGGAGTTCCGTCGGGGAAACCTTCGGAAAACCTGGTCATGTGTACAGGGCATTAGAGGGTGAATACTTTAGTCAGTTATTTTATGTTTTTTTTTTTTAGTAAATAATTTAAATCACTTTGCAAATCTTTGTCTGTATTTTAACATGGGGGCTGTCTATTTCAAATAAAAATGCATGCAGGCATCTTCGTTTTCAATAAATTTGATTATATCTGTATGATCTGTACCACTGAATTATATATATATATATATATATATATATATATATATATATATAGTGGGGACGGAAAGTATTCAGACCCCCTTACATTTTTCACTTTTTATTATATTGCAAACATTTGCTAAAATCATTTAAGTTCATTTTTTTTCCTATATATATATTTTTTTAATATATATATATATATATATATATATATATATATATATATATATATATATATATATATATATATATATATATATATATATATTAGGGCTGCAGAAATTAATGATTAATTCCTCGATTAATCATTAATCTTTTTGATCAATCAAAATTTTTTTGATCGGTAGGCTGCCTGCCCTGGGGCCGCTTTGGGCCAAGCTCTGCCTGCAGCGCAGCTCTCCACTCCCTCCTCCTCCACTATATGTCATACACAGTCTGTGGGCATCTCCCGCTGTGTGTCTCTGAGTGTGAAAAGTCCCGCCCTCCTCCTAGATCAGTTCGTGTGATAGACGCAGTGTTCTGTCTATCACACGAGCTGATCTAGGAGAAGGGCGGGACTTTTCTCACAGCGTGGCCAAAGTTTTCACACTCAGCTCCAAGACACAGAGGGTGGGAGGGAGGTAGATGCCCGCAGACTGTGTAATCCAGGCACAGGCACTGAGTACAGTGAGGCTGCGATTATGGGCATGGTGAGACTGCATTATGGGCACAGTGAGACTGCATTATGGGCATGGTGAGGCTGCCATTATAGGCACGGTGAAGCTGCGATTATGGGCACGGTGAGACAGCATTATGGGCATGGTGAGGCTGCGATTATGGACACGGTGAGGCTGGAATTATGGGCATGGTGAGACAGCATTATGAGCATGGTGAGACTGCATTATGGGAACGGTGAGGCTGCAATTATGGGCACGGTAAGTCTGAGCTTATGGGCACGGTGAGACTGCATTATGGGCACGGTGAGGCTGCGATTATGGGCACAGTAAGGCTGATATTAAGGGCACGGTAAGGCTGAGTTTATGACGTGTGACGTCCTAGCCATGCCCCGCTATGTCCGGCTTCGGCCGTTGCCATAACAACAGTGCTAAATCAGCTAAAAATAGTTGGATCTGTATGTGCGTTATGATTAATCGAAATTAGTTGATTAATCAATTTAAAAAAAAATTGATTAATCAAACACGAAAATTTTAATCAGTAACACCTCTAATATATATATATATATGCATACAGTATATATACAGTATACACGTACATACATACATACATACATATATACACTATATATATATATATTGCATCCGGAAAGTATTTATAGCGCTTCACTTTTTCCACATTTTGTTATGCTACAGCCTTATTCCAAAATGGATTAAATTCATTATTTTCCTCAAAGTTCTACAAAAAATCCCCCTGTGATGAATCCTTGTCGCACTTCGCTTGCACACTGCTTCCTCCAGTCTGGAACTTCACATATCAGATCTTGTAAGAATCAGGTGACACTAGCTCAGTTACACAGCTTGAACCTGGAATCTTTATTAGAACAAGAATACAGTCTTATATACACAATTCAGAAGGAGGTTCCCCCCTCCTGATCATAGTACTCTAGCAATACAACTGTAACCAGAAACATAAATTAACATGAGCTAATTAACTAATCTCTTAAAGCAGCTGAGGTGACTCCATACCCACCTGCCTATTGTGATTAATCAGGATTTCACTACAGGTCAGACTTCTTGTCACCGAGCTTCACACAGTAGATTAGACATTATCATAACTATAAACACAGGATACCTTCTCACAATAGCAGGAGCTCCAGTAGGAGTCAGTAGGGATGGGCGAACGGTTCGGCACGAGCAATAGTTCGGGCCTAACTTTCGTTGTTCGGATGTTCGGCTGACAGCCGAACAAACGGGTTGTTCAACCATTTGTTCGCCCCCCCGAACCGACCACAATGCATTGTGGCGTTGAACAGTAACAATAATAAATAATAATAATACATTTTATTTATAGTGCCCTTTTCATCATAAAGATCTCAAAGTTAAGAGTTAAAAGAAGTTAAAAGTTAAAAGAAGTTAAAAGAAACAGAAAAATTAGCAGTTTATACAATTAAACGAAACATTTAAAAATTACAAAAGGCTTTACTAAAAAGAAATGTCTTAAGACCTTTTTTAAAACAGTCAATGGATTGAGGAGCCCTCAAGGTGTCAGGTAGGGCATTCCACAGGCACGGAGCAGCTGCAGAAAAGGCCCTGTTTCCCATTGTTCTGAGTCTAGTTCTGGGTATATGAAGAAAGTTGGAATTAATGGAACGCAGGGAACGTGTTGGGATCTGTGGCTTTAGAATTTCTTTAAGGTAGGGAGGGGCATGTCCATGAATACATTGGTGTGTGAGGAGGGAAACCTTATACTCAATCCTGGCAGAGACCGGAAGCCAGTGGAGTGAGTGGAGGATAGGGGTAATGTGCTCATGTTTCCGCACTCTGATCAGGATCCTTGCTGCAGAGTTTTGGATGTACTGAAGCCTCTGTAGACTCTTTCTAGGAATCCAAATAAGGAGTGCATTACAATAGTCCAGTCTGGAGGAGACAAAGGCATGAACCAGCTTTTTAGCATCTGAGAGGGAAAGAATAGGACGGAGTTTAGAAATGTTACGAAGATGATAGAAAGAGGTCTTGCATAGGTCAGTGGTCTTGCATAGTTACAGTGCATTGCAAGCCCTGATTGGCTGAAGCAGTGAAAGCTTCAGCCAATCAGGACACAGAGCACTGTCAGAGTCATGATTGGACACTGTCATCATGACTTTATCCAATCATGGCTTATTCCCGCCCCACAGTATAAAAGTATTCTTTCAATGGCAGCCATTTTCAGTGTGATTTTGGTGTGGAGAGAGATAGAACAGGGCTCTGTTCAGTGCTATTAGTTAGTGTGCTATACTGTGCTATTTTGCTTCAATTGTCAGTGAAGAATATTAGTTTAGTGTCAGTCTAGGGATAGTGTGAGTGTAGTGAGGAGGACCATCATTCAGCTTTTCATAGTGTGCAGCTAGAGTAGGGACAGCTCAGATAGTTTCAGTGTAGTGTAGTGAGACCGTGTCAGTAATCTTGCCATTACTATATAGCTAGAGTAGGGATAGTTCAGATAGCTTCAGTGTAGTGATGGTTGAACGCCGTCTATTTGATTGCGTTACTGCCAGTTTAACGCCATATCGTATTGCGTGTGTTACTGCCAGTTTAATGCCATATAGTTTTGCGTGCGTTACTGTCAGTTTAACGCCATATTGTATTGCGTGCGTTACTGCCAGTTTAACGCCATATAGTTTTGCATGCATTACTGCCAGTTTAACACCATATAGTTTTCCGTGCGTTACTGCCTGTTTAACGCCATATCGTTTTGCGTGCGTTACTGCCAGTTTAACGCCATATCGTTTTGCGTGCGTTACTGCCAGTTTAACGCCATATCGTTTTGCGTGCATTACTGCAAGTTGAACGCCATATCGTTTTGCGTGCGTTACTGCCTGTTTAACGCCACATAGTTTTGCATGCGTTACTGCCAGTTTAACGCCATATAGTTTTGCATGCGTTACTGCCAGTTTAACGCCATATCGTTTTGCATGCGTTACTGCCTGTTTAACGCCATATAGTTTTGTGTGCGTTACTGCAAGTTTAACCCCATATCGTTTTGCGTGCGTTACTGCCAGTTTAATGCCATATCGTTTTGCATGCGTTACTGCCAGTTTAACACCATATAGTTTTGCATGCGTTACTGCCAGTTTAACGCCATATAGTTTTGCATGCGTTACTGCCTGTTTAACGCCATATAGTTTTGTGTGCGTTACTGCCAGTTTAACCCCATATCGTTTTGCGTGTGTTACTGCCAGTTTAACGCCATATTGTTTTGCGTGAGTTACTGCCAGTTTAACGCCATATAGTTCTGTGTGCATTACTACAAGTTTAACGCCATATAGTTTTGTGCTTTACTGCCAGTTTAATGCCATTTACTTCTGTGTGCGTTACTGCAAGTTTAATGCCATTTACTTCTTTGTGCGTTACTGCCAGTTTAACGCCATATAGTTCTGTGCATCACTGTACGTTTGGCGCATTATATTGCAGTATATTATATTGTATCTGTGGAGTGTGTCTGTGTAGTGTGAGTACTCAAATTAAAGGGCACCAAATATCTCTTTACATTGATTAAAGTGCATCTATGTACAGATTTCAATTTCTCCTTTACATTTGCTTATAAGCACCGCCCCCTCCCTCCCAATAATGTCTGGGAGAACAACAAGGAGAGGCAGATGTTCCCTTGGCACTGTAAGGGGGCCAGCAACAAATGTGTCCACAGGCAAAGGTGGACATGGTGGTCAGTCCTCAGGCAGGGCATCATTTCCTCTGTTTAGTGAGTTTGCCCGTGCTATTTAGCCACAGCATGCAGAGGAAGTGGTGGACTGGCTTACTAAACCTTCCTCATCCTACTCATCCTCTGTCACACAAGCAGAGACAAGTGTGCAGTCCCCTGCAGTTGCCAGAGTGGATAAACCTGCCTCCTTGTCCACATCTATTCCTGCCATAGCCCTAACATCAGCCATTGAGGAGTCAGCTGAGTTATTTGACCACAGCATCAGCCACGTGCTCCTTGATGATGGCCAGCCATTAGTGAATTCAGATGCTGGTTCTGAAGTTGAGGGTGACAGGAACATGAGCCTAGAGAGGGAGGAACACTGGTAGACAAATTGGCATTCATGTTCCCCAAGCCGCAGCGTATTGCCAAGTTGTCTCCAGTGGTAATGATGAACATGGAGGAGATGGAGATGATGATGATGATGAGGTCACTGATGCTACTTGGGTGCCAGATAAAGCAGAGGAGGAAACTGAAAGTGAGGCAGCACAGCCCCAAGGAGGTCGGCATCAAGAAAGAGTAGTGAGCAGCCACCCTATTCCATCACATTCTGCAGCTGTTATCTCCCGGCTAGGGATGAGCTTCGAGTTCGAGTCAAACTCATGTTCGACTCGAACATCGGCTGTTCGCCAGTTCGCTGAACAGCGAACAATTTGGGGTGTTCGCGGCAAATTCGAAAGCCGCGGAACACCCTTTAAAAGTCTATGGGAGAAATCAAAAGTGCTAATTTTAAAGGCTTATATGCATGGTGTTGTCATAAAAAGTGTTTAGGGACCTGGGTCCTGCCCCTGGGGACATGGATCAATGCAAAAAAAAGTTTTAAAAACGGCCGTTTTTTCGGGAGCAGTGATTTTAATAATGCTTAAAGTCAAACAATAAAAGTGTAATATCCCTTTAAATTTCGTACCTGGGGGGTGTTTATAGTATGCCTGTAAAGGGGCGCATGTTTCCCGTGTTTAGAACAGTCTGACAGCAAAATGACATTTCAAAGGAAAAAAAGTCATTTAAAACTACTCGCGGCTATTAATGAATTGCCGGTCCGACAATACACATAAAAGTTCATTGATAAAAACGGCATGGGAATTCCCCACAGGGGAACCCCGAACCAAAATTTAAAAAAAAATGACATGGGGGTCCCCCTAAATTCAATACCAGGCCCTTCAGGTCTGGTATGGATATTAGGGGGAACCCCGGCCAAAATTTAAAAAAAAATGCGTGGGGTCCCCCTCAAAATCTATACCAGACCCTTCAGGTCTGGTATGGATTTTAAGGGGAACCCCGCGCCAAAATAAAAAAAAATGGCGTGGGGTACCCCCAAAAATCCATACCAGACCCTTATCCGAGCACGCAACCTGGCAGGCTGCAGGAAAAGAGGGGGGGACGAGAGAGCGCCCCCCCTCCTGAACCGTACCAGGTCACATGCCCTCAACATTGGGAGGGTGCTTTGGGGGTAGCCCCCCAAAACACCTTGTCCCCATGTTGATGGGGACAAGGGCCTCATCCCCACAACTCTTGCCCGGTGGTTGTGGATGTCTGCGGGCAGGGGGCTTATCGGAGTCTGGAAGCCCCCTTTAACATGGGGACCCCCAGATCCCGGCCCTCCCCCCTGTGTGAAATGGTAAGGGGGTACTTGTACCCCTACCATTTCACAAAAAAATGTCAAAAATGTTAAAAATGACAAGAGACAGTTTTTGACAATTCCTTTATTTAAATGCTTCTTCT
The DNA here is from genome assembly GCF_042186555.1 of Aquarana catesbeiana. Classification (NCBI taxonomy): domain Eukaryota; kingdom Metazoa; phylum Chordata; class Amphibia; order Anura; family Ranidae; genus Aquarana; species Aquarana catesbeiana. The sequence goes on along the minus strand of NC_133334.1, from coordinate 94,640,778 downwards.
TTCTTCTATCTTCTTTCTTCTATCTTCCTTCGGTTTCTTCCTCCATCTTCTTCTTCTGGTTCTTGTTCTTCTGGTTCTTCTTGTTCTTCTGGTTCTTCATCCGGTCTTCTCGTCCGGCATCTTCCTCAGGGTCACCCGCCCTCCGTTATTTAGGAACTGTCAGAAGAGGAGAAGCATCACACAGCCGGAGCTTCCCGTTCAATCGTGAATGCGGAGCGGCCCGAGGAAAGAAGATGAAGTGAAGAAGGCGCCGCTGAGGAAGATGCCGGGCGAGAAAACCGGATGAAGAACCAGAAGAACAAGAAGAACCAGAAGAACAAGAACCAGAAGAAGAAGAAGATGGAGGAAGAAGCCGAAGGAAGATAGAAGACAGAAGAAAGAAGATAGAAGAAAGAAGAAGCATTTAAATAAAGGAATTGTTAAAAACTGTCTCTTGTCATTTTTAACATTTTTGACATTTTTTTTGTGAAATGGTAGGGGTACTTTTGTACCCCGGGATCTGGGGGTCCGGGATCTGGGGGTCCCCTTGTTAAAGGGGGCTTCCAGATTCCGATAAGCCCCCCGCCCGCAGATCCCCACAACCACCGGGCAAGGGTTGTGGGGATGAGGCCCTTGTCCCCATCAACCCCTCCCAATGTTGAGGGCATGTGGCCTGTAACGGTTCAGGAGGGGGGGGCGCTCTCTCGTCCCCCCTCATTTCCTGCGGCCTGCCAGGTTGCGTGCTCGGATAAGGGTCTGGTATGGATTTTTGGGGGTACCCCACGCCATTTAAAAAAAAAAAATTGACGCGGGGTTCCCCTTAAAATCCATACGAGACCTGAAGGGTCTGGTATAGATTTTGAGGAGGACCCCACGCATTTTTTTTTTAAATTTTGGCCGGGGATCCCCTTAATATCCATACCAGACCTGAAGGGCCTGGTATGGAATTTAGGGGGACCCCCCACGTCATTTTTTTTTTAAATTTTGGTCTAGGGGTTCCTCTGTGGGGAATTCCCATGCAGTTTTTAGCAATGAACTGTTATGTGTATTGTCGGACCGGCAATTCATTAATAGCCACAAGTAGTTTTAAATGACTTTTTTTCCTTTGAAATGTCATTTTGCTGTCAGACTGTTCTAAACACGGGAAACATGCGCCCCTTTACAGGCATACTATAGACACCCCCCAGGTACGAAATTTAAAGGAATATTGTTTGACTTTAAGCATTATTAAAATCACTGCTCCCGAAAAAACGGCCGTTTTTAAAACTTTTTTTTGCATTGATCCATGTCACCTGGGGCAGGACCCAGGTCCCCAAACACTTTTTATGACAATAACTTGCCTATAAGCCTTGAAAATTAGCATTTTTGATTATTCATGTTTGTGTCCCATAGACTTTAACGGTGTTCGGGTGTTCGAACGAATTTATTGCCTGTTCGCATGTTCTGGTGCGAACCGAACAGGGGGGTGTTCGGCTCATCCCTACTCCCAGCCCACTCCCCACAGCTCAGTTGTCTGGGCCTTTTTCAGCACATCTGCAGCAGATGGCACTGTTGCTATCTGCAAACTGTTTTACAGGCACATCAAACGTGGCAAAAACACCAACCATTTGGGTACCACATGCCTAACAAGGCATTTAACGTCAAACCACTCAGCCCGTTGGCAAGAGCACCTAAAAGCTACACAAAAGGGGCACAAATCTGTCCCTCCTCCTCCTTACCCACTTCAGTCTGCCCCTGCAATACCGAGTCATTACCTTTCAGCAGCCTCCACTGACAGGGATGACAGGGTGTCCAAGGTCCTAGCAGCTCATCTACCAGCAGCACAGCACCAGCTGTAGACTGTAGCTGGCAAATTTCTCTGCCCCATCTTCTGCAGCAGAAAAAAAAATCAACCACCCACATTCTTGCTTTCATCAAGATTATCTCTATAGGGTTACGGTGGGAAGGCGCCACGACACCCAAAGACCAATTTTAACGCACCCGTTACTTCTATCCAACGTCAAAGTGACACCAGAATGTATCCAAAAAATCTCTAATCTTGTTCCCAGTGCACTACATTGTGGCCTCATTATACACACTGGCTCCCCAGCTGTTGCTGAGCAAAATAAAGGTAGCTGCAGGAAAAATGTCATTTTTTTTTTTTGGCTTTATAAATTCTTTAAATTATTGCTGTATCAGATTCTAGACATGGTACAGATCTGCCACTTTACAGTTAGACTAAGGGGACCCCCCTGGCACTATATTGGAAGGTATTTTTCATTTTTAGTCTTTCACTTTAAAAATCAAAAAATCACTGCTCATTTAAAAATTAAGTTTTTCACAAACTTTTTTTTATTGATCCATGTCCCCCAGTGCAGGACCCAGACCCCTATAACCATTGTACGCCTAATTACTTGCATTTAAGCCTTCAAAATGGGCACTTTTGATATTTGACGTTCGGGTCCCATTGACTTTAATGGGGTTCGTTATTCGGGTCCGAACGGTCGCGGTGTTCGGAAGTTTTGGTCCGAACCGAACAGGGGTCCATTCGGCCCATCCCTAGGAGTCAGCCCATCTCCTACATTGTACAGAGGCCAATGTGATCAGCTCTTTCAATTAACATGTCGAGTTCAGAATCAAATCAAGAATAGTCTTTATATATATCCTGGGAGGTATTGTGGATACATATTACTGTCCCATTTTAAGTAATCCAAGCCACATTTTCTCAGTCACCCTGTGCCCCTAATGGGGTGCATGGGGAGCTGAAACAAGGGTTTTCCAACCTCTCCAAGGTATTCTTGGCCCTCCAGTCACATCTCTCCCCTTTCGGCAGAAGACAAACACAGGAGGAGACCCCAGACGGGATGACCCTGAAGTTAGTCCATTGTTTCAGTCCCCCAATGCCTGTACCCACACAGTACGCCAAACAAATTGTTCCAAACAGAGCATTACTCACCCAGCCAACCTCTGCCTCTCTCAGAGAACATGCCCGCTGCTGGAGGGAAGTGCGGATTGGTCCTTCCCCCTAGATTCCCTTCAGCTGCTAGTGGGTGGCTGGGCTCAGTCCGTCATGCTGTTGGGGATCTGGGCCAACTGCCCAGCCTAACTGGGGTATACAAGTGGAGATCATAGCCCCATCCACTTTTACAGGAAGTCCATCCTTTGTTAGTGGAGGGCAGAGGCCAGCAGCACTCTGTCTTGTTGCCAGCAGTTCAGCTGGGCGTAGAAGTTTCACTACATCATCTGCTCCAGCTAACTGTTGGGGAGGGAGGCTGACTGCCCTGGCTCCCTGCAACTCCACAGTTGTTGCTGGTGCTGGGCAGGGGTTGGTAGCACTCTGCCCTGTTGCCAGCACTTCTGCTTATTTTCTGTTAGTGGAGACCACAGGCCCGTCCGCCGACACCAGATCAAGCTGCAGTTGTGAGGTGCTTACTGCATTCTCTCCTTAGATCCTGATATGTAGCTCGGGAGTGACTGCCACCTCCTCACCCTGGGCCTCCGGAACTGCCGCAGGTGTGGGGCAGAGGTCTTGGACCCTCTGTCCTGTTGCCAGCTCTTCAGCTGGGTTGGTGTCATAATTCTGGAGTGCCGTCTGCTGCTGGAACTCCCTTTCTCTGGTATTGTCTCCCAGGTGCACGAATCCTTGTTGGGGGGGGGGGTGGCAGCTTCCCCTCCCTGCATCTCTGCAATCCAATAGGGAGGAAAAAACACCAACTCCCCACCTCGGGCCTCGGAAACTGCCACAGGTGTGGAGCAGGGGTCTGCAGTGCTCTTTCCTGCTGCTGGGGGTTTGCTAGGTGGTTCCTCCTTTACAGAAATGTCTATTAAATCCCCAGTCTCTGGAATTGCTAAAAGTCCAGGGCATGGGCTAGTGGCCCTTGGGCCCAGTGCCAACACTTTGGCAGGTGACTTATCATCAATAACATCCTCTGATGGAAAATCAATTAAATCCATTGCTGACACTTAAGCCGAGATTTCAGAGCTTTTTGCTGGTACTTCCTGATAGTCCCAGGCAAAGGGAGCCCAGCCCTGGCGCTGAGCAGAGTTTAGCAGCTGTCTGTAGGTGATCTCCAGCCTCCTGAATGGCCAGAAACGCTATATCTTCCAGTGCCCAGTGCACTTCCGAGATGTTCAGTATCTCTCCTCTGAAATCCATGATTTTGTCCAACCGTCACTCCAAATCGCACCCAAAATTGGGGTCCCCCGTCAGCTTAGTGTACAACAGTCCCAGGCCACCATAGCCAAAGCCTTCCATTGGGCTGTCATCCAGTATACAAGGACATGCTTGGGATACATGCCACCGGAGGGCTCTGTAGCTCTCATCCAGCTGCATCTCTGCCCAGGCCAGCTTGCTTGACTCAGCTGTCTGCTCCTTGTGCGGTTTTTCTCCTAAAAACAGCACCCGCAATCCATACTGTGACCAGTACCTTTCCTTGATTGAGGGGGAGAATTTTTCCCTGGTGGCGCTGCTAGTGTTTCCTTCCAGAGTTTGCAGCTCTGATACTGGTCCTCTGTGCTTTATCTGCATCTCTTGCAACCTCCTTCCGAATTCCTCTTTCATGGCGGCTGGTACCTGTACCTCTCCTCTCCTCTCCTGCTATCTGGATCTTGGATCCAGGTGGAGGTTTGGATGTTCCAGACTGCAGGAAGCGTCCCATCGCTGCCACCAATTGTAACAGATCCCCATCGCACTCCGCTTGAGTGCTTCCGTCAGCACACTGCTTCCTCCAGTCTGGAACTTCAGATATCAAATCTTGTAGGAACCAGGCGAGACTAGCTCAGTTACACAGCTTGAACTTGGAATCTTTATTAGTACAAAAATACAGTCCTATATACACAATTCAGAAGGGGGTTCCCCCCCTCCTGATCGTAGTACTTTAAAAATACAGCTGTAACCAGAAACATAAATTAACATGAGTTAATTAACTAATCCCTTAAAGCAGCCGAGGTGACTTCATACCCACCTGCCTATTGTTGTGATTAATCAGGATTTCACTACAGGCCAGACTTGTTGTCACTGAGCTTCACACAGTAGATTAGACATTATCATAACTGTAAACACAGAGCACCTTCTCACAATAGCAGAAGCTCTAGTAGGAGTCAGCCCGTCTCCTACACTGTACAGAGGTCAATGTGATCAGCTCTTTCAATTAACATGTCGAGTTCAGAATCAAACAAACCAAAAATAGTCTTTATATATATCCTGGGAGATATTGTGGATAAATATTACTGTCCCATTTTAAGTAATCCAAGCCACATTTTGTCAGTCACCCTGTGGCCCTAATGGACACAGGGTAACTTAGACATAGGGGGTGCATGGAGTGCTGAAACAAGGGTTTCCCAACCCTTCCAAGGTATTCTTGGCCCTCACAACCCCATAATGACAATGTGAAAGAAGTTTGTTTGAAATCTTTGCAAATTTATTAAAAATAAAAAAATGAAAAAAATCATGTACAGAAGTATTTACAGTCTTTGCGCAATACTTTGTTGAAGCACCTTGGGCACCAATTACAGCCTTAAGTCTTTTTAAGTATGATGCTACAAGCATGGCACACCTATTTTTGGGCAGTTTCTTCCATTCTTCTTTTCAGGATCTCTCAAGCTCCATCAGGTTAGATGGGGAGCGTCGGTGCACAGCCATTTTCAGATTTTTCCAGAGATGTTCAATCGGGTTCAAGTCTGGGCCATTCAAGGACATTCAGAGAGTTGTTCCATAGCCATTTCTTTGTTATTGTGTGCTTAGGGTCGTTGTCCTGTTGGAAGATGAACATCAAGGATGTCTCTGTACACTGCTGCATTCATCTATCCCTCGATCATGCCTTGTCTCCCAGTTCCTGCCACTGAAAAACATCCCCATAGCATGATGCTGCCACCACCATGCTTCACTGTAGGGATGGTATAAGCCAGGTGATGAGCAGTGTTTCAACATCGGACCAGAGAATTTTGTTTCTCATGGTCGGAAAGTCCTTTAGGTGTCTTTTGGCAAACTCCAGGTGGGCTGCCATGTGCCTTTTATGAAGGAGTGGCTTTCGTCTGGCCACTCTACCATACAGGCCTAATTGGTGGAGTGCTGCAAAGATGGTTGTTGTTCTGGAAGGCTCTCCTCTCTCCACAGACATATGCTGGAGCTTTGTCAGGGTGACCATTGGGTTCTTGGTCACCTCCACTAGGGCCCCTCTCCCCTGATTGCTCAGTTTGGCCGGGAGGCCCGCTCTAAGAAGAGTCCTGGTGGTTCCAAACTTCTCCTGTTTACAGATGATAGAGGCCACTGTGCTTATTGGTACCTTCAATGCGCCAAAAAAATGTCTGCACCCTTCCCCAGTTCTGTACAATCCTGTTCTGGGGGACTACAGACAATTTCTTGGACTTCATGGCTTGGTTTGTGCACTGACATGACTGGTAACTGTGGGACCTTATGTAGACAGGTGTGTGCCTTTCCAAATCATGTCCAATCAACTGAATTTACCACAGGTGGACTCCAAACAAGTTGTAGAAAAATCTCAAGGATAATCAGTGGAAACAGGATGCACCTGTGCTCAATTTTGAGTATCATGACAAAGGCTGTGAATACTTATATATATGGGATTTTTTCACTTTTTATTTTTAAGAAATTTGCAAAGATTTCAAACAAACTTCTTTCACATTGTTATCACTGGGCTATTGTTTGTAGAATTCTGATGAAAATAATGAATTTAATCCAATTAAAACAAACTAGTACCACTCTGTACACTTTTGTGAAAATTCCAAAACTATGTATAAACAATATATATATATGTATATGTATATATATATATATATATATATATATATATATATATATATATATATATATATATCGATTCCAACAAATAATGCTGTGCAATAAATATTCATGCAAAATTATACAGTGGGTTGTGCATAAAGTGCTAAAGTGCATAAACTAAAACATGAGTTTAATCATACAAGTGTATCAATAATAATAATTCATAAATGTAATCATTCAGGTGCATCAATAATGATAATTCATCAATAAAATCCTTTCAAAATGTACAGTGGTTTAAATTCATGTGATGGTGCTCCAAACTCTTCAACGTGACTGCACACTCGGGCTCCCCCACTCTTTGTGGATCTGCTCACCTCAAAGCGTGTTGACCGCACAACTAAGTTTGGTCAAAACACGCAATTAAACCACCTCTGGGTTCTGTGTTAATAGAACTCTGCTGTATCCTGAGCTATCGGGTGGCGCTTCCTCCGTACATATAAAAAAATGTGGCTCGATAGTGTATTAAAGTTTTTAAAACATCTTTTATTAAAAAATAGCTTCCAGGGTACTCACATGATACAGGTGCTTACATCGAACCATTCTATGACAGATGAAAATATGCAGTGAAATCTTATGTCCCTCTGCAGCATCCAACTACAGTTGGATGCTGCAGGGGGGACATATGATTTCACTGCATATTTTCATCTGTCATAGAATGGTCACACTTAAATGATTCAGATTGTCAAAAAAACTTTATTACTACACAAAGATAACCCGAGTAAACACAAAATGCAGTTTTTAAATGATGATTTTGTTTATTGGGGAAAAAAGCTGTCCAAACCTGCCTGTCCCACTGTGAAAAAAGAATTGCCCCTAAACCTAATAACTGGTTTTGCCACCCTTGGCGGCAGTAACTGCAATCAAGTGTTTGTGATAACTGGCAGTGAGTCTTTCACATCGCTGTGGAGGAAGTTTTGTCACTGTACTGTGCAGAATTGTTTTAATTTCAGCCACATTGGAGGGTTTGCGAGTATGAGCAGCCCGTTTAAGGTCATGCTACAGCACCTCAATAAGATTTAAGTCCGGACTTGGACTAGACCTCTCCAGAACCTTAATTTAGTATTTTTGAGCTATTCAAAGGTGGTTTAGAGAGGATTCAGATCATTGTCCTGCTGCAAAACCAAAGTGTGCTTAAGCTTGAGGTCAGGAACTGATGGCCGGACATTCTCCTTCAGAACTGTGTGATAGAGCGTACAATTCATGGTTTCATCAATTATGACAAGTCGTCCAAGTCCTGAAGCTGCAAAGCAGTCCCAGACGATCACACTACCACCACCATGTTTGACTGTTGATATGATGTTCTTTTTATGAAATGCTATGTTAGTTTTATGCCAGATGTAATGGGATGCACACCTTCCAAAAAGTTCAACTTTTGTCTCATCGGTCCAAAGAATATTTGCCCAAAAGAATTGGGGATAATGAAAATTTTTTTTGGCAAATGTGAGACGAGCCTTTGTGTTCTTTTTGGTCAGCCCTGGCTTTCTCCTTGGAACTCTCCCATGGATGCAATTTTTGCCCAGTCTCTTTCTGATTGTTGAATCATGAACACTGACCTTAACTGAGGCAACTGAGACCTGCACTTCTTTAGATTTTGTTCTGGGTTATTTTATTCCTTCTTGGATGAGTCGTCATTTCACTCTTTGAGAAGTTTTTGTGGGTCGGCCACTCCTGGGAAGGTTCACCACTGTTCCACGTTTTCTCCATTTGTGGATGTGGCTCTCATTGTGGTTCACTTGAGTCCCAAAGCCTTAGAAATGGCTTTGTAACCTTTTTGCAGACTGATACATTTCAATTACTTTGTTTCTCATCTGTTCTTGAATTTCTTTAAATTGCGGCATGATGTGTTGTTTTTTGAGATCTTTTAGCATGCTTAACTTTGTCACATAGCTTCTATTTAAGTGATTTCTTGATTCAACAGGTAAACAGTAAACAGGCCAGGGTGTGGCAAGTGAAATTTAAATAATGTGTTTAATTCATGATTTAGCAAGGTGGGGGGAAATACTTTTCACATAGGGCCAAGCAGGTTTGGATGGCATTTTTCCTCTAATAAATGAAATTATCACATAAAAACTGCATCTTGTATTTACATGGATTATCTTTGTGTAATATTAAAACTTGTTTGATGATCTGAATCATTTAGGTATGACAAAAAATAAAAAAAATCAGGAAGGGGCAAATACTTTTTCACAACTATATATATACATATATATATATATATATATATATATATATATATATATATATACACACACACACACACACACAGTATCTCACAAAAGTGAGTACACCCCTCACATTCTTTAAAATTCTTTATTATATCTTTTCCTGTGACAACACTGAAGAAATGACACTTTGCTACAATGTAAAGTAGTGAGTGTACAGCTTGTATAACAGTGTAAATTTGCTGTCCTCTCAAAATAACTCAACACACAGCCATTAATGTCTAGCCTAGGCCATCTTTATGTAGAGCAACTATTCTTTTTTTTCAGATCTTCAGAGAGTTATTTGCCATGAGGTGCCATGTTGAACTTTCAGTGATCAGTATTAGAGAGTGAGAGCGATAACATCAAATTTAACACAATTGCTCCCTATTCACACCTAAGACCTTGTAACACTAACGAGGCACATGACACCGAGAGGATAATGGCTAATTGGGCCCAATTTGGACATTTTCACTTAGGGGTGTACTCACTTTTGTTGCCAGCGGTTTAGACATTAATGGCTGTCTGAGTTATTTTGAGGGGACAGTAAATTTACACTATTATACAACCTGTACACTCGCTACTTTACATTGTAGCAAAGTGTCATTTCTGCAGTGTTGTCACATAAAAAGATATAATAAAATATTTACAAAAATGTGAGGGGTGTACTCAGTTTTGTGAGATACTGTGTGTATATATATATATATATATATATATATATATATATATATATATATATATATATATATATATATATATATATAAGAATTGACCAAAAAAAAGGTTAAATCCACAAGGACTTTTTTACCACTACTATTCCTTTATATTGGCTTTTAAATTGTAAAAATGCAGACATTTAGAAATTTAATGAAAGATTTAGCACTGGGAAACACTTTTTGAAAGATAAAATGTGCATTTTATATACAACTATATGGATCAGACCAAAATGAGGGACACATTAGAGGGAAAAAGGGACAGAGGGACATTGCTCCAAATCAGGGACATTCCCTCAAATTCAGGGACAGTTGGGAGCTATGTTTATATCACTGTAAAATGTATATTGCCCTCTAATCACTTGAGTCCGATTATACAGTGGATGGCCATATGTTTTCAAAGTGAAAGTGAAATATTAGTGCTGCAATATTGAAAAGTGCTACCATAAATAAACAAATCCCTGTCTCTACCATGATGGCCACCACTACACAGAGACACTGTGCAGATCAAGGAATACTAAGTCAGTAGTGGGAAAGGGGGAGACCACGAGAGATCACAGACAATACCGGTTACTAATCCTTTGCCCTCTGCCTGTATGTTTTAGGCACAGCTTCCAGAGTTCAGTTCCCCTTTCAAATTGAAACATATCCAGTCAAGCTGGATGAAACACTTCTTGTTTGTTTTTTGGTGATTTGTGGCATGTGTGATATTGTCAAACAATCTTTTTCTTTTCCTCTTAATCTTTTATAAATATAAATCAACAAAGAAGATTATATTTGAAAAAAATAGTAATTTTGGCATGAATTAAAACCGAATGCAAGGTTTTTACGATTTTTGCATTGTTACAATGGACAAAAGTAAGAATGTATGTATGTGCCATACCTGAACAATCCCCATGGAAACTGGACATCACTCAAGTAGGAACTGCTGCTACAGTGATTAATGCTGGCTTCCAGGTCCTGTGCTAGGCAGCTGCTTTGTGTACACAGGAGGTCAAACACTCGGCACTGGCACCATTCAGAGAACACTTTGTATTTTCTCAATGAATGCATAGCATTCTGTGAATGAAAGAGACTGTGACATCACTGCCCCACTTTTCCACCTCATGCAATCAGAGGATGCACTGTATTCATTTAGAAAAAGCAAAATGCTCTCTGAATGGCACCCGAGCAACCTCCTGTGTTCACTAAGCAGCAGGGCAGCCACTCAGCACGGGACCCGGAAGCCAGATGGCAGCTTCCACATGGATTGGCAAGTATGGCACATGCATACTTAAAGCAGTCAAACTGGACCAATGTAACTATGCAAAAATAGCCATACCTGGAATTCAGCTTTATAAATATGTTACAAACCAAAATTTTAATTGAATTTGAAAGAATTTACAAAACTGATGCATCTCATACTTATTATTGATTAGGAGATGATTGTCATTGTGATTAATTAATAGATTAATAGAGTAATCAATTGATTAATAAACAGTTCCTAATAAACAGTACCTCATAATAAACTGTTGGATTAACTACAGAGTGACAAGCTGAGAAAACCTCTTTTCCGGAATTCAGCTTGGAGCACCAGTCATGTGCATATGGTTCTGTGTGTAAAATGACAGTGTTGTTACAGCTATTAAAATAATGATGCTATAATGAAGGAATACTGATTTTAGAGTATCTATAGACAAACTTTTTTTTGTTAGTTTTGGATACTCTATGGGGACAGTTTTGAAACTATGTCAGGCTTTTATTGCTTTCTGTGTTCCCATTAAGGAGATTTACACTCTCTGTTTGTCCTGGTAGGCATTGTCAGTGGGATAGAAAGTGATGGGACATCTAAAATTATACTACTACTTTAGTACAGTAGAGACCCTGACCATTGTCAAAAATTCTGTATACCATACAATTCCCACTTGGGTGTAAATATAGTCAAACATAACTCCAAGATGATGGGTCTTGCTCACATATGAGAAGCATATACTGTATTAACTATTAGCATAACAAAATGTTATATATATCCAGTAAATTTTTATTTGATCAAAAATGCCACTGAAAACATTTAAAAATGACACCATGCCTTTTGCAGGGCTCTGCCTATAGGGAATGCATTGATAGTGTCTAATATGGTAAATCAGCCACAATGGTCATCTATTATAGTAGGTACTTGTCACACTAAATATCATACACTTGTCCCAGGCTGTCTATCAACACAATGACAACATATCCACTATCTAAACTTGTATCCAAATATCTCTATTAAGGATTTGATGTGACCATTGATTCCAGGAACAATGTGATAATGCTAGTAATCACTGCTGGTGAGGGTTCCTGTTGGCATGAGCACACAGAATTCCAAATAGGATTTTTTAAAATTCACCTCTGAACCATAAGATGCAATTTACTTGATAGTATATGTAATCACAGTATCCCACTAAGGATATTTATCCCAAACTAGATGTATATCAATGTGACCGGGGTAGCACGGACTTGACGAGTATGCACTGTAGAACATGTGGCCCATTTAATTTAACAGCTCAAATATGGTAAAGTTCAGTTTATAGCACATTATATACATGCATAGAATATTATACTGGCTAAGCATGGTTGTACAAAGTTCAAATGTGATCTTGTTGAGTGGATAAAAAACATCTACCAAATACATGAGGTAAATCAGTTGGGTGCAGTGCAGACAAGAAGGACCCCTAGCAGTGCAGGCAGTCCTACATAAACATTAATTGTAATTATATACAAATGCATCAAATGAATGAAAAATAATGATAAAATGTCTTAAATCTGTCAAACTGGCTGATTATGATTGTCTTATATTTATTTGAAGGATTCATGGACAATTAGATCTAATCTTCATTTATCTTGTTTTGAACTTCATGCATGTCATTTATGTAGGACTGCCTGACTGTCATGGGTCCTTCTTGTCAGCACTGCACCCTGTGGATTGCCTAATATGTTTAAGGTTTTAGATCCACGAAATTAGATCATATTTGAAATATGTACTTCCATAATTAGCCAGGACATTACTCAATGCATATATATTATGTATGTACTACAAAGTCCTGGACTTTACCATATGGGAGCAGTTGATATCAGACATTTGTATGGAAGAGCCACATGCTATATGGAGCACACTTGTCAAATCAATGCTACTCTAGCCACATGGATATACATCTTTGCACATAAGATTGCGATGAGCAGTCCTAATTGGGAAACTGTGATTAGATATACTATCAAGTAAATTGCATCTTATGATTCAAAAATGAACTTTAAAATTCATATTTGGAGTTCTGTGCTCTCATCCCAAATTGTTCTGAAATAACAGGTCACATCAAGCCCTCTGGGCTGCTTCCCACTGGGATTGCATGTGAAAGTTTGCATTCCCGTGCATTCTCATGCAGTGTGTTGTGACTGTCCATTCATTTGAATAGGCTGCAAAACCTACTGAACTTAGGGTTGCCACCTGTAGGTTTTCCATCTGATGTAAGGGGTGCTGTGGTTGCACATCTGATATAAGGGGGGCTGTGGTTGCACATCTTATGTAACGGGGGCTGTGGTGGCACATCTGATGTAAGGGGTGCTGTGGTTGCACATCTGATGTAAGGTGGGCTGTGGTAGCACATCTGATGTAAGGGGTGCTGTGGTTGCACATCTGATGTAAGGGGTGCTGTGGCTGCACATCTGATGTAAGGGGGGCTGTGGTTGCACATCTGATGTAAGGGGGGTTGTGGTTGCACATCTGGTGTAAGGGATGCTGTGGTGGCACATCTGATGTAAGAAGTGCTGTGGTTGCACATCTGATGTAAGGGGGGCTGTGGTTCCACATCTGAAGTAAGGGGTGATGTGGTTACACATCTGGTGTAAGGGGGGCTGTGGTTGCACATCTGGTGTAAGGGGTGCTGTGGTTGCACATCTGGTGTAAGGGGTGCTGTGGTTGCACATCTGGTGTAAGGGGTGCTGTGGTTGCACATCTGGTGTAAGGGGGGCTGTGGTTGCACATCTGATATAAGGGGTGCTGTGGTTACACATCTGGTGTAAGGGGGGCTGTGGCTGCACATCTGGTATAAGGGGTGCTGTGGTTGCACATCTGAAGTAAGAGGTGCTGTGGTTGCACATCTGGTGTAAGGGGGGCTGTGGTTGCACATTGTCAGCTCAGCCCTTCCTTCTCTGAGCTGGCCGCTCAGCTGTCGGCTAATTGCCAGCTCTCATCTCTCTCCACAGTTAACCAGCTGTTGTGGATCTGCTCGTCAGTCCCGCCTACTTAAAGATCTCCAGCTCACTTCATTCCTGCCTTCGCCTTGGTCACATCACAAGAAACCATCTCCTGCGTTCCTGTTTAAAGACTGGTTTTGCTGACATCGCTTCTGGCTCCTTATCCTGCTTGCTGTTGCTCTACTTGGATACCTGACTTCTGGCCTGGCTGATTACCCGATCTGGTTGCTGAACTCTGGCTTGGCTGATTACCCGATCTGGTTACTGAACTCTGGCTTGGCTGACTACCCAATCCGGTTACTGGACTCTGGCTATGCTTTAACTACACTTACTCTATATACCTTTTTATTTTTATTAATAAACAAGTGTGATTTTACTGTACTTCTGTCTCGGTCTGGTTCATGGTTTCTGACAGTAGGCGTAGGCCATGAATTCAGAAGTTACAGTCAATCCACTTGTTGGTAATATTTTTTCCAGATTGGATGAGCAAGATCACCGCATGGATCAGTTTGCCATAGCGTTAAAAATGCTCCTGAGTTGCACGGCTCACCTGGAATCCCCCACTGTGGCTGCTCTGGTACAACCTGAGTTGCAGGCTGCTCCTGCTGCTGCGCCAGTCTCTGTGCAGGCACCCGCCTTGAGTATTACCTCTATAAGAGGTATGTCTGGTTCCACCCCGCTTCCCCAGCAATTTGGGGGCTATCCAGTTCAATGCAGAGGGTTTCTCAACCAAGTTGAGATATACTTTGAGATGCTGCCCCAGGCGTTTCCCACGTACAGAAGCAAAGTAGGGTTCGTGACATCTTTGCTTTCTGAGAGAGCCTTGGCCTGGGCTAACCCTCTATGGGAGACGCAAAAACCTGTTGTCTTGAGTTACCCTGAGTTTGTAGCCTCTTTTAAAAGAGTATTTGACGTTCCCGCATGCTCCGCTTCTGCTGCCAAGTGCCTCATGTCCATCAAACAGAGTACGTGAACTGTTGCCGACTACGCCATTGAGTTCCGTACTCTGGTAGCAGAGGTTGCTTGGAACAATGAGGCCCTCGTGGCTGCTTTTTCTCATGGTCTCTCGGATTCCATCAAGGATGAGATAGCAGCCAGAGATCTACCCACTGAGCTGGAGGGCTTTATCTAGTTTGCCATCCTCATTGACTCCAGACTCAGAGAAAGACTTTCTTTTAAGGAGCGATTGCGGAAGCCTCCTGTATGTTTGCCTCCGAGCTTTGCAGTCCCACCCATGCCTCCCTCACCTCCCATGCCTCCTGGTACCGAGTCGGTCAGTGAAGATGAACCCCTGCACTTGGGCTTCACTCGTCTCTCTGCGGATAAGAGAGCCTTTAGGAGGAGGGAGAGATTGTGCCTTTATTGTGGCCAGGCAGGTCACTTTTTGAAGTCTTGTCCTACCCGTCCTGGGAACACCCGAACCTTGAGGTCCTGTCATGGACAGACCTTAGGTGGTGTTGTGTCATCCCCAGTTATCTAGCAGGATAAGCCCCTGATTTTCGGTCACTCTTTCTTGGGCTAAGTCGTCTATTGAGATACAGGCTCTAATCGACTCTGGGGCTGCAGGCCTGTTCATTGATGCAGCCTTTGTATCAAAGCACTCAATTCCACTGCAGTTGCGTGACACTCCACTTGCCATTGAGGCTCTTGACGGGAGACCTCTACAGCCTGCCCATGTGACTCATGAGACGGTTCCATTGTCCATGGCTGTAGGGGCTCTTCACCATGAGATAATCCAATTCCAAGTGATTTCCTCTCCTAAGTTTCCGCTGGTTATTAGTTATCCTTGGTTACAGAGGCACAACCCCTCTTTTGATTGGCTCCATGCTGAGGTTCTCTCCTGGTCACCAAAAAGCAGTGAAACATGCTTCCGGAAGATAGCCAAGGTCCTGTGTACCTCTTCCCTCCCCTCCCTGCCAGAGAAGTACCGTGATTTTAGCAATGTCTTTGACAAAGGTCAAGCCGGTAGTTTGCTTCCACACCGGCCGTATGATTGCGCAATTGACCTTCAACCTGGTGCCACTCCCCCTCATGGCCGGGTTTACCCTTTGGTGGTCTTGGAGGATAAAGCCATGGAGGAGTATGTTGCAGATGCACTTTCTCTGGGTTTTGTCCGCAAATCCTCGTCTCCTGCTGGTGCTGGTTTGTTCTTTGTGAAGAAGAGGAGAACTGAGTGAACTGAGACCTTGTATTGATTATAGGGGTCTCAATCGTTTCACGATTAAGAATGCCTACCTGATTCTGTTGATTACAGAGTTATTTGACTGCCTCAAGGGAGCAGCGGTTTTCACTAAGCTTGATCTGAGAGGGGCCTACAATCTCATGAGGATTAGGGAGGGCGACGAATGGAAAACTGCAATTAATACCAGAACAGGCCATTATGAGTATCTCGTAATGCCTTTTGGCCTTTGTAACGCCCCGGCAGTTTTCCAGGAATTTATTAACGATGTGCTCTGAGATTTGTTGCAGTTATGTGTGGTGGTTTATCTCGATGATATCCTCATTTTTTTCCAAGTCCCTGGAGAGCCACCACACAGATGTCTGTCATGTGCTTCAGTAATTAAGAGAAAACAATCTCTATTGTAAACTGGAGAAGTGTCAGTTCCATCGGGAACAGGTTAAATTCCTGTCATTTCCACTGCTGGTTTTCGATGGACCCAGAGAAACTTTTCGGCAGTCCTACAGTGGCCTCGACCCATGGGGTTACGTCCTCTGCAGCGTTTACTGGGTTTTGACAACTATTATAGGAAGTTTATTCCTAACGTCTCGTCTCTGGTCAAGCCCCTGATCGATATGACCAGAAAGAATGGTAACCCACAGAGTTGGTCTCCGGAGTCCATTAAGGCCTTTGAAAGTCTCAAGGCTGCCTTTGTTTCTGCTCCTGTGTTGGCACATCCTGATCCTATGTTACCTTTTATCCTTGAGGTTGATGCTTCTGAGACTGATGTCGGCACCCTTCTGTCTCAACGTCCTACCTCTGAGAGTGCTATGCATTGTTGTGGCTACTTTTCCAAGAAATTGTCACCTCCTGAGTGCAATTACGAGATTGGTGACAGAGAGCTGTTGGCAATCATTTTAGCCCTGAAA
The DNA here is from genome assembly GCF_042186555.1 of Aquarana catesbeiana. Classification (NCBI taxonomy): domain Eukaryota; kingdom Metazoa; phylum Chordata; class Amphibia; order Anura; family Ranidae; genus Aquarana; species Aquarana catesbeiana. Next base: position 94,623,805 of record NC_133334.1, on the reverse strand, counting down.
GAATGGAGACATCTCCTCGAAGGTACCTCTGTGCCGGTTCTCATTCCTACTGACCATAAGAATCTCACATTCTAAACGTCTCTCTCCCAGAAGGGTGCGATGGGCTCTTTTCTTGTCAAGTTTCAATTACATTGTCTCATTCTTACCCGGTACTAAGAATGTAAGGGCTGATGCCTTCTCACGACAATTTTCCTCCACTTCCAAGTTGGAGTCGGTTCCGATTCCTATGATTCCTCCTGACCGTATTCTGGCTACGGTTCTCACCAGTCTTACTTCTCATTTGGGTGAAAAATTCTTGCTGCTCAGGTCGAAGCTCCTCCTGAGAAACCTTGTGACCGCTGCTTTGTCCCAGAGTGTCTCCGTACTGCCGTGCTCCAGACTTACCATTCTCTCGAGGCAGCTGGCCACCCTGGTAAGAATCAACTCGTTTGGGCCATTTCCCAACAATTCTGGTGGCCTAGTCAACGTGTTGATGTAACTGCCATCGTAGCTGCCTGTTCCGTGTGTACTCAGAGTAAGACTCCACGACACCTTCCAGTGGCCCTCCTATAACCCATACCCAATGGAGAGAGGCCCTGGACCCACCTGTCTATGGAGTTCATTGTGGAGTTGCCCAACTCCCAAGGCAACACAGTTATCCTTATGGTGGTTGACCAGTTCTCAAAGATGTGTCATTGTATTCCACTTAAGAAGTTGCCCACTTCTAAGGAACTGGCTTCCATTTTTGCTTGGGAGATCTTTTGCTTACATGGGCTACCCAAGGTGATTGTCTTAGATAGGGGTAGTCAGTTTGTGTCCCGGTCCTGGCAAGCCTTTTGTGAACAGCTAGGAATTCAGCTTGCTTTCTCCTCTGCGTATCACCGCAGTCTAATGGAGCCACAGAACGAGCCAATCAGTCCTTGGAGCAATTCCTATGTTGCTATATTTCTGACCATCACAACAACTGGTCAGACCTATTACCATGGGCAGAGTTTGCTCACAACAGTTCCTTGAATTCTGCTTCCTGATTGTCTCAGTTTATGACGAATTATGGTTTCCAACATTTCATGTTGCCTTACTCGTTTGTTCCGCAGAGTAATCCTGCGCTAGAGGAGCATCTCCGTGGTCTTCGTTCCACTTGGGCACAAGTCCAGGAGGCTTTGCGTCATGTTAATGATAGGTACAGACTCCATGCTGAACGCAGACGCCTGCCTGCACCTTCCTACCAGGTTGGGGACAGGGTCTGGCTGTCATCTCGCAACCTCCAACTTCGTGTCCAATCACTGAAGTTTGCAGCTTGGTTTATTGGGCCTTTTCGTATCCTTCGCAGGATTAACGCAGTGGCTTACGCGTTGGACCTTCCTCCTAGTATGCGCATCTCAAGTGTGTTTCATGTCTCCTTATTGAAACCGTTGGTCTGCAACAGCTTTACCACCTCGGTGCCATGTCCTCACCCTATACAGGTTGAGAACCATGAGGAGTATGAGGTACAATCGATTGTTGACTCCCGTAGGTTCCGTGGGCGCATACGGTACCTGATGCATTGGAAGGGGTACAGTCCGGAGGAACGCTCCTGGGTCTCATCGTCGGACGTACATGCTCCTGCCCTCCTCTGTGATTTCCATAGATGTTTTCCCCTCAAGCCCGGTGGTCCTCCGAGGGGGAGGGGTCATTGAGGAGGGGGGTACTGTCAGGGCTTGCTCATTCCTTCCCTCTCTGAGCTGGCTGCTCAGCTGTCGGCCAATTGCCAGCTCTCATCTCTCTCCACAGTTAACCAGCTGTTGTCGATCTGCTCATCAGTCCAGCCTACTTAAAGATCTCCAGCTCACTTCATTCCTACCTTCACCTTGGTCACATCACAAGAAACCATCTCCTGAGTTCCTGTTTAAAGACTGGCTTTGCTGACATCCCTTCTGGCTCTTTATCCTGCTTGCTGTTCCTCTACTTGGATACCTCACTTCTGGCCTGGCTGATTACCCGATCTGGTTACTGAACTCTGACTTGGCTGATTACCCGATCTGGTTACTGAACTCTGGCTTGGCTGACTACCCGATCCGGTTACTGGACTCTGGCTATGCTTTGACTACACTTACTCTATTTACCTTTTTATTTTTATTAATAAACAAGTGTGATTTTACTGTACTTCTGTCTTGGTCTGGTTCATGGTTTCTGACACACATCTGATATAAGGGGTGCTGTGGTTGCACATCTGATGTAAGGGGTGCTGTGGTTGCACATCTGATGTAAGGGGTGCTGTGGTTACAGATCTGGTGTAAGGGGGGCTGTGGTTGCACATCTGGTGTAAGGGGTGCTGTGGTGGCACATCTGATGTAAGGAGTGCTGTGGTTGCACATCTGGTGTAAGGAGGGCTGTGGTTGCACATCTGATTAAGGGGGGCTCTGGTTCCACATCTGAGGTAAGGGGGGCTGTGGTTGCACATCTGAGGTAAGGGGTGCTGTGGTTGCACATCTGAAGTAAGGGGTGCTGTGGTTGCACATCTGAAGTAAGGGGTGCTGTGGTTGCACATCTGATTTAAGGGGTGCTGTGGTTGCACATCAGATTTAAGGAGTGCTGTGATTGCACATCTGATGTAAGGGGGATGTGGTGGCACATCTGATGTAAGGGGGATGTGGTGGCACATCTGATGTAAGGGGGATGTGGTGGCACATCTGATGTAAGGGGTTCTGTGGTTGCACATCTGATGGAAGGGGTGCTGTGGTTGCACATCTGGTGTAAGGGGTGCTGTGGTTGCACATCTGAAGTAAGGGGTGCTGTGGTTGCACATCTGGTGTAAGGGGGGCTGTGGTTGCACAACTGGTGTAAGGGGTGCGGTGGTTGCACATCTGACGTGAGGGGTGCTGTGGTTGCAGATCTGGAGTAAGGAGGGCTGTGGTTGCACATCTGGTGTAAGGGGTGCTGAGTTGGCACAATAGATGTAAGGAGTGCTGTTGTTGCACATCTGGTGTAAGGAGTGCTGTGGTTGCACATCTGGTGTAAGGGGTGCTGTGGTGGCACATCTGATGTAAGGGGTGCTGTGGTGGCACATCTGATGTAAGGGGTGGTGTGGTTGCACATCTAGTGTCAGGGGTGCTGTGATTGCACATCTGGTGTAAGGGGGGCTGTGGTTGCACATCTGGTGTAAGGGGGGCTGTGGTTGCACATCTGGTGTAAGGGGTGCTGTGGTTGCACAACTGGTGTAAGGGGTGCGGTGGTTGCACATCTGACGTGAGGGGTGCTGTGGTTGCAGATCTGGTGTAAGGGGGGCTGTGGTTGCACATCTGGTGTAAGGGGTGCTCAGTTGGCACAACAGATGTAAGGAGTGCTGTTGTTGCACATCTGGTGTAAGGAGTGCTGTAGTTGCACATCTGGTGTAAGGGGTGCTGTGGTGGCACATCTGATGTAAGGGGTGCTGTGGTGGCACATCTGATGTAAGGGGTGCTGTGGTTGCACATCTAGTGTCAGGGGTGCTGTGGTTGCACATCTGGTGTAAGGGGGGCTGTGGTTGCACATCTGGTGTAAGGGGGCTGTGGTTGCACATCTAGTGTAAGGGGGGCTGTGGTTGCACATCTGATGTAAGGGGGGCTTTGGTTGCACATCTGAGGTAAGGGGTTCTGTGGTTGCACATCTGATTTAAGGGGTGCTGTGGTTGCACATCTGATTTAAAGTGTGCTGTGGTGGCACATCTGATGTAAGGAGTGCTGTGGTTGCACATCTGGTGTAAGGAGTGCTGTGGTTGCACATCTGATGTAAGGGGGGTGTGGTGATACATTTGATGTAAGGGGTTCTGTAGTTGCACATCTGGTGTAAGGGGTGCTGTGGTTGCACATCTGATGTAAGGGGTGCTGTTGTTGCACATCTGGTGTAAGGGGTGCTGTGGTTGCACATCTGAAGTAAGTGGTGCTGTGGTTACACATCTGGTGTAAGGGGGGCTGTGGTTGCACATCTGGGGTAAAGAGTGCTGTGGTTGCACAACTGGTGATAAGGGGTGCAGTGGTTGCACATCTGACGTGAGGGGTGCTGTGGTTGCACATCTGGTGTAAGGGGGGGCTGTGGTTGCACATCTGGTCTAAGGGGGGCTGTGGTTGCACATCTGGTGTAAGGGGTGCTGAGTTGGCACAACTGATGTAAGGAGTGCTGTTGTTGCACATCTAGTGTAAGGAGTGCTGTGGTTGCACATCTGGTGTAAGGGGTGCTGTGGTTGCACATCTGACGTAAGGGGTGCTGTGGTTGCACATCTGGTGTGAGGGGTGCTGTGGTTGCACATCTGATGTAAGGGGGGCTGTGGTTGCACATCTGGTGTAAGGGGGGCTGTGGTTGCACATCTGGTGTAAGGGGGCTGTGGTTGCACATCTGCTGTAAGGGGGGCTGTGGTTGCACTTCTGGTGTAAGGAGGGCTGTGGTTGCACATCTGGTTGAAGGGGTGCTGTGTTTGCACATCTGGTGTAAGGGGGACTGTGATTGCACAGCTGATGTAAGGGGTGCTGTGGTTGCACATCTGGTGTAAGGGGGGCTATGATTGCACATCTGGTGTAAGGTGGGGGGCTGTGGTTGCACATCTGGTGTAAGGGGTGCTGTGGTTGCACATCTGATGTAGGGGGTGCTGTGGTTGCACATCTGATGTAAAGAGTGCTGTGGTTGCACATCTGGTGTAAGGGGTGATGTGGTGGCACAACTGGTGTTAGGGGTGCTGTGGTTGCACGTCTGATGTAAGGGGGGCTGTGGAGGTGATAACTGATGTAAGGGGAGCTGTGGTGGCAACATCTGATATAAGGGGGACTGTGGGGGCGACATCTGGTGTAAGGGGGGCTGTGGTGGGGACACCTGATGTAAGGGGGGTACTCTGATAGAGACACCTTATGTAATCTGGTTCTATTGTCTTTTACTTGAAATATGGATAGGATTAACCAACTTTTACATTATATTAGAGAGCAATTCGGACCTCAGCTGGAAGAAAATTGTATCAACTGGGCCTCCTTGAATTTCAGTTTATTGCCCCTGTTCTAGGTGGACATTTTTGTGTTGCAGGAATATCAACAAAATATGTGTGTATTCATGCAATGCAAAAAAACACACTGGTGTTTGCTGGTGTGCAGTGGTGCCTTTAAAGTGGAAGTAAACCCATTGATTTAACAGTTTCAAAAAACAGTTACATTTTCGGTATGCTGGGAATTCTAACTACACATTGGCTGTGCTCTCAACCAAACTGGTGTCATAACTGATCACATGTGCAGCACCATGACAGTTGAAGATTAAACAGAGGCAAAGATGGAAGCTTCCTTGGCCGAAAACGATAGGGGGGTTTACTTACACTTTAAGTCTTAATGGCACTACCACACCTCTTGCTTTTGTGCTCATTCATCTGCGGCAAAACGTATGGTAAGAAAATAGCATGCATTTTGGTGCAGCACAATTTTAAAAAAAAGTTTATACAGGTTTTAAATCTATTTGTATTACATTTTGTTTTTCATTTGTTTTTTAAACTACAAAAAAACACTTATGCAACCATATTATTTAGTTTTTTATTTTTACTTCCCTCCACATAAAGGATTTCAGTTTGTTGTTAAATTCTACAGTTTATAGGTCAAATCAAAGGTGGAGAAAGTTCTGAAATTATTTATCTTTGTCTCATTTTTTTTACATCACAGGAACCTGACATTTTAACAGGGGTGTGTAGATTTATTGTATCCACTGTAAGTTTTGTTGTAAGCTTAGTTATGAATAGACATCTTATTTTGCTGGCAGATCATATGACAATCCCCTCAAGCAGAGATCCTGTTCATATTGTTTGGCTGGAGTTTATCTTATGAATTCAATCAATGATAACATTATTAGCAACCATAAATGCACGAAATTCCACATGAAATCAAAATGGAAGAATCCACGTGCAGAACTGTCTTAAAGGTTTTATTGCACTTAAAATTATTCAGAGTATTCACGAGATATGCTGCTGAACTCCAGCCAAACAATATGAACCAGATCTCTGCTTGATGAGATCATATTTATGCTGATGTGATTCTGTAGTGGAGTCCTCATGTTCTAGTAAGAGTCCATTGCTTGTGGTTGGTGAAGGCTTACGTGGTGACTGTCAAAGTGGCACTGTGGTGTTTTGGAAAACATAATCTGGACTTTTTTTCACTTATATATGCACATGTGTTTGTTTGATATTTTATTTTAGGTGATGGTTGACCACAAATACATATTATGTATTAGTTTATTCATTGATCCCTTTGTAAGGTTGGCTATTTATGTGCAGTGTGGGCAGCGCGTGTGCATCGATGCTCCCTAGAGGCAGATTCTGTATTACGTTTTTGTCTTCTCCTCCATTTTGGAGGAGCCCCACCAGCCTTTCTATTCACATAAAAGCAAGCAGGAAGTGCGCAACATCACTTCCTGAAGAGCCATTCACGGCGAAACATATGTCGGAGCAGAGGATCTGTCATTTCCAGGTCCATATTTGATACCCCACACCAGGCTTTGCACCTTCAGAGTGAGAAGTGGAATGCACGCTACCCCCAGGGATCAGCTGACTCACACACACTGCCAGGCCAGGCACTATCACATGTGTGTGTAACTGCTATCATTGCTGTTGTTTTTACTTTATTAAAAATTACTACACTATGAGACTTTCAACAGTGTCTCCTGTGGAGTAATTTTTTACATTCAAGCTCCTTCCTGAGTGGCCATTGGAGTAGATTCATGCCATTGCGATTTTCAAAACGTACAAAACAAATGCCTTTTAAAATACGTTTGACATAACTACATCAGTATAACCAGCAAAGCAGCTTCATTATTATCCCATTAAAGAAGATGAGATTTTTGACATTTCTTTAATTGATGAATCATAAATGTTATATCTAGATTACGAACAGTAGTTTACAAGACCGAACTCCTCCCAGACGTCCCTTGATTCCGAGCATGCGTGTTTGTACTTTCGACTTTTGTGTGAGGGATTTCTGTACTGACCATCCAAAAATCAGATGTTGAGTTCACATCAGACAAAAATTTTATAGCCTGCACATCCAGCTTTTGTCTGACAAAAAAGTCAAATCATCTATCGAATGCACCATACTAACGATCCAAAAATCCGCAGACAGCTCGTCTTCAGACTTCAGATTTTCATACTGTGTGCACAAGGCCTTAGGCTCAGTTCACACCTAAACTGGCCGTGGATCGCACAGCAACACTGTCCATCCCTGTTCTCCATTTCAAGGACGAATCAGGGCAGAACCTTTGCCTGAATTCAGCCCTGAAACAGAGGCAATGACGCACAGCATTTCTGTGCAATGCGCTCCGCAGCCATCCTTGGGGACATGTGAATCAGCTCCATAGAGAGCCTGTCACATTCTCCTGCTATGCAAATTGGATGCAGGGAAACCCGCATCGAATTTGCATAGGTGTGAACCCAGCCTTAAAGCGGTAGTAAACCCATCATGTTAATGTTCTGCCATTTCAAGCATTGCAAAGCATTGAACTGATTGCTTTGTGCACAATTCTTCCTACCTGCTTTGTTTCCATGAATTCTGTCCTTTTCTTTGTACTTACGTCATTAGCGCATGCGCATTTCTTCCAATTTTTTCGGCAGCAAGAAGAGCATGCCAGAAAAATCGGAAGCCCTGTGCTGAAATGTCATTTCCCTTGCCCAACGTCAGCTCCAAGATCTTGCGAGACTCAGTTTACATTGACAAAGTCTGAGTCTCATTACGTCACATGTGTAGATAGAACTGGAAAAGCACAACACAGGACTAAGCGGTGAAAACGAGGCCTGGCTTAATATTTACTGCGCATGTGCGAGATTATGGACAGGGAGAAGGAGAAAGGGCGGAAGTTTGGACGTGGAATACAACACTTAATATGGCGGTGGTGAAAAGAGCAGAGGCTTAAACTAGGAAAATAAAAGTAAGAAACATCCAATGTGGCTTCAGTTTGCAGCACAATGTTTTAAAATGATTTAAGACTATTCCTTCTTTGAAATTTAGGTGCCGATGATCTGAGTTTACTACCGCTTTAACTGTCTCTGAAAAGCCAAAAATTGTAAAGAGTCTTCCAGAGGGATGCAGCACTCTTAAAATTGCTAAGATTTTGGGGTGTGATCACACAACCATCAAATGTTTTGTTGCAATTAGTCAACAGGGTTGCAAGAAATGTGTTGAGAAAAAAAGACACAAAATTAACTTCCATAGATTTGAGAAGATTCAAATGTGAAGCTACCAGGAACTAGGGATGAGCTGAACACCCCCCGGTTCGGTTCGCACCAGAACCTGCGAACGGACCGAAAATTCGCACGAACGTTAGAACCCCATTGACGTCTATGGGACTCGAACATTCAAAATCAAAAGTGCTCATTTTAAAGGCTAATTTGCATGGTATTGTCCTAAAAAGGGTTTGGGGACCCGGGTCCTGCCCCAGGGGACATGTATCAATGCAAAAAAAACGTTTAAAAACGGCCGTTTTTTCGGGAGCAGTGATTTTAATAATGCTTAAAGTAAAAAAAAAAAAAGTGAAATATTCCTTTAAATATCGTACCTGGGGGGTGTCTATAGTATGCCTGTAAAGTGGCGCATGTTTCCCGTGTTTAGAACAGTCCCTGCACAAAATGTCATTTTTAAAGGAAAAAATCTCATTTAAAACTGCTTACGGGTTTAATGTAATGTCGGGTCCTGGCAATATGGATGAAAATCAGTGAGACAAACGGCATGGGTACCCCTCAGTCCATTACCAGGCCCTTTGGGTCTTGTATGGATAATAAGGGGAACCCCGCACCCAAATTAAAATAAGGAAAGGTGTGGGGCCACCAGGCCCTATATACTCTGAACAGCAGTATACAGGCGGTGCAAACAAGACAGGGACTGTAGGTTTGTTGTTAAGTAGAATCTGTTTGTAATTTTGAACGGGTACATTTTTTACGTGTTTAGCTCCAGCCAAAAAATCTTTTTTAAGCTTTTTGGAAAACATAGGGAAGGGTTATCACCCCTGTGACATTTGTTTTGCTGTCTGTCCTCCTCTTCAGAAGATTTCACCTCACTTTTTGTCCCAATGACAAATGTTTTTTGAAAATTTGGGGTTTTTTGTGGAACAAGGATTGGAAAGCATCAGTGGAAAGGAGAAATGTTTTTCCCATATTAACTCTTACAGGAGAGAATTTTCCTTCCTAGGGGTAGATTTAATCTCACTTCCTGTTGTCTCCTTCCGTTTGCAAGTAGGAGTCATTTGTAAGTTAGATGTTTGAAAGTAGGGGCCTGCCCTATATACTCAGCAGAATTTGGGCCTTAGGTGTTGTCGTGGCCACAACACTGTAAGCCCTCACAGGGCCCTGCTGTGAAATATTAGATCAAGAATTGTAATTACATGCCCCTGTTGAACAGGGGCAGAAAAATTGGGCCTTTGGTGGTGGTGGTGGTGCTGGTGCCACAACACTGTAAGTCCTCACTCGCTCTTGGTGGGTGCAGAAATGGGCCCTGCTGTGAAATATTAGATCAAGAATTGTAATTACATGCCCCTGTTGAACAAGGGCAGAAAAATTGGGCCTTTGGTGGTGGTGGTGGTGGTGGTGGTGCTGGTGCCACAACACTGTAAGTCCTCACTCGCTCTTGGTGAGTGCAGAAATGGGCCCTGCTGTGAAATATTAGATCAAGAATTGTAATTACATGCCCCTGTTGAACAAGGGCAGAAAAATTGATCCTTTGGTGGTGGTGGTGGTGGTGCTGGTGCCACAACACTGTAAGTCCTCACTCGCTCTTGGTGGGTGCAGAAATGGGCCCTGCTGTGAAATACTAGATCAAGAATTGTAATTACATGCCCCTGTTGAACAAGGGCAGAAAAATTGGGCCTTTGGTGGTGGTGGGGGTGCTGGTGCCACAACACTGTAAGTCCTCACTCGCTCTTGGTGGGTGCAGAAATGAGCCCTGCTGTGAAATATTAGATCAAGAATTGTATATACATGCCCCTGTTGAACAAGGGCAGAAAAATTGGGCCTTTGGTGGTGGTGGTGGTGCTGGTTCCTCCACAACACTGTAAGTCCTCACTCGCTCTTGGTGGGTGCAGAAATGGGCCCTGCTGTGAAATATTAGATCAAGAATTGTAATTACATGCCCCTGTTGAACAAGGGCAGAAAAATTGGGCCTTTGGTGGTGGTGGTGGTGCTGGTGCCACAACACTGTAAGTCCTCACTCGCTCTTGGTGGGTGCAAAAATGGGCCCTGCTGTGAAATATAAGATCAAGAATTGTAATTACATGCCCCTGTTGAACAGGGGCTGAAAAATTAGGCCTTAGGCACTGGTGGTGGCGCCCAGAACCAAAAATGTTCTTACAAGCTATCAGCGTGATCATTGAGGAGGAAGAGGATAATTACTCAGGGATAGTCACTCAGCATCAGCATAGGAAGTCTTTGAAGGGATCTGAGATTTCAAAAAAAATTATTCTGTTACATCAGCATCAGGTGCTTGGTAGCTGGTGGTGATCCAAGACTGATTCATTTTTATAAAGGTCAGTCGATCGACCAAGTCGGTGGACAGATGCACCCTGTGATCGGTTACCACGCCTCCAGCAGCACTGAATGTGCGTTCCGAAAGAACGCTGGATGCAGGACAGGCCAGTAGCTCAACTGCATACTGTGCAAGCTCTGGCCAGTGATCCATCCTCAAGACCCAGTAACCCAGAGGATTTTCGGTGGGAAAGGTGTGCAAGTCTGATCTTGCCCCTAGGTATTCCTGCACCATGTAAAACAGACGCTGGCGATGGTTGCTGGAACCGATCATACCTTGGGGCTGCGGACCAAAAAATTGTCTGAACGCATCGGTCAGACGGCCACCTTCTCCACCGCTCCTTCTTTGACTGACCGAAGCCTCAGCAACACGTTGTCCAGAAACAGGAGTTTGTAACCTCCCAGTCTCTGGGAACGCGTTGCACAGACCTTTCTGCAAGGCCTCCCGAAGATGTTTCATCCTCTGCTCCCTCTGCGATGGCAAGATAAGGTCCGCAACCTTACCCTTGTAACGTGGATCAAGGAGGGTTGCCAGCCAGTATTGGTCCTTCTCCTTGATACCACGAATACGAGGATCCTTACGCAGGCTTTGCAGGATCAGGGAGGCCATGCAGCGTAGGTTTGCTGAGGCATTTGGTCCGGAGTCCTCTGGGTCACTAAGGACGACATGGTCCGCAGCCACCTCCTCCCAGCCACGTACAAGTCCATGTGTTTCTTGGGACTGATCCCTTAAAGACTGCTGCTGATGCTGAGTGCCAGGCTCCACCTCCATACTGACACAATCTTCCTCCTCCTCCTCCTCCTCCTCCTGTGTGATCGGCGGGCACGCAGGAACACTGTCTGGATAAAGGGGGCCTTGAGAGCTAAGGAAGTCCTCCTCTTCCTGCCTCTGTTCTGCCTCAAGTGCCCTGTCCATTATTCCACGCAGCGTGTGCTCCAACAGGTGGACAAGGGGGACAGTGTCACTGATGCATGCACTGTCACTGCTCCCTATCCTCGTGGCCTCCTCAAATGGATGATCCCTGATCATGGCCCACTGGCGTGGGGAAAAAAAAAACAAGCTCCCCTGACCCTCTCCTGGTGCCATAGTCGCACAGGTACTCATTGATGGCCCTCTGCTGCATGTGCACATGGGTCAGTTGTTCCTGTCGGAGGGCAGAGAGGAGGTTGGTGCCATTGTCGCAAACCACCATTCCTGCCTTAAGTTGGCGTGGCGTCAACCACCTCTGAACCTGCCCCTGCAGAGCTGACAGAACCTCTGCCCCAGTGTGGCTCCTGTCCCCCAAGCACACCAGCTCAAGCACCGCATGGCATCTTTTTGCCTGCGTACTTGCGTAGCCCCTTGAACGGCTACGGAGCACCGCTGGTTCCGAGGACAAAGCACAGGAAGAGGCCATGGAAAGAGAAGAAGAGGAGGGGGTGGAGGAGAGAGGTGTGTCACAATCATTAGCATTTTGGAGGCGTGGTGGTGGAACAACCTCCAACACTACTGCACCTTGTCCTGCATCCTTCCCAGCTGCCAGCAGAGTCACCAAATGCGCCGTGAAACGTAGGTAACGTCCCTGTCCATGCCTGCTGGACCATGAGTCAGCGGTAATATGCACCTTACCGCTGACTGCCCTGTCCAGCGAGGCATGGACATTGCCTTACACATGCCGGTAGAGAGCCGTAATCGCCTTCCGTGAGAAAAAGTGGCATTTGGGTACCTGCCACTGAGGAATGGCACATTCCACAAACTCACGGAAGGGGGCAGAGTCTACCAACTGAAAAGGCAGCAGTTGAAGTGCTAGCAATTTTGCCAAGCTAGCATTCAACCGCTGGGCATGTGGATGGCTGGGAGCAAACTTCTTTCGGCGGTGCAGCAGCTGGGGCAGGGAAATTTGCCTGGTACAATCTGACGTCGGTGTACCAAAAACAGATTGCCCACAAGTACTTGGCTGTGACACACCTAATTCTACACCTTCATTCCTCTCAGTGCAGGTCTCAGAGAAGACTGAAGGTATAGTGGGGTTGGAGATCTCAGCTGATGAGGAGCAAAGAGAGGTCCTCTTTGTTCTTTGGTGTGGGTCTTTTAGATACGCTTGCCAACGAACTGCATGGCAGGTCAACATATGTCTGGTCAAGCATGTGGTACCCAAGCGGGAGATGTTTTGGCCACGCGAGATACGCTTGAGACATATGTTGCAAATAGCAGCGGTGCGATCTGATGCACTCATCTCAAAAAAGGCCCACACCAAAGAACTTTTTGAATAACGCGCAGAGACTGCAGCGCCCTGCACATGTGGAGCTTTGGGGTGTGATGCAGTCAATGTGCTGCCCTTAGGCTGGCCCCTGGAGGGCATCCTGCCTTGTTGGTGATGTGCCGCCTCCTCCTCCTCCTCTCTCCTATCAGGCACCCTCATTGAGTCAGTGACCTCATCATCCCCTCCCTCCTCATCACTGGAGCAAACCTGGCAGTATGCTGCAGCAGGGGGAGCATGACTGCCAGATTGCTGTCCTTCTTGGGCACCCCCTCTGTCCGTGCTCATGTTACTGCCTTCATCGAGCTCAGTATCATCATCAGAGCCTTCCAAACGCTGGGCATCCTCCTGGAGCATGTACCCAACACTGTGGTCAAACAGTTCGAGGGACTCCTCAGGAGGACATGGTGGGGCTAGGGAAGGAGTCACTGATGACATTGAGCCGAGGGAAGAGGCCGCTGCTTTGCCAGACAAAGTACCCTGGGCATGGGTGAGAGAGGATGAGGAGGATGAGGACGGCTTGGTCATCCACTCGACCAAGTCTTCCGCATGTTGCGGCTCAACACGGCCAGCTGCCGAAAAAAAGGTCAAGCGTGTCCCATGGCCACGTGCTGATGAGGATTCATCGTCTCCACGACCAGCACTAGACACAGAGCCTGCTTGCCCTCTCGTATTGGCTTGTGACTGTCTGCCTCTCCTTCTTGGCCGTCCAGACATACTAATGGCCTGTAGCTGCACTAAGCTGGGATATATATATATATATATATATATATATATATGTACTGATACTGCAGCTAGCAAAATCAACTGCCTGCCTGTAGTATGAGAACACCACCAACCTTCTACAGGTAGCTTTAGCTGAACACTGTGCAGAGCTCGCAAAAAAATAACTTGTAGGTTTAGTTGAACACTGTGAGGAGGACGCACCACACTAACTTGTAGTTTTAGCTGAACACTGTGAGCAGGACGCACCACACTAACTTGTAGTTTTAGCTGAACACTGTGAGCAGGACGCACCCCACTAACTTGTAGTTTTAGCTGAACACTGTGAGCAGGACGCACCGCACTAACTTGTAGTTTTAGCTGAACACTGTGAGCAGGACGCACTGCACTAACTTGTAGCTTTAGATGAACACTGTGCAGAGGTCTCACTACACTAACTTGTAGTTTTAGCTGAACACTGTGAGCAGGACGCACTGCACTAACTTGTAGCTTTACATGAACACAGTACAGAGGTCTCACTACACTAACTTGTAGTTTTAGCTGAACACTGTGAGCAGGACCCACCGCACTAACTTGTAGTTTTAGCTGAACACTGTGAGCAGGACGCACCGCACTAACTTGTAGTTTTAGCTGAACACTGTGAGCAGGACGCACCCCACTAACTTGTAGTTTTAGCTGAACACTGTGAGCAGGACGCACCGCACTAACTTGTAGTTTTAGCTGAACACTGTGAGCAGGACGCACTGCACTAACTTGTAGCTTTAGATGAACACTGTGCAGAGGTCTCACTACACTAACTTGTAGTTTTAGCTGAACACTGTGTGCAGGACGCACTGCACTAACTTGTAGCTTTAGATGAACACAGTGCAGAGGTCTCACTACACTAACTTGTAGTTTTAGCTGAACACTGTGAGCAGGACGCACTGCACTAACTTGTAGCTTTAGATGAACACTGTGCAGAGGTCTCACTACACTAACTTGTAGTTTTAGCTGAACACCGTAAACAGGACGCACCGCACTAACTTGTAGTTTTAGCTGAACACTGTGAGCAGGACGCACTGCACTAACTTGTAGTTTTAGCTGAACACTGTGAGCAGGGCGCACCCCTCTAACTTGTAGTTTTAGCTGAACACTGTTAGCAGGACGCACCGCACTAACTTGTAGTTTTAGCTGAACACTGTGAGCAGGACGCACTGCACTAACTTGTAGCTTTAGATGAACACTGTGCAGAGGTCTCACTACACTAACTTGTAGTTTTAGCTGAACACTGTGAGCAGGACGCACTGCACTAACTTGTAGCTTTAGATGAACACAGTGCAGAGGTCTCACTACACTAACTTGTAGTTTTAGCTGAACACTGTGAGCAGGACGCACTGCACTAACTTGTAGCTTTAGATGAACACTGTGCAGAGGTCTCACTACACTAACTTGTAGTTTTAGCTGAACACTGTGAGAAGGACGCACCGCACTAACTTGTAGTTTTAGCTGAACACTGTGAGCAGGACGCACCGCACTAACTTGTAGTTTTAGCTGAACACTGTGAGCAGGACGCACCCCACTAACTTGTAGTTTTAGCTGAACACTGTGAGCAGGACGCACCGCACTAACTTGTAGTTTTAGCTGAACACTGTGAGCAGGACGCACTGCACTAACTGTAAATAGTCTAGCTGCCTGACTGTGGTACTAATAGGATCAAAAGAAGACCAGCAATTTTCTTCAGGTAGCTGTAAATACTGTAACAAGACAAGCCTGCCTGTCAGTAAGAAGATAACAGGAACGGATCTAGCTAAACTGAATACAGTGTATATATATATGCAACACCTGGGATGCATATATATACACAATACACTGTAAGTGCAGCTAACTCACTAATTGTCCTGCCTAATCTAGCTAACTCAAATGAAATGACACTGTCTCTCTGTCTATCTATCTCTCTTTCAACGTCGGAACACACACTACACAGGGCTGCCGTGCAGGCGGCCTTATATAGTGTGGGGCGTGTTCTAAACTCCCTGAGCCATAATTGGCCAAAGCCACCCTGGCTTTGGCCAATTACAGCTCTCTCTAATGACGGCGCTGTGATTGGCCAAGCATGCGGGTCATAGTGCATGCTTGGCTAATCATCAGCCAGCAATGCACTGCGATGCCGCAGTGAATTATGGGCCGTGATGCGCCACACGAATTTGGCGCGAACGGCCCATATGGTTCGCAATTCGGCGAACGGGCGAACAGACGATGTTCGAGTCGAACATGGGTTCCACTCGAACACGAAGCTCATCCCTACCAGGAACATATTATCCTCCAGTGCTCTCATATTCCAGAACTGCAACCTACCTGGAGTGCCCAGAAGTACGAGACACAGAAGATGAAATGTCAAGACTGGGCCAAGAAATATCTAAAGACAGATGTTTCAAAGGTTTTATAGACTGATGAGATGAGAGTGACTCCTGATGAAGCAGATGGATGGGCCTGTGGCTGGATCAATAATGGGCACATAGCTCCACTTCGACTCAGATGCCCACAAGGTTGAGGTGGGGTACTGGTATGGGTTGATATTATTAAAAATTAGCTAGTTTACCATTCGGGCTGAAGTAGGACTCAAAATGAACTCCCACACCTACTGCCAGTGTTTAGAAGACACTTTGTTCAAGCAGCGGTACAGGAAACAGTCTGCATCTTTCAAGAAGACCATGATATTTGTGAAGAACAATGCTCCATCTCATGCATCAAAGTACTCCACTGCGTGGCTAACCAGTAAAGGCCTTACAGATTAAAGAATAATGACATGATCCCCTTCCTCACCTGACATATACCCTATTGAGAATTTGTGGGACCTTCTTAAATGGGAGATTTATGGTGAAGGAAAACAATACACCCCTCTGAACTCTGTTGCTGCTGCACAAAAACTTGATAGTCAACAGATTAAGAGACTGACAGACTCCATGAATGGAAGGCTTATGACTCTTATTGAAAAGGGTGGCTATATTGGTCACTGATTTTTTTGGGGGAGGAAAAGTCAGAAATGTTTATTTGTAAATTTTGAGTTGTTTATTATTCTCACTTTAACAGATGAAAAAAAAACAAGTGAGATGGGAAAATTTTTGTTTTTCATTTAGTTGCATAATAATTCTGCACCCTAATAGTTGCCCAATAATTGTGCACACATAGATATTCTTCTAAGAAAGCCAAAACCTCACTTTTACTTTCTTAAATATTCAGGTTTGAGGTTTATTAACATTTTGGATTGACCAAGAGCATTGTATTTGTTCAATAATGAAATTAATCCTAATAAAATACAACTTGTCTAATAGGTCTGCACACCGTGTATATATAAGCACTAGGAATACATAAATATCTATTAGTATTTAAAAACATAATACTATTTTTTTACCTTTTTGAATGTTAATGGCACATGGATCAATAATATCTGTTGAAACTTTTCTACAGGTGTGATCACTCCTCCATGAATGTGTAAAAGTGGACAAATCGTTTACTGACATTCCTCCCGGGATAACAAAATCATCAAACTGTTTATCATTGAAATTTCCACAAAGACCTGCATTATAAAACATTGCAGTCAGATTGTAAGTAAAATACAGAATTTTCTACTCATTGTATGGACTCCCGTACAAAATATGCAGATGCAGACCTTGCCATGACCACATTGCTGTTCTCTGTGTTGCTTTTTTTTTTTTTTTTTTTTTTTTTAGCTTGTTTCAAAGCGTGAGGGATGCTTTTAAGCATGGAAGAAGTTCCCACTATAAACAATTTGAGGTCTCCACATACTATTCCTGCATGTTGGAAAATACTATGATATTTATCAGAAGCCCTATGTGCAGAGGTTAGCCAAAAAGTGGCAATGCTGGTTACATTGATGTCAAGATGCTCTGTTGACCTTGGTTTCCCAAAACATGTAGAAGTCAGTGGGAGGAACCAGTGATAGTGGTGGGGGACACAGCAGAGTGACATTATTGAAAAAGTCAGGTTACCTATGGGTTTCAGGCATTTATTTCTCAGGAATGGAGTGGTGTTCGGTGGTACAGGCAACAGGAAAGTATTTACATCTTTCTTTTTGCAGGTATAGCTTTTGAGCAGATTTGAAGTCAACAATAGAGCCACTTTATTTATATGTTACTTACCACAGAGTTCTCCAGATAAAGCAGTGCTTGCATATATATACAATTGCATCCCAGGCACCCTTGTGATTTCCATTTGAACACCAAGTTGTGTATAGACAACCGTGGTAAAGCTTGTGGGCTCAAAAACACTCAAATTTCCTGTTAACAGACACAGGTCATAAATAATACTTTAGCCAGACCTATACATAATAAAAATGACATATTTCATATCTGCACATTATAGTTGGTGTAATTATAGCTTTAAAATGTTTTGTTTTTGAAGTTTTGAATTCTGTGTTACATTTAATGCTGAGTGCATTGCGAAGTAACATCTAGTTTTTTTTTATTTTTTTATTGTTTCATTAATTTTTTTTGAGTAAACATAAGAATATCATATAATATTCCATTGTAACATTTGAATGCATTAAGGTACAGTAAGAAAGAGCATAATGTTGTGTCTGAAAGGCATATTCTAGTAGTTATTGAAAGTCATTCAATACATTTCAGAAATGTACATTATATGCTGTTCATCTATGTTTTAAACAAAAAAGTTTTTTTACTGTAACTTATAGATGTGAAAATTGTATTGTTGTGACATTCGTACTGTGATTTTATTAAATCTATTTTTTGCTCATTTGATTTTGCCTTGCTTATCTCTGTAAAAATAGATTCTAAATATTTAATTTCATTAGCTTTCTTATATACAGTATCTCACAAAAGTGAGTACACCCCTCACATTTTTGTAAATATTTTATTCTATCTTTTCATGTGACAACCCTGAAGAAATTACACTTTGTTACAATGTAAAGTAGTGAGTGTACAGCTTGTATAACAGTGTAAATTTGCTGTCCCCTCAAAATAAACTCAACACACAGCCATTAATGTCTAAACTGCTGGCAACAAAAGTGAGTACACCCCTAAGTAAAAATGTCCAAATTGGGACCACTTTGCCATTTTTCCTCCTGGTGTCATGTGCTTCGTTAGTGTTACAAGATCTCAGGTGTGAATGTGGAGCAGTTGTGTTAAATTTGGTGTTATCGCTCTCACTCTCTCATACTGGTCACTGGAAGTTCAACATGGCACCGTTGTTGGCCTGTTCTGAGTGGAACCTGTCCTGTTAAATCGCTGTATGGTCTTGGCCACCATGCTGCAGCTCAGTTTCAGGGTCTTGCCAATCTTTTTATAGCCTAGGCCATCTTTATGTAGAGCAACAATTCTTTTTTTCAGATCCTCAGAGACATCTTTGCCATGAGGTGCCATGTTGAACTTCCAGTGACCAGTATGAGAGAGTGAGAGCGATAACACCAAATTTAACACAACTGCTCCACATTCACACCTGAGACCTTGTAACACTAACGAGGCACAGGACACCAGGAGGAAAAATGGCAAAGTGGGCCCAATTTGGACATTTTTACTTAGGGGTGTACTCACTTTTGTTGCCAGCGGTTTAGACTTTAATGGCTGTGTGTTGAGTTATTTTGAGGAAGATTATTCTTCATATATTTGTTTTTACCATAGCTGTGCTATGTAATCATATATGATTAAAGTGAACGTTCTTGTAGTTTAGTAAATCAAGCTAAGTTAATTTTGCTAAGAATATCTTACCATATGCAAGAAAAATATTTAAAAAAAAAGTTTTGACTGCACAAGAGTGGATGGCCATAGAAAGCATAGTTTTACCGAATCTACTAAGTTAAGTAAATTTTGACTTTGTGAGTTTAATTTTCAAATACGTAGCTTGGTGAATTAGATGAAGCTTTGCTCTACGCCTTTAGTAATTCAAACCCAAGGTGTGCATATGGAGAGAGAGAATAGTGATGGATACTGTAGATGGAGTCTAGCAAAAGCAACAAGCCGATTTAAATTTAAGCGTAGAAAGGGTATTGTATTGTCAGCTCAAAAGTGAAGTTAGGGGCTTACTGAGGATTTCCTGTCATGTAAGGCATGACAGGAAATCCTCCTGCCTTAGGCTGGCCATAGTTGGCTCAAATTTTGGCAGATTCTGCAAATGCCACCCAGCTCAGCAAATGTCAATTAAAAAATCAACTGATGTGGGTGGAAAATGTTAAAACAGTGACTGCATCCTATCAGATACAGTCACTGTTCAGCAACACCACTGTTTTCAGGAATTACAATAGCCAGCAGTAGGGATTTCTCCATCAACACTATTGTTCAGCCAGTGGGCTGAATCAGACAATATTGAGCTGTCTATGACCAGTCTTTCTCCACCATTTTGCAGTAATTAATTTTTGTTGTCTTTGTATTTCTTTTTATGTTTGTGATATGTTTAATTGCTTTACTAACTTAGTAGTACATTTTAATTTTTTGTGTTTTAAAATGCTCTGTGGCTGTAATATGGCTTAGAATAAGGAGGTAACAGTGGGTATCTTACCACGGGAATAGGGTAATGTAATCTCCTCAGAATTAAGTGTTATTTCCCCATTGCTTTTGATAACCAGTGTCTAAGATACAAGAAAAAAAAATGCATAAGAAAAAATAGAAAAAAAACAAGAAATACGGTACAAATTTGTTACAAGTAATGTAATGAAAAAAAATCAAATATTTTACAAGGGTAGGTGGGTCTCAGTATTTTTATAAAGAAAACTGGACAGGGCTGAAAGCACTTTGTCTACAAAAATGTAATTTGTTGTAAGCCTACAACATGACCTTATAGTAGGAGTTGAGTGCATCTATGGCAGGTTAACAGATATTCTCAGTATTTGCAGGATCTCTAAAGAGATAAATCCTTTGTTATGTGTTATATCCAGTACTGTGGAAAAGTTTGGGCAGATGTGAAGAAATGCTGTAATGTAAGAATGCTTAAAAAAACATGTATTTTCTTCACCTAATCCCAGACAGATTTGATGATGTTGAGATCATGGTCCTGTGAGAGCCAAACCATCACTTCCAGCAATCCTTGTTCTTCTTTAGCTATAGATAGTTCTTGATGACATTGGCTGTATGTTGGGGTCATTGTCTTGCAGCAGAAAAGATTTGGGGCCAATCACATGCCATGATGGATAAGTATCTTCCTGTATTTCTCAGCATTGAGAACAAAGTTCAACAGTTAGCCAAGGAAACTTAATGCAGCAGATGAAAGACACAACCTGCTTACATCCCTTTGAAATTACAAAATGTCCAGCTGTGCCATCAGCACAGAACTGGCGGAAACCAGTCGGACTCAGGAACACCCATGTACTGTCCAGAGAAGTCTGGCCAAAATTGGTCTTCATGAAAGAATTGAGGCTGTGGTGACATGGTTAAGCGACTCAACTATGCACGAAAACATAGGAACTAAGGTGCAGAAAAATGGCAGCTGGTGCTGCGGACTGATGAGTGAAAATTTTTAATATTTAGCTGTAGCAGGAGGCAGTTTATTCACCAAATTGCTGAAGAGTGGTACAATAATGAGTGTCTTCAGGCAACAGTTAAGCATGGTGGACGTGTCTTTTAAGTTTGGGGCTGCATTTCTGCAAATGGAGATGAAGATTTGGTTGGGATCAATGGTGTCCTCAATGCTGAGAAATACAGGCAGATTTTTTTATCCATCATGCCATACCTTCAGGTATTCTGCAGTAGGACAATGATCCCAAACATACAGCCATTGTCATTAAGAACTATCTTCAGTGTAAAGAAGAACAATGAGTCCTGAGAGTAATGGTTTGGTCCCCACAGAGCCCTGATCTCAACATCATTGAGTATGTCTAGGATTACATGAAGAGACAAGGATTTAATGCAGCCTACATCCATAAAAGATCTGTGGTTAGTTCGCTAAGATGTTTGGAACCTATTTGCCGAGTTTCATTAAAAACTGTTTGCAAGTGTACCTAGAAGAATTGATTCTGTTTTAAAGACAAAGTGTGGTCACACCCTATAATTGTATGTAAAGGTCATTTTTTTATTTCTGGATAGAGTGTGGAATGGTTAGACAATTTTTAATGTCAAATTTTAATACTGTCTGTGTCCCCGCAAGATAAATCCACACCTCTATTTGCCTTGGTTACCAATGTCACAGAGAAAATGAAGGAAAATACAGACTTATAGAGTTGTAACCAGAGCACAAGATGAAGGTAAATCATCCAGTGGGGTGACTGTTCCAGTGATAGCTGTCCAAAAGGGGAATTTCCTTTTACTTTTGGAGGATTCCTCCTCTCATTTTTTGTTGTGTCTCCAAGATAGGAAGTGAGGGAAAATCTCCTAGTGGGACCCAGACAGCAAAAAATAATCTAATAGGGATTACCCTTCCCTAGTCTTTCTAAAATAAAAAAGTACCATTGCTCCAGAGCTCAGTAAACGAGGAGAAGTTCTGCTGACTTCCATCATCCAATAATGTGCAAACAAAATGGCATTTTGTTATATATTTTCCATGCATGTAATTGGGTATTTTTTGTAAAGTGAAGCTTTACCTCATTTACGAAGTTCTGGAGAAACTGCACTTGCAAATCCCACAGTCTATTTACCTTTAGTAAATCAGCTTTTGTTATAAATGGTTAGTCTGTTTTTTTTTTTTTTTTCTATAGCCATTCATTCTTTTTTTTTTTTTTTTTTTTTTTATTTGGTTATAAGAGTCAACAAGTGTTGAAGGCAAACAGAGCATTGGCACACATATTTACCATTAAATAAGTAAATCAATTACAGCTAATTATTATTATACATAATATTATAGTATTATTATTATGGTGAAACTAAGTTGGCGTGGTAATCCAGAGATGTTTTGGAAATGTAATTGTTTAATGATTATATGGTGTTTATCCATAAAGATGAGAAGAGGCACACAAAATGTAACCTCCGGGGAAGGGTGTCGGCTGGAGGGATTCAACCCATGACATTGCAACATTCAATTCAGGTGGATAACATTTAATTCTGGATGTGCACAAATGAATCAGGGAGACCAAACATTTAGAAATGTGTTATAGTAGTCCACAATAATATAAGAAGCCTTTCATTAAATTTAACATCATCAAGTCATTTTACTTCCACAAAGTGAATTTTGACTTTTTTTAATGCTTTAGCGATACACAGTTTGGCTGCCAGTATATTAAGGATAATTTTATTGTTTTTTGTTTTATCATGAAGTAATTTTTTCAATGGAAAAGAGCGCCTCGAGATTTCAGGGTAATGATTGCATGGAGTAGCTTAGTAATAAAATTAAAGACCTTCATCCAAAAAATACTCACCTTGAGGAAGGACCACCAAATATTATCCCATAGTTTTTAAGATCATATGTTGGTGTCCCTTGTCAATTTTACATTGTATTTTTTTAAATGTACAGTGGAACCTCGGTTTGCGAGTAACACGGCCAACAAGCGTTTCGCAAAACGAGCACTGTATTTTTAAAAATCGTAACTCGGTTTGCGAGTGTTGTCTCACAAAATGAGCATGATTCAGGCAAAAAGCAGTGTGAAGTACCACTTCTGGCCTGAGGTGGGGGGCCCCCAGAGCAGAGCAGAGCCAAACGACGATGATCGCAGCTGATCGCAGCTGTTCAGAAATGCACGGAAAGGCCCGAGCACACTTCTGCTGACCTTGGCAAATCTCGGGTAGAAAGTCTTTCTGAGGTTTGCCGAGGTCAGCCGAAGTGTGCTTGGGCCTTTTCGGCTGTTTCCAAGGCTCTACGGTGCCCCCCGCCTCTGGCCGCATGCGGTATTGCATCCCATTGAAGTCAATGCGGAACAAATTATATTAGTTTCCATTGACTTCAATGGGAAAACTCGCTTTGATATGCGAGTACTTTGGATTACGAGCATACTCCTGGAATGGATTATGCTCGTAATCCGAGGTTCCACTGTAACTGCCTACTCCCAAACTGTCATTTGAAGTAAAACACATAGCCATTATTCTACACAATTTTTTTATTGTGCATTAATAAAAAAGAAAACAAATAAAATTAGGCATGCTATCTGCCAATAGAACTTAACCAAAAAGTGCATCCAAAAATATAGAAAATATACCAAATGAAATCATTATTCAACCAAAAAAATAATGTCAAAGCAATAACTCCGAGGTCAATAATAAATAACACGTTATCTCTTCCAATTCCACAACATGTCTGGTTGACGAACAGCCATTCAGAAATGAAATGAAAGGCACGAAATGAAAAGCGCTAAATGAAGAGCGCAAAATGAAAAGCGCAAATCAACACTCACCAATCTTCTACTAACACAAAATTAGCAGAAGGAGCCCAAAGGGTGGCGCTAAAGAGCTGAAATACCACGTAGTACGTCAGTACATTCATGTTTGTTGGCCGACAATTCCATGCCGTTTGTATGCAAGACAAGTTTGGGCCAACGCCCTTCGGACAAAAGTCCACGGTTTTGTTGGCCAACAATCCGATTGTGTGGACGAGGCTTTACACCAGCTGAGACATCTAAGTTAAAAGAGGAAATATCTTTTTGGAAGATGATTTGCATCACTTATACTTTGGCACATATAAGAAATGTCTCCCAGTATTTCCATTATGCCAAGAGGGTGTGTCCATCATAACAGACAAAGGCTGTAATAGGGGACAATATATATGAGATATCATATATTAGATGTAACACTTTTCCTACTGCGTGCTTAATCCTTTGGTATTAATTATTTTTAAATAAATGACTGAATATTTTTTTACTTACCAACCCAGTGTCCTTCATCATTAGCATTACTGCTTGTAGGCAGGTTCCAAAGTCATTTTGAAAACATGATCCAAACCGGCAATGAACAGTAAAAATGGACATTGAACACATCTGAAAGATACCAAATTATAAGATTGGAGGTTAAAAACATAAAAGTAGTATAATAAAATGCACCAAATAGATTTTATATATATATATATATATATATATATATATATATATATATATATATATATATATATATATATATAGCAGTGTCCCTATATAGTGCTAATATCATATGCAGAGCACTAGAAAGACATCCTTTCAAACTGAAGTAACGTTTAAAGTGTATCTAAACCTAAAAAGTACAATTTACATAGCATCTTACTAGTCCTTAAATGTGGTGGCTGCATTCATTTTCTTTTTTTTCAGGCTAACAACATTTTCAGCAAGTACAGAAATACATGTTGTTTGTGACAAAAAAATGCTAAGTCTTTGTCACTTTGCTCACTTAAAAGGAAGCACAAAGAATCTTATCTTGCTTGGGTAAACTTCTAGTTGCATCAAACAATAATGGAGATGAACAAAGGCAGACAAATTTGTTAACTGTGTAGCACTGGTAGATTTTTAATCTACCACTGATAGGTAAATCTTGTGGGTTACTTGTTAGAGGAAGATAGATTTGCCTCTGTTCCAGCTCGGCTGAGTTGCGTGTAGTTCCACACTGCGCCGGTGGGTGTCATTGTCACCATGGGCCAGTGTTGGAAAGGCAACGTGTTGAAGCGTATGAGTGCTCCTCTGTCCCGGAGACAACTCGGTGGAGGTGATCCTCCGAGTTGCATTCTGGGAGAGGGTATTTATGGGACAGACGCCATGTTTAAGGGTTCGTTTTCAGCCACCTGCTGGCCCTCCTGGCTGACAGATATGCGTTAAGAGTACCACCTCGTGGTCCTCCGTTCCGGAGGCCCACGTCGATGCGGCATGTGGGTGGGCCCAGAAGCCTGTCTGGGACCTACCACAGCAGCAGAGGAACGGTCCTGAGTTGTCTATCCTGAGTGAAGAAGCTGGACAACCGAGGAGATCCCAGGGGAGGACCCCTCATGGAAGGATCATGCAGAGTGTTGGTCTGGAGAGGTGTCTGGTGACTCGGTTGGAAGACGTATCCTGAAGTAATCTTACTGCATAGTACTGCCGGGTTGGCTTAAAGGTTCAAGTACTGTGTCTGACATTCATCACAAACCAATACATCCTGTGGCAGAGGATCGTACGGGTTTTATTCCAAACAAGTCTGTGGCAGAGACTTTTGTTCGTGCTATGTACTGGCTGCTAGGCAAGTAAGAGAGGCCTATCCAGGTGGGCAAAGATTGAATCCCACAAGGGGAGTGCATTCAACCATTCAACCACAAGTGTTCAATTACAAAGAATGTTCTAAAGAATACTAAGGAAAGGTATTTGAGCTTCCCTGCAACTTTCCTTCTGCCTCTTTCCTGCTACTTACTGTATTATTTGTTCATTAAAGCATTGGAAAATATACTCAAGTGTTGGTGTCTACATTGTCCGGAGGTAAACTCAACGGGACCCTAGACCCGGTGCCGGTGAAACAGAGGTATCGAGAGTGAAGGTAACAGCCCGCTTTAAACCAGCAGCTCTACCGAGAGTTAGTGCTGCAATTGTATAAGTCCAAAATAGGAAGCACAAATCAAACACTATAAACAATTCCTGTAGCGCTCACACACAAATCCTTTGTGCACAAATTAACTTAAAGTAATAAATAACATATATAACAATAAAACAAGATGCTAATGACAGTGTGCCTAATGACAGGTACAATAGAAGCACAGCAAGGAAGGGGAGCACTAATCAACTTAACACAGACTGGGCCCTGGCCACTGGCAACCAGTATGCATGCAATAGTATAAAAACTCTTAAACCTAATTGTGATATCGCACAACACTAATAATACATCCACAAGAATATATATATATATATATATATATATATATATAAACAATTAATTGTGCTTCCTCCTCTGTGAAAAATAAAAAAAATATAAAGAACAATCAATTGCAACCAACCATGTATAAAAAGTTCCAATAGTATATGGAATCACCACCCAAGAAAGTGATAGTCCCAAACCACCTTCAAATAATAAATCACAATGTTAGTCATAATGATACTCTCCAGGTCATGTGTCCCCGCTCCAATGGGATTGTGGATTCCCGTGGTTCAGAAGGTATGTTGTTATCCCAGCTGTTAATTTCTAAAGAAGTTGCTCACAAACATAAAAACATATCATTGCGCAGTGTTGTATTATTAAATACACCCCCAAAACAATGTGGGCTAATTCACTCACATTTAGCGGGGCTAAAACCACGCTTGTAAAACGATCAGAGATGCTCGCAGGCTTCCTCCTCATTACACACCGGGGGTAGTGAAACTCTGAGGTTGACACCTGGCTCCTCCCGACGCATTGCGTCACAAGTCACGTGACTTTCTCAAGGGAAATAAAGCCATGTGACGAACAGAACTGGATTTAACAATTATTATATGGAGATTAGTGCACACAGTGATCTTTGTAAACATTTCTACAATATTGTAGCATAACCTTCATCTTCCTAACAAAATACATTGTACTACATTTTTAAAACTTAATAAAACAATGATAAAATAAACAACTATATAGTACTCCACTTGGCAACAATGTTATACTGTACTTTAACTAGTGGTGAATATTGAATATACCATTCAATGACCTCCATATGGTATATCTATTATTTTAGGCTACTTTCACACTGAAGCGTGCGGGCGCTGGCGGTACAGCGGCGCTAAATATAGTGCCGCTTTACCGTCATTTTAGCGGCGCTAGCGGGGCGGTTTTAACCCCCTGCTAGTGGCCGAAAAAGGGTTAAAAACACCCGCAAAACGCCGCTACCACGGCGCTTTGCGGGCGGGTTTGCAGTGCTGTCCCATTGTTTTCAATGGGAAGGGGCGCTTTAGGAGCGGTAAATACATCGCTCCTACAGCGCTCCAAAGATGCGGCTTGCAGGACTTTTTAGACCGTCCTGCAAGCGCACCGCTCCAGTGTGAAAGCCCTCGGGGCTTTCACATTGGAGTGCTTTGAGCAGCTCTTTTGGGGCTCTTTGTGCAGCAAGAACAGAGGTGGGAGAGCCACCCTCCCATGTTTATGAAGGTGTCACATTGTTGCAGCCAGAACCCTCCTCTGCTCTCCTCTTCTCCTGGTATGTGAGCGGGCATCACCTTGATGTCCTCACCTTTATTGGAAGATGTATAAATGTTGAAGGAGTGAATAACACCCATCCCAAGACACCCACTCTATTGCTCGGTACCCCTGTGGGGGTGTTTGTTTCTGGTGAGTGGGGGAGCATTGGGGGGCGAGCACTTCAAGTCACTGTTTGAGGAATACGCACAGAAGTCACTGGTTTATGTTCCTAAGACTGAATAAACAGCACATATACTGAACTTTGCTTTTTACATCATATGGCTATAATAACTCTCCGGTTTTAGATGGATAGTATATTTTAAGAAGTCCATTATCACTTGCCAAGAAAAGTAATAGACTGTAAACAAATTTCTATGTACGATTTCTATGGTATTTAATATTCATTATATTTATTGCAAATCTCATTAGAGATCCTACCACTGATACACTGATCAATATCTCTGGGAGCGATATAACATTTGCACCGACATTTATTTCACATATGCTTTTCATTTAAAGGGAGGTCCCCTCTAACGGGCCATACTGTCACAATACTTTTGAACCCTGGGGTTAATTTTGACCTAATTTTATATTTTGTATAGAAACTGGGAACGTTAATAACTTCTGCAGTGACACTCTAATTCACACATGTTTTTCACTCAATAAGAATTTTTTTCCTCTTGCAGGCGCCATATTGTCACAATATTTTTGAATTTTGGGGTTATTTTTGACTATACCAATTAATTTTTTGTAGTATTAATTTTCTCACATTATTTACCTAATTCCAAACCTGAGAGGCACTTTTAATATTGGGGTGATAGAAGTTTAATTTTGGATGAGATAGTACTTATTTATTTACTAATTTATTTATTATTATTTTTTGTTCTTCACATATATGGTCATTATTCTGGTTTAGACCATATTACGTCATTTAGTGGTGGAGCCCCTATATATTACAGCTTATTGAACACAGATTGTAGCTTATGACATTTATACCCACTTTGGATTAATTTATAAGATAGGGCAGCGCCATTTGTACTCCCACACTATCTATTATAGCTTTGCAGGCGCTATTTTTAGCCCTTTAGCGCCTGCAAAGCACCTCAGTGTGAAAGGAGCCTTATTGTTGTTTTATTAAGTATTAAAAATGTAGTACAATGTATTTTGTTAGGAAGATGAATGTTACACTACAATATCTGCCTTGTAGAAATGTTTACAAAGATCACTGTGTGCACTAATCCATTAATATCTGTATAATAATTGTTTTTTTGTTTTGTTTTTTTACGTATAACTCTTTATTCAAAGATTTTTCAACTATATAAACAATCATGTAGAAAAAGAAGACAAACAAAGAAATAAACCTATTACAAAACCAACTTCGTTAAGCATATACATCTAATAGGCCAACATTGACACTTATTAAATTTATAAACTAAAGATATAAACTAGAGATAGGAGATTAATGCAGAATATAAATTAATACGCCACCTTAATGCAAATTCACTTTGAATCAAATAATAACCTCCAAAATATGTCGATATGCATCGATTACTGCAATTGTTAACCTATATGCTATACCTTAACCTAAGGTATGGGGGTCTGGAGGCAAAATCTATTAAAAAAAGGAGAAGAGGAAAAAAAAAAAGGAAGAGAAAAAAAGAAGGATAAATATAACTCAAACTCAAAACCTTCACTGCCTCCCCCCCTCCCAGAGTTCCCACATCAGGGCCCAGCTCATCCTTATGAATCCTCCCTCCCAACCTATACGGAAATGCAATCAACATATTGAGGGGTGCCCGAAAAGGTTGTCCATGGCCTCCAGGTATCCCTACACTCTTCCTCTCTACCAAAGAGAGACGCCGTCAAAAAATTCCATTGTCGGGAGCGTGGATAACCGCCGAACTGAATGGAAGCTTAAACTCACAGCTCCTGCACTGAATGGAGAATCGGACCCCAAAATCACTGCTTCAGACCCCAAAAATGCAGTCCTCGGACCCCCACACGTCTAGGAAAAGAAAAGAATACAGAATACCTACAAAAATCACTGATTTTCTCATTCTCCCTCAGGGAACTAAAATCCAAGATGGCTCCCACGGCGCCGTTCAGCACACAGAGGATTCCTACACTGACCTGCCTGATGCTGATGAATCCTCCATTTCAGCCCTGAACAACACCTCGGGCTCCCAGCTATCCTCCGGACCCTCATCCACCTCCAGCAGCCCAGCCAAAGCAAGGATGCGCCTGGATACAGCGGATCAACCACAGGAGGTAAGGCCTGCTTTAGAAAACCTCCTCACACATCCACCAGCATCTTCCCCTATAGCGGCCTTCCTTACTACCAACCAGCCAGTCATAGACACTATGATGAAGGAGTTGCTGATGTCACTTCACAGCTCCCTCCAGTCTGACATTTCCTCAATGTTCACTACATTTAAAACAGAGATGCTGCACACACAGGGCAGAAAGTGGGGATTATTGAAAAGCAGATGAGCGCCATGACAGAAACAGTCAATGACCTAGTAGACACACATGATTATACCAGAGAAGAGCACTGCTGGGTGCGTGCCAAAATGGCGGATCTCGAAGATCGCTCATGGCGTCAAAATGTAAAGATTAGAGGAATCCCTGAAACTATTCTACCAGCAGATCTAAACTCCTACGCTAGGAAGTTGATCTCAATACTCCTCCCTGATCTCCCACCGATCGAGACGATCATCGATCAGATCCACTGTCTCCCAAAACCTCCCCATTTACCCGCAGAAGTACCTCGTGACACTCTGATGCGAGTACATTTCTATCACACCAAAGATATGCTTCTCACATAATCCAGACGCCTGGGTCAGCTCCCACATCCATACGCAAAGCTGCAACTCTTTGCTGACATCTCTCAATATACCCGTCAACAGAGACATCAACTGCAAACAATAACAAAACCCCTCAATAACCATAAGATCCCATACCAATGGGGTTTCCCAACCAAGCTGATGGTTACCAGGAATAGGGTGCGTCACAACATCCATACTGCAGAAGAGGGCATACAATTGCTCAGAACATGGGGTATTGTTCCTGAATGTTACCCTCCAACCCCGGCGACCCACAAACCAAACTCACAATCCTTTCAACTTCGGTCATTCGCCTCACCACAACAAATGACTTCCAAATAAGTGATGCTGTCAATCTAACCTTAAACCAGCACTCTGATTCAGTGCCTGCTCATTGCAGTTAGTTTACGAACTTTACCCTCATCCTTATCCAGCAGTCACTAGCATCCTGCTGCCGCCTGTCTTCCTCTACCCTCTTGTTTATCACTAACCACCCTACTGTTTCTCTCCCTTCCTTCCTTATCCACGAGAGCTCAAGTGCATCGGACCCAGGACTTCTAGCAGACCTCAACCTCCTCGAGCAAATCACCCATCTGTGTTACTGTAAGTAATAATTTACTCCACTACCTCTACACACCACTTTCAAAATGCCCAAATTTATTTCACTGAACGTGAAAGACCTAAATCACCCTGCCAAATGAGCATCTCTGTGGCGGACTGCACAGGACTCTCACTGCGACGTCCTGTGCATACAGGAAACGCACTTTAATGCCCCGTACACACGGTCGGATTTTCCGATGGAAAATGTCCGATCGGATCGTGTTGTCGGAAATTCCGACCGTGTGTGGGCTCCATCGGACATTTTCCATCGGATTTTCCGACACACAAAGTTGGAGAGCAGGAGATAAAATTTTCCGACAACAAAATCCGATTGCGTCAATTCCGACTGTGTGTGGCCTGTTCCAACGCACAAAGTGCCACACATGCTCAGAAGAAATTCCAAGACGGAACAGCTCGTTCTGGTAAACTTAGCGTTCGCAATGGATACAGCACTTTCATCACGCTGCAATGTTAAAAATGGTTTAATACAGCGCAATCTCTTCTTCTTTATAATGTGACAAGAATTAAGTAGTTTTGCTGCTCATATTCACACACACTTCTCACAAACTTATTTCGTTACTATTTATCGTGATTCCCTCAATATATTTTGATTTCTCACATCTGACAACATATTTTTGTATATTTTTTATATATTTTTTGGCTTTAATGTAGATTCTTTTTTTGTGTTCGTATTTTTTTTTTTTTTTTTTAGGCGATTTTGATTTGTACTCCCGAAAATGTTTGTGTGTTTTTTGTGACAAGTTCCCACAACACCATTGATATGTTGTTCTATTTAATCTGTAAGAGATTGTTTGGTGTTGTTGTCCCTTGTTAATTTCACATTGTACTTTAGAAATGTACCTGAATCGTCACCAACAAACTGTCCTTTTTGGATGAAAACACACACAGGAGAGTAGAATTTACCTAAAAAATTTTATTAAGGGGTCACAACTAAACAAAGAGGGAGGCAACGCTGGAGAAACTGCAGAAGTGGGTGAAGCCTTGGACCCCCAGGGCAGACATCAATAATTTGAAAGCAAAATTGGTGGCCTGAGGAGTCCATATCTAAGGGAGTGCAGTCTGGTCCAGAAGTCCCAGAAGTCCCAGAGATCCGGAAAGCAGCAGATGACATCTGTGTCCCCAGGCTGTGGTCATACGAGAGACTGTATCTTCTGTCAGACCAGACTGAACCCAGGGTCATCACTCTCTTGCCTTCCTTCCACGCTTCCTTACACGCGGTGGCTGTGGTGGTGGAGTTGTGGCAGCAGGAGGAGGAGGAGGATGGTCCAACTCAATGACATCCGTCTTGGGTGTTAGTTCCCCACTCACCCCTTACGTAGGACTTTGTACAGAAGATCCTCACAGAGCCTGCGTTGACCCTCCTGCATGCCCTGCAATTTGGTGGCAGCCATGCAGGCAAAGGCCTCTTCAGGAGTGGGTAAGGCTCTGAGGGACGCAGAAGCCTCCTGGATCAGCCTGAATGCTGAATCCTGCACGGGACTCGGAGTGGCCTTCCTGGCTCGTTTATATGGCAGGCGGAGGGGAGGGACCTGAGACTCAGTCAGGCTGCGACTGGTCCCAGGCTTCTCCTGGCTGCCACTTAGCCCCGCCTCCTCCTGGCTGCCACTAATCCCCACCTCCTCCTGACTGCCACATTCCACAGCCTCCTCCTGGCTGAGGTCTTCCTGTGTATGAAAAAGAGACATAGTTTTAGTTTTTTCTTCATCAATCACACACATTTTCACCTCCTGACTGCTGCAAATTGAATGTTAACAAATATAACAGACTATCCTTCCAGGAGCCCAGATTTTGGGTGCCCACTACTGTCTATTGATATGTAAAACACTTTTTTCAATCAGCAATTAGTGATCAATAATAACATCTAGTAAACATCATTTAATTATTGACCAGAAATCTGTAGAAGAATGCTATACCTGACTCCAGCTGGGCTCCTCCACTTCTTCCTGGCTGGAAGGCCCAGGTTGGACATCGGAAGCCTCAGCTGGGGTGGAAGGAAGAGTGGAAGGAAGAGTGGAGAGGGATTCCCTGACTTCAGTGTGGTCTGACAGAAATCGCAGTCTCTCGTAGTTCCACAGCCTGGGGACATAAATGTCATCTGCTGCAGCTCCGACCTCTGGGAATCTGTGACCTTCTTGCGCTCCCTAAGATAAGTGCTCCTCAGGCCACCAATTTTGGTTTTTAAATAATGGATGGATGCTGTGGGGACCACCGGCTTCACCAACTCCAGCAGTTTCTCCAGCGCTGCCTGCCTCTTCTGTTTGTGATTATAGTGGGGGTGTCTGACCTGCCACAGACAGGGCAGCTCCCTGTATTTGTCAATGAACAGGGGCAGGAAATTGTGGTCATTGAACCCATCCATTTTCTCTGCAAGACACAATACAAGACAAACCCTAATGTCAGGCCAAACTCCCCTAATCTTCTTACAATATAGGCTTCCATTTCGAAGCAGTATAGGCGCAAGTTTAGATCTTACCTTCGTTATCACGATCGGCGTCTCCGATGCTCCTTCCTCCGCTCACAGATCGTACGTAATACGCACGTGTGTTACGCTTTATACACACTGCGCATGCGTATAACTCCGCCCGCTCCTGATGTTCTTTCTAGTCTATTCCCCGCCCCTTTTCGTTTGGCGCAGTGGGGGAAGAGCACATGGCGGATAGACAGCAGGTGCGTGCTAATTGTAGCAACGAGGAGGAGGGGGAGGAAAGGCCGGAGCCTGAAACGTCCCGATCCAGAAGGAGATTTAAGGACTCAAATATGTCCTTTGGGGAGATGTTGGAAATGGTGGACATCCTGAAGAAGTCCGACTATGATGGAAAGTATGGACCTTACCCCAACCCCTTTGTCTGAAAGGCCAAGATCATGGCGAAAGTGGTCAGGAGTTTGCACCGGAATTTCGGGGTACGACGATCTAAAGATCAGCTCAGGAAGCGGTGGTCGGACCTCAAATTCAGAGAACATGAGCAGTACAGAAAGATCTGGAGAGTGCTGCAAAAAAGTATGTAGTTGTGCTGTGTTCCTATTCTTTATGTTTATGACGTTCGTGCTGCTCCCTGTGCTTTTAGGAACTGTTGTACAGTTTAAAATGGCAATTTTCATGTTCATGGGCACATTATTCGTTCGGATCAAACATTTTTCGTTCCAACTATAAAATACCATTGTTTAGGCCATATGCATTTGGTCACCATTTTGACGCCCTATACTTGTCTTCAAAGAATTGGGTTGTGTAGATGGCTTTGTTACTAGAATGAAATGCAAACTAGATTGTGTGTAAGGAGAGGACACTGAGCAGCTGTTTACACATCTGGACACTGGAGCACTAGTGTGGGACAAAAGAACACCATTTTTATTAGTGGGCCACACAGGTGCTCCAGTGTATACTATAGGGGGGGTCTCCATCTGTGAAGCTTGTACCAAACAGGTAAAGTATTGCAGCTTGACAAAGGACATAAAAAAGCAACATCTTGGAACTCTGCTAAAATAGACAATTGTACCTCACTTCCAAGCAATGTTTCATCTTTATAGTTCTGCCATCAAATATCTGTGTGCTAATTATACCATTTTTGCTTTACATAGGGGAGAAAAGACTCGGAAGACACCCCTCATCCGAGGAGGCCAGAGCCCCCCCCCTCTGGAAGAAGGGGAAATCCCCCCAACACAAGCTGAGCAGGAGGAAGAAGATGTGGTGGAACTAGTCACCACAACAGGTGAGTGTCTGCGACCACAGGCTCAGATAAGAGATGGATGGCGGCATTTTTTTTAAACCTAATTTATTTTGGGGTTCCTCTCTTTTTAGGTGATCGTGAGGGTGTGGATCCAGATCCTTTCACATCCGAAAGTGCCCAGATCCTGATCGGGGAGATCATGGGGTGTAATTTACAATTGGAAATCATCAAGCAAAACATCAATGATGTTATTCCAAAAAATAAAAACATCATTGATGTTTTGGGGTGAGTTTAAAGCCCCTCCAAATCACTTTCTTCTTTTGTGTGCTACAATGTGCTAAATGTTTTTGTGATTTTTCCCAAAGCCAAATTTGGAGGATGCACACAGTGTGTCAACATGTGCTATCTGCCATCACGGGAGATCAATGGACGCGTTTTGGGGTGCAACCCCTTCCTCAATAATAAAGTAGCTGAGAGGAAGGGCTTGCTCCCCCAAAACACATCCTTTGATCCCCCGTGATGGCAGCTAGCACATGTTGACATTGGCAAAATTGTGTGCATCTTCCAAATTTGGCTTTTCCAGGGGTGATTTCCCCCCATCTGAACGCAATATCAAACACAGTTCCTAAATACTCATGTCTGATATTGCCTTCAAGTTCTACCAAATGTGAACTTTGTAAGTTCAAGATTTGTGTCTTTCTTGTTGGTTTTACACATACCTGTTTTATGTAAAATGGACATTTTGAGTTTTGATAATGCCACCACAAAAAGTGGTATACCACAAACATGTTGGTTTGTTTGAAAAACCATTGGTAAATGCACATGTGATTGTGCAGGTATTAAAAAGATTGTTAATCAAGAATGTGTGGATTATTGTCTCAACGCTACAACACTTTTGGGGTGATGTAATTGTTGTTTTCTGAGAAAATGGGGGTTCTTTCCTAAGGGCAAATCCACTTTGCACTACAAGTGCAGTTTCAGTGCAGTTGCAAGTGCACTTGTAGTGAAATGTGTTTTTGCATTTAGTAAATAACAGCCAACAGTGCTTTGTATAAGGTTACACAATCACGACATTTTCTGCACTGAAAACATTTCTGTCAGGGTCAGCTAAAACAAACACAAGCAGTAAATGTCCACAAAGAATTTCTTTTTTGGTTTTATTATAAAAAGGCTTCACAGATCGTCTGGCATATTGATAGCCCCCCTACCCGCAAAGAACTCCAGGTAGCGTAACCGGAGCATCACGGGCACTCAGGGAGGGCAAGCCAGGACGGCCACTTTCAAGCGCTGTCAGTGTGGTTTGATGTATCATTCCGGCCTCAGGCCCAACTGAGCCAGCATAGTTGGCCGAATGTTTCCTTAAAAAGTTATGGAGAACACAGCACGCAAGTATAATATGGTTCAGTTTATACTCCGCCATATGGATGGGTGTCATAAATAGGCGGAACCGGTTGGCCAGGATTCCAAATGTGTTCTCCACCACTCTTTGGGCTCTGGGCAGCCGGTAATTAAAAACCCTCTGTTCCGGGGTGAGGGTCCTCATTGGGAATGGCCTCATCAGTTGTACCCCCAGCGCAAACGCTTCATCAGCAACGAACACAAATGGGAGTCCTTCAACATTGTCCTCTGGAGCTGGCAAGTCCAAGCTGCCATTCTGGAGACGCCTGTAAATCTCCGTCTGGGTGATGACTCCACCATCGGACATCCGGCCATTCTTCCCCATGTCCACATACAAGAAGTCGTAATTAGCCGACACCACCGCCAACATCACTATACTATTAAACCCCTTGTAATTATAATAGTACGACCCCGAGTTGGGTGGTGGGACGATGTGGACGTGTTTCCCATCAATTGCCCCTCCGCAGTTAGGAAAGTCCCACCGCTCGGCAAAGTGGGAGGCCACAGTCTGCCATTCCTGTGGCGTGGAAGGAAACTGTTGAGGAAAAAACAATAAACATTACTATTTTTACTCTGAAACATGGCAAGCAGATTAGACACAAACATTATGGGGCAACCTCCAGATAGCATTTATTAAGGGGAATTTAACAAGGCCAAAGTATAAGGTACACCTATCATAATCCCCCTCCCCCCCTCTCATGGGCCATTTCTAACATTATAGGGGGTGTGTGGAAATCTTGGACAGGTAACCCTCTTCACTTCATTGAGAGATGAATGCCTAAATAATGGGTATTACTTGGAACAGCCCCTCCTTAGTTACACTATTGGCAGCCCACTGGACAGGTAAGAAGTGTCATAATACAAAGATATAAATACACACTGTACACATTTGAGGACATTTGGACATTCTGCTATTACCTATCAAGATAATAATAGGATACAAAAACTTTAAACAGTACCATTGGAAAGTATACAGGCAGGCCCTTGCACTACATGCTTTGGGGAATTCATCCATAAATCTGAGCACTAAAGAGATGGGTATAGTGTGTATGGGTTTGGCAAAGTCAGCAGATAGATGATTGAGGATAGAGAATTGTGATCAGCTGACTTAGCAGTTGGGGGAGGGAGGGTTACTAAAAATTATTTGGGGACACCACAAAAAAAAAACCTCTTGCACTCTGCCTGAATTTAAATCAAATATAACATTGCCAAACATTTTAGGGGTGTTTGGGGTAAAGCACTACTATGGAGCAGATAAAATACATTGTTAAGTGACTTCATGAGGTGAATATAGGCCAGGAGACACCATGCTGGGGAGGTAAGTGAAGGGCAAATATGTATGAAGGACATAAAATAATAATGACATAAAAATCCAGCATGCATGAGAACAAAGGGGACATTCACAGCATATTACAATCATGGTAATTAGGGAATGAGGAAAGAAATACAATATATTAGCAAACATTCAATACAATAAAATGTGATATTAAAGGATAAAAATCTTACCTTCATATACTCCTTCTGCAGGACCTGTATGATGGCAGAACAGGTCTCTGGGATGATGATCCCCAGAGCCTGGGGGGAGATGCCTGTCGAGAACTTCAAGTCCTGCAGGCTTCTCCCTATGGCCAAATACCGCAGGGTAGCGACCAACCTCTGCTCCGGAGTGATGGCTTGCTTCATGCAGGTATCCTGCCTGCTGATATAGGGGGTCAGCGAAGCCAACAAACGGTGAAACACGGGGTCCGTCATTCTGAGAAAGTTCCTGAAATCATCAGGATTATTCTCACGGATCTCACGGAGCAAAGGCATATGAGAGAACTGGTCACGCTGCAGCAACGAATTCTTGGTCCATGAACTCCTCCCCACCCTGTTCATGGACTGGACTTGTGTCAAGGTCAGGACCCCAACACCAAGCCCCCGCACAGCACGAACTCTACACGGAGTACGCATACGAAACATGGCTAGAAAACGGTCGGCTGCTCAGAACGAAGTAACAGAACACACTGAAGAACAGCAAGGCCTGTGAAGAGCGACCTGAAACAGTAACGAACGAACAAGAATACAATGACTAAGTCACGCGGAACTTGCTTGCACGCACTGAAGAGCAGATACAAACCCACAAGCACAAACTGAACGGCAGAAAACGATCTGAAAGCCACGAGTCTGAAAAAGCGCGAATCGTCTCTCACCAAACTTTTACTAACACGAGATTAGCAAAAGGAGCCCAAAGGGTGCCGCGCTTGGTTCTGAACCGGCCTTTTCTAGTCTCGTCGTACGTGGTGTACGTGACCGCGTGGTTGGCGATGGGAAATTCCGACAACTTTGTGCGACCGTGTGTAGACAAAATAAGTTTGAGCCAACATCCGTCGGAAAAAATCTTAGGATTTTGTTGTTGGAATGTCCGAACAAAGTCCGACCGTGTGTACGCCCTATAAGACCAATGCTGAACCTCCAAGCACCAACAAAAATTATTCAAATATCTTTAGAGCCTCAGGCCCTGACAAGAAAAACGGAGTCATGATAGCCGTCAGGAATACATGCTCCTTCACCCTACATGACAGCCTTTAGGATGTTGATGGTAGATATCTGGCTTTGAACTGTACATTAAATAACGACAAATACACCATAGTATCAGTATCTGCCCCCAACAAGAAACAAATCCACTTTATGTCCAAAGTGATGAAGAAAAATCAATCGCTTTAAACAAGGTCATCTTGTCATCTGTGGTGACTTTAACATAGTGCTGGACAACTCCACCGACTCTTTCTCCCATTCTACCAGATTTACATCTCCTATGGGGCCGTTTATCCAATCTCACGATCTATTTGATGTGTGGAGATGCCATCACACTACCGAAAGGGACTATTCATATTTCTCCCCTAGAAACAATTCCTACACTCGGATTGACTACTTCCTAGTGGATAAATTGACTTTAGCCTAAATCTCTTCCACGGAGATTTCAACCATCACGTGGTCCGACCACGCTCCGGTTACAATGACCATAGAAGCTTTCCCGAGCATGGATTTGGAGAACGAATGCTGCCATTCTTCACTCACTGACCCATTCTACTTATATTAAAGACCGCTTGATAGAATACTTTAATACTAATGCAGGAACTGTTAGCAATGATAAGGCATTCATAAGAGGGATCCTTATTCAACTTACTGCTAGAGAGAGGAGGAGGAGATCACAGCGTCTAAACACACTTACTTCCGATATCAAAACATTAGAAAACCAAACTAATCCAGAGCCTTTAACCAAAACTAAATTAGACTCCCTTAG
This sequence comes from Aquarana catesbeiana, assembly GCF_042186555.1. Classification (NCBI taxonomy): domain Eukaryota; kingdom Metazoa; phylum Chordata; class Amphibia; order Anura; family Ranidae; genus Aquarana; species Aquarana catesbeiana. The sequence continues at coordinate 94,584,657 of NC_133334.1, read as the reverse complement.
ACAAGAATTAAAATCTCTCCTTCTAGAATCCTTTGAAAAAGCACATAAGCACTTTAGAGCACAACACTACTCAACTGGTAACAAAGCTGGAAAGGCAATGGCTAACAGAATCAAAGGTCACTATTCCAAAACTAAAATTACCCATCTATTCCACCCAGCCACTAAACAGAAATTGATAGACCCACAAGCTATTGCAAACGCATTTAGTTACTACTACAATACACTTTACAATCTGAAAGATGACACATCTGTCAAACAGCCATCATTACCTGACATAGAAGCATATCTCAGCGAGATCAACCTCCCCAAACTAACTAAAGAGCAACTAGACTCATTAAACGCCCCATTTACAGATCTAGTAGTCAGAAATATAATATCGTTACTACCCTCCAACAAATCTCCCGGCCCAGATGGTCTTACAGGAGAGTATTACAAACAATTCTGAACTGTTTTAGCACTCTATCTGACCAAAGTTTGTAATGACGCTGCCTCATCCTCCTCTCTTCCCCCGGAAATGCTGAATGCTCTGATCATTACACTACCGAAGCCAGGTAAAGAGCCTACATCTGCACAAAACTTTCGAGCCATATCTCTTCTCAATGTGGACACAAAAATTTATGCCACGCTAATAGCCCACAGATTACTTAACATAATGCCCCTTCTAATACATAAAGACCAATCAGCCTTCACAAAAGGTAGGCAGACAACTGATGCCAAACGCAGAATTATCAACATAATCCATAATGCTGAGGCATCAAGAACGCCTTCTCTGCTCCTGTCCTTGGATGCAGAGAAGGCGTTCGATAGGGTTCACTGGAAATATCTTGAAGCAACCCTTGGCAAATTTGGCTTCCAGGGCCCCATTCTAGTGGCCATAATGGCTCTGTATTCATCCCCATCAGCACAGGTTTATACGTCAGAGATGCTATCTAAGCCATTCTCCATCACTAATGGCACCCGACAAGGTTGTCCACTTTCACCAACCCTTGGCAGAACATGTCAGATCCCACTCTAACATATCAGGCTTTACCATAGGCACCATAGAGCATAAGATAAATTTATTTGCAGATGACGTGATAATGATGATCACAAATCCCCACTCCTCCCTGGCTTCAGGTCAATCGCTGTTGAAAAGGTTTAGTACTTTATAGTAAGATAAAGTACTAAACCTTTTCAACAGCGATTGAACATAAATCATACATTTTAGACCTAGGTATAGATGCAACCACTAGTAATCTACTCCAGAACCAATATCCCTACCAGTGGGCAGATGATGGTATTACCTACCTAGGAATTACTCTTACCAAATCCACTAGAGGTCTTTTCGCACACAACTACACAGACGCCAAACAAATGATGCTTAATGAAACTACAAAACTAAACATGAATTCTCATGGGCAGGCCGACTAGCGGCCTTTAAAATGATGGTGTTACCCAGGTTGCTCTACATCTTTCGCACACTTCCTATACCACTCTCATCTTCCTACCTGAATTCTCTCCAATCCATCCTAAGTCAATATGTTTGGCAAGGGAAAAAATCTAGATGTAGTCATACGAAACGTATTAAACACAGATCTGCGGGTGGGATGGGATACATAGACATAAAAGACTACTACAATGCCACCATTCTATCACAAATGAAAGAATGGATGAATACAACACCCACAACCCTCTGGAGTAACATAGAAAATCACATGACGCCGGGTACAAACCTCGACACCTGGTTATTTAGTACCTCCACACATAGCTCTCACCTTCTCCACTACTCACCGACTGTCCAAGCCACAGTTAAAGTATGGGGCGCACTACACCTTACCAAATGGTCACAATTGATGACAAAACCATTACACATTCCTTTAAACACCTTGAAACTTCTTACACCTGACTTAACATTCCCGACCTGGATTACTGACCGGGTAAAATACACACATGGACTTTGCGACATAACAACCAACAAATCCTTCTCACAAATCATCAAAGACCTCAATGCACCCTCCAAAGACTTTCTCACCTACTTCAGACTACAAAAATGCTTAACGGCATACACATCTATAGAAAGAGCACTACCCTTAAAACTTTGGAATTACTTCTTTACAGAACACTCTAACACTAAGGGGACATCCCTCATATACTCACTTTTACAAGAAAAAAATGTTCATCAAATCCAAACCCCTCCTTGACTGGGAAAAAGACTTACAAACACAATTCACAGATGCTCAATGGCAAACGGCAATCACATCTATTTACCAAAGCAACAACCTGCACCTCCCTATGGGAACTCACACAAAAACCACTAATGAGATGGTACCTAACTCCATCCAGATTGGCCAAATTCCACAAACACACCTCACATGAATGCTGGTGAAACTGTGCTCCCCCCCAGGCATGCTCCTTCACGTCCTTTGGTTTTGCCCGCATGTAACACAGCTCTGGAAAAAAGTGGAAAGCATACTCCAAGACATATTCCACAGCCCAGTAACACTTACCCCACAATTAGCCATTCTCAATCTGAACATAGACAATGTCTGTGAAGAGGTGCACCATGACACTACTCTGGACAGAGGTAAGGCTCGATAGTAAGAGATGAGATCAGGCAGACCAATACCCCCCCCCCCCCCCCCGTAATTTAGGCAAAACCAATAGCAAATAGCGAAGTCTACCGACTTTGCTGCTCCAGAGAAATTTAGTTAACAGTGTCCTGCACGAGAGAAAAAAAGCTTGAGGTAGTTTAATAGGAATTGCTTGCATTAAATATAGGATCTGAGGAAGCAGTGTCATCTTAAATGCATTACACCTCCCAAACCATGTGAGGGTAAGGGTCTACCATAGTTGAAAATATGATCGCATTTTCGATAATAATGGGCAGAAGTTTGTCCCATATAGTAGGGCCTTATTCGGGGTCAGTTTGACCCCCAAGTATTTAAAAAATGACTGAACCCATTTCAACCAGTATACACCTTGTAGGCTAACAATACACTCCTTGGAAAGGAGGATACTCATCGCTTCACATTTAGTGTCATTTATAAAAAAATTAGAAAGATCCTCATACTGAGCTAGACATTGAAGTAAATGAGGTAATGAAACCTTCGGATTGGTAAGAAAAAATAAGAGGTCATCCACATATGCGGCAATTTTATGCTCCGTATTTGAAACCTGAAGACCACTGATCAGGGGGTCCAATCTAATTTTGCAGAGAAAGGGTTCTAAGGTTAACAAAAACATTAATGGAGAAAGAGGACAGCCCTGTCTCGTCCCATTAGACAAAGAGAAATACTCTGAACGGGCCCCATTGACCAGCACAGCCGCAGTAGGACCAGTATATAATGCTTGACTCCATGACAGCATTCACTCCCCCAGGTCGATATGTCTAAGATTAAATTGAAGATATTGCCAATCCACCCGATTAAATGCCTTTTTAGCATCTGTTGATAAAAGGAGAAAGGGCCGGTTCTCTGAATGAGCAATATGAATCAAGTCTATCGCCCTTACAATGTTGTCCCTGGCCTCTCTCTGTGGGATAAAAGCTGCCTGGTCTGCGTGAATAAGGAAAGTGTGGCAATAACCTATTCGGTAGGATTTTTGAGAATAATTTTAAGTCAACATTTAAAAGAGCTATAGGCCGATAGTTCCCACATTGAGTAAGATCTTTATCCTGCTTGGGAATCACAATAATGTGGGCCCTCAAAGCATCCTCAGTTAGCTTACCATTAGCTGAGATGGAGTTGTAAGCATGTAGGAAGTAAGGATAGAGAATGTTCTGGAATGTTTTATAGTATATAAGATTTAAACTGTCGGGACCGGGGGCCTTCCCTGGTTTAGAGGATTCTATTGCCAAGGCCAGTTCTTTATTTGTTAAAGGGGCCTCCATCCATACAATTACCTCCGGCGGAAGTAGGGGCATACCTGATGCTGTCAAAAAGGAGGAAATCAAATCTGCCCCGGTAGAGCATTGCTGGGTTTGGGTATTTTGCAGATTATAAAGCTTCCAATAAAATTTTTGAAATTCCTGAGCTATAGCCGCAGAATCTGAATCTGACAGCTTAATGCCGGAGTCGGCCGTGATTTGGGTGATATGTGATTTCGTTTGTGATCCTTTCAGTGCCCTAGCTAATAGAACACCCGGTTTATTTCTATACTCGTATATAGACATTTTATATTGACTCGATTTCTCCCTTACTTCTGAATTCACACTTTGATTATACTGCTGACGTAGGGAGAATAATTCTTCCTGTGTCTGCTTAGTGAAATATTCCTTTAAATATTGTACCTGGGGGGGTGTCTATAGTATGCCTGTAAAGTGGAGCATGTTTCCCGTGCTTAGAACAGTCCCTGCATAAAATGACATTTGTAAAGGAATAAAAGTAATTTAAAACTGCTTGCGGCTTTAATGTAATGTCGGGTCCCGGCAATATGGATGAAAATCAGTGAGACAAATGGCAAGGGTACCCCCCCAGTCCATTGCCAGGCCCTTTGGGTCTTGTATGGATATTAAGGGGAACCTCACACCCAAATTAAAAAAGGGAAAGGCGTGGGGCCCCCAGGCCCTATATACTCAGAACAGCAGTATACAGGCGGTGCAAACAAGACAGGGAGTGTAGGTTTGTTGTTAAGTAGAATCTCTTTGTAATTTTGAACTGGTACAGTGTAGCTCCAGCCAAAAAATCTATTTTTAAGCTTTTTGGAAAACATAGGGAAGGTTTATCAACCCCTGTAACATTTGTTTTGCTGTCTGTGCACCTCTTCAGAAGATTTCACCTCACTTTCTGTCCCAATGACAAATGTTTTTTGAAATGTTGGGGTTTTTAATGAAACAAGGATTGGTGATAAAGCATCAGTGGAGAGGAGACACATTTTTCCCATATTAACTCTTACAGGAGGGAATTTCCCTTCCTAGGGGTAGATTTCACTTCACTTCCTGTTGTCTCCTTCTGTTTGCAAGTAGGAGTTGTTTCTAAGTTGGATGTTTGAAAGTAGGGGCCTACCCTATATACTCTGCAGAAATTGGGGCCTTAGGTGTTGGTGTTGCCACAACACTGTAAACCCTCACAGTTACTCTTGGTGGGCGCAGGAACGGGCCCTGCTGTGAAATATTAGATCAAGAAATTAATTACATGCCATTGTTGAACAGTGGTAGAAAAATTGGGCCTTTGGTGGTGGTGGTGGTGCTGGTGCCACAACACTGTAAGTCCTCACAGTTACTCTTGGTGGGTGCTGGAACGGGCCCTGCAGTGAAATATTATATCAAGAATTGTAATTACATGCACCTGTTGAACAGGGGCAGAAAAATTGGGCCTTTGGTGGTGGTGGTGGTAGTGTTGCCACAACACTGTAAGTCCTCACAGTTACTCTTGTTGTGCGCAGGAATGGGGCCTGCTGTGAAAATTAGATCAAGAATTGTAATTACATGTCCCTGGCCTCTCTCTGTGGGATAAAAGCTGCCTGGTCTGCGTGAATAAGGAAAGTGTGGCAATAACCTATTCGGTAGGATTTTTGAGAATAATTTTAAGTCAACATTTAAAAGAGCTATAGGCCGATAGTTCCCACATTGAGTAAGATCTTTATCCTGCTTGGGAATCACAATAATGTGGGCCCTCAAAGCATCCTCAGTTAGCTTACCATTAGCTGAGATGGAGTTGTAAGCATGTAGGAAGTAAGGATAGAGAATGTCCTGGAATGTTTTATAGTATATAAGATTTAAACTGTCGGGACCGGGGGCCTTCCCTGGTTTAGAGGATTCTATTGCCAAGGCCAGTTCTTTATTTGTTAAAGGGGCCTCCATCCATACAATTACCTCCGGCGGAAGTAGGGGCATACCTGATGCTGTCAAAAAGGAGGAAATCAAATCTGCCCCGGTAGAGCATTGCTGGGTTTGGGTATTTTGCAGATTATAAAGCTTCCAATAAAATTTTTGAAATTCCTGAGCTATAGCCGCAGAATCTGAATCTGACAGCTTAATGCCGGAGTCGGCCGTGATTTGGGTGATATGTGATTTCGTTTGTGATCCTTTCAGTGCCCTAGCTAATAGAACACCCGGTTTATTTCCATACTCGTATATAGACATTTTATATTGACTCGATTTCTCCCTTACTTCTGAATTCACACTTTGATTATACTGCTGACGTAGGGAGAATAATTCTTCCTGTGTCTACTTAGCGAGTGTTTTTTTGTGAAGAGACTCAAGTTTACCAATCCTCACGAGTAACATCTCAGTTTCCAACCGCCTTCGTTTTTTTTTATCCTGGCTCCGTGTTTAAGAAAGATTCCTCTATAAAGCATTTGTGCGCCTCCCACAATACAGTCGGGGATGTATTAGGTTGGTCATTCTGCCTAAAATATTCTGCTAAACCCTGTAGAACCTCAGTCATGGTAGTTGGGTCCTTTAACATAATAATTGTTAACCAATGGAGTAGGCATAAATATGATTGACGGCATGATGATCCAATAACTCATACGTCACTATGGCAACCAATATACAAAGTGCGGCTAAAAATCCCATTCCGTTCGTCACATTGCTTTATTTCCCTTAAGAAAGTCACATGACCTGTGACGCAACGTGTCGGAAGGAGCCAGTGACGTCAACCTCGGAGTTTCACTACGCCGGGTGTGCAATGAGGAGGAAGCCTGCGAGTATCTCTGATCATTTTACAAGTGTGGTTTTAGCCCACTAAATGTGAGTGAATTAGCCCGCATTGTTTTGGGGGTGTATTTAATTATACAACACTGCGCAATGATATATTTTTTATGTTTGTGAGTAGGGATGAGCCGAACATCCCCCCAGTTCGGTTCGCACCAGAACCTGCGAATGGACTGAAAGTTCACGCAAACTTTAGAACCCCGTTAAAGTCTATGGGACTCGAACGTTCGAAATGAAAGGTGCTAATTTTAACCACAACCCTGCAACCCCTCACAGATGCCATAGTTGGAGCGCAGGAATGAGCCCTGCTGCAAAGTATTGCATCAAAAATTGTAATTATACGCCCCTGTTAAACAGGGACTGAAAAATTGGGCCTTGGGCACTGGTGCTGGCCTGCCTCAGGACAACCTGTAAGCCTGGGTACCTGCCCAAGAACCGCTGCACCACCAAGTTAAGGACGTGAGCTAAACAGGGCACATGGGTCAGTTGTCCCTGTCGGAGGGCGGAGAGGAGGTTGGTGCCATTTTCGCAAACCATCATTCCTGGCATAAGCTGGCATGGTGTCAACCACCTCTGAGCCTGCCCCTGCAGAGCTGACAGAATCTCTGCCCCAGTGTGGCTCCTGTCCCCCAAGCACACCAGCTCAAGCACCGCATGGCATCTTTTTGCCTGCGTACTTGCTGAGCCCCTTGAACGCCTACGGAGCATCGCTGGTTCCGGGGACAAAGCACAGGAAGAGGCCATGGAGGAAGAAGAAGAGGAGGGGGTGGAGGAGAGAGGTGTGTCAGAATCGCCAGTAGTAGCATTTTGGAGGTGGGGTGGCGGAACAACCTCCAACACTACTGCACCTTGTCCTGCATCCTTCCCAGCTGCCAGCAGAGTCACCCAATGTGCTGTGAAAGATAGGTAAGGTTCCTGTCCTTGCCTGCTGGACCATGAGTCAGAGGTATTATGCACCTTACCGCTGACCGCCCTGTCCAGCGAGGCCAAGAATCGCATTCCGTGAGAAAAAGTGGCGTTTGGGAACCTGCCACTGAGGAACCACACATTCCACAAACTCACGGAAGGGGGCAGAGTCTACCAACTGAAAAGGCAGCAGTTGAAGTGCTAGCAATTTACCCAAGCTAGCATTCAACCGCAGGGCATGTAGATGGCTGGGAGTGAACTTCTTTCGGCGGTGCAGCAGCTGGGGCAGGGAAATGTGCCTAGTACAATCTGATGTCGGTGTACCGATAGCATATTGCCCGCAAGTACTTGGCTGTGACACACCTAATTCTACACCTTTATTCCTCTCAGTGCAGGTTTCAGAGAGGACTGAAGGTATAGTGGGTTGGAGATCCCAGCTGATGAGGAGCAAGGAGATGTCCGCTTTGTTCTTTGGTGTGGGTCTTTTAGGTAAGCTTGCCAATGAACTGCATGGCAGGTCGACATATGTCTGGTCAAGCATGTGGTGCCCAAGCGGGTGATGTTTTGGCCACGCGAGATACGCTTGAGACATATGTTGCAAATAGCAGCGGTGCAATCTGATGCACTCGTCTCAAAAAAGGCCCACACCAAAGAACTTTTGGAATAACACACAGAGACAGCAGCACCCTGCACATGTGGAGCTCTGCGGTGTGATGCAGTCGGTGTGCTGCCCTTGAGCTGGCCCCTGGAGGGCATCCTGCCTCGTTGGAGATTTGCCTCCTCCTCCTCTCTCCTATCAGGCACCCACGTGGAGTCAGTGACTTCCTCATCATCCCCTCCCTCCTCATCACTGGAGCAAAGCTGGCAGTATGCTGCAGCTGGGGGAACATGACTGCTAGATTGCTGTCCTTCTTGGGCACCCTCTCTCTCTGGGCTAATGTTACTGCCTTCCTCTAGCTGGGTACCATCATCGGAGCCTTCAAAACGCTGGGCATCAACCTGGAGCATGTACCCAACACTGTGGTCAAACAGTTTGAGGGACTCCTCAGGAGCAATGGTGGGGCTAGGGAAGGAGTGACTGATGCCATTGAGCCGAGGGAAGAGGCCGCGTTGTCAGCTGCTTTGCCAGACAAAGTACCCTGAGCCTGGGTGAGAGAGGGGGATGAGGACGGCTTGGTCATCCACTCTACCAAGTCTTCTGCGTGTTGCAGCTCGACACGGCCAGCTGCCAAAAAAAAGGACCAGCGTTTCCCACGGCCATGTGCTGATGAGGATGCACCGTGTCCACGACCAGCACTGTTGCCTCTAGACACAGAGCCTGCTTGCCCTCTTTTATTGGCTTGTGACTGTCTTCCTCTCCTTGTTGGCCTTCCAGACATACCAATGGCCTGCAGTGAGATGTAGCTGCACAAAGCTGGGATGTATATATATACTGCAGCTAGCAGAATCAACTGCCTGCCTGTAGTATTATTAGTATGAGAACACCAGCAATTGTCTTCCGGTAGCTTTAGGTGCACACTGTGCAAAGGACACAGTACACTAACTGTAAATACTGCAGCTGCCTGCCTGTGGTATTAATAGGATTAAAAGAACACCAGCAATTGTCTTCAGATAGCTTTAGGTGCACACTGTGCAGAGGACACAGTACACTAACTGTAAATACTGCAGCTGCCTACCTGTGGTATTAATATGATCAGAACACCAGCAATTGTCTTCAGGTAGCTTTAGGTGCACACTGTGCAGAGGACACAGTACACTAACTGTAAATACTGCAGCTGCCTACCTGTGGTATTAATATGATCAGAACACCAGCAATTGTCTTCTGTTAGCTTTAGGTTCACACTGTGCAGAGGACACAGTACACTAACTGTAAATACTGCAGCTGCCTGCCTGTGGTATTAATAGGATCAAAAGAACCCCAGCAATTGTCTTAAGATAGCTTTAGGTGCACACTGTGCAGAGGACACAGTACACTAACTGTAAATACTGCAGCTGCCTGCCTGTGGTATTAATGGGATCAGAACACCAGCAACTGTCTTCAGATAGCTTTAGGTGCACTCTGTGCAGAGGACACAGTACACTAACTTTAAGTACTGCAGCTGCCTGCCTGTGGTACATACTAACAGGATCAGAAGAACACCAGCAATTGTCTTCAGATAGCTTTCGGAGCACACTATGCAGAGGACACAGTACACTAACTGTAAATACTGCAGCTGCCTGCCTGTGGTACTAATAGGATCAGACGAACACCAGCAATTGTCTTCAGGTAGCTTTAGGTGCACGCTGTGCTGAGGACACAGTACACTAACTGTAAATACTGCAGCTGCCTGCCTGTGGTATTAATAGGATCAGAACACCAGCAATTGTCTTCAGGTAGCTTTAGGTTCACACTGTGCAAAGGACACATTACACTAACTGTAATTACTGCAGCTTCCTGCCTGTGGTATTAATAGGATCAGAAGAACACCAGCAATTGTCTTCAGGTAGCTTTAGGTGCACACTGTGCAGAGGACATAGTACACTATCTGTAAATACTGCAGCTGCCTGTCTGTGGTATTAATATGATCAGAAGAACACCAGCAATTGTCTTCAGGTAGCTTTAGGTGCACACTATGCAGAGGACACAGTACACTAACTGTAAATACTGCAGCTGCCTGCCTGTGGTATTAATAGGATCAGAAGGACTCAAGCAATTGTCTTCAGGTAGCTTTAGGTGCACACTGTGCAGAGGACATAGTACACTATCTGTAAATACTGCAGCTGCCTGTCTGTGGTATTAATATGATCAGAAGAACACCAGCAATTGTCTTCAGGTAGCTTTAGGTACACACTGTGCAGAGGACACAGTACACTAACTGTAAATACTGCAGCTGCCTGCCTGTGGTATTAATATGATCAAAACACCAGCAATTGTCTTCAGGTAGCTTTAGGTTCTCACTGTGCAGAGGACACAGTACACAAACTGTAAATATTGCAGTTGCCTGCCTGTGGTATTAATAGGATCAGAAGAACACCAGCAATTGTCTTCAGGTAGCTTTAGGTGCACACCGTGCAGAGGACACAGTACACTAACTGTAAATACTGCAGCTGCCGACTTGTGGTATTAATATGATCAGAACACCAGCAATTGTCTTCAGGTAGCTTTAGGTTCATACTGTGCAGAGGACACAGTACACTAACTGTAAATATTGCAGCTACCTCCCTGTGGTATTAATAGGATCAGAACACCAGCAATTGTCTTCAGGTAGCTTTAGGTGCACACTGTGCAGAGGACACAGTACACTAACTGTAAATACTGCAGCTGCCTGCCTGTGGTACATACTAATAGGATCAGAAGAACACCGGCAAATGTCTTCAGATAGCTTTAGGTGCACACTGTGCAGAGGACACAGTACACTAACTGTAAATACTGCAGCTGTCTGCCTGTGGTATTAATAGGATCAGAAGAACACCAGCAATTGTCTTCAGGTAGCTTTAGGTGCACACTGTGCGGAGGACACAGTGCACTAACTGTAAATACTGCAGCTGCCTGCCTGTGGTATTAATATGATAGGAACACCAGCAATTGTCTTCTGGTAGCTTTAGGTTCACACTGTTTAGAGGACACAGTACACTAACTGTAAATATTGCAGCTGCCTGCCTGTGGTATTAATAGGATCAGAAGAACACCAGCAATTGTCTTCAGATAGCTTTAGGTGCACTCTGTGCAGAGGACACAGTACACTAACTGTAAATACTGCAGCTGCCTGCCTGTGGTATTAATAGGATCAGAAGAACACCAGCAATTGCCTTCAGGTAGCTTTAGGTGCACACTGTGCAGAGGACACAGTACACTAACTGTAAATACTGCAGCTGTCTGCCTGCGGTATTAATAGGATCAGAAGAACACCAGCAATTGTCTTCAGGTAGCTTTAGGTGCACACTGTGCGGAGGACACAGTGCACTAACTGTAAATACTGCAGCTGCCTGCCTGTGGTATTAATAACTTCAGAAAAACACCAGCAATTGCCTTCAGGTAGCTTTAGGTGCACACTGTGCAGAGGACATAATACACTAACTGTAAATACTACAGCTGCCTAACTGTGGTATTAATATGACCAGAACTCCGGCAATTGTCTTCAGGTAGCTTTAGGTTCATACTGTGCAGAGGACACAGTACACTAACTGTAAATATTGCAGCTACCTGCCTGTGGTATTAATAGGATCAGAACACCAGCAATTGTCTTCAGGTAGCTTTAGGTTCACACTGTGCAAAGGACACAGTACACTAACTGCAAATACTGCAGCTGCCTGCTTGTGGTATTAATAGGATCAGAAGAACACCAGCAATTGTCTTCAGGTAGCTTTAGGTTCACACTGTGCAGAGGACACAGTATACTAACTGTAAATATTGCAGCTGCCTGCTTGTGGTATTAATAGGATTAGAAGAACACCAGCAATTGTCTTCAGATAGCTTTAGGTGCTCACTGTGCAGAGGACACAGTACACTAACTGTAAGTACTGCAGCTGGCTGCCTGTGGTATTAATAGGATCAGAAGAACACCAGCAATTGTCTTCAGGTAGCTTTAGGTGCACACTGTGCAGAGGACACAGTACACTAACTGTAAATACTGCAGCTTCCTGCCTGTGGTATTAATAGGATCAGAAGAACACCAGCAATTGTCTTCAGGTAGCTTTAGGTGCACACTGTGCAGAGGACACAGTAAACTAACTGTAAATACTGCAGCTGCCTGCCTGTGGTATTAATAGGATCAGAAGAACACCAGCAATTGTCTACAGGTAGCTTTAGGTTCACACTGTGCAGAGGACACAGTACACTAACTGTAAATATTGCAGCTGCTTGCCTGAGGTATTAATAGGATCAGAAGAACACCAGCAATTGCCTTCAGGTAGCTTTAGGTGCACACTGTGCAGAGGACACAGTACACTAACTGTAAATACTGCAGCTGCCTGCCTGTGGTATTAATAGGATCAGTTGAACACCAGCAATTGTCTTCAGATAGCTTTAGGAGCACACTGTGCAGAGGACACAGTACACTAACTGTAAATACTGCAGCTGCCTGCCTGTGGTATTAATAGGATCAGAAGAACACCAGCAATTGTCTTCAGGTAGCTTTAGGTGAACACTGTGCAGAGGACACAGTACACTAACTGTAAATACTGCAGCTGCCCGTCTGTGGTATTAATATGATCAGAAGAACACCAGCAATTGTCTTCAGATAGCTTTAGGTGCACACTGTGAAGAGGACACAGTACACTAACTGTAAATACTGCAGCTGCCTGCCTATGGTATTAATAGGATCAGAACACCAGCTATTGTCTTCAGGTAGCTTTAGGTTCACACTGCGCAAAGGACACAGTACACTAACTGTAAATACTGCAGCTGCCTGCCTGTGGTATTAATAGGATCAGAAGAACACCAGCAATTGTCTTCAGGTAGCTTTAGGTGCACACTGTGCAGAGGACACAGTACACTAACTGTAAATACTGCAGCCGCCTGCCTGTGGTATTAATATGATCAGAACACCAGCAATTGTCTTCAGGTAGCTTTAGGTTCACATTGTGCAGAGGACACAGTACACTAACTGTAAATACTGCAGCTGCCTACCTGTGGTAATAATATGATCAGAACACCAGCAATTGTCTTCAGGTAGCTTTAGGTTCATTTTCTGCAGAGGACACAGCACACTAACTGTAAATATTGCTGCTACCTGCCTGTGGTATTAATAGGATCAGAACACCAGCAATTGTCTTCAGGTAGCTTTAGGTGCACACTGTGCAGAGGACACAGTACACTAACTGTAAATACTGCAGCTGCCTGCTTGTGGTATTAATAGGATCAGAAGAACACCAGCAATTGTCTTCAGATAGCTTTAGGTGCACACTGTGCAGAGGACACAGTACACTAACTGTAAATACTGCAGCTGCCTGCCTGTGGTATTAATAGGATCAGAACACCAGCAATTGTCTTCTGGTAGCTTTAGGTTCACACTGTGCAGAGGACACAGTACACTAACTGAAAATATTGCAGCTGCCTGCCTGTGGTATTAATAGGATCATAAAAACACCAGCAATTGTCTTCAGATAGCTTTAGGTGCACTTTGGGCAGAGGACGCAGTACACTAACTGTAAATATTGCAGCTGCCTGTCTGTGGTATTAATAGGATCAGAAGAACACCAGCAATTGTCTTCAGATAGCTTTAAATGCACTCTGTGCAGAGGACACAGTACACTAACTGTAAATACTGCAGCTGCCTGCCTGTGGTATTAATAGGAACAGAAGAACACCAGCAATTGTCTTCAGGTAGCTTTAGGTGCACACTGTGCAGAGGACACAGTACACTTACTGTAAATACTGCAGCTGCCGACCTGTGGTATTAATAGGATCAGAACACCAGCAATTGTCTTCTGGTAGCTTTAGGTTCATACTGTGCAGAGGACACAGTACACTAACTGTAAATATTGCAGCTACCTGCCTGTGGTATTAATAGGATCAGAACACCAGCAATTGTCTTCAGGTAGCTTTAGGTTCACACTGTGCAGAGGACACAGTACACTAACTGTAAATATTGCAGCTGCCTGCCTGTGGTATTAATAGGATCAGAAGAACACCAGCAATTACCTTCAGGTAGCTTTAGGTGCACACTGTGCAGAGGACACAGTACACTAACTGTAAATACTGCAGCTGCCGACCTGTGGTATTAATAGGATCAGAACACCAGCAATTGTCTTCTGGTAGCTTTAGGTTCATACTGTGCAGAGGACACAGTACACTAACTGTAAATATTGCAGCTACCTGCCTGTGGTATTAATAGGATCAGAACACCAGCAATTGTCTTCTGGTAGCTTTAGGTGCACACTGTGCAGAGGACACAGTACACTAACTGTAAAAACTGCAGCTGCCTGCTTGTGGTATTAATAGGATCAGAAGAACACCAGCAATTGTCTTCAGGTAGCTTTAGGTGCACACTGTGCAGAGGACACAGTACACTAACTGTAAATACTGCAGCTGCCTGCCTGTGGTATTAATATGATCAGAGCACCAGCAATTGTCTTCTGGTAGCTTTAGGTTCACACTGTGCAGAGGACACAGTACACTAACTGTAAATATTGCAGCTGCCTGCCTTTGGTATTAATAGGATCAGAAGAACACCAGCAATTGTCTTCAGATAGCTTTAGGTGCACACTGTGCAGAGGACACAGTACACTAACTGTAAATACTGCAGCTGCCTGCCTGTGGTACATACTAATAGGATCAGAAAAACACCAGCAATTGTCTTTAGGTAGCTTTAGGTGCACACTGTGCAAAGGAAACAGTGCACTAACTGTAAATACTGCAGCTGCCTGCCTGTGGTATTAATAACTTCAGAAAAACACCAGCAATTGCCTTCAGGTAGCTTTAGGTACACACAGTGCAGAGGACATAGTACACTAACTGTAAATACTGCAGCTGCCTAACTGTGGTATTAATATGACCAGAACTCCGGCAATTGTCTTCAGGTAGCTTTAGGTTCATACTGTGCAGAGGACACAGTACACTAACTGTAAATATTGCAGCTACCTGCCTGTGGTATTAATAGGATCAGAACACCAGCAATTGTCTTCAGGTAGCTTTAGGTTCACACTGTGCAAAGGACACAGTATACTAACTGTAAATATTGCAGCTGCCTGCTTGTGGTATTAATAGGATTAGAAGAACACCAGCAATTGTCTTCAGATAGCTTTAGGTGCACACTGTGCAGAGGACACAGTACACTAACTGTAAGTACTGCAGCTGCCTGCCTGTGGTATTAATAGGATCAGAAGAACACCAGCAATTGTCTTCAGGTAGCTTTAGGTGCACACTGTGCAGAGGACACAGTACACTAACTGTAAATACTGCAGCTGCCTGCCTGTGGTACATACTAATAGGATCAGAAGAACACCAGCAATTGTCTTTAGGTAGCTTTAGGTGCACATTGTGCAAAGGACACAGTACACTAACTGTAAATACTGAAGCTGTCTGCCTGTGGTATTAATAGGATCAGAAGAACACCAGCAATTGTCTTCAGGTTGCTTTAGGTGCACATTGTGCAGAGGACTTAGTGCACTAACTGTAAATACTGCAGCTGCCTGCCTGTGGTATTAATAACTTCAGAAAAACACCAGCAATTGCCTTTAGGTAGCTTTAGGTGCACACTGTGCAGAGGACACAGTACACTAACTGTAAATACTGCCGCTGCCTGCCTGTGGTATTAATAGGATTAGAAGAACACCAGCAATTGCCTTTAAGTAGCTTTAGGTGCACACTGTGCAGAGGACACAGTACACGAACTGTAAATACTGCAGCTGCCTAACTGTGGTATTAATATGACCAGAACACCAGCAATTGTCTTCAGGTAGCTTTAGGTTCATACTGTGCAGAGGACACAGTACACTAACTGTAAATACTGCAGCTGACTGCCTGTGGTATTAATAGGATCAAAACACCAGCAATTGTCTTCAGGTAGCTTTAGGTTCACACTGTGCAAAGGACACAGTACACTAACTGTAAATACTGCAGCTGCCTGCTTGTGCTATTAATAGGATCAGAAGAACACCAGCAATTGTCTTCAGGTAGCATTAGGTGCACACTGTGCAGAGGACACAGTACACTAACTGTAAATACTGCAGCTGCCTGCCTGTGGTATTAATATGAACAGAGCACCAGCAATTGTCTTCTGGTAGCTTTAGGTTCACACTGTGCAGAGGACACAGTACACTAACTGTAAATATTGCAGCTGCCTGCCTGTGGTATTAATAGGATCAGAAGAACACCAGCAATTGTCTTCAGATAGCTTTAGGTGCACTCTGTGCAGAGGACACAGTACACTAACTGTAAATACTACAGCTGCCTGCCTGTGGTATTAATAGGATCAGAAGAACACCAGCAATTGTCTTCAGATAGCTTTAGGTGCACACTGTGCAGAGGACACAGTACACTAACTGTAAATACTGCAGCTGCCTGCCTGTGGTATTAATAGGATCAGAAGAACACCAGCATTTGTCTTCAGGTAGCTTTAGGTGCACACTGTGCAGAGGACAAAATACACTAACTGTAAATACTGCAGCTGCCTGCCTGTGCAATTAATATGATCAGAACACCAGCAATTGTCTTCTGGTAGCTTTAGGTTCACACTGTGAAGAGGACACAGTACACTAACTGTAAATATTGCAGCTGCTTGCCTGAGGTATTAATAGGATCAGAAGAACACCAGCAATTGCCTTCCGGTAGCTTTAGGTGCACACTGTGCAGAGGACACAGTACACTAACTGTAAATACTGCAGCTGCCGACCTGTGGTAATAATAGGATCAGAACACGAGCAATTGTATTCTGGTAGCTTTAGGTTCATACTGTGTAGAGGACACAGTAAACTAACTGTAAATATTGCAGCTACCTGCCTTTGGTATTAATAGGATCAGAACACCAGCAATTGTTTTCAGGTAGCTTTAGGTGCACACTGTGCAGAGGACACAGTACACTAACTGTAAATACTGCAACTGCCTGCTTGTGGTATTAATAGGATCAGAAGAACACCAGCAATTGTCTGCAGGTAGTTTTAGGTGCACACTGTGCAGATTACACAGTACACTAACTGTAAATACTGCAGCTGCCTGCCTGTGGTATTAATAGGATCAGAAGAACACCAGCAATTGTCTTCAGGTAGCTTTAGGTGCACACTGTGCAGAGTACACAGTACACTAACTGTAAATACTGTAGCTGCCTGCCTGTGGTATTAATATGATCAGAGCGCCAGCAATTGTCTTCTGGTAGCTTTAGGTTCACACTGTGCAGAGGACACAGTACACTAACTGTAAATATTGCAGCTGCCTGCCTGTGGTATTAATAGTATCAGAAGAACACCAGCAATTGTCTTCAGATAGCTTTAGGTGCACTCTGTGCAGAGGACACAGTACACTAACTGTAAATACTGCCGCTGCCTGACTGTGGTATTAATAGGATCAGAAGAACACCAGCAATTGTCTTTAGATAGCTTTAGGTGCACAATGTGCAGCGCACACAGTACACTAACTGTAAATATTGCAGCTGCCTGCCTGTGGAATTAATAGGATCATAAGAACACCAGCAATTGTCTTCAGATAGCTTTAGGTGCACACTGTGCAGAGGACACAGTACACTAACTGTAAATACTGCAGCTGCCTGCCTGTGGTATTAATAGGATCAGAAGAACACCAGCATTTGTTGTCAGGTAGCTTTAGGTGCACACTGTGCAGAGGACAAAATACACTAACTGTAAATACTGCAGCTGCCTGCCTGTGGAATTAATATGATCAGAGCACCAGCAATTGTCTTCTGGTAGCTTTAGGTTCACACTGTGCAGAGGACACAGTACACTAACTGTAAATATTGCAGCTGCCTGCCTTTGGTATTAATAGGATCAGAAGAACACCATCAATTGTCTTCAGATAGCTTTAGGTGCACACTGTGCAGAGGACACAGTACACTAACTGTAAATACTGCAGCTGCCTGCCTGTGGTACATACTAATAGGATCAGAAAAACACCAGTAATTGTCTTTAGGTAGCTTTAGGTGCACACTGTGCAAAGGAAACAGTGCACTAACTGTAAATACTGCAGCTGCCTGCCTGTGGTATTAATAACTTCAGAAAAACACCAGCAATTGCCTTCAGGTAGCTTTAGGTACACACAGTGCAGAGGACATAGTACACTAACTGTAAATACTGCAGCTGCCTAACTGTGGTATTAATATGACCAGAACTCCGGCAATTGTCTTCAGGTAGCTTTAGGTTCATACTGTGCAGAGGACAAAGTACACTAACTGTAAATATTGCAGCTACCTGCCTGTGGTATTAATAGGATCAGAACACCAGCAATTGTCTTCAGGTAGCTTTAGGTTCACACTGTGCAAAGGACACAGTACACTAACTGTAAATACTGCAGCTGCCTGCTTGTGGTATTAATAGGATCAGAAGAACACCAGCAATTGTCTTCAGGTAGCTTTAGGTTCACACTGTGCAGAGGACACAGTATACTAACTGTAAATATTGCAGCTGCCTGCTTGTTGTATTAATAGGATTAGAAGAACACCAGCAATTGTCTTCAGATAGCTTTAGGTGCACACTGTGCAGAGGACACAGTACACTAACTGTAAGTACTGCAGCTGCCTGCCTGTGGTATTAATAGGATCAGAAGAACACCAGCAATTGTCTTCAGGTAGCTTTAGGTGCACACTGTGCAGAGGACACAATACACTAACTGTAAATACTGCAGCTGCCTGCCTGTGGTACATACTAATAGGATCAGAAGAACACCAGCAATTGTCTTTAGGTAGCTTTAGGTGCACATTGTGCAAAGGACACAGTACACTAACTGTAAATACTGAAGCTGTCTGCCTGTGGTATTAATAGGATCAGAAGAACACCAGCAATTGTCTTCAGGTTGCTTTAGGTGCACATTGTGCAGAGGACACAGTGCACTAACTGTAAATACTGCAGCTGCCTGCCTGTGGTATTAATAACTTCAGAAAAACACCAGCAATTGCCTTTAGGTAGCTTTAGGTGCACACTGTGCAGAGGACACAGTACACTAACTGTAAATACTGCCGCTGCCTGCCTGTGGTATTAATAGGATTAGAAGAACACCAGCAATGCCTTTAAGTAGCTTTAGGTGCACACTGTGCAGAGGACACAGTACACGAACTGTAAATACTGCAGCTGCCTAACTGTGGTATTAATATGACCAGAACACCAGCAATTGTCTTCAGGTAGCTTTAGGTTCATACTGTGCAGAGGACACAGTACACTAACTGTAAATACTGCAGCTGACTGCCTGTGGTATTAATAGGATCAAAACACCAGCAATTGTCTTCAGGTAGCTTTAGGTTCACACTGTGCAAAGGACACAGTACACTAACTGTAAATACTGCAGCTGCCTGCTTGTGGTATTAATAGGATCAGAAGAACACCAGCAATTGTCTTCAGGTAGCATTAGGTGCACACTGTGCAGAGGACACAGTACACTAACTGTAAATACTGCAGCTGCCTGCCTGTGGTATTAATATGAACAGAGCACCAGCAATTGTCTTCTGGTAGCTTTAGGTTCACACTGTGCAGAGGACACAGTACACTAACTGTAAATATTGCAGCTGCCTGCCTGTGGTATTAATAGGATCAGAAGAACACCAGCAATTGTCTTCAGATAGCTTTAGGTGCACTCTGTGCAGAGGACACAGTACACTAACTGTAAATACTACAGCTGCCTGCCTGTGGTATTAATAGGATCAGAAGAACACCAGCAATTGTCTTCAGATAGCTTTAGGTGCACACTGTGCAGAGGACACAGTACACTAACTGTAAATACTGCAGCTGCCTGCCTGTGGTATTAATAGGATCAGAAGAACACCAGCATTTGTCTTCAGGTAGCTTTAGGTGCACACTGTGCAGAGGACAAAATACACTAACTGTAAATACTGCAGCTGCCTGCCTGTGCAATTAATATGATCAGAACACCAGCAATTGTCTTCTGGTAGCTTTAGGTTCATACTGTGCAGAGGACACAGTACACTAACTGTAAATATTGCAGCTACCTGCCTGTGGTATTAATAGGATCAGAACACCAGCAATTGTCTTCAGGTAGCTTTAGGTGCACACTGTGCAGAGGATTCAGTACACTAACTGTAAATACTGAAGCTGCCTGCTTGTGGTATTAATAGGATCAGAAGAACACCAGCAATTGTCTTCAGGTAGCTTTAGGTGCACACTGTGCAGAGGACACAGTACACTAACTGTAAATACTGCAGCTGCCTGCCTGTGGCATTCATAGGATCAGAAGAACACCAGCAATTGTCTTCAGGTAGCTTTAGGTGCACACTGTGCAGAGGACACAGTACACTAACTTTAAATACTGCAGCTGCCTGCCTGTGGTATTAATAGGATCAGAGCACCAGCAATTGTCTTCTGGTAGCTTTAGGTTCACACTGTGAAGAGGACACAGTACACTAACTGTAAATATTGCAGCTGCTTGCCTGAGGTATTAATAGGATCAGAAGAACACCAGCAATTGCCTTCCGGTAGCTTTAGGTGCACACTGTGCAGAGGACACAGTACACTAACTGTAAATACTGCAGCTGCCGACCTGTGGTAATAATAGGATCAGAACATGAGCAATTGTATTCTGGTAGCTTTAGGTTCATACTGTGTAGAGGACACAGTACACTAACTGTAAATATTGCAGCTACCTGCCTGTGGTATTAATAGGATCAGAACACCAGCAATTGTTTTCAGGTAGCTTTAGGTGCACACTGTGCAGAGGACACAGTACACTAACTGTAAATACTGCAACTGCCTGCTTGTGGTATTAATAGGATCAGAAGAACACCAGCAATTGTCTGCAGGTAGTTTTAGGTGCACACTGTGCAGAGGACACAGTACACTAACTGTAAATACTGCAGCTGCCTGCCTGTGGTATTAATAGGATCAGAAGAACACCAGCAATTGTCTTCAGGTAGCTTTAGGTGCACACTGTGCAGAGTACACAGTACACTAACTGTAAATACTGCAGCTGCCTGCCTGTGGTATTAATATGATCAGAGCGCCAGCAATTGTCTTCTGGTAGCTTTAGGTTCACACTGTGCAGAGGACACAGTACACTAACTGTAAATATTGCAGCTGCCTGCCTGTGGTATTAATAGTATCAGAAGAACACCAGCAATTGTCTTCAGATAGCTTTAGGTGCACTCTGTGCAGAGGACACAGTACACTAACTGTAAATACTGCAGCTGCCTGACTGTGGTATTAATAGGATCAGAAGAACACCAGCAATTGTCTTTAGATAGCTTTAGGTGCACAATGTGCAGCGCACACAGTACACTAACTGTAAATATTGCAGCTGCCTGCCTGTGGAATTAATAGGATCATAAGAACACCAGCAATTGTCTTCAGATAGCTTTAGGTGCACACTGTGCAGAGGACACAGTACACTAACTGTAAATACTGCAGCTGCCTGCCTGTGGTATTAATAGGATCAGAAGAACACAAGCATTTGTCTTCAGGTAGCTTTAGGTGCACACTGTGCAGAGGACAAAATACACTAACTGTAAATACTGCAGCTGCCTGCCTGTGGTATTAATATGATCAGAACACCAGCAATTGTCCTCTGGTAGCTTTAGGTTCACACTGTGCAGAGGACACAGTACACTAACTGTAAATATATCAGCTGCCTGCCTGTGGAATTAATAGAATCATAGGAACACCAGCAATTGTCTTCAGATAGCTTTAGGTGCACACTGTGCAGAGGACACAGCACACTAACTGTAAATACTGCAGCTGCCTGCCTTTGGTATTAATAGGATCAGAAGAACACCAGCAATTGTCTTCAGGTAGCGTTAGGTTCACACTGTGCAGAGGACACAGTACACTAACTGTAAATATTGCAGCTGCCTGCTTGTGGTATTAATAGGATCATAAGAACACCAGCAATTGTCTTCAGATAGCTTTAGGAGCACACTGTGCAGAGGACATAGTAAACTAAATGTAAATACTGCAGCTGCCTGCCTGTGGTACTAATAGGATCAGACGAACACCAGCATTTGTCGTCAGGTAGCTTTAGGTGCACACTGTGCAGAGGACAAAATACACTAACTGTAAATACTGCATCTGCCTGCCTGTGGAATTAATATGATCAGAACACCAGCAATTGTCTTCAGGTAGCTTTAGGTGCACACTGTGCAGAGGACACAGTACACTAACTGTAAATACTGCAGCTGCCTGCCTGTGGTATTAATAGGATCAGAAGAACACCAGCAATTGTCTTCAGGTATCTTTAGGTGCACACTGTGCAGAGGACACAGTACACTAACTGTAAATACTGCAGCTGGCTGCCTGTGGTATTAATATGATCAGAGCACCAGCAATTGTCTTCTGGTAGCTTTAGGTTCACACTGTGCAGAGGACACAGTACACTAACTGTAAATATTGCAGCAACCTGCCTGTGGTATTATTAGGATCAGAAGAACACCAGCAATTGTCTTCAGATAGCTTTAGGTGCACTCTGTGCAGAGGACACAGTACACTAACTGTAAATACTGCAGCTGCCTGCCTGTGGTACTAATAGGATCAGACGAACACCAGCAATTGTCTTCAGGTAGCTTTAGGTGCACACTGTGCAGAGGACAAAATACACTAACTGTAAATACTGCAGCTGCCGACCTGTGGTATTAATAGGATCAGAACACCAGCAATTGTCTTCTGGTAGCTTTAGGTTCATACTGTGCAGAGGACACAGTACACTAACTGTAAATATTGCAGCTACCTTCCTGTGGAATTAATAGGATCAGAACACCAGCAATTGTCTTCAGGTAGCTTTAGGTGCACACTGTGCAGAGGACACAGTACACTAACTGTAAATACTGCAGCTGCCTGCTTGTGGTATTAATACGATCAGAAGAACACCAGCAATTGTCTTCAGATAGCTTTAGGTGCACACTGTGCAGAGGACACAGTACACCAACTGTAAATACTGCAGCTGCCTGCCTGTGGTATTAATAGGATCAGAAGAACACCAGCAATTGTCTTCAGGTAGCTTTAGGTGCACACTGTGCAGAGGACACAGTACACTAACTGTAAATACTGCAGCTGGCTGCCTGTGGTATTAATATGATCAGAGCACCAGCAATTGTCTTCTGGTAGCTTTAGGTTCACACTGTGCAGAGGACACAGTACACTAACTGTAAATATTGCAGCAACCTGCCTGTGGTATTAATAGGATCAGAAGAACACCAGCAATTGTCTTCAGATAGCTTTAGGTGCACAATGTGCAGAGCACACAGTACACTAACTGTAAATATTGCAGCTGCCTGCCTGTGGAATTAATAGGATCACAAGAACACCAGCAATTGTCTTCAGATAGCTTTAGGTGCACACTGTGCAGAGGACACAGTACACTAACTGTAAATACTGCAGCTGCCTGCCTTTGGTATTAATAGGATCAGAAGAACACCAACAATTGTCTTCAGGTAGCTTTAGGTTCACACTGTGCAGAGGTCACAGTACACTAACTGTAAATATTGCAGCTGCCTGCTTGTGGTATTAATAGGATCATAAGAACACCAGCCATTGTCTTCAGATAGTTTTAGGTGCACACTGTGCAGAGGACACAGTACACTAACTGTAAATACGGCAGCTGCCTGGCTGTGGTATTAATAGGATCAGAAGAACACCAGCAATTGTCTTCAGGTAGCTTTAGGTGCACACTGTGCAGAGTACACAGTACACTAACTGTAAATACTGCAGCTGCCTGCCTGTGGTATTAATATGATCAGAGCACCAGCAATTGTCTTCTGGTAGCTCAAGGTTCACACTGTGCAGAGGACACAGTACACTAACTGTAAATACTGCAGCTGCCTGCTTGTGGTATTAATAGGATCATAAGAACACCAGCAATTGTCTTCAGATAGCTTTAGGTGCACACTGTGCAGAGGACACAGTACACTAACTGTAAATACTGCCGCTGCCTGCCTGTGGTATTAATATGATCAGCTGAACACTAGCAATTGTCTTCAGATAGCTTTAGGAGCACACTGTGCAGAGGACATAGTACACTAACTGTAAATACTGCAGCTGTCTGCCTGTGGTACTAATAGGATCAGACGAACACCAGCATTTGTCGTCAGGTAGCTTTAGGTGCACACTGTGCAGAGGACAAAATACACTAACTGTAAATACTGCAGCTGCCTGCCTGTGGAATTAATATGATCAGAACACCAGCAATTGTCTTCAGGTAGCTTTAGGTTCACACTGTGCAGAGGACACAGTACACTAACTGTAAATACTGCAGCTTGCTGCCTGTGGTATTAATATGATCAGAGCACCAGCAATTGTCTTCTGGTAGCTTTAGGTTCACACTGTGCAGAGGACACAGTACACTAACTGTAAATATTGCAGCAACCTGCCTGTGGTATTAATAGGATCAGAAGAACACCAGCAATTGTCTTCAGATAGCTTTAGGTGCACTCTGTGCAGAGGACACAGTACACTAACAGTAAATACTGCAGCTGCCTGCCTGTGGTACTAATAGGATCAGACGAACACCAGCAATTGTCTTCAGGTAGCTTTAGGTGCACACTGTGCAGAGGACAAAATACACTAACTGTAAATACTGCAGCTGCCGACCTGTGGTATTAATAGGATCAGAACACCAGCAATTGTCTTCTGGTAGCTTTAGGTTCATACTGTGCAGAGGACACAGTACACTAACTGTAAATATTGCAGCTACCTGCCTGTGGAATTAATAGGATCAGAACACCAGCAATTGTCTTCAGGTAGCTTTAGGTGCACACTGTGCAGAGGACACAGTACACTAACTGTAAATACTGCAGCTGCCTGCTTGTGATATTAATACGATCAGAAGAACACCAGCAATTGTCTTCAGATAGCTTTAGGTGCACACTGTGCAGAGGACACAGTACACTAACTGTAAATATTGCAGCAACCTGCCTGTGGTATTAATAGGATCAGAAGAACACCAGCAATTGTCTTCAGATAGCTTTAGGTGCACAATGTGCAGAGCACACAGTACACTAACTGTAAATATTGCAGCTGCCTGCCTGTGGAATTAATAGGATCACAAGAACACCAGCAATTGTCTTCAGATAGCTTTAGGTGCACACTGTGCAGAGGACACAGTACACTAACTGTAAATATTGCAGCTGCCTGCTTGTGGTATTAATAGGATCATAAGAACACCAGCCATTGTCTTCAGGTAGTTTTAGGTGCACACTGTGCAGAGGACACAGTACACTAACTGTAAATACTGCAGCTGCCTGGCTGTGGTATTAATAGGATCAGAAGAACACCAGCAATTGTCTTCAGGTAGCTTTAGGTGCACACTGTGCAGAGTACACAGTACACTAACTGTAAATACTGCAGCTGCCTGCCTGTGGTATTAATATGATCAGAGCACCAGCAATTGTCTTCTGGTAGCTCAAGGTTCACACTGTGCAGAGGACACAGTACACTAACTGTAAATACTGCAGCTGCCTGCCTGTGGAATTAATAGGATCATAAGAACACCAGCAATTGTCTTCAGATAGCTTTAGGTGCACACTGTGCAGAGGACACAGTACACTAGCTGTAAATACTGCAGCTGCCTGCCTTTGGTATTAATAGGATCAGAAGAACACCAGCAATTGTCTTCAGGTAGCTTTAGGTTCACACTGTGCAGAGGACACAGTACACTAACTGTAAACATTGCAGCTGCCTGCCTGTGGTATTAATAGGATCAGAAGAACACCAGCAATTGCCTTCAGGTAGCTTTAGGTGCACACTGTGCAGAGGACACAGTACACTAACTATAAATACTACAGCTGCCGACCTGTGGTTTTAATAGGATCAGAACACCAGCAATTGTCTTCTGGTAGCTTTAGGTTCATACTGTGCAGAGGACACAGTTCACTAACTGTAAATATTGCAGCTACCTGCCTGTGGAATTAATAGGATCAGAACACCAGCAATTGTCTTCAGTTAGCTTTAGGTGCACACTGTGCAGAGGACACAGTACACTAACTGTAAATACTGCAACTGCCTTTCTGTGGTATTAATAGGATCAGAAGAACACCAGCAATTGTCTTCAGGTAGCTTTAGGTGCACACTGTGCAGAGGACACAGTACACTAACTGTAAATACTGCAACTGCCTTTCTGTGGTATTAATAGGATCAGAAGAACACCAGCAATTGTCTTCAGGTAGCTTTAGGTACACACTGTGCAGAGGACACAGTACACTAACTGTAAATACTGTAAATACTGTAAAAACACCTGCCTGTCTGTCAGTATATTAGGAAGAGAATAACAGGAACGGATCTAGCTAAACTGAATACACTATGTATATATATATATATATATATATATATACAACACCTAGGATGCATATATACATATAAACAATACACTGTAAGTGCAGCTAACTGACTCGCCTGCCTACTCTATCTAACTCAAATCAAATGACACTGTCTCTCTATCTATCTCTCTCCGCCGCCGCAACACACTACACAAGGCTGCCATGTGGGGCGTGTACTAAACCCCCTGAGCCATAATTGGCCAAAGCCATCCTGGCTATATCACTGAATCAATTGCCTGCCTGCCTGCCTGCCTGAAAGTGTATTTGAAAATGTACACCAGCAATGGCCTGCAGTCAGATACAGGCTTGGCTAGACTTGAATGCAGTGGATATAAAATGCACTGAAGATCACTGAATCACTTGCCTGCCTGCCTGACAGTGTATTAGAAAACGTACACCAGCAATGGCCTGCAGTCAGATATAGGCTTGGCTAGACTGGAATGCAGTGGATATATATATATGTTGGAGACTGTATATATATTTAATGCACTGGAGATCACTGAATCACTTGCCTGCCTGTCTGCCTGCCTGCCTGAAAGTGTATTTGAAAACATACACCAGCAATGTCCTGCAGTCAGATATAGGCTTGGCTAGACTAGAATACAGTGGATATATATGTAGGAGACAGTATATATATTTTATGCATACACCAGGAATGGCCTGCAGTCAGATCTAGCTACACAGGATACAGTGTATATATATATATATATATATATATATATATATATATATATATATATATATATATATATATATATATATATATATATATATATATATTAAATACACTGCAGCTAACTGAATCAACTGCCTGCCTGAAGTATATTAGAAACAAATATTAGAAATTAGTACACCAGGAATGGTCTACAGTGAGATCTAGCTAAACTGGATACAGTGTATATATATATATACACACCAGTCTGACTGTATATATATATATATATATATATATATATATATATATATATATATATATATATATATTAAATACACTGCAGCTAACTGAATCAACTGCCTGCCTGAAGTATATTAGAAACAAATATTAGAAATTAGTACACCAGGAATGGTCTACAGTGAGATCTAGCTAAACTGGATACAGTGTATATATATATATACACACCAGTCTGACTGTATATATATATATATATATATATATATATATATATATATATATATATATATATATATATATTAAATACACTGCAGCTAACTGAATCACCTGCCTGCCTGAAGTAGATTAGAAACAGTACACCAGGAACAGACTGCAGTGAGATCTAGCTAAACTGGATACAGTGTATATATATATATATATATATATATATATATATATATATATATATATATATATATATATATATATATATATATATAAATACCAGTCTCACTGTATATATATATTAAATACACTGCAGCTAACAATCATCTGCCTGCCTGAAGTAGATTAGAAACAGTACACCAGGAACGGACTGCCTGCTCAATCTAATGCCAGCAACACACTACACAGGGCCGACGTGCAGGCGGCCTTATATAGTGTGGGGCGTGGACTTAACCCCCTGAGCCATAATTGGCCAATTATGGCTCTCTTTGCTGATGGCGCTGTGATTGGCCAAACATCAGCCAGCAATGCACTGCGATGATGCAGTGCATTGTGGGGCGTGACGCGCCGCTCTAATTTGGCGCGAACACCCCATAATGTTCGATCTTCATCGAATGATCAAACAGCTGATGATCGAGTTGAACTCATGTTCGACTCGAACAGAAAGCTCATCCCTAGTACACACATGCTTGCATTGCATTAGCAACATTGTAGCAACACAGCACAGAAGCAACTGTTCTTGCATATACAGTACATTTGCCCCTTATCCTCATCTATATACATTTTTTTCCGGTATAGATATATCTCCACAATATTTGTAGGCCTAGAGGGTGGAAGGTGGATTCAGGAAAGCCTGTGCACCAGTGACTTTTTTCTGCAGGTGCTTGCCTAGAGTAATGTAATTTATACATGTTTATATTTGAATGTAAGTTGCATTGCATTGTCTATGTTAATACTCATTACAGTACTCCTACAGTACAGCATTCCAAAAAGGAAATTTTTGTTGAGGATAATACGGTGGCTGCTGTTGCTGACTTTTGAAAATGTTCAGTCATGTTAAAGTTTTACTAAATCCACAACAGTAAAGTCAGTCTGTATATGCAGTAAAGCATGCTTGCTATACTCGCTGTTTGATCCTGTCTTCTCTGATCATTCCCTTCTTTTACTGTCCCCAATCCATCTACTGATAGCACAGAGCCCTAGGAGGTACTCTGCACATGCTCAACTTGGGGTGTATTGTGATAAGCACAAGCCGAGATAGAGACTCAGGGTTCATGCAGCCTCATAGGACAGTCAGAGGAGAAAAAAAACTTCTCCTACAAACTTAAACCAGTGCTCAGCCAGACACTGATAGAAGTCACTATTAAGACTATTATACGCTTTACACTGCTGGTGTGAAAAAGGATTTAGCAGTTTTTATTTACTAAAATAATTGCCTTTTCATGTTCTGTGTACTGTGGGAGACCACATATAGTGAATGCAGGGTCCTGGGTTTGGTAACACTTTAAGACCCCTTTCACACTGAGGCATTTTTCAAGCGCTTTTGGGCTAAAAATAGCACCTGAAAGCGCCTGAAAAACGCCTCCCCTGCAGTCTCAGTGTGAAAGCCCGAGTGCTTTCACACTAAGGCGATGCACTGGCAGGACGTAAAAAAAAAACTCCTGCAAGCAGAATCTTTGGAGCGGTGAAGGAGTGGTGTATAGACTGCTCCTAAACCACCCCTGCCCATTGAAATGAATGGGCAGCGTCGCTGAACCGCCGGCACAGCACCGCTGCAGCAGCGCTTTGCGGGTCGTTTTAACCCTTTTTCGGCCGCTACCGGGGGTTAAAAGCGCCCTGCTAGCGGCCGAAAACCTCTGCAAAAACGACAGTAAAGCGCCGCTAAATGTAGCAGCGCTTTACCGCCGATGCCTCGGTGTGAAAGGGGCCTAAGACAGTGGCTGAAATAATAAATCAGTGACTCAGAGCAAGTAAGCATATCATTAATTTTTTTACTGTACTAGACCCTGTCATTAAACCATTAATTTTAACAAAAATATTAGCGTAAGTTTATCTGCTCATTTAAAGTGTTTTATGCAAGTTATCTATCTGCGAAGGCCTCTCTTTTAAAGATGTTCAACAGCTCTGAGATTGCTGCTGGTAGCCACCATCTTGGATGTGATGTCAGCAGTCCTAGCAGACTCAGGGTTGTCATATATAGTATTTCCCTTTGCTCCCCCTGGAGATACTATGAAAAAAAGGTTATATAGGGAGATGAAGGGTGGGGCAGAGGAGCTCAGTACTGGGACACCCCCAAAAGAAGCAAGAGCTATGACCTCTAATGAGAGAGGCATCTGTGCTAGAGTAAATAAGAATAACGTGTTGCACAAACCAAAAATAAATCAAATCAAACTGTTGCTTAAAACCAATAACCTCAAATGATCCGAGGTAAGGATAAATCAAATCATCAAACAGATCAATTCACAAAACAGTGCATAAAAGTATTTAACCACGTCAATACAGAACACTTATACACCTTCCTGCCCAGACCAATTTTCAGCTTTCAGTGCTGTTGCACTTTGAATGACAATTGCGCGGTCATGCTACACTGTACCCAAACTAAGTTTTTATCATTTTGTTCCCACAAATAGAGCTTTCTTTTGGTAGTATTTGATCACCTCTGGTATTTTTATTTTCTGCTAAACAAATAAAAAAAGACCAAAAATTAAAAAAAAAAAAATTTTTGTTGTTTCTGTTACAAAACTTTGTAAATAAGTAAGTTTTCTCCTTCACTGATGGGCACTGATGGGGCTGCACTGATGGGCACTGATAAGGCGGCACTGATGGGCACCAATGAGGTGGCACTGATGAGGTGGCATTGATGGGCACTGATGATGGGCACTAATATGCGGCACTGATGGGGCACTGATAGACGGCACTGATGGGCACTGACAGGTGGCACTGATAGGCGGCATGGATGGACACTGATAGGCGGTACGGATGGGCACTGATAGGTGGCACAGATGGGCATGGCTGGGCATTGATAGGTGGCACTGATGTGCTTAATGTATTGTACTGATGGATGCCAATCAGTGATGCCCATTGTGGGCACCGATTGGCATCCCTGGTGATCTAGGGTGGCATACCTGGTGGTGGGCATCCTTGGTGGTCTGGTGGCATCCCTGGTGGTCCAGTGTGGGCATCCTGGGGGGGGGCTGCACTGATAATCGATCAGCACAGACCCCCCTGTCAGAGGAGCAGCCGATCGGCTCTCCTCTACTCGCGTCTGACAGACGCGAGTGAGGAAAAGCCGATCAACGTCTCTTCCTGTTTACATCGTGATCACATGGCTGATCATGTGGTAAAGAGTCTCCCTCAGAGACTCTTTACCTAGATTGGAGTTGTGGTGTGTCAGACTGACACACCGCAACAACGATCGCCGTGATGTGTGCCCCCGGGGGGGGGGGGGGCACGACGGCTTAATATCCTGCAGACGTCATATGACGTCCAGTCAGGTTATTGAAACCACTTTGCAGCTGTCATTTTGCTATATGGCGGGCGGCAAGTGGTTAAATAAAGTGCATATATGTTAAAAAGTGCATAATAGTCCATATCAGATGATAAAGTGATCAGTTTTTCTTTCTACAGTGTAGGCAGCTTCAGCGTGACAACATAAAGACAAATGGTATGCTTCCACCTGATAGTGACACCTCATAGCTCCCAGTATTCTCACCCTTAATGAGTAATCAAATATGCCTTACACGTAAAAAACATCCTTCATCGAAGCCCACTTGTAGTCCTTCTCAGTTGATTTGGATATCCTATGGTGGTGGTCCCTTTAAGATTTCCTGACATGTGCTTATCCATATGTTAGGGTAGAAACAAAGAAGCCTCCCATAGTGTAATATAGCTACTTAAATTAGTTTTTATTGAAGGAATAACTCTTACATAAAAAAAAACAAGCAAACTGTAAAAACGCATTTGGTATCATATACTCAGCAGAAAAATGCTCTCCAAACATCACTTGCAGTCTGGGATGCCCTACGTGTTACGTCACGCCCACGTGACTTCATAAGGGGAGCCGACACATGAGTGTGACCTAACGCGTAGGGCATCCTGTACCAGAAGTTATGTTTGGAGAGCATTTTCCTTATGAGTATATGATACCAAAGGCATTATTAATTTTTTTATGTAAGAGTTATTCCTTAAAAAAAACAAATTTTATTAGCAATAGTACACTATGGGAGGCTTCTTTGTTTCTACCCTAACATATGGATAAGCACATGTGAGGGAGTCTTAATACACCACCATAGGATATCCAAGTCAACTGAGAAGGACTACAAGTGGGCTAGCATCGATGGAGGATGTTTTTACATGTAATCAAAAGTGTATTTGATTACTCATTAAAGTGAGAACACTGGGAGCACTGAGGTGTCACTATCGGGTGGAAGCACACCATTTGTCTTTATGTTGTCACACTGAAGCTGCCTACACTGAAGAAAGAAAAACTGGGCACTTTATTTATCATCTGATACTGACTATTATGCACTTTTTAACACATATGCACTTTATTTAAATACTTTTATGTACTGTTTTCTGAACTGATCTGTTTGATTTGATTTATCCTTATCTCTGATCATTTAAGGTTATTGGTTATTTCATTACTGGTGGGAACACAGTGTGGTGTTTGCAGCAATAACACCGGGATTTTTGTTTTCTTTTTTTTTTGTCCACTTGTTAGTATATCCAATATTTAGCTTACATACCACTGAGTTTTTTAAACCAAGGCAGCGCAGAGGTATTTTTAATGTATTGTTTATTGTACATCTGTTGTGCCACCCCAACGGGGCATAGAATTTATATAGATTGTTTTCCTAACCATTTTCTATGGACGTTTCATATTTAGTTCACATGCTGCCCTCTAGTGACCTTTTGTGGTAATTCACTTGTTTTCTTATGTTCTTTTTCCCTGGTGCTATGACACACTTCCTTTGTATGTAATGCTCCACCCTTCTTCCTGTGATTTGTACTTCCTGTGTCATGAATGCAGCTAACAGGCCACATGTAGCAGGGCACATGTATTCTGCATTGTAAGCTACAGACAATATCATCTTTTGACTGCATAAATACTACAACCTATTCATCTATTTGTATTCTGTCTTCTGCTGTAAACTGATGTTCAGAATAAAAGCATCTTTCTGGATGGAATCCGTATTTGGTGAGTTCAAGCTATCTTATGAGGATTGTCCTCAGTGATTATATCTTATACAGGCCAGGTATAGAGGTCTCACAAGGGATAAATCACTTCACAACAATCGGAGTCAGAATATCTGTGCTAGAGAATCAACTACAACATAGTTAAAAATTTCCAGCAAGTTCAAAGGCACATTGAAAATGTATACAAATAATTTTTATGAAGAGGAAAACACTGCATGCAAACATTTCATATACTGTATTTTTCAGTGTTAGTTGGTGAGAGGGTGTCTTTAGGTCATTGTATTGACAGGTGTCCAGCAAAGCAGATCCCATGTTATTCTTAGTGCAGGTGTCTTTTAATACATTCTCTATATATTCAACATATTCTATAAATATTCTTTAAAATTCAAGCACTGACTGGTATTAGACTGTATGATATTATAGTAGTTTAATTATTTCCTATACAGCTTAGATGTAATTGTTCTAAATCAGGAACAAAGATGAAGGTAATATTTGTCAAGTTGTAGGAAACACAGATAGAGTTGTGTTCAGTGAATCTCTCCAAAATGTTTGAACAGTGGACTTACCTTTGAAACAATATAGGTACAATCTCCATGAAATGTGTAATGTCTCTGATCAAATGTTGCAATGTGGGCACCTCCCTCAACAGAGCAAACCCCAGGGCAGGGTATACGGACACAGTTCCACAATCCACTTTGGCAGGTACTTTGAAACAGAAAAAACAATACAAATAAAATGTTGGTTGCTTCAAAATATTATCTCATTAGTAACACACTTGATGACTTTTAGTTATTTCTAAGGTTGCTTGTGGTAGTATTATTATCTGCTGCTTGGTACATGCAAGGCTGACTGCTTAGTATAGCAGTGAGTTTCCCCAAGCAGAAGGCTATTCAAAACTGAAATAACTTTTTACTCACTTTTTTTTTTTTTTTGGTTTTATACTGGTTTTGCAATCTCTTGCTGTGCACATAATACATACATTCAGTGGTAAAGTGGGTGGGCTTTAATGCCCACTTGGTTTCTGTGCTGACAGCGCACTCACTGCATGCTCCCAGCACAGAGACAGATCCTTGTCTCTAGTAATAATCGGAAGCTGGGCGGGAATGGGTTAAGTTTGGTATACTTAATGAACTGGTGGAAAATTCTGGTGGAAAGTGGGTGGCTTTGTCCTCCACCCGCAGGCAGGCACTCATCGCTGCTTCACATGGCAGAACCCTGCAGCTGGGGCCTTACCTGTAAACAAGGCTTTCAAAGGCATATTCTGTATTTCAAATCCACCGAAGCCCACACAGACTTATCTGTATACCTATGCTCACTCACATAGTGTTTTTTTTTTCCTCTTTGTGAATCATCCTGCACCATTAAATGCCCTAGTCATGTACTCATCTTTCATACCAATTGATAAGCGCAATAGATAGTCTGAACTAGTCACCTTCCATGGAGGAAATTTTGCTGTAGGCTCCTTTTAATTCTGGCTACATAGATGATCTATGTTGAAGGTAAGGGTCAGATTTGCTGATGCCTTTCATTGGCAAAGCTCCTGGTCTCTAGTAATAATATGGAGCTGGTGTGCTGATCTCCTGATCATGTGACCACTGTGACAGCCAATCACAGTGGTCACGTGAGTAGACATACCTTCTCGCCCCCCTGGGTGTAATAGCCCAATCACAAGGACGCTGGCGCTGGAAGGAAAGGGGTTAAGCTGGGCATACACAGGCCAAATTTCAT
This sequence comes from Aquarana catesbeiana, assembly GCF_042186555.1. NCBI lineage: Eukaryota > Metazoa > Chordata > Amphibia > Anura > Ranidae > Aquarana > Aquarana catesbeiana. The sequence continues at coordinate 94,550,204 of NC_133334.1, read as the reverse complement.
TGTTTTCTTGATGAACTGATGGAAAGTTGCTCAATGGGTGGCCCTGTCATCCGTCTGTAGGTGGACACACATCTCTGCTTCATGTGGGAGAACCCTGCAGCTGGGGCCTTACCTGTAAATAAGGCTTTCCAGGGCATATTCTGTATTTCATAACCACTCAAGCTAATACAGACATAGTTGTCTCTCTGTATGTGCATGGATGCTTAGTAATTACCAAGGCAGTGACACTGATCAAATCACCTGTGGAAAATAATGTAGAGCCTGAAAACAAGACCTATTGGAGCGCCTTGAGGACTGTAGTTGAGAAACACTGGTCTAGTAAGTAAGCTGGACGTGAAAAGGTGACACAAGAAATAGCATAGCATTTGCAAATGTGAAAAAAAAATCACAACACTGGTTGCACAGAATTAGAAATCCTTTGACAAGTAAAAGAGAAAAAAAAAAAAGAAAAAAAAATTATATATATATAGTTGTACAGTGTTTGTCTCTGTTCACAGTTCAATTTCCAACAGTGCTGTAACATACAAACTAGATACAAATAATTGTATATGCTTTGTCATGGACCCCTTTCATTTTATTGACCCAAATAAAATCAATAACTTTTGAGAGGTTGTGTCAGTGGGCTCAATTCCGTAAAAGCATGCGGTATTTAAGTCATGTAATACATTTTTGCCAAATATCGCATGCAATGCTTAAGATATCAATTCACTATCCCTATATGCGGTATTTACTTCAAAGAGCAAAAACGCTGGGTAAATACCACATAAAACAGCGTTAAAGTCAATTTACTAAAGGAAATAAAAAAAAAACATGTTAAATAAGTAGTGGTCCAGATATGTGAATTGAAGGAATGTATGATTAGTCTGTACTTTTTGGATCAATTGTCCAGATATTCAGAGACTTTTTTTTGTGTATATACAAGCTTTTACATCATTAGCTGCATAAACCTCCCAATCACTCCAAACATAATACAATGTCCATGTATATCCCAATGGTCTAATCCCTTGATAGAACATATGTCACATGTCAGAAGCCTTATTGTATGTTCTATTACAAAAGACTTAATAAAAAAAAAATACCACAAAAAACACCAATGTTCTCCAGTCATATTAGTAGGCCAAGCATTGTTATGCCCTGTACACACGATCGGACATTGATCGGACATTCCGACAACAAAATGCATCAGATTTTTTCCAACGGATTTTGGCTCAAACTTGTCTTGCATACACACGCTCCCACAAAGTTGTCGGAATTTCCGAACGTCAAGAACGTGGTGACGTACACTACGTACGACGAGACTATAAAAGGGCAGTTCAATACCAAGCACGCCACCCTTTGGGATCCTTTTGCTAATCTTGTGTTAGTAAAAGTTTGCTGAGAGACGATTCATGCTTTTTCAGACTCGTGGTTTTCAGATCGTTTTTCTGCTGTTTAGTTTGTGCTTGCGGGTTTGTATCTGGTCTTCAGTCATAGGTGTGCCCACGGGGTGTGCCGAGTGTGCCTGGGCACACCCTAATACCCCCAGCACTGTTTAGCCCCATGCTGTCTGTATCTGATGTGCAATGTGTACCCTGCACTGCCTGTGAGTCAGTATAACATTGTGCCGATATTGGGGCTTGAAAGATCCGCTCAGTGTGACACTGTCCTGTATGCAGAGAGAGAGGAGCTGTCAGATTTTATGTATGATGTCAGGGTGGGCGGGACCGAGCAGGTATCTAAACACAAGCCAATGGGATAGGGCCGCTATGTGTATGTAGCCCCGCCTCTTTCTCAAGCTGCTTGATTATTGGCTGATGTTCAATAGATGCCCAGTCCTGCTCGGATGTCACACAGGCACAGCAAGCAGAGTGAAGCCGCCTCCCCCTCCAGTGTTTGTGTGTACACAGGGGGAGGGGACCTGCTGTGCCTGTGCCACGCTGATCTGAGGTACTGAATGGGATGGAGGGGATCTGTCTGTGCTGAATGGGGGGGATCTGTCTGTGCTGAATGGGGGGATCTGTCTGTGCTGAAGGGGAGGGTCTGTGCTGAATGGGGGGATCTGTCTGTGCTGAAGGGGAGGGTCTGTCTGTGCTGAAGGGGAGGGTCTGTGCTGAATGGGGGGGATCTGTCTGTGCTGAAGGGGAGGGTCTGTCTGTGCTGAAGGGGAGGGTCTGTCTGTGCTGAAGGGGAGGGTCTGTGCTGAATGGGGGGGATCTGTCTGTGCTGAAGGGGAGGGTCTGTCTGTGCTGAAGGGGAGGGTCTGTCTGTGCTGAAGGGGAGGGTCTGTGCTGAATGGGGGGATCTGTCTGTGCTGAAGGGGGGGATCTGTGCTGAAGGGGGGGTCTGTGCTGAAGGGGGGTCTGTGCTGAAGGGGGGGGTCTGTGCTGAAGAGGAGGGTCTGTGCTGAAGGGGGGGTCTGTGCTGAATGGGGGGTCTGTGCTGAATGGGGGGTCTGTGCTGAAGGGGAGGGTCTGTGCTGAAGGGGGGTCTGTGCTGAAGGGGAGGGTCTGTGCTGAAGGGGGGCTCTGTGCTGAAGGGGAGGGTCTGTGCTGAAGGGGGGTCTGTGCTGAAGGGGAGGGTCTGTGCTGAAGGGGGGGTCTGTGCTGAAGGGCGGGGTCTGTGCTGAAGGGGGTTCTGTGCTGTAGGGGAGGGTCTGTGCTGAAGGGGGGTCTGTGCTGAAGGGGAGGGTCTGTGCTGAAGGGGGGGGGGTCTGTGCTGAATGGGGGATCTGTACTGAAGGGGAGGGTCTGTGCTGAATGGGGGGGTCTGTGCTGAAGGGGGGGGTCTGTGCTGAAGGGGAGGATCTGTACTGAAGGGGGGGTCTGTGCTGAAGGGGAGGGTCTGTGCTGAAGGGGGGTCTGTGCTAAAGGGGGGGTCTGTGCTGAAGGGGAGGGTCTGTGCTGAAGGGGGGGTCTGTGCTGAAGGGGAGGGTCTGTGCTGAAGGGGGGGTCTGTGCTGAAGGGGAGGGTCTGTGCTGAAGGGGGGTCTGTGCTGAAGGGGGGGTCTGTGCTGAATGGGGGATCTGTGCTGAAGGGGAGGGTCTGTGCTGAATGGGGAGTCTGTGCTGAAGGGGGGTCTGTGCTGAAGGGGAGGGTCTGTGCTGAAGGGGGGGTCTGTGCTGAAGGGGAGGGTCTGTGCTGAAGGGGGGGTCTGTGCTGAAGGGGAGGGTCTGTGTTGAAGGGGAGGGTCTGTGCTGAAGGGGGGGTCTGTGCTAAAGGGGGGGTCTGTGCTGAAGGGGAGGGTCTGTGCTGAAGGGGGGTCTGTGCTGAAGGGGAGGGTCTGTGCTGAAGGGGAGGGTCTGTGCTGAATGGGGGGTCTGTGCTGAATGGGGGGGTCTGTGCTGAAGGGGGGTCTGTGCTGAAGGGGAGCGTCTGTGCTGAAGGGGGGGTCTGTGCTGAAGGGGGGGTCTGTGCTGAAGGGGGGGGTCTGTGCTGAAGGGGAGGTTCTGTGCTGAAGGGGAGGGTCTGTGCTGAATGGGGGGGTCTGTGCTGAAGGGGGGTCTGTGCTGAAGGGGAGGGTCTGTGCTGAAGGGGGGTCTGTGCTGAAGGGGAGGGTCTGTGCTGAAGGGGAGGGTCTGTGCTGAAGGGGGGTCTGTGCTGAAGGGGAGGGTCTGTGCTGAAGGGAGGGTCTGTGCTGAAGGGGGGATCTGTGCTGAAGGGGGGGGGGAATCTGTGCTGAAGGGGAGGGTCTGTGCTGAATAAGGGGGGTCCCGTCTGTGCTGAAAGGGGGGGTAAGTGAAGAAGGGGGGTCTGTGCTGAAGAGGGGGGTCCATCTGTGCTGAAGGGGGGGTCTGTGCTGAATGAGGGGTCTGTGCTGAGGGGGGCTGTGTAATGTAAAGGGGTCCAGTGGTGCAGGGTGCTGTGTAATGTAAAGGGGTCCAGAGGTGTAGGGTGCTGTGTAATGTAAAGGGGTACAGAGGTGTAGGGTGCTGTGTAATGTAAAGGGGTCCAGAGTTGTAGGGTGCTGTGTGATGTAAAGGGGTCCAGTGGTGCAGGGTGCTGTGTAATGTAAAGGGGTCCAGTGGTGCAGGGTGCTGTGTAATGTAAAGGGGTCCAGTGGTGCAGGGTGCTGTGTAATGTAAAGGGGTCCAGTGGTGCAGGGTGCTGTGTAATGTAAAGGGGTCCAGAGGTGCAGTTGTGGAGAGGAGGTACACAGTAGTGACAAAGAGATATTGAGGGATGCAGAGGTATGCAGGAGGCACAGTGGGGTGTTTTTACATTTTAACGTGGGGTGGGGTGTTCCAGATATAGGATCCATCCCGGGTGCCAAATGCTCTAGGTACGCCCCTGGAAACCCCCCCTCTCCTCCCCTCTCCTCTGTCAGTGCTTCCAACTAATGCCACCTGTCTGTGCCAATCAGTGCCGCCTGTCAGTTTGTCAGTGCCAATTAGTGCTTCCAATCAGTGCCACCTATCAGTGCTTCCAATCAGTGCCACCTGTCAGTGCCAATCAGTGCCAGTGCCACCTGTCAGTGCCAATTAGTGCTTCCAATCAGTGCCACCTGTCAGTGCCAATGAGTCCCAATCGGTGACAATCAGTGCTTCCAATCAGTGCCACCTGTCAGTGCCAATCAGTGCCAGTGCCACCTGTCAGTGCCAATTAGTGCTTCCAGTCAGTGCCACCTGTTAGTGCTAATGAGTGCCAAGTGCTTCCAATCAGTGCCAACTGTCAGTGCCAATGAGTACCACCTATCAGTGCTTCCAATCAGTGCCACCTGTCAGTGCCAATCAATGCCAGTGCCACCTGTCAGTTGTCAATTATCAATGCCAATCAGTGCTTCCAATCAGTGCCACCGAGTGCCAATCAGTGCCACCTGTCAGTGCCAGTGCCTCCAATCAGTGCCATCTGCCAGTGCCAATCAGTACTTCCAATCAGTGTTACCTGTCAGTGCCAATCAGTGCCAATGCCGCCTGTCAGTGCCAATCAGTGCTTCCAATCAGTGCCACCTGTCAGCGCCAGTCAGTTCCACACCAGTGCAAATGAGTTCCACCTGTCAGTGCCAATCAGTGCAGCTTATCAGTGCTGTTAATCCGTGCCCATCAGTGCACTGAGTGCAGGGATCGGGGTGATGAACTCAGCAGCCAGGCACATTGTCCCGGGGGGGTGCCGGCCTGGTGGGGCACAACTGAAATCTGTTGTTTATTAATGCCACATGCCGATTTTAGTATAACAGGTAATCACCACACTACTATTTACAATAAACTACTGGAGGTAACATAAAAAAGTGTAATTGAAAGGCTTGCCAATAAGCACTGTTATGTGTTCCCACACCACACAATAAAAAAAAGTGCAGCGCTAACTTACTGATCAATAACTTAACAATAATGGTGGAATCCTCTAATGTATGGAAATCTCAATAAACTTCAATATTATCACAATACCGATCTCTGTGATACGCAACTTCACATAATACACATCAAGCTGAAAACAGTGCTTCCAACTAATGCCACCTGTCTGTGCCAATCAGTGCCGCCTGTCAGTTTGTCAGTGCCAATTAGTGCTTCCAATCAGTGCCACCTATCAGTGCTTCCAATCAGTGCCACCTGCCAGTGCCAATCAGTGCCAGTGCCACCTTTCAGTGCCAATTAGTGCTTCCAATCAGTGCCACCTGTCAGTGCCAATGAGTCCCAATCGGTGACAATCAGTGCTTCCAATCAGTGCCACCTGTCAGTGCCAATCAGTGCCAGTGCCACCTCTCAGTGCCAATTAGTGCTTCCAGTCAGTGCCACCTGTTAGTGCTAATGAGTGCCAAGTGCTTCCAATCAGTGCCACCTGTCAGTGCCAATGAGTACCACCTATCAGTGCTTCCAATCAGTGCCACCTGTCAGTGCCAATCAATGCCAGTGCCACCTGTCAGTTGTCAATTATCAATGCCAATCAGTGCTTCCAATCAGTGCCACCGAGTGCCAATCAGTGCCACCTGTCAGTGCCAGTGCTTCCAATCAGTGCCATCTGCCAGTGCCAATCAGTACTTCCAATCAGTGTTACCTGTCAGTGCCAATCAGTGCCAATGCCGCCTGTCAGTGCCAATCAGTGCTTCCAATCAGTGCCACCTGTCAGCGCCAGTCAGTTCCACACCAGTGCAAATGAGTTCCACCTGTCAGTGCCAATCAGTGCAGCTTATCAGTGCTGTTAATCAGTGCCCATCAGTGCACTGAGTGCAGGGATCGGGGTGATGAACTCAGCCGCCAGGCACATTGTCCCGGGGGGGTGCCGGCCTGGTGGGGCACAACTGAAATCTGTTGTTTATTAATGCCACATGCCGATTTTAGTATAACAGGTAATCACCACACTACTATTTACAATAAACTACTGGAGGTAACATAAAAAAGTGTAATTGAAAGGCTTGCCACTAAGCACTGTTATGTGTTCCCACACCACACAATAAAAAAAAAGTGCAGCGCTAACTTACTGATCAATAACTTAACAATAATGGTGGAATCCTCTAATGTATGGAAATCTCAATAAACTTCAATATTATCACAATACCGATCTCTGTGATACGCAACTTCACATAATACAAGACATACGGTATAAAAATAAGCTTAGCAGGGATGGTGGAAACCCCTCCTATAGATATTTACCATACAGATTAATCTCAAGTGAAACAACCTTTTAGTTGGGAGGTTCCCACCATTATAGCACTTTGGAATTTTTATTTTTTAGATTGTTACACTTAATTTTAGATGTTTTAGTTACTATTATAATGTGAATTTTTGCACTTGAAGGTAATTTTCCACCATCCATGTCTTTATGGACCTTGCTTTGTGCACTGGTGCGCAGTCATGTTGGAACAGGAAGGGGCCATCCCCAAACTGTTCCCACAAAGTTACTGACACCTTAAGAGTTCCCTTCACTGGAACTAAGGGGCCAAGCCCAACCCCTGAAAAACAACCCCAACACCATAGTCCCCCCCTCCCCCCCACACCATAATCCCCCCTCCACCAAATGATTTGGACCAGTGTACAAAGCAAGGTCCATAAAGACATGGATGAGTGCGTTTGGGGTGGAGGAACTTGACTGTCCTGCCCAGAGTCCTGACCTCAACCCGATAGAACACCTTAGGGATGAATTAGAGCAGAGACGGCGAGCCAGGCCTTCTCATCCAACATCAGTGCCTGACCTCACAAATGCTCTTCTGGAAGAATGGTCAAACATTCCCATACACACCCTCCTAAACCTTGTGAATGGCCTTCCCAGAAGAGTTGAAGCTGTTATAGCTGCAAAGGGTGGGCCAACTCAATATTGAACCCTACAGACTAAGACTGGGATGTCATTAAAGTTCCTGTGTGTGTAAAGACAGGCGTCCCAATACTTTTGTCTGTTTGAGCTTTGGGGTGCACACCCTAATGCAATAGGCTGCGCACGCCTGTGTCTTCAGTGCGTGCAGTGAGTTCCCATTGGTTTATTCAGTGTGTTCTTGTCCGCTCGTTACAGATTTTCAGGTCGCTCTTCACAGGCCTTGCTGTTCTTCAATGCGTTCTGTTACTTCGTTCTGACCAGCCGACCATTTTGAAGCCATAACAAAAGACACAAAGGCTCCGCGCTTAGGACTGACAGACAGAAAAGAAGAAAGGTAGGAAAAATATAAGAAGAAGAAAAGGGAGAGAGGAAAGGGGAGAAAAAGAGAAAAAGACAAAGAAAAAGGTATGCAGCCTCCCCTATTTAGACCCACAAGGGGCTAAAATGTATTGAAGTAAAAAATGGGGTGAATGGCGCTCCCTTAAGGGGGGGGGGGGTTTAATGGAGAATTTTAGTGAGCTTGTAACGTGAATGATCAACATCCACCCCCTACATACATAAACCTGTGTGAAAGCTATAGCCACTAATAATGGCGTGCACAAATCCCATTAAGCCACACAGTAAATGGTACCATCAAAAAGTGAAAGATAATAAAAAATTAGATTATAATAAAAAACATCCCATCCACATATATAGTGGGTAAATATACAGTGCTGACCAATTAAGTGCCAACAATATATGTATAATATAGTACAGTCTCTATGTGTCAAGAGTCCAACGTGCTCCAACAATTGGTATCAGATGCAAAACAGTATCAAAAATAAATAATTCAAAAAAATGTATTCAAAAATTATTTCCAAAAAAATTGTAAGTGTCAGAAAAAAGTTCCAAATATATTGGTGACTGTGGTGCCCAAAAAAAGGAAAAGCCGTGACTTCTGTGCTCCCCCTTTTGGCTCCCCACTCACCGACTCCTAATACCCCTACAGGGGTGGCAGGCAATTTAAGATTAAGGCTCCCGGATCAGTCATCCATAGCAGCTTCCACCACCACATCCAAGAAAAGGAATCGCCAGAGAACAATCCTCATAGGAAGAAATAGCACTTCATAGTGTAGTATATGATAAAAGGCTTCAATAAAACAAAATAATCCCCATAAGGGAACAAATAAAACCAGCACTACACCATGAATATAAAAATGATACCAGGAAGAGCCTTCTCGCAGCGTGCGGTCCAGCTCACGGAGCTAGCGAGCCTGGAACGCAGCTGGACCGCACGCTGCTGGAAGGCTCTTCCTGGTATCCTTTTTATATTCATGGTGTAGTGCTGGTTTTATTTGTTCCCTTATGGGGATTATTTTGTTTTGATAAAGCCTTTTATCATATACTACACTATGAAGTGCTATTTCTTCCTATGAGGATTGTTCTCTGGCGATTCCTTTTCTTGGATGTGGTGGTGGAAGCTGCTGTGGATGACTGATCCAGGAGCCCTGGGATAGTGGAGATTATGGGCAACGAGAGCCATACTATAGCGACCACGGGACACCATCTATGAAGACTGCCTTGGAATCTTAAATTGCCTGCCACCCCTGTAGGGGTATTAGGAGTCGGTGAGTGGGGAGCCAAAAGGGGGAGCACAGAAGTCACGGATTTTCCTTTTTTTGGGCACCACAGTCACCAATATATTTGGAACTTTTTTCTGACACAATTTTTTTGGAAATAATTTTTGAATACATTTTTTTGAATTATTTATTTTTGATACTGTTTTGCATCTGATACCAATTGTTGGAGCATGTTGGACTCTTGACACATAGAGACTGTACTATATTATACATATATTGTTGGCACTTAATTGGTCAGCACTGTATATTTACCCACTATATATGTGGATGGGATGTTTTTTATTATAATCTAATTTTTTATTATCTTTCACTTTTTGATGGTACCATTTACTGTGTGGCTTAATGGGATTTGTGCATGCCATTATTAGTGGTTATAGCTTTCACACAGGTTTATGTATGTAGGGGGTGGATGTAGATCATTCACCTTACAAGCTCACTAAAATTCTCCATTAACCCCCCCCCTTAAGGGAGCGCCATTCACCCCATTTTTTACTTCAATACGTTTTGAAGCCATGTTGCGTGTATGTACTCATTGTAGAGTTTGTGCTATGTGGGGGCTTGGTGTTGGGGTTCTTACTTTGACACAAGCCCAGTCCATGAACAGGCTGGGGAGGAGTTCATGGACCAAGAATTGGTTGCTCCAGCGTGACCAATTCTGTCACATGCCTTTGCATGTCCGTGATCCGTGAGAATAATCCTGACGATTTCAGGAACTTTCTCAGTTTGACGGACCCCCATTTTTCACCGTTTGTTGTCTTTGCTGATCCCTTATATCAGCAGGCAGGATACCTGCATGAGGCAAGCCATCACTGTGGAGCAGAGGCTAGTCACCACGTTGCGGTACTTGGCGGCGGTAAAAAGCCTGCAGGACCTCAAGTTCTCGACAGGCATCTCCCCCCAGGCTCTGGGGATCATTATCCCAGAGACCTGTTCTGCCATCCAGGTCCTGCAGAAGGATTATATTAAAGTGGTGTTCCGGCCGAAATTATACTTTTTAAATAAAAATACCCCTATAATACACAAGCTTAATGTATTCTAGTAAAGTTAGTCTGTAAACTAAGATCTGTTTTGTTAGTTTATAGCAGTAGTTTGTTATTTTATAAACTTGCAGCAGGCCGTGGCCATCTTAAGTGTGGGCATCTGAAGTCAGACTATATTTCTTCCTGGATCAAATCCTTGCAGATCTCGCACATGCTCAGTGCAGCACAAGCAGTGTAATAGGTTTCAGGTCAGGTTTCCATAGCAACGGCAGTTTCAGAGGAAGTCACCGCCCCTTCCCAAAGGCATTGCAAACAGGAAATGATGCGATGAGCCGCGGCTAGGGAGGAGGAAGTGAAAAATGAATACAGCAGATATACAGTAGGTGCTGAGAAAAAAAATTAAAAAATATCCAATTTGTTTACAGTGCACAGTTTAGTGAGGGATGCTGGAGAGTTGTAAAAGTGGGTGGAACTCCACTTTAAGGTAAGATTTATCCTTTAACATCACATTATATGTATTTAATGTTTGCTAATGTATTGTATTTCTTTCATCATTCCCTAATTACCATGATTGTAATATGCTGTGAATGTCCCCTTTGTCCTCATGCATGCTGGAATTTTTTAACGTTTTTTTTGTCCTTCATGCATATTTGCCTTCACTTACCTCCCCAGCATGCTCTCCTGGGCCTATATTCACCTCGCCTAGTCACTTAACAATGTCTTATGTCAGCTCCATTGTAGTGCTTTACCCTAAACACCCCCTAAAATGTGTTAAAATGTTATTTGTGTCCTTAAATTCTGGCAGAGTGCCAGAGGCTTTTTATTTGGGTCCCAAACTCATTTGGAACCCTCCCTCCCCCCAACTGCTAAGTCAACCCATAACAATCCTCTATCTGCTGACTTTGCCAAACCCATAGACACTATACCTACCTCTTTTGTGGTCATATTTATGGATGAATTCCCCAAAGCATGTAGTGCAAGGGCCTGCCTGAATACTTTCAAATGGTACTGTTTAAAGTTTTTGTATACTATTATCATCTTGATAGGTAATTGCAGAATGTTAAAATTGTTCTCCAATTTGGACAGTGTGTATTTATATTTTTGTATTATGACACTTCTTACCTGTCCAGTGGGCTGCCAATAGTGTAAGTAAGGAGGGGCTGGCCAAAGTAATACACATTATGTATGCATTCATCTCTCAATGAAGTGGAGAGGGTTACCTGTCCAAAACATCCCCCCCCCTCTAAAATTTTTACAAAAAACTTTTTTACAATGGGCCATCAGAAGGGGTGATGAATCTGATGACCTTATATTTTTCTCTTTAAATACTCCCTAAAATAAATGTTATACTGATGTTGGCCAAGAATGTTTGTGTCTAATCTGCTTTCAATGTTAATGTGCAAAATGACTAATTTTTTTTTCTGGTTTGGCTCCACAGTTTTCTTCCACGCCACAAGAATGGCAGACTGTGGCCTCCCACTTTGCCCAGCGGTGGGACTTTCCCAACTGCATAGGGGCAATTAATGGGAAACACATCCAAATAGTCCCACCCCCAACTCGGGGTCATACTATTCCAACTACAAAGGGTTCAATAGTATTGTGATGTTGGCGGTGGTGTCGGCTACTTACAAGTTCCTGTATGTGGACGTGGGGAAGAATGGCCGGATGTCGGATGGTGGAGTCATTGCCCAGACGGAGTTCTACAGGCGTCTCCAGAATGGCAGTTTGGGCTTGCCACCTCCAGAAGACAATGCAGAAGGACTCCCATTCTGCTTGGCTTTCTTTTAGCTGTCTCCTCGGTTATCTTTTATTAATGTTATTTTTTTGGCCTTTTTCTTTAACAGTGCAAACGAAATTTCATTGACACATGAGGTGACAATCTCTTCTTCGGCTAACTATTATTATTATGTTGTGGGTCTGCTACACACACACACCTTGTTTTTGTGGTTAATGTATGTAATGCATTACTGACAAAAATATTAATATTTTTCAGCACCATGACTGAAATTTGGGGAGTCATGAAAATGGCGTGATTGTGTAAAATTAGAAAGCACTGTTGGGTGTTATTTACTAAAGGAAAATACACTTTGCACTACAAGTGCACTTGAGACTGCACTGAAACTGCACTTGTAGTGCAAAGTGGAGTTGCCTTTAGTAAATAACCCCCATTGCCACTGAAAACAACAACTTTTCTCCAAAAAATGCTTTTGAGCATTGAAAGAAGAAGCCACACATTGTTGATTATCAATCTTTTTAATCAAAGCACAGTCACGTGCGTTTATAAAAGGGTTTTTGAACAAACCAACATTTTTGTTGTATAACATTTTTTTAGGTTACATTAAGTAGAAATGCCTTTTAAGGTAAAACAGGCATGTTTAAAACCATAAAAAAATACACAACTATGGAACTTACAAAGTTCAACTTTTATAAAGTGAAGGCAATATCAGACATGCTTATGTGCAAACTGTGTTTGATATTGCGTTCAGCAGATGGGGTGATGTCACCCCTGTAAAAGCCAAATTTAGAAGATGCACACAAATTTCCTAATGTCATAATGTGCTAGCTCCCATCATGGGGGATCAATGGACGTGTTTTGTGGGTGCAACCCCTTCCTCTCAGCTACTTTATTATCAAGGAAGGGGTTGCACCCACAAAACGCGTACATTGATCTCCCGTGATGGCAGATAGCACATGTTGACACACTGTGTGCATCTTCTAAATTTGGCTTTTAACATACGTAAAAAATTTTAGTCATAAAAAAAAAGAAAGAAGAAATTTAGAGATTTCTGGGTGTTTTAGATTCTCCCTAAAATATCAATGATGTTCTTCATTTAGTTTTGAGCATCATTGATGTTTTGCTTTATGTTTTCGAAATCTCGATTACACCCCATTATCTTCCCGATGAGGATCTGGGCACTTTCACTGGTGAAATGACATTCCTCTTCCACAACATCCCGATACCTACAAAAAAACAAAAAAACCCACCATGTATTATAAATATGCAGGCATCCATCTCTTACACTCACCTGTTGTGGTGACAATTTCTACCATGTCTCCCTCCTCCTCCTCTGGTTGGGTTTGGGGGATTTCCCCTTCTTCCTGAGGTGGGGGGTCCCTGGTCTCCTCTGATGAGTGATGTCCTCTGGGTTTTTTCTCCCCTATGTGAACAAAAATAGGTATACTTAGCACACAGATATTTGATAGCAGAAATAGGAATATGAAACATTGCTTGGAAGTGGGGTACAATTGTCTGTTTTGGCAGAGTTCCAAGCTAAAGAATTTTTTTTGTCCCTTGTAAAGCTTCACAGATGGAGACACCCCTATATTGTTCACTGGAGCACCTGTGTGGGGGCCCCTAATAAAAAGGGTGTTCTGGTGTCCCACACTAGTGCTCCAGTGTTCAGATGTGTAAACAGCTGCTGAGTGTCCTCTCCTTACACAGAATCTAGTTTGCATTTCATTCTAGTTACAAACCCATCTAGACAACAAACTTTTTTTAATAGAAGTAGGCCAGAAAAACAGTATTGAACTGCATCTGGCCAAAACATTGTATTTTAGTGGCCGAACGAATAATGTTTCCTAAAAACGATTCATGTGCCCATGAGCATGAAAGTTGCCATTTTAAACTGTACAACAGTCAAGAAAAGCACATGGTGCAGCACGAACGTAATGAAAATAAAGAATAGGAACACAGGACAACTACTTACTTTTTTGCAGCACTCTCCTGATCCTTCTATACTGATTGTGCTCCCTTATTTGAGGTCCGACCACCGTTTCCTCAGTTGATCCTTGGATCGTCGTACCCCAAAATTCCTGTCCAGACTCTTCACAACTTTAGCCATGATCTTAGCCTTTTTCACATTTGGGTTTGGGTAAGGTCCATACTTCCCGTCATAGTCGGCCCTTTTCAAGATGTCCACCATCTCTACCATCTCTACAAAGGCCATATTCGATGCCTTAAATCTCCTCCGGGATCGTGACGTTTCTGGCTCCGGGCTTTCCTCCTCCTCATTGCTGCTATTATCATGCACCTGCTCTGTCTCCACCATGTGCTCTCCCCCACTGCGCCGAAAGAGAAGGGGTGGGGAATAGACTAGAAAGAACGTCAGGGGCGGGTGGAGTTTCATGCGCAGTGTATATAAAGCGTAACACGCATGCATCGTACGTACGATCTGTGAGTGGAGGAAGGAGTATCGGAAGCGCCGATCATGATAACGAAGGTACAAGTTTAACTTGGGCCTATACTGCTTATAGATTGAGGCCTATGTTGGGACAAGATTAGGAGAGTTTAGCCTGACATTAGGGTTTGTATTGTGTGTTGTCTTACAGAGAAAATGGATGGCTTCAATGATCACAACTTCCTCCCCCTGTTCATAGACAAATACAGGGAGCTGCCCTGTCTGTGGCAGGTGAAACACCCGCATTATAATCATAAACAAAAGAGGCAGGCAGCTCTGGAGAAACTGCTGGAGTTGGTGAAGCCAGTGGTCCCCACGGCAACCATCCCCTATTTAAAAACCAAAATTGGTGGCCAGAGGAGCACTTATCTTAGTGAGGTCCAGGATTCCCAGAGATCAGGAGCTGCAGCAGATGATGTTTATGTCCCCAGGCTGTGGTACTATGAGAGACTTTGTTTTCTGTCAGACCAGACTGAAGTCAGGGAATCACTCTCAACCCTTCCTTCCACTCTTCCTTCCACCCTATCTTCCACCCCAGCTGAGGCTTCCAATGTCCAACCTGGGACTTCCAGCCAGGAAGAAGTGGAGGAGCCCAGATTGAGCCAGGTATAGCATTGTTCTACATATTTCTTGGCAAAACATAAATGATGTTTACTAGATGTTATTATTGATCACTAATTGCTGATTTAATAAAGGCGTTTACATATCAATAGACAGTAGTGGGCAAAAATAATTGGGACAAGAATGAAAAATGCTGGGGTCAGAATGATAGTCTTTTCTATTTATTATCATTCAATTTGCAACAGTCATGAGATGAAAATTGTGTGTGATTGATGAAGAAAAAACTAAAACTATGTCCCTTTTTTTATACAGAGGAAGACCCCAGCCAGGAGGAGGCTGTGGAATGTGGCACACAGGAGGAGGCCTTTGGAATGTGACAGCCAGGAGGAGGCAGGGCCCAGTAGGAGCCTGACAGAATCGCAGGTTCCTCCCCTCTGCCTTCCAAACAAAAGACCTAGGAAGAGGAGTAACATGGAGGAGTCATCGCTCAGGCTGATTCAGGAGGCTTCTGCGGCCCTCAGAACCACCCCTACTCATGAAGAGGCCTTTGCCTCCATGGCTGCCACAAAACTGCAGGACATGGAGGAGGGCCAACGCCTCATGTGTGAGGAAATCATTTATAAAATAAGGGGTTGAGGGCCCAAATCACACCCAATACCCACCTGTGTGAGTTGCATCATCCTCCTCCTCCTGCCACACCTCCAACACCACAGACACAGCCTGGAAGGAAGAGTGGAAGGAAGACAAGAAAGTGATGGCCTGGGTTCAGTCTGGTCTGACAAAAGATGCAGGCTCTTGTATGACCACAGCCTGCGGACATGTATGTCATCTGCTGCTGTTCATGATCTCTTGGTCTTCTGGACCAGATTGTACTCCCTTAGATAAGGACTCCTCAGGCCACTAATTTTGCCTGAAAATAGTTGATGTGTGCCCTGGTAGCCAAAGGCTTCGCCAATTTCTGCTTTTTCTCCAGTCTTGCCTCCCTCTTTATTTGGTTAGGACCCCTTAATAAAGGTATTTTTTGGAACTAATACTTGCCTATGTTTGTTTTCCTTCAAAAAGGACAGTTTGTTTGTGAGGAGGCAGGTACATTTCAAAAATACAATGTGAAATTAACAAGGGACACCAACACCAACCAATCTCCTTGAGATTAAAAAAGACAAGACAATAATGGTGTTGTGGTAACTTGACACACAAAACACACCCAAAACAATTCTGGAGATCACCAAAAAACAAACAAAAAAACAGGAGATCTGGATTTTAAAAAAATACAACAAATAATAAAAAAAAAATAAATATAAAAAATAAAAACGTTTTCGGTAGATGTGACAAATAAAAATATTATATTCATGAAATCACGAGAAATAATAAAGAAAGAAGTTTGTGAGAAATCTGTGTGAATATAAGCAGCAAAACAACTTCATTCTTCTAGAATTATAAAGAAGAAGAGAGTGCGCTGCATTCAACAATTTAAAACATTGCAGCGTGACGAAAGTGCTATATCCATTACGAACGCTAATACCAGACCAAGCAGTTCGGTCTCGGAATTTCTTCTGAGCATGCGTGGCACTTTGTGCGTCGGAATTGT
This sequence comes from Aquarana catesbeiana, assembly GCF_042186555.1. NCBI lineage: Eukaryota > Metazoa > Chordata > Amphibia > Anura > Ranidae > Aquarana > Aquarana catesbeiana. Next base: position 94,534,058 of record NC_133334.1, on the reverse strand, counting down.
CCACACACGGTCGGAATTTACGCAAACGGATTTTGTTGTCAGAAAATTTTATAGCCAGCTCTCAAACTTTGTGTTTCGGAAATTCCGATGGAAAAAGTCCGATGGAGCCCACACACGGTCGGAATTTCCGCCAACAAGCTCCGATTGCACATTTTCCGTCGGAAAGTCCGACCGTGTGTACAGGGCATTAGACTTGAAATGTGCAGATCAACTTTAATTACAGAACTTGAGGCATATGCAAAAGGTGTCACATCACAGTTTGATACACACCACTAAATATTGCATTAATTTAATAATGAGGAGATGTTAAGGATCAACTATATCTTGGAATATATGAATTATGTATCCTGACTATCAATAAAGAAAATGTTTTGGTTATTGTAGTCTTATGTTAAACTTGAAAACAGGTATCTATCACAACAATCTTCAAACTGAACAAAGCCCAAACCCCCTTTTCTTTTTTTTAAATAATCTTTATTTTAATTTTTACATTTTATAAACAGTTTGTAATCACATCAAGGTCACTTAGATAAGGACGGGGGGAAGGGTGGGGAAAGAAAGGGAGGGAAATAGGGATAGGGGCAAAGGGAAAGGGGGACAGGGAACAGGGGATACAGGGGGGTACATTTAGCATGGTCCCAATGCGGACAACCGTATCAACATGGAGACATACCTACTTGTAATAACAATAAGAGCACTCTTCCTGTCCCAGACATTCGATCTATATGGACAGACCTCTCTTCCAAACTGGAAGGGGGTAGGGTGCTCACAAGCATTAGATCTAGAGTCATTGCATACATAGCTCCCATAATGTAAACGTCATAAGTGAACTTGAGGTACCTAGGCCGGTCAGAAACCTGGTGACCGTCTAGGTAGCTCAAAAAGTGGATACACAGGTATCCTAAAGATGTAATAAGGTAAAAAACATAACAATCAGAAAAGAGGGATAAAGAAAAATAGTAGGAAATAGATAAGGAAGAAGAATAAAGTAAGTGAAATGATTCTCACCAGATTTGTTGATGTGTTGGGTCTACTTTTATGTAGAGCCTGTAGTTGTTGAAGGATGGTTCGCCTGGACAAGTCTACCAAAGGAAGGATCCGCTAAAGTAAGTAATGCAATGTATAAACTAGATGAGGCCATAGATGTGTCATGTACATGGGTTTTCCAGGCTGCCCATGTAAGGTCGAATTGCTCGCGGGTATCTCTACGGGTAATGAGCCAACTCTCTGCTTCCATGATTTCCCCCACCTTCCTCAACCAATCAAGCTCGCTTGGAATATGTGAGCTTTTCCAGTGTATTGGTATAAGGTGTTTTGCTGCATTGAGGAGGTGGGGAAGAGCACTTCGTTTTTAGCGAGACAGGGGCATGGGGGGATGTGGAGCAGAAAGTGTTTTGGCGGAGCTGGGATATCTATACCCAGACCATCTGATATATGTTTATCGACCATAGTCCAAAACAGTGTTAGCACAGGGCACTCCCACCAAATGTGGAGGAATGTTCCTCTCATTCCACACCCCTCCAACACCTGTCAGAAGCAGTGGGGAAAATTCTAGCCAGGGTAGTAGGTACCCTGTATCATAGCAATAGAATTTTATAATTGTTTTCTTGGGTTGTAGAATCTATTGAGCTCGAGTGAGTCAGTCGGTATAGGTGGTGGAGCTGCACCTCTGGGAATTCAAATTGGAGATCCCTTTCCCATTCTTTTACATAAAGGGGTTTGGGGCTAGGTGTTGCTGTCTCTAACATCCCATATAAAGCCGAGATCATATGGGGCAGAGGGTCTGCAGTTGCCCACATACTTTCAAATTGCGTTAGAGTGGTTCTGATCTGTGCTTGTCTGTGGCATTTGGCTATGAATGTCTCTAACTGGCGAGCCTCCAGAAATCAAAGAGGAAGCTACCATATTGTTCTCGCAGAGTGGCAAGTGGCGTCAACGAGCCCCCCTGCATGAATCTTGCCATGCTAACAACCCCGTCGCTTGCCCAGGTTCCAAGAGAAGCCACTTGTTCCCCGGGTGGAAACCTTGGTTACCCACCTATTGGTGCCAGTGGAGATGTCCACGGGGCCAAAGTTAAATGGACATTCATTCTGTCCCACATCTTCAGGGAGTGTACCGTTAACTTAAAGGGTATGTGGAACTTCCAATTTAAAATACACTGCAGGGCAATCGCCTGGTAATATTGAAATATGTTAGGTATGCCTAGACCCCCCCTTAGCTTAGATCTATGTAGCATCGTCATGGCAAGACGTGGCTTCTTGCCGCCCCACACGAACTTAATAAAGAGGCTATGAAGTTCCATAAAGAAGCGCTTAGGTATCATTGCATTGGAATCATTTGCAGGAGGAAAAAGGATACGGGCAGTATAGTCATTTTTAGAATGTTTGTCCGGCCCACCCATGTAAATATTGCCTTGTCCCAGATCTGTAGATCTTGGCAGATCTTTTTAAGTAAGGGAGCATAGTTGTGAGTATAGGGAGTCTGGTCCATCTGTAAGCTGGACGCCTGGATATTTCATAGAGGGGGATGACCACATGAAAGGAAAAGATCCCTTCAGGGAGGCCGCTAAAGGTGAGGGGACAGTGATCGGCAGGACCTCGGACTTGGTGAAGTATATCCAAAAATTGGATACCTCTCCACAGGCAGTCAGTTCTCCCATCAGGTTCGGCAGCGAGACATGGGGGTTCACTACATGGAATATGATGTTATCTGCATAAGCAGAGAGTTTGTGCTCAAGGGAGCCTACCTGTACCCCTCTGATGCTCGGATTGGATCTGACCCTCTACAGCAGTGGTTCTAAGACCAGTGTGAACAGAAGGGGCGAGAGTGGGCATCCCTGTCTTGTGCCGTTCCAGATAGGGAACGCCGTGGAAAGGCCACCGTTCACTTTAACCTGAGCAGTAGGTGATACGTAAAACGCTGAAATCCAATGTAACATATGTGGGCCTAAACCAGTACCCTGAAGCACAGAATTAAGAAAGTCCCAATCCACGCAATAGAATGCCTTCTCTGCGTCCATAGACAAAATCAGGTATGGAGGCATTTGATCACGTGTACGTGCCCAGTGGATAAGCTGGAGGGCCCTTTTAGAGTTGTCTCTGGCTTCCCGTCCCACTATAAAACCCGCCTGGTCAGCGTGTATCAATTCGGGTAATAAATGTTTCAAGCGGTTGACAAGAATTTTAGAAAAAATCTTAAGGTCTGTGTTAAGTAGGGAAATTGGGCAAGAGCTCTGAGGTTGGGTGGGATCCTTTCCCTCTTTTGGGAACACTGTAATGTGTGCCAACGAGGTCTCCTGCGGAAGGTGCCCATTGGTTGCTAGGGAGTTGAGGAGGGTACAGAGGGGGGCCTGAAGTTTATCAAAGAACTTTAAATAGTAAGCCCTGGTGAGGCTATTAGGCCCAGGGCTTTTGCCAGTGGGTAGGGATTTAATAGTGGTCAGTAATTCAGCTGTGGTAATTGGGTGTTCTAGGTCGGTTGCTTGTTCCGGGGATAGAGTGGGGAGACCTATTGAAGAGAGGTAAGTTGTTATTCGGGACTTTTTAAGAGCTACTTCTGCTGGAGAGGAGTAGGAGTCCAGATTGTACAAAGTCGCATAGTAGTCGTGAAACATGGAGTGCTGGAGCCAGTAACCTGCCGCATTTATTGCCGTGCTCATAATATGTATGGGCCATGTAGCGTAGTTTGTGGCTTATTCTGCGATCTAATAATTTAGAAAAAAGCTGTCGTAGCTCGCTCAGATGGCGGAACTCTTCAGGGTGCGACGTCCTTTTATGGCTGAGCTTAGCGCGTTGTAATGCCTGTAGTATTCTCTTGAAATCCGCCTCTCCCTTTTTTAAGTTTGGCCCCCAATGCAATGAGGGTGCCTCGAACAACTGCTTTATGGCCTTCCCACAGAATGCCGTCACTGACCTTGCCGTTGGCGTTTTCTGCAAACTAGTGTGTTAAAGTCTCTTGTACCCTTGCCACCACCCCCAGATCGTCCAGAAAATTCTCATTTAGTTTCCAGGACCTGGATTTGGCCAGGGCCTGGGATAGTGAGAATTGAGATCCCCTCCTAGGATTAGCCTACCCTCCGGAAAGTTTGCCAACTTGGTGAGGGTCAATGAATGTGAGTTATTGGGTGTTAGGGGCATATAAAGTGGCAAATGTGTATGTTTGTCCCATTATGATGCCCTTCAAGAACACATAGCATCCCTGGGGGTCCACCCTGTGGTCGAAGGGTTGGAACGGGCAGTTCTTGTTAATAGCTATGGCCATGCCTCTGGATTTAGGCTTTGGGGAGTTGCTCAAGTACCATTGTGAAAATAGGTGGGTAGTTGTGGAAGTGAGGAGTCAGTGAAATGGGTCTCCTGCAGAAACAGCACCTGCGCCCCCAGTCTTCTCAATTCTAACCATAGCCTATTACGTTTATTGGGGGAGCACATACCACGTACATTGTATGACACTACCTTAACTGTAGCCATGTTGCATCGGGGGGGTTGTCCAGGCGACCATCTCAGATCTGTTGAATCCGGTGAGGGTGAGTACGATTCTGCCTTCTGAGCAATGGGGAAAGAGGTAAAGTAGAGGGTGGAGAGACAAAAGGAGGGGGAAGAGAGAGAAAAGGAGAGAGTTATCATAGCATAAAGTAAACATAACAACTTGTAGTGTGGGTCCATGAATGCCTCAAAGGCCATATGTGGTTTTACCCTAAACTGCTTGCCCGACTCATGTAGCCCCCCTAATATAGGGGGGCCACATGAGTGTGGAAAGATGCCCATATCCAGATTAGCACCCAATACGGGTTGTCCTATGTGGGAGACGTGATCAGACACAGAAAGCCAGGAAGTTCCTGATCCTCAATTGTCCGGTAATTACAATCCAGTAATTGTCCGGGGGGGTTGGCATATGTTTGGCCCCTGGATAAACTAGGGTACTAAAATAGTGCACTAAAATGGTGGTGTCCTCTAACAGCCTTATAGTCCATTTGCCCATGTGCATAGATTATAGTAAGCAAAAAGAAAAAGGGGCTTCAAATGAGGTATCTGGATAGCACGTTCCTGATGCGTGCGTAACTGGGGAAGCCATTTTTAGTCAGTGGGCAAGTCTAAAGGCTGTCATTGGTTTATCAATGAGGATGTGGTGAGTTTTGTGAAATCTTCAGTCCCCTGCAAGGGACTCCTGCCTCGCAGTTGCAGAGGAAGAGCGCTTGCGGTTCCGTGAGTTCCAATTGGATCGGGCTTGTTGTCAGGGCTGGGGTGTTGGTACTGTTTGGATATCCAAGGAGAATCTCCAATCTGGGAAGTCTACAGGTTCCAGGTTCAGTTGCGACAGAAAACATGGGAGATCATCTTTAGTGCATAGGGTGGCAGATTTTCCATCCCTTCCCACGCGTAGGCTGAAGGGTAACCCCCACCTATAGGTGATGCCCGCTGTGTATAATGATTCCAAGAGGGGGTGTAATGCTCTGTGCTGCATCAAAGTGCGACGGGACAAGTCCTGCTAAAAGAACAGGCGAGCCCCATCAAAATCAAAGTAGGAGCATTTGCGCATCAGCTGCATGATTTGATCCTTGACTGTATATTTGTGCAGTTTGCAAAATATGTCACGTGGATTGTCTGCATCTTGTGAGGGGGGTCGAAGGGCCCTGTGTGCCCTATCAATCTCAACTGCTTTGTGGGGTGAAGGCCTAGAAGTTCCTTAAATGTGCCTTGCAGCGTGGGAATAATGTCTTTGGCTCCTCTTGGCTCTGGTAACCCCCGTATGCGTATATTGGATCTGCGGCTGCGATTCTCATAATCATCTAGCTGTGATATTAGAGTCTCTATTTGGTGATCCTGGGCTGTGCACTTGTCCCTAAGCTGGGTGATGGCAGGTAAGGCTTCCACTACTGTCTGCTCCAGTGTCTCCAACCTGTTGCCTAGCTGAGTAGTATCTGCGTTCAGCTGCTCTATGTCCTGTTTAAAGGCCTTTTCAACTCTGGTGGAAAAACGATCCAGGTCCTCTCTTGTAGGGACAGACCATATATGTTGCTTTAAGTCCCCGTCCCTCACCAGCTCTGAAACATCTGAGCCCTGATCTACTGCGGCAGAGGAGCCAGGGGATTCAGGGGGGGCAATGTCTCTTACCAGTTGTGGTGTCAGATTGTGGCAGTGCTCGGGTCCCCGCTGCAGCATCTGTCCCACGATCTTTCCCGGTCGCCATTTTAGGTGTCTCACCATGCAGCTACCCTCCACTGCCGAAATACGCTCCTATGGAGCCTGTACCGTGCTGTGTGGGGCCCCTGTGTCTCGAGGAGGCTCTCCGGTGCGGGACATATCGGTGGGGTCCATGGGGGAGTGAAGTTTCTGCCGGATCAAGCTGATTTAGCTGCCTGGTATGAGGAGCTCTGAAGATCTGCTTCCTCACTCGGCCATGTCCAAGCCACGCCCTTTCCAAACCCCCTTTTCTAACGACTATGCTAACTGTCCTGTGTAAGAATAGTTAGCTCATTGAAAAGCCACTCTGGTCCTGTGAGGCAAGCCTTCCCTGTGTCAGCCATTGCAGAAAAGTGTCCACAATGCCTGGTCAAGAAGTCAATGGGTAGCATCAAGGCTCCTTTACACAAAAAATAGATTTTAATGCTGTTTACTCTACATGTGTAAGGGGTGTATCGTAATCAATTTGAAGGCTTGGCAGGTGGATACCAGAGTGAGACTTTAAGGCTGGGTTCTAAGCCGCATGCAGCTCACAGCAGGGAGCCGGTGCACCCCCCTTCACTGTTTCAGGTCTGATTTCAGCCCAATGACCCAGTGAAAATTCACACTGAAGCCGCAGCGGAGATAGAGAGCCAGTCACAATCTCCTGCTATTGCAAATTCAATTTGCACTAGTGTGAATCCAGCCTCAAGAACATCAGAGGAAGACAAAACAGACATCTGCAAAGATATAGTAATGGCTTTGTCAAATATCACAGCAAAAAATGACTTAAAACCCCTTTCACACTGAGGTGCTTTACAGGCGCTATAGCGCTAAAAATAGCAACTGCAAAGCTCCTGTAAAGCGCCTCTCCTGTCACTCCAATGTGAAAGCCCGAGGGCTTTCACACTGGAGCGGTGCGCTGGCAGGATGTCAAAATAAGTCTTGCAAGCAGCTTCTTTGAGGTGCTTTAGGAGCGGTGTATACACTGCTCCTAAAGCGCCCCTGACCATCGAAATCAATGGGCAGTGCCGCCGAAGCGCTAGCAAAGCGCTGCTGCAGCGGCGTTATGCTGGCACTTTAAACCCTTTTTCGGCCGCTAGCGGGGTTTAAAGTGCCCTGCTAGCAGCCGAAAAGCACCGCTAAAACATTGGTAACGGGCCACTAACAAATGTTGGCTAGCAGTTTCTAAAATTTTCCGCCAACAAATGTTTGTTGTCAGACTTTCCGATTGTGTGTACAGAAGTTCGTCGGACAAAAGTCAATGCATGCTCGAGTATCGAGTACGAGCCGGAGATATAACTAGCGTTCATAATAGAGACATCACATACGTTCATAATTGTTGGCCAACATTTGTGTGACCGTGTGTATGTAAGGCAAGTTGGAGCCAACATCCTTTGAACAAAAATGCACGTTTTTGTTGTCGGAAAGTCTGATCGTATGTATGTGCATTAGAGTTGAACTAAAGGCAAATCTTCTTTTTTTTTTTTTTGGATAGAGTAAGAGGGAGGATTGAAACCCCCCGTCACTTTTTTTGCCATCTGTGTCCCATTGGGGAGATTTCCCCTCCATTAGTGTTCCAGTGTCAATCCAAAATGTGGGCTTTTCTTTTCCTTTCACTTTCAATGATTAGGAGACACAGTAGAAATAGAAGGAGTGAATCTCCCTAATGGGGGCACAGACAGCAGTAAAAACTGACAGGTGTTCTAATCCCACTCCGCTGTATCCATCCCACTGCATATAATGTCATGTGATAAAATACCGATCGGTTTCATGAGATAAATACAAATTTATTTGGAATAATGCAAGCTTTATTTTATGAGCTTTTTTTTTTGATGAAATGTTTTGAAAAACGCTATGAGCTATTTTACCTCCGATGTTTAAGCAGTAGATAACTTTTGTGAATGGAGCCCACTGTCTCATTAGTTATTTGTGGCAATTTGACTTGATTTTGCTGACAATATAATATGGAGCCGTTAAGACCTAATTCATGGGCGTAATAAAGCATGCACCTGTGTGAAGGATCGTATTTGCCTGAACGAAATCCACAGGTGTTACGTACATCCCTGTGCAGGCAGTCCCATCACATGTCAAGTGGTATGCAAAGCAATGGCTGCATGGACATCTGTGTGGGTGCAGGTGTTTGCGGGTGCATGTCCCCAAATGCAGACAGTGTGAGCTCAGAGACACGCACCCGCATCCACACTGATGTGACATTAGGAGCAGCAGCTGTCTATGCAGCTGCTGCATCCCAATTGGCATGGTTGGGATACTACACACAGATGCACAGAACACCTGTTCATCCCGTGTGGGCAAACATGGCCCTTTGCACAGGTGTATGCTTTGACGTTTTGGTATTCCTGTGTGAATGAGGCCTTAAGTGATACCAAAAAATCCATATTGCTTACCAGTTTTCACATGGGAGGCTCAGTGATTCTCCTGTAGCATAGACAAATCCAGCGTATTTGCAGAAGCAATGAGAAACAGGAATACATCCTGCATCTGTAACATCATCATGCACAGTGCCTGAAAGGAAAAAGTTATCAATAAAAGGTGTGTAAGTTACAAAATATTTATTTCTTTTGCCCTGATTGGCTGGTTATGGTACTCATTTAAGTTGACCTAAAGTGGAACTATGGGCAAAATATAAAAGTATGATTTTTGTATTTGTAAGTTTTCCTTGATGTTTCTTAATGAGACACAGGATCATTAATTATTCTGATGTAACTGGGCCTATACTGTCAACCTCAGGAGGAATTGGACACTGGCAAACAAAAAAGATGTTGGCCAGCCAGGTATGACTCCCTAATGCCAGGTACAGACAAGCTGAAAATCGTCCGAAAATGGTTTCATCCCGTGCATACAGCTCCTGTTCAACAGAAAAACCAGCATCCAATCAGCATGCGAGCACTAACTGGTGTGTTAGGGGGTGGGGGGGTGGGGGGGGTAGTCCCCCTGTAAGAACACAATAGCACAGCAGTTAAGATTGGTGTACTAACATCACTTATGCTAGAACAGGGATTGGTAATTTTTTTCTTTTCGTTCAGCCCGCTAGGTTGAACAAAAAAAAAAGTATAGTGTGTACCAGGCTCAAATTCCCAGCATGCATCAGTTATGTAGAAAAGCAGTAATTAGAAGTGGATCACAAGAATTTAGAAAGATCGGACCTCTGTCCTTGAATGAATTTTAAGAAATGGATTGTACGGTAAGAAAAAATCCTGTTTTCTTTATAATTCATTAAGCGACACAAGTAGTTATTCTTATATCACTGGAATGAATGTTCAAAAGCAATCCAACTAAGAGGTGGGCAACACATCAAACAAAATACCAACAGGCTCATGTTGTAGGTAGGGGGCTACTTTTGGAGTGGACACTATGTCATGTTATTGTATTATATTTTAATAAAGTCTGTGATAGCGAGTTTCTACTTACCAGGCTACCCAGGGAGGTTTGAAGGGGTTGGGGTTGCTAACTCCTGGGTGTTCATGTTCCTGCCTCCGGGCCCATAAATACAAATGGAGGTAACCTGTAGAGGGAAGCTCTTCCACATGGAAACTAGCAGGAAACCCTGCTGCAAGATGTAGCACTTGCAGCCAATCACAGCAGATCACGTGACAGTTGTACACAATTAATGGCTTTCATTCATAGCCATTCATTGTGCGCTATTGTCTTGATCTCTGTGATTAGTCACAGTGATCACATAGTACAGACAGGGCAATCACAGTCCATCAATCTATACCATGTGACAGCTGTGGCCAATCACAGCTTCACAATAGTACACACTGGATAAATGGCCATGCATAAAAAAGGATTGCTTAAAACAGTTATTGTAATATAAAAGAAATCCTGAACATCTCCCCAGAGTAGTACATTGTCACTATGGTAACACTGTACTGCTCTGGTCATTTTTAGGGCCTCAAAAAATGAGAGGCCATCGATTTTCAAATATATATACAGACTATATCATAAATATTCAAATATATATTATGGACCCTATAACTTTCACACAGATTAAACAATAAACACTGATTTGGGTTATTTTTTACCAAAGGAATGTAGCAGGATACATTTTGGTCCAAATTTATGAGGAGGGATTATTTATTGCAAAATGTTATAACAGAAATGAAGAAAAACTTTTTTAAATTTATTTAGCAAAAGATAAAAACCCAGTGTTGATTAAATACCACTAAAAGAATGAGGGGGGGGGGCCTTTTTAGGTCCCCCTTTTCCTCATGGGATCGCGGCGTCTGCATTTTTAGACATTGATATAGGGTTTTGAATGGGGCTCATTCTAATTGGTCAGTCTGGGTCATGTGACTAAGAAGGTTCTGGAAGGTTATTGGGTCAGGTAGGTATTGGTCAGCTGAGGTCAGATGACCTTTCAGAGCCTTCCAATAGTGGCCTATTTGAAGAGCCTATTTAAAGACCTGCTTCCCAGGGTTTTCTGCCAGTCACCAGAGAAGAGACAGTGCAAGGAACTCCAGGCAAGAGGGCTATAATACTGCTGGCTCTTGTTGTCCTCTCTAGCGGCATAAAGACGCTGGTACGACAGCTCTTGGAACAAGCAGAGGCGGCAGGAGGAGAGGACTGGATCCGGCAATGCCTTGCCTTACCTGCGAGTCAGGACGGGGATGATCTAGAGAAGCGCGGCGGTGATTTGCAGCCAGCATCATGGAGAAGCGGCATGGAGGGAACACACCAGTGGCCATGTCAGGCTGAAGAAGAGGAGGAGTCTCCGGCGGAAGAAATTGCACAGGTTGTTGGGCAGAAAGGCATCATGCGGGAGGAAAAGGAGGGACAGCGAGCAAGCAAAAGGAGGCATCAACAGAGGAGGAGCTTCATCCAGGTTCCACCTACCATGAATGGAAGAGGCAGATTGAGAGCATCATTGACAGTAGGAAGATGGTGCGCATGCATGGCATCGACGGGTGAAGAAAAAAGTAGGAGTAGCCAGCCGATTATGTCACCAGGAGTCGGATCATCACCTAGGCAATGTAGAATGCCTGGCGATCGGCCGGGGATACAGGTGATAAGACAGGAGGCAGTCAGCAATTCTAGAGCCAGATTCCCTCAACAGGTAGAGTCAGAGCAAACTGGCGGTCCCATTCCTGTGCGGTGTGCTTCACCCTTGCCTCTTCCTGGGGTCATCAGCAATCCTATGAATGATGGTGAGTATAACACTGGGTCACAACTCTCTGCTCTATCCTCTTCTCTAGAACAACTTATTTGTGTGTTGCGTGAACAATCTAGGTTACCACCTAATTATGCTGGAGGAAATGATAGTGGCTCTGCAGGGGTCTGGTCTACAGTTTTGTCAGCCCCAAAGTTTATTTCTCAGAATCCTGTTAATTTATAGTCTTCTGAATCCAAGCATGTGAAGAATGTACAAGATAAGCATGCTAAAGAATGCATGCCTTGTGTACTTTCTCACCTTGGTTTCCACCTAAACGCTGCTTCAAAAGAGACAATTTGGAGTGGTGATTATGTAGATTTGAGCACCATACTTCCTTCTGCTAGGGATTTTCCTAACAGATATAACAAAAAAAGATGAAAAGGATGATGACAGGAGGAAACCAGTGCTAAAATCTTTTTACAGCTGGTTACAAGCTTTTGGAATTTATGCAAGTGTATAGTGAAAACATTTCCAGAAAAGATTCCATCCCTGTTCCAGCACATTGATATAATCGTGGAGGCTTATAAAAGTTTTAGTGGTCTATCATGGTTAGTATATGGTAGGGCTGAATTGGCAGTTCAACCCTCACTTCAATGAGGGTCCAAGGGCGTTGGTCTTTGGTTAAATTTATTTTTGCTTCAAAAACAGCCTTTCATAAGGCAAACTTCTATTGCTACTGTAAATACCTCAGGAAATACATATAAAAAGGTTTGTGCTTTGCGTTCAATGATAGCCAATGTAAATGGTTGAACACATGCAAATATATTTGTTCTGGAGCCCACCCGATTTCTAAATGTTTTCGGAAACGTCAAACAGTTCAAAGAGATAGCTTTCAAAAAAGCTATAACACCAGTGAATGTTCAAGGAATGCTCCCATGGTTGTGAATTTACCCAAACCAGCAGATGGCTTCACTTCTCACTGAAGGTTTCACGGTAGGTTTTAATTTGCCAGTTTTTGAGGGCTCCGGATGTGCAATGGTAGGTAATTTAAAATCGGTAAAGGAATTACCGCTTGTGGTAAGGAAAAAATTGCTAAAGGAGGTTAGGGCTGGTAGGATGGAAGGTCCGTTCTGATCCCCCCCTTTTAAGGATTTTAGAGTTTCTCCGTTGGGTTTAGTTCCCAAAACAGAACCAAATGAATTCTGTCTCATTCATCACCTGTCTTTTACTTTTGGCAATACTTTGAATGACCAAATAGATTTGAATTCATCTTCTGTAACATACGCATCTTTTGAGACGACGGGCCCTAATGTATTGATAGCAAAGGCTTATATAAAGTCAGCCTTTCGTCTCCTTCCGCTAAATCCGAGATGGTTTTTTATTTGTTTTTTTTTTAATTTTAAAGTTTTTATTGTATTACACGAAAAAAGAAATACAGAAACATCGCCAATTGGGCATACCCTGGCGTTATTATGCATATATAAACGGCAAAAATGGTGAAAAAGTACTTATGTGTAGCTTCTACTAAGCTACATCAAGACTAAAGGTTTAGTATTAGATAAACGGATTATATAACAAAGACATGTAAAAGTATACAATATCATTGTAATGGTCGGTTAGAATACTGTGAAGGTAGACTCCCGTGGGTAGTAGTAGTAATGGCATAAACAACGGGAACTGCATTGATTATCATAACAAGAAGTCTGTAGTACTGTGTGATGGAAAGGGAGGATGGTGTAGGATCCAATCCAGGAAAAGGTAGTACTGCTAACACAGTGGTGAACTTCTAGAGTCAGAGATCCAAGGTTCCCAGGTTCTATTAAATCGATTAGTGGACATATTGGCAAAGGAAAACTCCATCTGGAAGTGCAGGTTAAGTAATAGAATGATATCTTTCAGTGAAGGAGTGTACGTTGATTTCCATTTCTTCGCAATCGTTAGTCTTGCTGCTATGAGGATGTGTGTCACCAGCGTATGCAAATGCTTAGGCCATGTGGGGATCGAGAGTCCTAGGAGTAGGTCGATTGGGGACATAGACAGGGATATACCACACAAAGACCTAATCAGATTTTGCACTTTTCTCCATAAATTCCTGATGAGGTGGCACTCCCACCATATGTGTGAAAGAGATCCAGTTTTATCACATCCTCACCAACATTTGGACGAGGTATTCAGGTATATCCTCGCTAGCCTTTCTGGGGTAAAGTACCATTTGTGGAAAAGCTTCTGTAGTGATTCCCAATGGTTAATGCAGTGAGAAATGCGTAGGGGCAATGTGAGGGCTTTCTGCCACTGTAGAGCTGGAGGTGGATGGTCCAACAAAGAGGACCAATACTGTGTGGAGGAAGATAGTAGGTCGGTAGCTGGCTTGGTAAGCAGTTTATACACTAAAGAGATTCCTTTGGTCTTGGATGCATCCAGGTTGTAGAACTTGATCAGAGGGAGCAAAATACAGTCCGAGGTTGACCAGCGCAATTTTGACAGGCTGGATCTAATCCGCAAGTATAAAAAGAACGTATGTTTAAATAGACCAAACTGCTGTGTTAGATGTTCGAAGGTATGCAAACCTGATGGTGAGAAAAGCATACCTAAGCTGGTGATGTCAGCTTTTGTCCACTCCGAAAGGGGTAAGTCTGGGGAGATAAGGTGCAGCGCCTCAATGGGTATTGTTGTTAATGTGTCCACTGACATCCCTCCAGTAAGTTGCAGTATTGAGGCCCAAACTCTTGTGGAGGTTGTGATGGTATCGAGAGGGTATTGTTTAGGGTGAAGGTTAAGCCATGAGGCGGCTAGGAAGAGTTTAGGGTTCGTGAGTAGTATGGTGGCTTCAATTTGTTTCCAGGTTGTATGATGTTTATCTGACCACCAGGTTTTCAGTTGGTCTAAGATAGTTGCTCGGTGATATGCTTGGATGTCTGGTGCACCCAAGCCTCCGTATTGCACTGGGGTATGGCTTTTTTTTTTTTTTAATAAGTTTTTATTGAATGATGTAACATACAGGGAATGACATAAAAAAAAAAACAGTATCATTGTTTTTTGTGTTTTATACAAAAATAACAACGAAAAACATCAGCACGGTACAGAGTAGAAATGTCGAGCAGCTGATACATGTTAGTAACCTGGGGACTGTGGAAAAAGGTAACCTTTTATGTGGAAAAGAGGAGGTGAAACTGGATGGATCTAGATGGGGGGGGGGTTCCCTGAGGTTGCTATCAGGATGTTACTGGATTTACCCCACGTAGAGTGGGGGAAAGTCAGGTAGATGTAGAATGATAACATCAGGGGGGGGGGTGAGAGGGAAAGAGCACCAAGATTAAGTTTTAGACAGAAAATGCAGCCTGTGAATTGAAAATACAGGTTAAGATGATAACAATAAGGTTAAAATGATAATACTAATTTTGGTTTTGTGGTAATGTCGTTTATGTCTTTTGTAACAGTTGTGGCCACCACTTTTCCTATTTGGAGAGAATATGGAGTTTTGAAGAGCGTGAGGACGTTCTGGTTTATGTTGTGGTAGTTGGTAGGAGTTGGCTTCTTTGTATTGTAGAATCTTGGTTTGGGGGGATCCCTCCGTCTAAGATGAGGGAGGGAGGTTGATAGTAGTGGAAAGAGAAAGTTTCCAGATGGGCTATATCCGTGGGGGAGAGTGTTGAGGTAATGAAAGTTCCCCATTTGTGGTGGAAGCGTATCCTGGTTCTTTCATTTGTGAAGTCCGTGTTGATCCTGTCTTTGTAGAGCAACTGTAGGAGATCTCTTTTGACTTGAGAGGTGTTGGGACAGGAGTTGGAGGTCCAATTTTTTAATATGGCTCTTCTAGCGAGGAGGAGGCATATCAGGATCCAGTCTTTGCATGAAGGAGTAGAGATTGAAGACCAGGGTAGCAGTTGTGGGTCCCAGTGTCCGAAGATGAGGAGTAGGGGGTCCTTAGGTATTTTTTAGCAGGGTCACCTCAAATATGTATTGTAGGACCTGGTCCCAGAAGCTGGATATGTAGGTGCATGTCCAGAAGCGATGAGCTAAAGAAGGTCTGGGGTGGATACATAGGGGGCACGTGGAGAAGGTTTGAGCTTGTTTATTCGAGAGGAAAGGTATGTGGGCTCGATGGGCGATCTTGAGTTGGGTTTCCCTCCAGGATTCGTTGGGCACCAGCTTGTGAAGGGTGTTGAAGCCTTGAAGAATTTTGTTGACCAAGTCGGCATCAGGGAAGTCTTTTGCCCAGTTAGCTACTGATGAGTTCTCCAGTAAGGGAATGGCTTTTAGTAGGAGAGGTTGATAAATGTCTGAAATTTTGTAGGAGCCCTTTGAGAGAAAAGAGTCCGACAGGGAAGTTCTGAATCTTTTTTGATCATCTCTGCAGGCGTTCTTGAGGAAGCTTATACATTGACCATAGTGGAACATGTGTGACTGTGGAAGTTGGAATGTCTCCGCTAATGACTTAAAAGGAATGGGGCGGCCAGATTCTGGATCGCATAGCGAAGAGAAGTTGGAGATGCCCTTTTGTAGCCAAGTATTATATGGCTGACATTCCAGACCTGGGGGAAAGCTCGGGTTTCCTTGTATTGGGAGGTGTCTAGAGATAAACGGTGAAAGTTTGAGGATTTTCCGGATCTCCCTCCAAGCAATTGCGGTGTCTCGGAGTAGTAGGTTATGTTAAAGGGGTGGGGGGGTGGATTTCCACTTGCAGTGGAGGAGGGCTACAAGGGAGTATGGTTTGATCATTTCGGTTTCGAGGTGAAAGTTGGAGTAGCGAGATGTTTGCGCTACCCAATCTAGACTTATCCTCATAAGGCAAGCTAAGTTATAGATCCTGACATTAGGGAGACTGATACCCCCTTCGCGCCTGGGAAGGTATAGTTTAGAGAATGCAATTCGTGGTCGTCTATTCCGCCATAGAAATTTGGATATTGCCTTGTTGAGACTTTTAGTATCTTTATGTTGCAAGAGTAAAGGAATGGTTTGTAAAGGATAGAGTAGGCGGGCGAAGCTGACCATTTTCACTAGATGACATCTTCCCAGTAGCGAGAGGGGGAGATCCATCCAGTTTGTTAGCTCTTGAGAGATCTTTTTGAGTAAAGGTGGGTAGTTGAGGTGATAAATCGAGGAGGGTAATTTTCCTATTTTTATGCCTAAATAGGTGATGTGGGAGTGTGCTACCGAGAATATGGAGTTCTGTGTCCAGGGGGGGTTGGGTATGGTGCCTAGGGGGAGGATTTCACTTTTGTTGTAGTTTATGCGGAGGCCCGAGCATAATTTAAATTGGTCAAAGATTAGTTTAATTGTGAACATGTCAGAGGAGGGGTTTGCTGTGAATATAAGGACATCATCGGCAAAGAGGGAGGTGCGAATTTCCTGTTTGCCGATGGGTATGCCATTTAGTGGGGCTACGTGTGATAGGTACCTAGATAGTGGTTCTAATGCGATGTTAAAGAGGAGAGGTGATAGGGGGCAACCTTGCCGAGTTCCTTTGTATAGGCGGAATTCTTCTGATAGGAGGCCTGCCGCTACCAGTCTGGCGGCTGGGGCGGTGTACATAGCGTTTATAAGATGGGTGAAGGAACCGGAGAATCCCATTTTGTTCATGACCAGAGAAAGCCATTCGAAGCTGACGTTATCGAAGGCTTTCTCCGCGTCCAGGGTAATAATAGCATATTTTCCCTCTGAGTTGCATTTGGCATGTTCCAGGGCCATCATTACTTTCCTGATGTTCATAGTGGCAGTTCTGCCTTTCACGAACCCTGATTGGGCAGGGTGTATCAGGGAGGGAATGATGTCCGCTAGCCTTGTGGCAATAATTTTAGAAAGGATTTTGACATCTAAGTTTAGAAGTGAAATTGGCCTATAGGAGCCTGGTTCTTGGGGGTCTTTACCTTTTTTGGCTAGTAATTTGATAGTGGCTTGGTTGCCCGTGGGAAGGTATGTTCCCCCTGCCCAGATATGTTGATAAACTTCATGAAGTGTGGGTTCTAGGAGTGGTTGTAATGACTTGTAAAATTCTCCCGTGAATCCGTCAGGCCCTGGGGCTTTGGAAGGGGCTAGGTTTTTAATTGTAGTGGATATTTCAAGGGGGGATATTGGGGCATTTAGTGCTTCTAGTTGTGAGGGTGTTACTTGAGAAAGAGTTACCTTTTCAAGAAAGGATTGTGCTTGTGTTGGGTTTATGGGATCTGGTCCGTATAGGGATGAGTAGTATTGTAACATGACTCTATTTATGTCTTTTTGGGTGGTGTTTATGTTGCCCTGAGAGTCGCGGAGAGATGTGATATGTGTCGGTCGGTGAGGTCCTTTACATAGGTTGGCGAGGAGTTTACCTGCCTTGTTGCCGAATTTGTGGAGGGTGGCATCCATGTGTGATTTTTTTGTTTGTTCTAGGGTTTCAGCCCAAGTATCAAAGGATTGTTTTGCTGATTGCCAAGCCTTCCTGTTGTCATTTGAGTTATTAATGTAGAGTAATCTTTGGGCTAGGTGCAGTTGGGAGCTGGCTTGTTTGTATTTTTTGAGTGCGTTTCTTTTAAAGGATGCTGCGTATGAGATTATACGGCCTCTGAGGAATGCTTTGCCTGCTTCCCAGAATAAATTGGGGTTGTCAGAATGTTCGCCATTGGTCGAAGTGTATTCAGACCAGACGTTTTCCATGTACTGACGGAAGTCAGAATTGTTATGAAGGTAAGAAGGGAAACGCCATAATTTAGGATTCGGATGCAGGTCAGGGTTGTCAATCGTGATCGAGATTGGTGCATGGTCGGATATGGCAATGTCGTGAATGTCTGCGTCTGATATCAATGGTAGAAGGTCGTCCGAGCAGAAGAGGTAGTCAATTCTGGTGAATACATTGTGGGGATTGGAGTAGAAGGTAAAATCTCTATCAGCTGGGTGCCGGAGTCGCCAAATGTCGTGTAGATGGAGGGATTCCATTGTTGAGGCTAGTAGGCTTTGTGTATCGAGATCTGAGGGGAGACGTGTGCGTTTTGAGGTGGATCTGTCGTCTATCGGGTGTATTGTGGAATTGAAGTCTCCGCCAGCTATGTGTGGGAGAGACGGGTTGCTGAGGAGCCATGTTGACAGATCGCTATAGAATTGTTTTGTGGGATTGTTGGGCGCATAAATGTTTGAAATTATCATTTCTTTGGATCCTATTTTGATGTGGGTTGAGATAAGGCGACCTTGTGTGTCTGTTTTGGTAGATAAGACCTCACATGGTAGGTTTTTGTGGATGAGTATCAGGACTCCTGCTTTGCGTCCAATTGAGTCTGAACCTAGTACCGTACCTACCCACAGTTTTTTCATTCGGTGAAAGTCAGGGGTGGAGAGGTGAGTTTCTTGGAGTAGGGCAATGTCGGTTTTAAGTCTTTTGAGGTGACGGAGGATTTTCATTCTCTTATTAGGTGATCGGAGCCCTTTAACATTCCAGGAGACTAGTTTCATGTAGGGGAGGTCACTGGGGGGGTATGTGCAGATATTGTATTGTTTTTGCCTGTTAATAGGTTGTGATGTGGTTTGGAAATAGGCTGGGATGTAGAGGGGGTTGTTTTGTTTGAGCGAAGGTTTGTGTGTCTGGTAAGGGCGTATGTGCCATAAGATGAGGGTGCGTGGTGTAAGGAGGGGTGTAGAAGGGATGGGGTAGAAAAGAAAAACAATAAAACATATTCAAAAGACTTCACTTTTTTCCGCATGGAGTCGACTGTGTAGTCCACCTCCCATCAGAGGCTGTTGTAATTGAGAACCCTTATTAGGAGGGTGAATTACATTGGCAGCTTGAGTTGTGCAGTTATTGACAGGGGGGTTAGATACACAGGTGAGCCAGAGGAGTAATTCAAAACCTTGATTGTCACAAAAAACAAAATTACCAGTCAGAAACATATAAACCTTAAGTATAAAATATAGGAGGGAGTGAAAACGCTTAGCCTACCAGTAGCTATCATGCCTGGTAATGAGGAGAGAACAAGCTTGAAGGGGAACCCTTTAACTTCGTCTCTTGAGTGGGATAGCTCATTAAGAGCTAGGCCACCATGACCGTAGAGTCGAGGCGGTATGTGGTAGTAGTATGGGCCCGTGCTTGTAGTCTTCAGTAAGGTGTGGAGCGGTGTTGGTCCGGTGCTGATGCTCTGAAGCGTTTTGGAGAGTCTTTGCGTGGGCTCCTTTGGTCTAGAGCACGGTTGATAGGAGCCGCTCTGGAAGAGGGGTTGAGATTGGAGCTTGGGTGTAGCGATCTCAGGAAGGTCTCAGCTTCTTTCGGGTCTTGGAAAGAGAGTTGGTCACCATTTGGGGCTTTGAGTCGGAGGGTGGCTGGAAAGGCCAAAGTGAATTTGAGTTGTTGATGATGCAGTTCCGAGCATATCTGTTGAAAGGCTTTCCTCTTCTGGGATACTTCAATAGAATAGTCTGCGAAAATCAGGATTTTCATGCCGTCAATTTGAAGAGATCTGGATTGCCTGAATTTTTGCAAAATGTAGGCTTTATCCGAGTAATTGAGGTATTTTGCGATTATGGGACGGGGCGATTTGCGTTCTGGATTGAAAGATCCCATGCGATGTGCCCGTTCTACTGTGCAGGGGCCTGGCAGGCCTAATGCTTCAGGGATGCGTTTGGCGCATAGGTCAGTGAGGGCTGTGGGTTGCAGCGATTCAGGGACGCCCACAAATCGCAAATTATTCCTTCTGGATCTATTTTCCAAATCGTCCAGCTTTTCAAGAATATATTTGTTAGATTTATTTAGGGCCTGTACTGAGGATTGGGAGTGGTACAATTCTTCCTCTATATTGGTTATACGGTGCTCTGATTCATTAAGCCTGGAGGCATGTTCCCCTAGCTGGGATTGTAGTTGTTGCATGCCTGCGCTGACTGCTTTCTCCACTGAGGCTGTAATCATTGGGGAGAGGAGAACTGCCACAGCCTGTGCTATCATTTCTATATTGGATGCACTAGATGGGCTGGCTGGACTTGTGAGTTGTGGTGTTGCATCAGCAGGTGAGGAGGGGGCCGCAGCGCCGCTTACCTCCATGTCAGGCTCTGGCTCAGTGTTGGGCTCCGTGTAGGCCGAAGCCGGGGCCTCGATTTGCGGCTGTGGGGTCCGCGCCGCCGCGGCCGCGTACGATCGCGTGCCGGTTTTCTCCACAAATCGATCCATCCTGTGCCCTGGGATGGCGTGGGGTGATTGCCTGTGGTTTTTTTGGGTTGTCTGACTTTATAAGCCGATTTTGGAGTCGAGCTGCGGGAGCTGGTGAGGAGAGCAGCTACTCCATGCGGCGCCGGAACCGGAAGTTCGGGGTATGGCTTTTTTTTACTCTAGGTCATTTTTGTTGCCAGATAAAACCGTTAATGATCCCCTGGAGTTTTTTTATCTGATTTTGCACTAGAGGTAGGGGTATTGTACGAAAAAAAATATAAGACATGGGGGAGTAAATACATTTTTGTCTGAGCCACCCTGCCAGCCCAAGAGGCTGGAACCTTACTCAGTTCTTTTACTAGCCGTGTGAGCTTGCCCACAAGGTCTTCCAGGTTGGTTCTCAATAATATCTGACTAGGGAATGTTAGATGGATTCCCAAATATGGAAGAAAGGAGTTGGGGGCCCAGGCAAATGGGGAGCTAGAGGAAATGGCCTTTAAAGTCTGAGGATCTAGGCCGAGATTAAGCATTAGAGATTTACTGTGATTCAGCTTGTACATAGATACAGCGCTGAACATTTCTAGTACTCATTGGACTGCAGGTAGGGACAACAAAGGATTGGTTGGGGCAATAATCACGTCATCCACAACTAGGCCAATTTTATGGTGAACTTCTCCAATTTTTATACCCGAGATCGATGGGTCAGATCTAATGAATTGTGCTAAGGGTTCCATTATCATGGCAAATATTAGACAACGGGCACCCTTGTCTGGTGCCGTTGGTAATTTGGAAGGAGTTGGAGACGATACTCGAGGTCCAAATGCATGCAGATGGGTGAGTGTAAAAGCCTAATATGGCAGTAAGAAAGGTGTCCGACAGTCCAAATTTACAGAGAACTACTTCCATGTACGGCCAATAGACCCTATCGAACGCCTTCTCTGCATCCAGAGATAGGAAGAGAGAAGGCGTTTGAATGTGCTCCGTCCATTGGATAAGGTCATTAAAACATCTGGTTCCATCTGAGGCCTGTCTGCCGGGCACAAATCCAACTTGGTCAGGGTGAATAATCTGGAGGATGATAGTGGAGAGGCGTTGTGCAAGGAGTTTGGCATAAAGTTTTGTATCTGTATTAAGGAGTGAGATCGGACGGTAATTAGCGGGGTTGTCTGGAGCCTTTCCCGGTTTGGGAATGGTGACCACTAAGGCATCGAGGGATTCCTTAGGGATTATGCCTGTGGCAACAAATTGGTTATACATGTCACATAGATGGAGGACTAAGGGTTGGGCAAATCATTTATAATACTCATTGGGTAGTCCATCAGGTCCTGGTGCCTTATGTAGTGGTAAGTTTTTTTTATCAATTTTTGGATTTCAGCATGTGAGAAAGGAGCTGCTAAGAGGTCAAGTTGTTCTGGAGAAATAGAGGGGAGGGAGATAGAGGATAGAAATTTTGCTATGTCAGCTTGGGAAGGTGCGGATTGGGGATCTGTTTCCGTAAGATTGTAAAGTTTTGCGTAAAAATTGCTAAATTCATTGGCAATATCTAGCGGATTAGTCAGGACTAGTGAGAAATGCGATTCTTTTGTTGGAAAGTTGCTTTTTAAATTGTTTGGCCATAAATGCCCCTGGTTTATTGGCTGATGAGTAGGTTTGCAATCGTAATCTCTTGATATAATAGTCAAAATTTTTGCGAAGGTGACCACTAAGCTGGAGTCTAAGATTTTTAAGTTCTGAGGAGATAGTACTAGAGGGGGATCTCTTGTTTGTGAGTTCAAGAGATCAAATTTGTTTTAGGAGGTACTCAGTAATATAGGAGTGTTGTTTTTTAGCTTGGGCCCCAAGTTTTATGAAAAGACCTTGTAGACAAGCCTTATGAGCATTCCACACAGTAGCATAATCAGTTACAGAATTTACATTTTGTTGGAAATAATTGTCTATCTCGGACTGTATCTGAGACTCAAAGGTGGAATTATTGAGGAGGGAGGTGTTCAATCTCCAAACCGTATGTCTGGTTATTTGGGAAGGGGATGCCAGCTTGATCGTGACTGGAGCATGGTCAGACCACGATATGGTTCCTATGTGGGAGGCAGTGATAGATTGTAGTAGATGCTTATCTGTTATAAATAGGTCAATTCGAGAGTAAGATTGGTGTGGTGGGGAGAAGTAGGTGTAGTCTCTCTCCATATCGTGCATGCACCTTCAGGAGTCATATAGATCCTCTCGTTTAAGAATAGTGGATAACGCTGAGGGCCTACATCTTGAGGGATTGGAAGTATCTAGTGTAGGGTCAATTACTTCATTGAAGTCTCCACAAATTATCAAGGTTGAAGATCTGTAAGGAGTCAGTTTGGCAAAGAGATTGGCATAGAATTTTTTTTGGGCTGTGTTGGGGCATAAATGTTAACTAAAGTGAGAGGGCGGTTATCAAACGTGGCTGATAGGATTAAGAATCTGCCATCCTCGTCACTTTCACAGTGGTGTAGTTAGAAATCTACTGCCACATTTATGGCAATCATTACCCCTCTCTTTTTTTAGGGGCATTCGCAAAGAAGCAGTGGGGATATTTTTTGTGATTACATTGGGGTTGTTTAAGTTTAGAAAAGTGTGTCTCTTGAACACAGATTATGTCTGCACGCTGTTGTAATGCTTCTTTCCATAGAAGGTTGCGTTTAAATGGCGAGTTTAGGCCTTTTACATTGAGGGACGTGATCGAGAGCTTCATGACAGCAGGGCGATTATGGGGGTCTGGGCAGAGGGGGAGAGACTTCACCTACCATTGATAGTGATAGTATAGTGATAGTGAGTAGTGTGAGTATAGTGATAGTGAGTATAGTTGATAGCTCCAAGTGTAACTCTTTGAAATAAAATTTTGTTTGGGTAAGGTTCATATTTATGCAATAGCTTAGCTCATATACATAATAATAAATAAATAAAAATAAAAATAATAAAATCATATATAGATTCACATGTCTTTATGCAATACTCTGTAAACTTGAAATATAGCTTATATTCTACATTAAAGTTCTCTTTATGATGAATAATTGTATACAATTACTTTACATTGTACTGATTTCTCCTCTCTTTATGTCATTTTTAGTTTTAATTAACGATGCCACACACAAAGTCTCCTGAAGAAGCTCCACTGAGCGAAACATGTTGAGAAAAGTGGTATCTGTATCATGAACTGTTACTGTATTTTATGACATTTTTGAAATTTTTGTAATTTCTGCACTGTACGTGGCCTTTATTAGGCTTTTTTAAAAATTGTTATAATAAAATTCCTTTTTTAATTAAATGTCAATTTGGATTAAATCTCTGAATACTGACACCTTTAAAGTCCCAAAGCTCTATGCCTTAAAGCCCATTTCTTCCTCATTAATGACTATTTGGGATGTGGTGTCATAAATGTTGGTCTAGCTTTGTTTCACTTTCTACCGTTGATAGTTGCGAAATACACAGACAGATAAATCAATGCCGTATGTGCTACAGGTAAATGACAAAAACTGATTAGTTACTAAAATACAAACAAACTGAAGTTCTGAAAAATAAATAAAACAGTTGCTGGGTAATCTGTATTGAGATCAAAAATCTGAGAAACGTGTGCTTAGCACAACTTTAAACCTGAGGGGTGTTGAGGAAAAGGGAAAGGTGTTTCGCCCAGGCTGGATATGAGTAAAGCTGGGGACCTGGGCTTAGACCAAGGCCATTTTTTTTGGATGTTTATTCGCTGCATTCTTGGAATCAGATGGCTTGTAGGAGGGAGTAGCTTGCTCCGCTTCTCTAGGAGCGATGGGGAGGAGACCCCAGTTGGTGAGCTTCTTGTAGCCATCCTTGGGAGTGAGAATAGGGACGATCTTTTGTTGGTGAGTAACCAGCAGCTTCGTAGGGAAGCCCCATCTATACACTATTTTTTTCTGTTGAAGAATAGAAGTAACAGGGGCAAAAGCTCTGCGCATTTCCATTGTGGCAGGAGACAGATCAGTGAACAGCTTAATATTAGCGTAGGGCCGGCAGGGGTTTCGAGGATCTGGCAGTGGAGAGAATTTGTTCCTTAACATGATAGAAATGTATATGCGCCAAAACATCTCTAGGGATGTCGTCTGAGAGGTGTGGCGGTTTAGCAATTTTGTGGGCCCGGTCAATTAATGTATCGCGGGCTTTGAGGTGTGGGAGTAAGGCGGAGATGAGTTGTTGCAAGTATGGTGTTATTTCGTTTGGTTTGACTGATTCTGGGATGCCTCTGAATTTGATATTGTTCTGCCTAGAGCGGTCTTCTAAATCCGCTAATTTCATTTTGATGTGGTGGATTTCTTCCATGTGGTGTTCATGCGCATCTAACAGTTCATTGAGCGCTTTAGAGCAATCCTGCAAATTTTCTTCCAGAGCATCTGTATGCTCTTCTATGCAGTCTACTCTCTCATGCATCTGGGATATTGATAATTGGAGCTCTCTATGTAAATCCTGCTGCAGTGTAAGAAGCATAGATTTCAGCATTGCTTCAGAGACAGTGTTGTCAATGACAGGGATAGTAGCCAGGGAGGAAGCATTTTGGGATCCATGTGTCCCTGCAACAACATGGGACCATTTTGCATGTGGCTCCTTGTTAGGGGAGTGTGCAGGGGAGGTAGCCAGCCTCTTACCGCTGTCAGGGTGAAGTCCTCCTTGTGATTCCTCTGGAGGGGGATGAGTGCCCATACTGTCCCTTTTGGAAGCTGTGGCTGGGTCTCCCT
Organism: Aquarana catesbeiana; assembly: GCF_042186555.1. NCBI lineage: Eukaryota > Metazoa > Chordata > Amphibia > Anura > Ranidae > Aquarana > Aquarana catesbeiana. Next base: position 94,508,954 of record NC_133334.1, on the reverse strand, counting down.
GAAGAGGCAGCAGGCTAGCACTCAGAATCTTTATGAGAGACATCGCTGTTACTGGCGTCTGCTCCATCTTGGATCCTCTGCATGGCGGCGGCCATCGGATAATAATCTGTCAAGCATCGGGGATTCGGCGGCTTGTATCGCCGCATCGACATGCCCTGGTGTGTCCTCCCCCACTTCGGTGGTGTAAGCTGCGGGGAGGAAGGTAGCTGATGGTTGCCGTTTTCCAGGCCGTGGCACTGGGCTCGGACTTCAGGCAGCCATCCTGGTCCGCAGCAGGTCCCGTCCCCAAAATCCGAGATGTTTTAATTCTTTAGGTATAAATTTTGAGGATAAGTTTTATTTTGACAAATGCCTGCCATTGGGCTGTTAAGTTTCTTGCTTTTATTTTGAAGCATTCTCAACCTTCATAGAATGGGTAATAAGTAAAGTAAAGTTGCAGATTCACAATTTTCTATACATTATCTGGACAATTTTTTTACATAGTTACATAGTTGGTGAGGTTGAAAAAAGATACAAATCCAAGTTTTTATTTATGGATCCAGCTGGTTCAAATGATTGTCTTTATTTATTACAATCATCTAGTTTGCAATCATTTTGGGATCCCTTTGGCAGAAGAGAAAATGTTTTTTCAAACGACATGCATCAAGTTTTTAGGTATAACATTGGACACAGTCGCTATGGAGTTTCAGATACCTAGTGAAAAAATCTAAAGGCTTATTCAGTTATTATTACTTTTTATCAGAAAAAGAAAGGTAACTTTAAAAGAAATGCAATCTCTTTTAGGCCAATTCGTTTTCGCATCCAGGGTTCTTCCAATGGGAAGAGTTTTTTCAAGGAGGCTATATGTGGCAATTTCTGGATTAAAGAATCCAACGGCACATATTAGATCTACATCTGATATGAAGGAAGATCTATTAGCACCCCTAATTTAATAATATATAATCCTTTTAGGTGTTCCTCCTTGAGCGTTTGGACCACCTATTTGGGGGCCTCTACTGCAAATCCCGTCTTTGGACTCGGGATATACTGCAATTGTAGTGTGTAAGTTTGGCCTGGATTGTTTAACTGTATTTTTGAGGTGGTGTTTGAGGTTTAGGGTGCAGATGCCGGCCTATAGTCAGGGGTGCTCCCGGGATTGCAGCCTAATTCTGGGTATGTGGGCTGTTTTTTCCTTGGGTGGTGAGCCGACCTGGGGCTCTTGACCTCTGTCCCCCCACAACACCGTGGAATGTTTTCTAGTGCACATTTTAACCATTAACCATTTTTTGTAGGCTTTCCCCCCTAGGTGGCTGAGACTAGTCTATTGGGACTCTTTTTGTACGCATTTGTTGAGTTCTTTACCCTTTTGGCCCCTATATGTGATGAAAGGCCTAGACAAGCTATGGGGATGATCTTTGGTGCGGGGGGGAGAACTTGTTCCAGACCAATTTATCTGACATGTAAGTTTATTCCAAGGTATTATTAGGTGTTAGTATATGCCATAATTAATGCTTTAATGTAATTGTTTATATTTATATTGTACTTTACAATTTCAGAGGTGGCTTTTGTCCCTGATGAAGAATTTTGTATGCACTTTTGAAACGTGTTGGACTTTTTCACTACTTATCATTCTTTGTTCTCTGATTGGATGCTTTTATGATTGTAGTAGGTTCTTTGCTACTTCTGTCTATTATTGTATAATGTCATTGTAATATTTTTACATATGGCCTTCTTATGGCCCTTTCCATAAGAATTTTATATAGTATGTATTAATAACATTATATTTTCTATTTTCTGTATATATTTTTTGTTTAAATTGCCTTAAAAATCTCGCTTTTGAGATTTTGTTAAATTGTTCAGGGATGATGGCAATTCACACCCCAAACCATGAGAGTCGTTCATTTTTCTAAATTCAACAGGGTGGACAATACACCTGCATCCTCATTGTGACTCTCCTGATCTGGGGTGGACCCCTACTGTATATAAGTTTATATTTTGAAATTTCAGGAATTGCCCTCTTCGGAGTGGTGTTTTCACTCAGTGGCCTCCTTGATGCATGGTTTTCTCTTGGGTCAAAATCTATATTTCTAAGTTATTTGTGTCTATCCTTTTTCTGCTCATAGTGATCGAAGATGGGAGATCTTCAGGGAGGAAATTGGGAGGAGCTTATATCGAACATTCAGACCAGTTATCAAGCCAAGCAACAGGTTAAATCTGATTTAACGTCTCTTTTCTTCAGCCTCACCAAAGTGCTGGAGAAAAAAATCTGCCTTACATTGGCATATACAGTCTCTAGAAAGATATATTCACGAAAATATCAATCCCGTAGGATTGAGAATTCAGATTTTTCCATCCTTGATCATATATCAAATGATCTTAAAATAAATTGGGAAACTAAACTTAATGATTGCTCTAGAAATTTGATGATGCTGTTGCAAAATGAATACAGACAACAACTGAATACTTTGGATACAGACACTGGTGCTTTATATGCCCGTTTGATTCCATTAAAGGCACAGGAGGATTATATAAATTTTGAAGTAGAACTAAGAGAACATTTACAAGAATTCAGTAAAAATATTCTCCAAAAGAAAGAAAGAAATATTGGAGAGATAAAAATGCCTATGGAGAAAATCGAGCATATAGATGGCACCAAGATAAGAATTTTAGAAATAAGTCCAAAAAGTTTACTAGGAATCAGGATACCAAGAATGAGTATAATTCTGATACACCATCTAATACTTCTTCTTCAGCCTCTTCTTGTGTAGATCGCCCTCCCTCTCTCTGAAAGAGAAAGGGCCCATTTGCCAAACAGCAGGATATGGAAGGGGAACTACAACAGGTTAACAAGAAATGAACCACGGAAACACAACAGACGCACACAACACGTGGTGTTAAAGGTAGAGGTTTTTCTCTGCACTCTCAGAGTAACAATGAAAACACTAAAGGGGTATATCCCGGTCAAGGTAAAACACCTAAAATTGGTAAAGATTTGGGAGCAATCCCAAAAACTCAAACTCAACTTGATGATTTTTTTAGACAAAATCTCCATGACCCAAGCACTAATGCCACAGAAAGAACAGGAACTCACTACAACAGAAATCACTCAGAAGGCAAATAAACATCATTAATTTGTCATCACATTCACTTACATTGGCAGAAAGTTAAGTGCTTTCCTTGGGGTTATCGTTTTGCCCCAATAAAAGCTTGGACAATTTTGAAACAGTGAAAGATATTAATCTTTTTGCTAGAAAATTGCCTTGGTAAGGCTAATTATACCTCTTACTAATGGCTTTATTACGAGTGGGATGCTTAGTAGTACCCCGTCTCTTAGCAACGTCTCCAAAACGAGGGTTGGCCATGAGGGAGGATTCTTCTCCTGCCATATGCGTCTCACTAGATAGCTGGGGACACGTGATCTATGTCATGTGATCGGGCTTCACTTCGCGCTAGATGCTGGGGCCAACCCTTTATTATGTCGTCATGACGCCGCGATCACTATGGCAACCCCAGAAAAAAAAGCAGGGTGTTTTACCTCCCACTTCCGAGCGGTGCATTCTGATTGGACGTTCGCCGCTCGTTTTTTTCAGCAAACAGGTGACAGTGATAAGGGGCTCTTTATAAATATGGACCGGACGTATGGGACTCCGTTACCGCTGAGGAAGCCCCGCTGGACGATACGCAGCTGCCTTATCGACTTATGTTATCACTGATGTCTTTACACCTATTATCCTAGCACTAGGTTGTATTGCCTCATATGTGAGTACCTGTCTTTTAAAATAAAGGAAAAGTTTTTAGCCATAGCCATGTGCACTATATTATCCTTTATATTTCATGTCACTACGGATGAAAAAATTTAAAGCTACTGAGTGCAGATTGTCATAAAGAGGTACCCGGCTTCCCATCCAAGATTCCATCCATAACCACCACTTGTGGTGAATGCATGTGTGACCCATCTGGTAGCTCAGGGGTCCATTGTATAAGGTGAGCAGTTTGGCTAGCAGGTGGTGGGAGCATGGATTAAGGAGCACTTCAGTGTTTGCATGAAGCACCCTTATCACCGCAGATGATTTGCCTTTCTACCACATCTACGTTTACTTTCTTCCTAACAGAAGATTTTATGGACTTTTGTCATGCATCTATAGTTTTAGTTTACAGATCATTTTACTAGCTCTGCACTGTCTTTTATTGTTGGGTGTCTATAGTATGCCTGTAAAGGAGCGTATCTTTCGAGTTTCGTGTTTAGAACAGTCTGACAGCAAAATGACATTTCAAAGGAAAAAAAAGTCATTTAAAACGACTCGCAGCTATTAATGAATTGTCGGTCCGACAATACACATAAAAGTTAATTGATAAAAACGGCACAGGATTTCCCCACAGGGGAACCCCGAACCAAAATTTAAAAAAATGGCATGGGGGTCCCCCTAAATTCCATACCAGGCCTTTCAGGTCTGGCATGGATATTAAGGGGAACCCCATGCCAAAATTTTTTAAAAAATGGTGTGGGGGTCCCCCTCAAAATCTATACCACACCCTTCAGGTCTGGTATGGATTTTAAGGGGAACTCCACGCCAAAGTTAAAAAAAAAATGGCGAGGGGTCCCCCCAAAAATCCATACCACACCCTTATCTGAACATACAACCTGGCAGGCCGCAGGAAAATAGGGGGGATGAGAGAGCGCCCCCCTCCAGAACCTGTACCAGGCCACATGCCCTCAATATTGGGAGGGTGCTTTGAGGTAGCCCCCAAAGCACCTTGTCCCCATGTTGATGAGGACAAGGGCCTCATCCCCACAACCCTTGGCCGGTGGTTGTGGGGGTCTGCGGGCAGGGGGCTTATCAGAATCTGGAAGCCCCCTTTAACAAGGGGACCCCCCTGTGTGAAATGGTAATAGGGTACAAAAGTGCCCCTACCATTTCACAAAAAAGTGTCAAAAATGCAAAAAATGACAAGAGACAGTTTTTGACAATTCCTTTATTTAAAGTCTTCTTCTTTCCATCTTCTTCGGGTCTTCTTCCTTCTTCCTTCCTTCTTCCTTCGGTTTCTTCCTCCATCTTCTTCCTCCGATCCTCTGCTTCTTGCTCCGGTGTTCTCGCCCGACATCTTCCTCTGCGGCGTCTTCTTCCCCGCTTGGTTCTTGGGTTGCTCCACATCCATGGGAGGCTCCCGCTGTGTGACGCTTCTCTTCTTCTGACACTTCTTATATAAAAGAGGGCGGGGCCACCCGGTGACCCCACCCCCCTCTGACGCACGGGGACTTGATGAGGACTTCCCTATGGCTTTCCCTGTGATGTCAGAGGGGGCGGGGTCACCCGGAAGAAGACCCGAAGAAGATGCAAAGAAGAAGACTTTAAATAAAGGAATTGTCAAAAACTGTCTTGTCATTTTTAACATTTTGACACTTTTTTTGTGAAATGGTAGGCGTACTTTTGTACCCCATTACCATTTCACATGGGGGGGTGGGATCTGGGGGTCCCCTTGTTAAAGGGGGCTTCCAGATTTCGATAAGCCCCCCGCAGACCCCCACAACCACCGGCCAAGGCCCTTGTCCTCATCAACATGGGGATAAGGTGCTTTCGGGGCTACCTCAAAGCACCCTCCCAATGTTGAGGGCCTGTGGCCTTTTACGGTTCGGGGGGGCGCTCCCTCATCCCCCCCTCTTTTCCTGCGGCCTGCCAGGTTGCATGCTCGGATAAGGGTCTGGTATGGATTTATGGGGGGACCCCACACCATTTTTCGTTTCAATTTTGGCGCGGGGTTCCCCTTAAAATCCATACCAGACCCTCCGGTCTAGTATGGATTTTAAGGGGGACCCCCACGCCATTTTTTTTTAAATTTTGGTTCGGGGGTTCCCCTGTGGGGAAATCCCATGCCGTTTTTATCAATTAACTCTTATGTGTATTGTTGGGCCGACAATTCATTAATAGCCGCCAGTAGTTTTAAATTACTTTTTTTCCTTTGAAATGTCATTTTGCTGTCAGACTGTTCTAAACACGGGAAACATGCACCCCTTTACAGGCATACTATAGACACCGGTACAAAAGAAGAAATAGACTCCTGCGCACAAGTGGTCAACCAGATGGATGGAAGGACGACACAGGCCTTGCTGCCCTCAAGGATGGGGAATCCTAACAAACAAAGAAATAAAAAGAGAGAGGGGCGCACCGGCCATGTGCATTATCTTTTGTAAAACATTTATTGAATAAAATGATAAAAGAAATTACTCACAAGCAGTAGTAAAATCTGGTGTCATAAAACTCGAGCAACAACAAGCAGCTTGGTGGTGATGATGAGCGAAGCCTTCCAAAGGTCTTAGAGGAACATGTAAGCTTCACTACTAGCTGACGCGTTTCGAAGGGCACGTCCCTTCTTCATCAGAGCTCAGCAGTGAACCCTCCTTCAACACTCCCTGTATATATATATAGTGTATGTGCCAAAAGGCCCAGTCAGTGGAATAGGGCGGACTTGTGGGGCCCCTCCCCCTTAAAGAATCCCTCCCTCATAGGCAACTCACTTGTGCAAGTGAATAGATGGTGATAAATGCTAAATAGATGAAAATAAAAAATGAAAATAAAAATAAAAATAAAAATAATAATAAAAATAAAATAAATAAAGTGAGATAAAATTAAAATTAAAATTAAAATTAAAATTAAATAAATTCAATGTAAAAGATTGAATAAAGAATAATACATAGTAAATAAATGTAAATAAGGAATTGAGAATGATGTAAGATATAAATGTATAATCTACAATCAAAAGGGCATCAATGTGGTTGAAAATGTCAACAAACCCCAGCAAAAGTAACCCAGAAGTACACATGACATACAGTGATAGCGGCACAATGTCCAGAGTGACACGGGGAAAGTGCACCTTTAGCAGGGGAAGTAGTCATTGTAGATAGCAGGCTAACTTAATGTAACAAGGCACTATACCTTCCATGCCCGATCCTGATCTCTGTGTGAGCGGCTCTGTGTATGAGAGCCGCTCGCCGATCGTTTCCGCGTGTTTTTTTATGTTGGAACGCACGCCAGTGTGCTTGCGTTCCAGACAGGAGGAAGAGGCAGTGCGCGTCACTTCCTCCGCGCCTGCTGTCGCTTGCGAGTGACGTAAGCGGCAATGAGTCGTTCGGCGCCATGTTACTGGGGGCAAACACTCAATGGAAAAGGGGCTGGCACAGCGCAGAATCAACCCGACGCCAGCCCAACCATAGGTCCGCCTCACTGACTGTAGCTGCGCTACCCATTGCCAAAAGTGTGACATACAAAAACTCTAGAGGTACTCATGAAGTAAAGGACGCCACTATCATACAGAAAATACACTATGCATAGTTCATTCTCTTGTATAGTGCAGAGAATGCACCTGAAGAGAAGTGGGAAAGTAAATAAAAACTAAATTATATCACACATAGCATTGAAACCATTGTCGATATTATACATATAAATGCACATACATATATATACACGCATATAATGTGTATAGATAAATCAAACATTAATTAATGTAGGTGCACATTCCATATGCCAATCAGCACATGTGCGTGCCCATATCACTGACATATCATGAACCAACCCCGGGTGAATGAGGAGGTTGTGTAAATCAAGGGAAATTAATATATATGTATATGTACACAGGGGTGGTATCGAAGGAGTGGACACATGTGGCACAAACAGTAGCTGGCATGATGACCGCTTGGCATTAGTATGCAGGTGATAATACTACTAATAAACCCCACAGGAGAGGGGGAGGGGGGGGGGGGGGGAACCGTGTAACCCTAGCATGGGCAAAATACCAAGCGGCCCCTTCCTCACCACTGTGTGCAACATATGCAGAGTGACAGACTTGTCACTAACAAAAGAATACCTTTATCATATTGATGCTAAACATATCACTACAGGTAACACAGCAATGATGTTATTATATTAGTAAAAATAGTAGAGAACTAAAAAACATGGATGTGACTACTTTTGAGAGTTGGGATCTCAAGATCAATGAACAGATGATGGCCTATGAAACTAGCCTTATCAGCAAAAAGTCAGGGAAGTTTGAGCGAGACAGGTTGGACTACCTCAACAATAGGGAGTTCAGCTGGAAGAAACCCAGGCTTCCTGCCGATAAGGTCAAAGGTCTAATTAATTCCAATAATAGGCCCGACAAGAGTAACAATACTAATACCAACAAAAACAAAAACAAAAACAAAAATTATAAAATCAATAGAAATAATCACATCAATAAAGGGCTCATACATCCCACCATTTCATCTCAGGATGTACATCCATCCCAGCCTCAGCGTACTGGGTACACTGATGACCCTAGTCACACCAAGAATGGTAAACTACACAGTAAGACTAATAAACATTCGCTCATTAAGAGCAACCTAAATGTACACAACAGACGTCAACCATCCACTAGGGATTGCACAAATGGGAATAAAGACTCCCATTCAGCTTCATTTTCCAACCTAGCTGGCCCTTCGACAGCGGAAGGTCCAGACATTAGACCTACCAACCCCTCACCTCTTGGGAGAGAGTATCCTGTTACTTGTGCAGTCGCACCACCGCCCCCTACTAGTAGGCCTGGGGTCACCCCTTTAGCTATTGACTGTGGGATAGTGTTTGATCCGTCCTTAACCACTCATAATCCCTTCACTATTCTAGAAAATCTAGAATCTGACCTCAACAGTGGTAGCATAGCAAATGTTACACCCCCATTGACTTTTTTAGAAATGGAAGTTGCAAGAATGGAGGGGCCTGCAACGGAGAACGAGATCTTGTACCCTCCGTTACATGTTCTGTCAACAACAAAAAAGTCAAGGAAACGGGAGGAGGAACAAGAAGGGGTAGAAGAGGAGGAAAGGGGCATAAAAAGAGGCAGAGTTTAAAGTGCACTCATGCCACTATTAAAATTTATAATTTGTCTAGTTCCGTGTTTACTGATGCTGAGCTAGATTTGCTTAGAAAAGGTCTCAACTATGCTCCTCCTAGCGTTCCCAATTTATTTGAGCTATTTGTCGATCTCAATAAGTATATACGTAAACTTACCCTCCAACGGTATTACTTATTGAAGGACAATGGCAAGACCTCTGGAACTATGAATAAGATCGCTGAGTCATCACCCTGTTCCTCTACGAGCAGGGATATAGAAGATGACTCTGCCCTGGATATCTTGGAGGAACTATATGCAGAGGCAGAGCATAACGAGCTACCACCATCCCTCCATAAGCATCCTAGCGATACAGCCATAGTCCACACCTCCTTTGCACCTAAATCCTCATTCTTCCCACATTGGGCCAAAGGCAAATACATATCGACCTTTTATGATGTGGTCTTTGAATCTTTTAAAACAAGATTTCATAACACCAATACCAAAGGTAATAAATTCAACAAACATCTTGATCCGCTGGGGCTATCTGTCAATAGCCTTAAACAGAATCAAGATGTCATCATTCGGAAAGCCGACAAGGGCGGTAGCCTGGTCATCCAGAATAGAGAGGACTATATTGCCGAAGCAAGGAGACTATTGGGGGATACGGATACCTATGTCAGACTTAATAGAGATCCCAGTATTGAATACACGAAAGATCTGAAACTACTCCTAGACAAGGCCCTACTGGATGGGGTCCTTACCAAAAGCGAGTATCACTTCCTCTACAACAGACATGCTTTAACCCCACATTTCTATCATATACCTAAGGTGCATAAGAGTGAGGTCAATCCTCCGGGTAGGCCTATTATTGCAGGTATTGATAGTATTACAAGCAATGTGGGGTGCTATGTCGATCATTTCTTGCAGGGAATAGTGACCAGCCTTCCATCTTTCGTCAGGGATTCGAGCCATATGCTGGAAATACTGTCCCATTATGTTTGGCAACCTAGGTACAAATGGCTTTCCCTAGATGTAGCCTCGCTCTATACATCTATTGACCACATCTATGGCCTTAGGGCGGTCAATCACTACCTGTCCAAAGAGGGTGCACTCAATTCAGTGCAGGCTAAATTTGTACTCGACTGTGTTGAATACTCCCTCACGCACAACCACTTTTCTTTTCTTGGAGAGCACTATTTGCAGAAGAAGGGCACTGCTATGGGGGCCAGGTTCGCCCCAAGCTATGCTAACATCTTCATGGGTTATTGGGAAGAACAGTTCATTTGGAACAATAACCCATATGGGGCGAACCTGGTCCTCTACTCTAGATATATTGATGACATCCTTATCATTTGGGATGGGTCTGATCAGGAATTAAATCACTTCCTTGACCACTGCAGAGAGAACCCTTTCGGGATCAGTTTCACTCATGTCATCAGTAGTGAGAGCCTTGTCTTTTTGGATCTTGAACTTAGGAGTGATTTTGATGGTAATATCCTCTCTAGAACACATTTTAAACCCAGTGGTGGTAACTCCTTCTTGCATGCTGATAGCAACCACCATCCTAGATGGATCAGAAATGTCCCGTTTGGACAGTTCTGCCGCCTGAAGCGTACTTGCACTAAGAAAAGTGACTACTTAGAGCAGAGCAAGGTCCTTCGTAATAAGTTCTTAGACAAGGGATATGATCCCACCCTCATTGAGACTGCCTTCAATAAATATGCTCTTTTGTATGATGAAACTGCGATATATGATCCACCATCTGGTCCCACCATCAACCAGGACACCATACAAACCCGGTTTTCCACACAATACACCAACAAAGCCTTTGAAATACAAAGTATTTTACGGAAAAGCTGGAGTATTTTAAAGCGTGATCCAGTGCTAAGTGAGTACCTTTCTGATGGACCAAATATAGTATATAGGAAACCACGAGACCTGAGAGGCCTTATAGCCCCTAGTATGGTGAGAGAACCCATAAATAGGTCTACAAACGCATGGTCAACTATTTTTGACCAAAAGGGCAGCTACAAATGCAGTGTCAAGAACTGTGGCACATGTCAATACATGTGGCACAGAAAAAAGACAGTCACTGGCAGAGATGGGAGGATCCACCATTTGAAGCAGTTCATCAACTGCGGGACGGACTACGTAGTCTATGGCATTCTTTGCCCATGCGGTCGCCTTTATGTTGGCCGCACTTCCCGCCCCATGAGAGTACGCATTGGTGAACACAAATGTGACATCACGAATACACGGGTTAAGTATCCAGTCCCCCGGCATTTTCAGGAAGTTCATCAAGGTGATCCGTCAGGTATGAAAGTATTTGGGATAGAGTCCATTGGAGGTAGCCTCGATAGGGGTAGAAGACACCAAAGGCTTTGCAAACGCGAAGCCTATTGGATCTTCACCCTCGGGAGTATGACCCCCGGGGGCTTGAATGAGGACCCTGAGGTCCATAAAATCACGTGATTCCGCAGTGCCCACCCATGATGCTACCATATGCCACTGCCATTCTCTCCACACACACTCATACATACACACCTTTCTGTGCCCCTTCTGTTTCTGAGATTAGGTCGGCTTTGTCTGTTGGTATCTACTAGGTTTTGTAACCAGTGTATTATATTACTCATGTTCTAGTGATCTATGAGTAGTGTACTACCATTAGTGTTTTTTAGTTCTCTACTATTTTTACTAATATAATAACATCATTGCTGTGTTACCTGTAGTGATATGTTTAGCATCAATATGATAAAGGTATTCTTTTGTTAGTGACAAGTCTGTCACTCTGCATATGTTGCACACAGTGGTGAGGAAGGTGCCGCTTGGTATTTTGCCCATGCTAGGGTTACACGGTTCCCCCCCCCCCCCCCCCCCCCCTCCCCCTCTCCTGTGGGGTTTATTAGTAGTATTATCACCTGCATACTAATGCCAAGCGGTCATCATGCCAGCTACTGTTTGTGCCACATGTGTCCACTCCTTCGATACCACCCCTGTGTACATATACATATATATTAATTTCCCTTGATTTACACAACCTCCTCATTCACCCGGGGTTGGTTCATGATATGTCAGTGATATGGGCACGCACATGTGCTGATTGGCATATGGAATGTGCACCTACATTAATTAATGTTTGATTTATCTATACACATTATATGCGTGTATATATATGTATGTGCATTTATATGTATAATATCGACAATGGTTTCAATGCTATGTGTGATATAATTTAGTTTTTATTTACTTTCCCACTTCTCTTCAGGTGCATTCTCTGCACTATACAAGAGAATGAACTATGCATAGTGTATTTTCTGTATGATAGTGGCGTCCTTTACTTCATGAGTACCTCTAGAGTTTTTGTATGTCACACTTTTGGCAATGGGTAGCGCAGCTACAGTCAGTGAGGCGGACCTATGGTTGGGCTGGCGTCGGGTTGATTCTGCGCTGTGCCAGCCCCTTTTCCATTGAGTGTTTGCCCCCAGTAACATGGCGCCGAACGACTCATTGCCGCTTACGTCACTCGCAAGCGACAGCAGGCGCGGAGGAAGTGACGCGCACTGCCTCTTCCTCCTGTCTGGAACGCAAGCACACTGGCGTGCGTTCCAACATAAAAAAACACGCGGAAACGATCGGCGAGCGGCTCTCATACACAGAGCCGCTCACACAGAGATCAGGATCGGGCATGGAAGGTACAGTGCCTTGTTACATTAAGTTAGCCTGCTATCTACAATGACTACTTCCCCTGCTAAAGGTGCACTTTCCCCGTGTCACTCTGGACATTGTGCCGCTATCACTGTATGTCATGTGTACTTCTGGGTTACTTTTGCTGGGGTTTGTTGACATTTTCAACCACATTGATGCCCTTTTGATTGTAGATTATACATTTATATCTTACATCATTCTCAATTCCTTATTTACATTTATTTACTATGTATTATTCTTTATTCAATCTTTTACATTGAATTTATTTAATTTTAATTTTAATTTTAATTTTAATTTTAATTTTATCTCACTTTATTTATTTTATTTTTATTATTATTTTTATTTTTATTTTTATTTTCATTTTTTATTTTCATCTATTTAGCATTTATCACCATCTATTCACTTGCACAAGTGAGTTGCCTATGAGGGAGGGATTCTTTAAGGGGGAGGGGCCCCACAAGTCCGCCCTATTCCACTGACTGGGCCTTTTGGCACATACACTATATATATATACAGGGAGTGTTGAAGGAGGGTTCACTGCTGAGCTCTGAGGAAGAAGGGACGTGCCCTTCGAAACGCGTCAGCTAGTAGTGAAGCTTACATGTTCCTCTAAGACCTTTGGAAGGCTTCGCTCATCATCACCACCAAGCTGCTTGTTGTTGCTCGAGTTTTATGACACCAGATTTTACTACTGCTTGTGAGTAATTTCTTTTATCATTTTATTCAATAAATGTTTTACAAAAGATAATGCACATGGCCGGTGCGCCCCTCTCTCTTTTTATTTCTTTATACTATAGACACCCCCCAGGTACGAAATTTAAAGGAATATTAAACTTTTATTGTTTCACTTTAAGCATTATTACAATCACTGCTCCCGAAAGAACGGCCGTTTTAAAAAAAATTTTTTGCATTGATACATGTTGTATTTTTTAAAATAATATTTTAAAATAATATTTTAATATAATATTTTTTAAATATTTTGGTTCTTTGATCAATCTCTTAAGATTAAGCAATATATCTGCTACTCTACGTTTTAGATCCACTTCACCATAATATTTTTACATATGTTGTTTGTAATACGCATTTATTTAATTATTTACTTACATATATTTTTATACATTTTTATATGCATTTCTTGTCTCCCACAATATAGTTCACACTAATGGGGTGGGCTTATTTAATGATGACTAATGGAGGTGTTTATCCCGTATATATTTTAATATTATAATAACAAACATGATTTTTAATGGGGCAACATTCACATCATAATAAGGTTTATGTTTTTTACTGTAGTAACGCTTCCAAGGAGGGAAATCATATGTATTTATTTCAATATGGTTTATATTAAATATATGTCAAGTTAATTAGTAGCATTGTTACCCTAGATTGTATTTATGATTGTGTCATATTATTGGGATGCGGAGGGGTATGCTGTTTTCTCCTGAGCTCCGTCCTGGATTAGTAAGGGTACAGCCTTTAATGGGTCTTTAGATGTTTAGCAATCTGACAAACACAGCGTCCTTCGTTATAGGTTGTTTTTAGCTATACACATGAGATAGAGAAGTGTAGCCCATGATTAACTAGTCTGCGATCTCAGGAAAAATGGCCGCTGGGAGAGTACTTAAGCTACAGAGCACCCGTCCAATCATATCCCCCTGATGAAGACACGTGACTCCCTGTGTCGAACACGCGTAGGAGAGGGGCCAGGACAGAGTGAGCAGCATACAGCTGGGCTGGGAGAAGCGTATACCCCGCGGCAGACCGATCAGCGTTTTCATACAGCTTTTTATTGTTTGGTGCACAGTAGCACCAAGAGAATGTGAGTACCCCTTTGTGGGAAGTTGTCTTTTTTGAATAAATATCGTTTAATAGTATTACGCTATGTAGTCTCTCTTCATTTTTCATGATTGGATGTCTATGGAGCCTCATTGACCTAAAGTGGAAATCGTATCTAGCTTACCATGCATAGCCCAAGGGGTGGCTACACAGCGTGATTTGACACAAGTTAATCACTGTGTCACACGCTCTAAGGTGAGCGCAATCACTTTGGGGGGGCACTAAGGCACATCACGGTTGTCTGTGACACTGGAATTCAGCACATTGGAGGATTTGGACATTTATTGGTTTCTACGGATACGGATGCACATTTAATTTGGATATTTTGGACACTAATATAAGGATTTCACCAATAGAGATCTCATCAATTGTGTTTTAGGACGCACTGTGCACTTATATACAATTTGATTTAATATTTAAACAGATACTGGCATGTTGCACTTTATATGAGTTATTGCATGTTTTCAATTTGTCACTGGATTTTGATATTCAGTATATGCACAAGTATATATGTTTTAACACTATTATAGGTACATGTATGCACATTGCACTTAAAATTGTTCATATATATGTATATTGTATGCACATTGCACGTGAGAAGTAGTGTGTATAAATATGTTTTTGATGCTTTATTTTTTATTTCTCAAATGATTGTGGGTATTACCCCTTATGGTATATAATCAAGCGCAGCGCAATTTTTTATTTATATTCTTTGCACGGTTATGAGTACGTGAACTGCGTTTGCTGCTAGATATTTATTTCTACTAGTATTATTCTTTAACTATCTGCACACTGAGCATTGGATTATTGTGACTCGCAAGATTTCTACCTTTTGTTTGGATTGAGGGTTTCCCCATCTTTGCCCCCCACCACTCTTAGGCTATTGTTTATCCCCCTTCCAGCGGTTTGAAGCATTCAGGGAATTTCTTTTCCCTGGGAGCTCCAACTGTTGAACATGTAATTTAGTGCCATTGTTTTCACCTTGTGCAGAGTCATTCAATGTATGACCTCTGCACGCTGTGCCATGAGCATTTCCCCCCTTTCATCAGTTTACGGCGTTATTCCTCGATTTGGGCCCATTCCATCCCCGTGCAATGTGCGCATGCATGATCTCCACCTCTAGATGTGGAGTAACACATTGCGTGCGGCCACTTCCGGGTCCATATAATCTTCAGGCTCAGATGACGCAGCCGCGTCCCACACCATGACGCAACAGCGTCATATGGTTTGCCATGGTTGGGTCTTTTCCCCAGAGATGTTGATCGCGTCACTCAGCTGCGCCCTAGTCACATGATGCCACCGTACATGTGGTTTTGCTTTCCCACCTTGGCCCATTGTTTGGATTGCTTTGGGAGTTGACGTCACAGCTGTGCTGGTCATCATCTCTCGGCGCCAAACTCTACATCTTCCTAGGGGGATATATAAGGAGGATGCCAGGGGCCATAAGGGCGTCATTTTTCCTCTCCCACTTGTTGGTGGGAACTTTTTCCATTTGTAGTCCCACTCTTGCTTCCAGGGGGATATTGCCGTGTCTTTTGTTGGTTACCAGTTTTGGCAATCCAGGGTCCAGTTTTGGACCAGGTTAACTGATTCCTTATTGGTAATTTTTTTCCATATGTGTTGTTAAGATGTGTTCCCCTTGGGGTGCGGGTTCTGGTCCCATTGATTGTGGATGCTTACTTAGATGCAGCTATCCTTGGTGATTTGGCTGCTGTCTGTGGATGGTGTCCTTACCAGTGAGATTTTTCTCATTTACCATGGGGGACACAGCTGATTTGTTCATGTGCACCCCTAATATAATAATATATAATCCTTTAAGGTGTTCCTCCTTGAGTGTTTGGACCACCTATTTGGGGGCCTCTACTGCAAATTCCGTCTTTGGACTTGGGATATACTGCAATTGTAGTGTGTAAGTTTGGCCCAGATTGTGTAACATTATTTTTGAGGTGGTGTTTGTGGTTTAGGGTGCAGATGCCTATGGTCAGGGGTGCTCCCGGGATTGCAGCCTACTTCTGGGTATGTGGGCTGTTTTTTCCTTGGGTGGTGTCCCGACTTGGGGCTCTTGACCTCTGTCCCCCCACAACACCGTGGAATTTTTTCTAGTGCACATTTTAACCATTAACCATTTTTTTGTAGGCTTTCCCCCTATATATTTTTTGTTTAAATTGCCTTAAAAATCCCACTTTCGAGGTTTTCTTTTGTTAAATTGTTCAGGGATGATGGCAATTCACACTCCAAACCAAGCTTTGTGACAGTAAGATTTTATTACTGACAGCAAATTCTGCCTAGCAACTGACGCAGCTGGCTTGGCTGGATTTGGGTCAATTTGGAGAAACCATTGGTGCACATCCACTTGGCCATCTAGATGGGTATCTCATGGGTTTTGCAAAAATATAGTACTGCTGGAATTGTTCCCTATTTTAGTTTCCATA
Organism: Aquarana catesbeiana; assembly: GCF_042186555.1. Lineage (NCBI taxonomy): Eukaryota > Metazoa > Chordata > Amphibia > Anura > Ranidae > Aquarana > Aquarana catesbeiana. The sequence continues at coordinate 94,492,140 of NC_133334.1, read as the reverse complement.
GAGGTCTGGGGTTCTTATTTTTCTAATAAGAGGTTATTAGTTAGTATAGATAATAAAGGAGTGGCATTCGCAGTCAATTGTCTTTCATCCAAGTCTCCTCAGGTGGTTTCATGTTTACGTTATTTGGTCTTTCTGTGCTTGAACATGAACATACGGATAAAGGCTAAATATATTCCAGGTAAGACTAACGTAATAGCTGATGCTCTCTCTCGCCTGCAGATGGACCATTTTTTCTCGGTAATGCCAGAGACGGATCTAGTCGGGGCATCTTGCCCTTCCCATTTATGGGATCTGATTTAATTTTCAGAGCATTAAACAATCTGTGGCTGATTCCACCTGGAAAAATTACACTTATGCATGGCTACTGTGGGTGACCTTTTTGTCTTCCCTCCAAGATAATACATATTCAGAGCATCTTGTGCTTTTATTTCTTCAATATGTAATGGAAATGAAATATTCATGGTCGCATATTAGTAACATTTTATCTGGCATTTCCTTTTTCCTACGCCTTTATAGCCTGCCTTCAGTAAGACAGGCTCTAAAGGGATATACAAAGGCAAACTTGTGAAAGGATAATACATTCCTAATTACCCCAGCTATTTTAGCACAACTTTGTGTTGCTACATTTATGATTTGCTTGTCTAGGTATGAGGCCATTCTTTTTAATTCAGTTTTTTTCAATGGCTTTTTATGCCACATTCAGAGTTTCTGGAATTTTACCTCCGCCAAAGGCTAGTAAGTCGGGTATCTTATTATCAAATATTTTATTACTTGGGGATTTTTCTACAATTTAGTAAGACTGATGCTTTAGGTATGGGATCCTGGATAACATTACAAAAGAGTCAGGATGAAAATATTTGCCCAGGTAAAACTTTACGATCATATATTTGCTTAAGGCCGGATATTTCAAATGTATTGTTTAGTCGAAGTGACGGTTCACCGTTGACTATTTATCAATTTTCAGTTGTTTTAAAAAAATGCTTGACACAGTCATCTCAGCATAACAACTCATTCTTTTCGAATTGGTGCAACTACTGAAGCTGCTCAGATTGGTTTAGAAGAAAAAGCCACTAAGGCTGGGTTCACACATGTGCGGTGCAAATTCCAGCTCCCTTTTCTCTGCGAAGAGAAAAAAACGCTGTTCAGCGGTTCCTCTCCATTGTAGCTGCGGATCAGTGAGCAGGAAGAGGGGGGAGAGGGGGAGGTGTAGTGAGGAGAAGGAGAGAATTTGTGTTCAGAACGGAATGCATCTGCGAGTCAGATGCGTTCCCATAGAAGATAATGTGCTTGTAATTTGCACCGCAATGCCCAGAAAACGCACACTTTTTTTGGGCAATGTGCAGTGCAAATGTAATGCACATATGTGAACCAGATGCATTCAAATGAATGTATTTTAAAATGTCCTGCGAATTGGATGTGGTGTAAGCCACATCTAATTCACATAGATGTGAACGAGGCCTAAAAAAAATAGGAAGATGGAGTTCAAACAGATTTAAATTGTATATTCGTCCTTATTAATTCACTGTTCTAATTCAGGTAATCATCGTACAGTGTGGATCTTCGGCCATTCGTATATTTTTTTGGCGCAGAAAAGAGCAGCTGCTAGAATTTATTTGGAGAATTTGGGCCTGGATCCTTCTTCTTTTCGCATTTATTGGCATGGGAATAAGGGTATGGTTTGAGAATAGTTAGTTTTTAAGTTGGACAGACTTTATGCCATTTTTCCTACTCCAGATATATTTATAGTTCACTTTGGTGGGAATGATATTGGAAAAATTAAGGCATTTGAGTTAAAGAAAGGAGACATTTAAGTTCTTTAGGGTAGCGTCTCCAAATACAATCTTAGTGTTTTTCAGAAATTATACCAAGATTGAGATGGTTAGAGTCTGTTATATTCAAGCCAATTGAGTAAGTGCATAAGAGAGTGAATAAAGCTTTGAAAAAAATTCTTGTTCCGAATTTGGGAATCTCATATTGTCATCATGAGCTTGAAGGAGGATTGCAAGGTTTGTATAGACATGATGGAATCCACCTGTCAGACGTAGGTTTGGAGGAATGTAAGGAAATGGTAAAGATAAATGCTGAGTCAGCTCGAGTGAGTGGCTGGGCTGAGTATGGTTTATTTCTGAGTAAGTTTGATGAAAATATTATCTGAAGTGAATAAAGATGATGTTTTAATTAAATATTTTGTTTAAGCCAATAAACCAGGCCGTGGCCAATTTTAATCCAATACTTGGGTGTTGGTTGTTTTCTTGACATTTGCCTGGTGCCTGCGATCCCATAGCGGTGATCAGGAACATTGTAACTGGTGTGGTGGTGATCAGGGACACTGTAACTGATGTGGTGGTGATTACAGAAAATATGACTGGTATGGTGGTAATGAGGATCACTGCGACTGGTGTGACAGTGATTAGGGGCACTGTAAGGCATGGCGGTGATTAGGGACAGTTATGTAAAAAAAAATGTATATATTTTTTACATTTTTAGAGTAGTGCAGTGTCGCCATATTGATATTGCACTACTCTGGGAGGATGACTGGGATTTTGTTTTCTTTACACTATGGTTGTTTATTACAGTGATCGTTACTGTAAAAATAATAGTTTTAACTGTCATAAATGGCTTTCAAGACTCATTGTTTACTATTGTGATTGCTGTGATTGGCTACTGCTATCACATGATTGATTACAGCGATCACATAGAACCTAGGCTAATTACAGCAGCCCGTGAGATCAGTGATCTGTTGTGTCTGGTGGACAGAGCTGCCATAGATCACGCTGCTGCTCAGCCCAGGGGACACCACTGTACATTCTCCCGGAACTGGAGAGCACCCGGGTGGGCAGTGGTTAAACAAGAACAACTTAATATTAAACACTAGGTAACTTAGTTTACTCACAATTACCTATCTAGGCAGAGAGGGTTTAATGGCTGTAGGTGACCAGGTCATGTAAAAAAATGTAAAAAAAAATGTATATATTTTTTACATTTTTAGAGTAGTGCAGTGTCGCCATATTGATATTGTACTACTCTGGGAGGATGACTGGGATTTTGTTTTCTTTACACTATGGTTGTTTATTACAGTGATCGTTACTGTAAAAATAATAGTTTTAACTGTCATAAATGGCTTTCATGACTCATTGTTTACTATTGTGATTGCTGTGATTGGCTACTGCTATCACATGATTGATTACAGCGATCACATAGAACCTAGGCTAATCACAGCAGCCCATGAGATCAGTGATCTGTTGTGTCTGGTGGACAGAGCTGCCATAGATCACGCTGCTGCTCAGCCCAGGGGACACCACTGTACATTCTCCCGGAACTGGAGAGCACCCGGGTGGGCAGTGGTTAAACAAGAACAACTTAATATTAAACACTAGGTAACTTAGTTTACTCACAATTACCTATCTAGGCAGAGAGGGTTTAATGGCTGTAGGTGACCAGGTCACTGTAGACAACAGCAAGGACCAACCGGGGTGTAAACTATGTGTCTCTTGTGGATTGGAGCAATGAAGAGAAAAAGTTACCTCATACTGAGGAAAATAGGAGGGAACAGAGTAGGGAGTGTGTGGCAATAATTTCTCAGTGTATTAACTCTTTCCACAGAGATCAACGGAATACGGACATGGCAACAGTGAAAGATACTATATAGGCAGTGCCACAGCTTTGAACCTGGAAAGCGCTCCGTAGCTAAGTAACGCATGTGGATATTTACTAAAACTGGTGCACATGGAATGTGGTGCAGCTGTGCATAGAATCAGCTTCTAGGATTTATTGTCAAAAATTTACTGAACAAAATGAAGTTAATCGGTTACTATGCACATCTGCACCAGATTCTGTGTGCACCAGTTTTAGTTTTCTCTCCCTCACAGTACCTAAAGGATAGTGCCACTGACAGAGCCCAGCACCCAATTTACATTCCAGGGTATGCCCTCTGTGGGGTCCAGTACGGCCTCCTAGGTGGCACAGACCATTAGCCGATCCAGATAACTGCATAGTGTTCTGAGCTCAGAAATGCACAGATAAAGTCTTGGTTGAAGAAAAATCTTGCAAAATTAAAAATAATGAAAAAAAAAAAAAAGGAAAACTTTTCTTCATAGATTTTAATAATAATAACGCACATGTAAAAACTGGGCCTCTATATACAGATACTTTTAGATGGGTAATGGGTAACAAAAGAAATGACATGGGTCAAGTTAATCTTACTGTAAATGCCAGTCACAAATGAAAATTTAGCATGAAAATGCTACACATTATCGAATATCCACCCTGGCCTGACCTGGCCTGGTGGATGTGGGGTCTGTGGGAAAGAGTGCTTATCACAATCTGGAAGCCCCACAGAAAAATATGCAAACAGTAAATAAAAACAAAATCCTTTATTAAAAAAGTCACGTTGTGTAACGCATTGTCATCACATCGTCCAATGATGTAGATCCACATCAATCACAATGAATCCACAGAAAAAATTATTTGGCCTGCTCCTGATGTATGTTTCATCAGACCCTGCAGCTAAAAGTAAAGAAAATGGTGGAGGATCCTGGGTGACATCATTGACCAAATTGGCCATATTTGGTCATTGATGACATGCTGGATCCTCCACTACTTTGTTGACATTTGGCTGTCGGTTTGGGAAATGTAATTCACAGTGATGAGTAACATATGGGGGGAGTGGATATCTGAGGGGCCTCACTTATTTCAAAGTGGGTTAAAAGATTCTGAAAAGTCTTCCTCATCCCTCTTCCACCACAGACCCCCACATCCACTGGTCCAAGGTTGGCATTCTAAACCGAAGATTTAATTTCACTTTTTTTAATCCTGGAGACACCACAGGAAACTAAAGAACATTTCTCTAAAGAGAATATACTTTCCATAAAGAGTTATCATAAACATCCTCCTTGAAGGATTTTCCCTCACCTCTTGTCTGTTGAAAACTCAAAATAATTGTTTTTTTCTCTCACTGTCTGTCTCAGTGACAATGGTCCCCAAGACATATAGAAGAGTGAATTTTCCCAATGGGGATGTAGACAGCAATAAAAATGTGACAGAGTCTGTGTCCTGCTCTATCCAAAACTAGAGAAAGGCCCATGGAGACCGAGCCTAGAAGATTAAACTACAGAATATACTGTACAAATGTATATTATTATTTAATTAACTCATTATCCTAAGCTTTAAAATTTGTTTATTTGTAATTAAATTTCACTACAATTATGCCATCCAAATGGGCTTGATCTACAACTCTAAAGCGTGTTCATACAATCATGCTGTAAATCTGATTATTTTATAAAGTTTTACCTTCTGGGCAATAGCAGCCAGTGATACACTTCTCAATACAAACGCCGACGTCCTGATTGCTACATGTTTTTTCACAAGGTGATCCACATTCTCTATATTCCCTGTTTGATGGACATTGTATTCCTGAAAAGAGAGAGTAAGAGAGGTATGTTGGTGCACCTTTCATAATACTGTATATTCTCTGCTCCTCAAAAGTGCAGCAACGCACAATGCGATAATGTGACTTACAAGGTCATTATCAGATGTCTGCGTTGCATCATGAAAAGCAGGCTTTATAAAAAAAAAAATTCTTAAAATGACTTTTAATAAATTCTAAATGTTAAATTTATTGTTTTATGCATTTATGAGAGGCACCAATCTCAGCCCCTTTTTACTGCCATATCAATTTTTTTTTTGGCACACATGCAAAATAGTATACTTTTTACATCAACATTTATTTAAAAACCCCAAACCATGTCAGTTGCCTGAAAGCAGAATACATTTACAATAAAATTAGGGAAGTTACAACATTTTATGTTGCACAATATTTCAGCAACTGTTATTAAATCTATATTTTAAGTAAAGAAATGCACTAAAATGTATTTTAGTGCATACGAATAATAAACACAATACAGTGTATTTCAAAAGGGATGGTGAAAAAGTAAAGATGCTTTATTCATAACGTAAGGAACCTAACACAACTGTAATTACATGAAAAGACACATTAAATGTCCAAGTTTTACCTCTGCACTACAAATGTTTGATGAGAGCCCCGTCGTTGACACGACAGATGTCAAGACGGTACTTCAGTTCTATCCAGACTTATTCCAGCATGTCCTCAGGTATTGACTCCATTGCTTCTGTGATGCATCGTCTCAGGTCGTTCAGGTCCTGTGGCATGGGGGGGGGACATATACCAAGTCCTCGGTGTACCCCCATAAAAAGGTGTCATAGGGTGTTAGGTCTGGTGATTGCAGAGGCCAGAGCAACATTGCTGAATTGTTTTTTCCTGCACGGCCGATCCAACATTCTGGTAGGGTATCATTCTGGTATCGGTGAACATCCAAGTGGAAATGAGGAGGAGCGCCATCCTGCTGAAAGATTAGGATGGGCAGATCTTCCTCCATCTGTGGCAATAGCTGTTCTGTAATCATGTCCAGGTAGAAGCTGCTAGTGACAGTATCTTCATCAAAAACGGCAATGGTAAACCTCAATTATCTGTAGTGTCATGGACGGGGCTCACATTGAACATTTGTAGAGCAAAGGTAAAACTTGGACGGTCAATCTGTCTTTTCATGTTAATTCTGTTGTGTTATGAATAAATCAGCTTAAATTGTGCACCATCCAATGTATAATACAGTTTATGTAATACATGTGTGTGTGTCTGGATTCTTTTTTAATTATATCTACAGTATATTTTTTTCTTAACTTTATTCTTATCACAATTACCTGTATGATAGTACACTGGATATTATAATTCAGCTAGCAGGCTAGAAGAAAGAGGTGACATAAAAAGCTGCAAAGTTGAAGCAAACAAACTGTAATAACTGGCAGAAGGAACCTCAACCTGCCAAAAAAAATTGTAATTCTGCTTAACAGGTTCTGTGATTCAGACACCCTTGTTAGACATTACAGCCAAGCATCTTTCTATGTCAGCTCAATCTAGTCAGTAGATGGGTGATCCAGGAAGGTATACATGTGAAACCAAGAAGTAAGTAGAGCGATTGTTTTGGCTGTGCAGTGTAGCAAGATTATGAGAGTCAAAGAAATGGCTTAACAGAATTATAACTTTTGCAAGTAAAATAATTAAAGTTGAACTAAAGGCAAAATGTTTTTTTTTTTTTTCATTTTGGATACAGTATGGTTATAACCAGTGTTAATTTTGGCAGCAAATTTCAATTTGGTTTTAGTCTTATGCCCCGTACACACGGTTGGATTTTCCGAAAATGTGTGATAGGACCTTGTTGTCGGAAATTCCGACCGTGTGTAGGCTCCATCACACATTTTCCATCGGATTTTCCGACACACAAAGTTTGAGAGCAGGATATAAAATTTTCCGACAACAAAATCCGTTGTCGGAAATTCCAATCGTGTGTACACAAATCTGACAGACAAAGTGCCAGGCATGCTCAGAATAAATAAAGAGATGAAAGCTATTGGCTATTGCCCCGTTTATAGTCCCAACGTACGTGTTTTACGTCACCGCGTTCAGAATGATCTGATTTTCCGACTACTTTGTGTGACCGTGTGTATGCAAGACAAGTTTGAGCCAACATCCGTCGGAAAAAATCCTAGGATTTTGTTGTCGGAATGTCCGAACAAAGTCTGACCGTGTGTACGGGGCATTAGTCTTAGGACTAAAATGGCATTTTAGTTTTAGTCTCATTTTAGTCCTCTGCAATTGTTTTAGTTTTAGTCGTATTTAGTCAACTAAATCTCCAGGATATTTTAGTCGACTAAAAGGTCCTACGGTTTAGTCGACTAAAATCTCCAGTACATATTAGTCGACTAAAACTAATTTTAGTTGTCTAAAATCTAATGGGTGTAATTAAATTGTAATGCGTTAGTGAAGATTTCTCTATAATTTCCAAACTCATTATATACTGCTGGAGTGAAAAATCTCATATGTTATTATTTATGGTATTGAGGTATGAACATGAGCACTACAGTCCAGTGTTCATTTCAAAGTCAAATTTCAATTTAGTTTTAGTCTTAGTCTTTTGACTAAAATTGCATTTTAGTTTTAGTCCCATTTTAGTCTTTTGACTAAAATGTCATTTTAGTTTTAGTCGTATTTTAGTCATCTCAATTGTTTTAGTTTTAGTCGTATTTTAGTCGACTAAAATAGTATTCATTTAGTCGACTAAAATGTTTTAGTTGTTTTAGTTGATGAAATTAACACTGGTTATAACCCCTGTAAAGTTTATTTTTGCTGAGTGTCATTGCCCTTCACTTCCAAAACAGGAAGTGAAGAAGTGAGTGAAAATCCCTCAAAGTGGAGGAATCCCTGGTTGTCACCAGGGTCATCAGAATAGTATCCCATTCAAAGATATCCTTTACTATTACTTTACTATTCCTGTTCAGGAGACAACCAAAAATTTTGGATTGTCTTTTACTTTAACTTTCAGTGATAATGGTGATAACAGGTAAAGAAAAAAAGAGGGTGCCTCTAATCATGTGTATTTGCATGCATTTATACGTGTATTTATGTGTGTTTACAGACGGATGGCATTTATATGCTTATGTGTGAAAACTCATTCTATTGACTAGAATATTATTTTATTCTAGCCAGTAAATTAATTTATTCCAGCAAATTGAATAAATGTATGTGCATACATGTGCATCTATGCATGCTTAGACACGTTTATACATGTACAAGCCTAAATTATGCCCATATGCACCAAACACAGCTTTGGGGAAGTTTTTTTTATGCCCCTGAATGCTGTGCACAAATACACACATAAATGCCTGCATGCCACAATAAATAACATGCAGCATGGCCACAATAAATAACATACAGCTGCGTTCATGGGCATAAAACAAAAACAAAAAACGCCAGAATCCCCTAGCTGTGGCATTTTTATCACCCATGTTCATGAACCCTTAATATGAACAATTGTACTTCTTTTGATAGATTATCCAAATTGAGAAGTTTAATAAAATAGGCAAGCATTAGGAAGGGTGTAACATTCACCAAAAACATACACACCAATTAAAAAAGCAAGTCTATTGATACTTCAGTATCGGGTCACATGTACTGATGCAGCAGAGGCAATGCACGGCAAAGCTGATGTCAGCAGATTTTTCAGAGAATAAGAACTTTGTTGACATTGGTTCCCTCATTGCAAGACTATTTTGGAACCTAAGTAACACAGGGTGTGCTTCTCCAATCTATTAGGCATGTGTAAAGCTACCTTTCAGGACCCTGCTTTCCAAATGTCAATGCAGATTAATACATTTTATTAGCAGAAAACTAGACACAGCTAACATTATTAAACATTATTAAACGTAGAAAGAAGTTTACAGTCTTGGATACTCACCACATACATCTGGATTTCTCCAGTCTTGTGGTATCCCATTGGCTATGGCACACTGCTTGGAATATTCACTTAGTGTGGCACAAATACAGAACATTTTCTGACTGTCACTTGCATTACAAGCACAGCTGTCCTGGTTACAGATCTCTAGATAGGGTTTCATATCAAACATTGAAACACAGTCAGCAAGATGGGGGCTGTTCAGTATGTTTATGCAAGTGTTATCCTGTAACACAGTAAATGCATGAAATTAACTTATTTAATTTGAAGGTTTAATTACAGATAATGTTAAATACTGTCAAGAGTTTTATTTTCAAGGGCCATTGAGATCTACAGTAGGTTTTAAGCTGCGTGTTTAAAAAAACACTATAGATCCTTGTTGGACTCCCCAATGTCCCTTACAAGATGTCTTCGGAGGCGAGATAGTGCCTGTCCTTCTGTGGAATCAATGGTGTCATCAGTTAGAAATAGATCTCAGCCTTAGGCCATTCCAGCTAGGAAAGGGTTACTTTACAACCATTGCAGGGACTTGTGATCTCCTAGTAGAATTTTTAAAAGAAACCAATCTTGTTTATTAGTTACATATGCGTACAATAATTTAGCAGTGCTTTAGGGGTTAGTGCAGTTAGTACTTCCATTCCTATTTGCAGCAAAAGAAGAATCACTGTACCCACATTTTCGCGCTTTGATGGTATCTGTGGTTCATGTATTGTGTGGGCACCCATTAAATTTCAACTTAATGTAGGTTTTACCAGTACCATAAAGTCTTATAATCCCCAAGTTTCAATAGGTTGATTACCACCATTGTGCATTTCATGATGAGGGACATAGCGTTATCAAAAGTGTTCTTCATGTCTGGTCATTAACAACTTGCCGACCAGCCGTCGTCATTATACTGCGGCAGGTCGGCACGATCGCGCGAACTAACGTAGCTGTACAACGGCTCCTTTAAGCGGGATAGCTGGCGCATCCGCTCTGCCGGAGGTGCACGCACATGCCCGCTGCACTGCGGGGGTTCTGATGCTCGTGACCAGCGAGAACCATCCCTGTTCTGTGAGGAGAGGAGATGCAAATCATGAGTTCCTAATAGCTAGGAACCACGATCTGTCATCTCCTATAGTCACAGTCCCCTCCCTCTACAGTTAGAACACACAGTCAGGGAACACAGTTAACCCCTTGATTGCCCCCTAGTGTTAACCCGTTCCCTGCCAGTGACATTTATACAGTAATCAGTGCATTTTTATAGCACTGATCGCTGTATAATTGTCAATCGTCCCAAAAGTGTCCGATGTGTCTAGCCATAATGTCGCAGTCACGATAAAAATCGCAGATCGCCACCATTACTGGTAAAAAAATAATAATAATAAAAATGCCATAAATCTATCCCCTATTTTGTAGACGCTATAACTTTTGCGCAAACCAATCAATATACGCTTATTGCGATTTTTATTACCAAAAATATGTAGAAGAATACATATCGGCCTAAACTGAGAAAAAAATTAGCTTTTTTTAAAAAGAAATTGGGGATATTTAATATAGCAAAAAGTACAAAATATTGTGTTTTTTTCAAAATTGTCACTCTTTTTTTGTTTATAGCACAAAAAAATAAAAAACGCAGAGATGATCAAATACCACCAAAAAAAGCTCTATTTGTGAGAAAAAAATGACATCAATTTTGTTTGAGTGACGCAGTGCCTTATTGCAAAAAAATGGCCTGGTCTTTGAGGAGCCAATCTTCCAGGACTGAAGTGGTTAAGGAGTTTTTGGAACAAGTAGACAGTGCAAGGATTGTGCATATATTATTTGCACGTTTGATTGAGCTAAGCATTGCCGATGACAATACATTGTGATCCTCAGTCACCTACAGATTCCGTCTAATGTACAATTGTAAGCACTGATTTATTTGACCTGCTTTTTTCAGACTAAAGCTGTATGTAGTTTATTGTTCACTTCTCAAAATGGTTTCGCTCTCTAGTTTCTGTTTGCTTACTCACTTGGGCAAATATATCTTTACTGTGTAACTTGCTACCTTCATTGTTGCTTTGTTTCTTTTCTGTAAGCTGCAATCAGCAAAATACTTATTTTGCACCAGTGCTCCCAAAGATAAATATATTTTGTAGACTCGACTTTTAAACTTAAACCTGGATTTTGCTTGCAAATTTGGTATTTCAAATTAGCTTGGTGAAGTTTCATGGTAAATATTAAGTGTGTATACTGATACAAAAGTAACTAAACAAATTTCAATGTGCTTTAACGAAACATTGGCACCTACTATATGTACCATAAATGATACTTTGTGGGCTACAGGAGTAACTACCTTTATATTGTTTGCGCATATTTTGCAAAGCTGTTCATCAGCCACAACAAATTCTTTCTTTTCTATATGTAGAATATTAAAAGGCAACAACTAACATATAGTTACCACTTCCCTACCTCTGTACATTTAAAATGTCAGAGTAGTAGACTTGCACTTTTGGAGTGCCATTTATAAATAGTACTTCAGAAAACACATATGGAAAACTGATGTTGGACGAGAAGACCTGGAGCACTGATTGTGCATTGATCCAAATCAAATGGTGGAGAGGGGGCCTGTTTCTTTGTGCAGGTTGTTATCCAAACTGCCCACCTGAAAGACCTTTCTTCGATGAAGATAAAATGGAATGTGTTAAAGTTGTCCCTGCTATTTAGTTAATGGAACAGTATATAATGTTGGTGATGTCATGCCCCGCAATAGTAATGATAGCATCTGCACCACATGGTAAGACTTGCACATTTTTAAGTAAAAGGGGTAAAATTAAAAACAAGAATATATGTACTATGCAGTATGTATATGTATGTATGTGTGTGTATATATATATATATATATATATATATATATATATATATATACACATGTATATACATACACACATTATATTACCAATAGTATTGGGGTGCCTGCCTTTACATGCAAGTGAACTTTAATGGCATCGCAGTCTTAGTCTGTAGGGTTCAATAATGAGTTGGCCCACCCTTTGCAGCTATAACAGCTTCATAGGGATGAGCCAAACACCCCCCCGGTTCGGTTCGCAGCAGAACATGCGAACAGGCAAAAAATTTGTTCGAACACGCGAACACCGTTAAAGTCTATGGGACACGAACATGAAAAATCAAAAGTGCTAATTTTAAAGGCAAAGTGTTTGGGGACCTGGGTCCTGCCCCAGGGGACATGTATCAATGCAAAAAAAAGTTTTAAAAACTGAGGTTTTTTTCGGGAGCAGTGATTTTAATAATGCCTAAAGAGAAACAATAAAATTGAAATATTCCTTCAAATATCATGCCTGGGAGGTGTCCTTAGTATATTAAATATATACGCTGCACTTCAAAATACAAAATAGACTACACGCTATGCATATATAATAACCAAAGTGCATAAAAATCTTGTAAAAGTCATACAGTGTTAAACTCAGTCTCTGCCGACTGTAGAAAGTGACAATAGTGCAACAAATGTATAAAAAAAATGATAAATAAATGAACATAAAAAAAAATAAATAAATGATGAAGAAATATATATAAGTAAAAAATATATAAAGTGCTAACGTGCATCCAAGTGGTTAACAATTATACCACTTTTAATAGTGTCCATAGGATCATGTATAAATACACATTGATCCCACTATTTGGTTAAAGTGGTGTTCCGGCCGAAATTATACTTTTTAATAAAAAATACCCCTATAATACACAAGCTTAATGTATTCTAGTAAAGTTAGTCTGTAAACTAAGGACTGTTTTGTTAGTTTATAGCAGTAGTTTGTTATTTTATAAACTTCCAGCAGGCCGTGACCATCTTAAGTGTGGGCATCTGAAGCCAGACTGTATTTCTTCCTGGATCTCATCCTTGCAGATCTCGCACATGCTCAGTGCAGCACAAGCAGCGTGACAGGTTTCAGGTCAGGTTTCCATAGCAACGGCAGTTTCAGAGGAAGTTGCCGCCCCTTCCCAGAAGGCATTGCAAACAGGAAATGATGCGATGGGCCGTGGCCAGGGAGGAGGAAGTGAAAAATGAATACAGCAGATATACAGTAGGTGCTGAGAAAAAAAATAAAAAAATATCCAATTTGTTTACAGTGCACAGTTCAGTGAGGATGCTGAAGAGTTGTAAAAGTGGGTGGAACTCCACTTTAAACATAAATAAAGGTGCTCTTGTGTGTATATGTGACATCCAACTGTGTCAATTCAAATGTGCTTTAAAGTCCATGTGATTCTGAAACTGTTATGTGGGTGATCCAAAACATGCCGTAGTGTCCTCACTCAGGTGCTCCCCCCTAGGTATTAAACGCTCACCTCAGAGCGTGTGACTTTGCAATTAAGCTTAGTCAATGCACGCCTGTGAACCACCTCTGGGCTCTGCAGTGTTACTGGAATCCAGGACTCGTCAGCGCGTAGGTTAGTAGAAAAAAGGACTTAATAGTGTAATAAAGTTTGAACAGTTTATTAATCAAAGCAAAACCCCCATATGGGGTACTCACATAGATCAGGCGCGTTAGTGTCAGAATTCTCCCTGAAGAAGATACGCAATCCCTGTATAGACACACATTGGGTAGGGGACAGGATGGCACATTAGGCAGGTGATCTGCTAAGGAGGAAGCACATACCATCCCGATACCAGTCCGGTTGTTTTACCCGTTTTTGCTTGATGTAGAGCAGCGCACTGACGCGCCTAATTTATACGAGTACCTCATATGGGGGTTTTGCTTTGATTAATAAACTGTTCAAACTTTATTACACTATCAAGTCCTTTTTTTCTACTAACATACCGAGGCATTTCGCTGAAGAATCCTGGATTCCAGTAACACTGATACCACAAATCCTAGGGTCCTTTCACAGGCTTTGCAGAATCAGGGAGTCATGCAGCGTAAGTTTGCAGAGGCATTAGATTCTGAGTCACTAAGGATCACATGATCCGTAATTCTTTCCGGCCATGTACAACTCCTTGGGTTTCTGGGGACTGAAAACCATCCCCTGAAGACTGTTGCTGAGTGTTATCCTCTACATCCATGCTGACACAATCCTACTCCTCTTCTTCCTGTGTGTTTGGCGGGCCCACAGGAATGCTATCTGGATAAAGGGGACCTTGAGGGGTAAGGAAGTTCTCCTCTTCCTCCCGTTGTTCTGCCTCAAGTGCCCTGTCCATGATTACACGAAGCGTGTGCTCCAACAGGAAGACTAGAGGACAGTGTCCCTGATGCATGCATTGTCACTGCTCACCATCCTTGTGGCCTCCTCAAATGGTGACAGGACAGTGCATGCATGCCTGATCAGTAGCCACAGGCGTGGCAAAAAGAAGCCAAGCTCCCCTGACCCTGTCTTGGTGAAACACTCACACAGGTACTCGCTGATGGCCCTTTGCTGTGTGTGCAGCTGCTGCAGCATTGCCAACGTTGAGTTCCACCTGGTGGGCATGTCACAAATGAAGCGGTTGGTGGGCAGGTTACATTCCCTTTGAATGTCAGCCAGCCGAGCACTGGCATTGTATGACCGGCAGAAATGACCGCAGACTTTTCTGGCCTGCCTCAGGAGATCCTGTAAGCTTGGGTACCTGCTCAAGAACTGCTGTACCACCAAATTCAGGATGTGTGCCAAACATGGAACATGGGTCAAGTGTCCCTATCAGAGGGCAGAGAGAAGGTTGATGCCATTGTTGCATACAACCATTCCTAGCTGAAGCTGGTGTGGTGTCAACCACCTCTGAGCCTGCCCCCGCAGAGCTGACAGAATCTTTGCCCCAGTGTGGCTCCTGTCCCCTAAGCATACCAACTGAAGCACTGCATGACATATTTTAGCCTGACTGCTTGCGTAGCCCCTCAATGCTTACGGAGCACCGCTGGTTCAGAGGACAAATCTGCAGAAGAGGTCATAGAGGAAGAAGAGGAGGGAGTGGAGGAGAGAGGTGTGGCAGAATCACCACTAGCATTTTGGAGGCATGGTGGCAGAACAAGCTCCAACAACACTGAACCCTGTCCTGCATCCTACCCAGTGCACCGTGAAGGAAAGGTAACGTCCCTGCCCATGCCTGCTGAACCATGAGACAGCGGTAATATGCACCTTACTCCCACGAAAGGGAGCAGAGTCTACCAGCTAAAAAGGCAGCAGTTGCAGTGCTAGCAATTTGGCCAAGCTAGCATTTAGATGCTGAGCATGTGGATGGCTGGGACCAAATTTCTTTTTACGATTCAGCAACTGGGGTAGGGAAATTTGCCTGCTAAAATCAGATGGTGGTGTACTGCTAGCAGATTGGCTGCAATACTTGGGACTCCTATTGCTATACCTTCATTCCTCTCAGTGCAGGTTTTTGAGAGGTATAGTAGGGTTGGAGATCCCAGATGACGAGCAAGGAGAAGTCCACCTTTTTCTTTGATGTGGGTCTGTCAAGTGCTGTTGCCAACGGACTGCATGGCAGGTCATTATGTGTCTGGTCAAGCATGTGGTGCCCAAGCGGCTGCTGTGCTGGCCACGCTTGATCCGCTTCAGATATAGGTTGCAAACAGCAATGGTGCGATCTGTTGCACATGTGTTGAAAAAGGCCCACACCAAGGAACTTTTAAAAGTCAGCGGGGAGTCAGCAGCACCCTGCACCCGCGGAGCTCTGTGGTGTAATACAATAGGGTGGCTGCCCTTAAGCTGCCCCCTATAAGACACTCCTGCCTCATTGGAGTTGTGCCTCCTACTCCTCCCCCTCCTCTCAGGCACCCAAGTACAGTCAGTGACCTCATCATCTCCTCCCCCCTCTTCACTGGAGCAAACTTGGCAGTATGCTGCAGCTGGGGGAACATGACTGACAGTTTCTTGTCCTTCTTTGGCATCCCTTCTCTCTAGGCTCACGTTACTTCCTTCCTCAACCTGGAAACCAACATCAGAGCCTTCAAATCGCTGCACATTCTCCAGAAGCATGTACCCGACACTGTGGTTGAATAAATATGGGGACTACTCCGTGCATGATGGTGGGGCTATGGAAAGGAGTGACTGTAGACAAGGAGCCGGTGGAATAGGCTGCTTTGGCAGCTGCGTTGGAAGCAAACTACTCTAAACCTGGGTGATAGAGGATGAGGAGGATGAGGATGGCTTTGTTATCCACTCCATCAACTCTTCTGCATGTTCTGGCTCAATAACACGGCCAGCAGCAGAAAAAAAGGACAAGCGTGCCCCACGGCCACCTGCAGAGGATGCACCATGTCCACGACCAGCACTGTTGACTGTGTACACAGAGGCTGCTTGCCTTCTCTTAGTGGCCTGTGAGCGTCTGCCTCTTCTTGGTGGCCTTCCGGACATGATGTATATTTTGTTTTGCAACCCCGCACTACACTGTATTAGATACTGTGTACACCACCAGAAGTGTAGTAGAAACTGTACACACTGTATTAGATACTGTGTACACCGCCTGTACTGTATTGTTTACTGTGTACACCACCAGAAGTGTAGTAGAAACTGTACACACTGTATTGGATACTGTGTACACAGCCTGCACTGTATTAGCAACAGCACTACGGATGCACTGTATTGTGTACACCACCAGAAATGTAGTAGATACTGTGTAAACCGCCTGCACTGTATTAGCAACTGTACATAGGCTGCACTGTATTGTATACTGTGTACACCACCAGAAGTGTAGTAGATACTGTGTACACTGTATTAGATACTGTGTACACCACCTGAAGTGTATTAGAAACAGTACACCACAGAATGTACTGTAGATATCGGCTACACTGGATGCAGAGTATATATATATATATATATATATATATATATATATATATATAGTAATACACTGCCTGCACTGAATATAGAGTAAACACTGAATATATAGTCTATGCTAAATGCAGAGTATGTATATATATATATATATATATATATATATATATATATATATATATATTAGACTGACTGTATATGTATATATATATATATATATATATATATATATATATATATATATATATACCGTATTTATCGGCGTATAACATGCACTTTTTTCCCCTTAAAATCAGGGGAAAATCGCGGGTGCGTGTTATACGCCGATCCCCGCTAATTGTGATCTATCGGAGCGATTGCCGTGATCGCAGCCGACATTCACATAATGTGTAATTTTAAATATGGCGCCGCAGAGTTCGGAGGGACTCGGCGGAGCTGAACGAGCGGCGCCGAGATCACAGTGACTGGGCGGAGCCGAGATACACATAGTCGAGTGTTCTCGGCTCTTTCTGGCACCGCTCACAGTCACGCCCAGTCCCGCCATTGGACCTGTGTTATGTCCATCATAGGGCGGGACTGTGAGCAGCGCCGGAAAGAGCCGAGTACACTCAACTATGTGTATCTCGGCGGCGCTCGTTCAGCTCCGCCGAGTCCCTCCGAACTCTGCGGCGCCATATTTAAAACTACATGCTATGTGTATGTCGGCGGCGATCTGTCCAAGCATGTAATGGACACTGGGGGCAAGGCTGCACTGACCACTGGGGCAAGGCTGCATTTACCACTGGGGCAAAGCTACACTGACAAGGCTGCACTGACAAGGCTGCACTGGGGCAAAGCTACACTGACAAGGCTGCACTGGGGCAAAGCTACACTGACAAGGCTGCACTGGGGCAAAGCTACACTGACAAGGCTGCACTGACAATTCTGCACTGGGGCAAAGTTGCACTGACAAGGCTGCAATGGACACTGGGGCAAGGCTGCACTGACACTGAAAAGGCTGCAATGACACTGACAAGGCTGCAGATGGACACGATAAGGCTGCATTGATGGGCATTTTAATGTAAGTTTTTTTTCCTTAAACTTCCCTCCTAAAAGTTTTTTTCCTTAAAATTCCCTTCTAAACTTGGGGTGCGTGTTATACGCCGTATATCAAATACACTGCCAATAACTGAATAACCTGCCTGATTAATCTAAATCAAGCTATCTCTCTGTCCACACCAACAACACTACACACGGCTGCTGTGTAAGCAGCCTTATATAGTGTGGGGCTTGGACTTAGTTCCCCTGCGCCATGATTGGCCAAAGGAACCCTGCCTTTGGCCAATTATGGCTCTGTTAGCAAAGGGCGCTGTGATTGGCCAAAGCATGCAGGTCAGGTGCATTCTTTGGCCAATCATCATACAGCAATACACTGCGATCTCACAGTGCATTATGGGGCATTCCATGGCACTCAAATTTGCCGCGAGCGCCCCAGCGGCGGAGTTGAAGGCAAGGGGATATCTGATGTTTTAAATCTGTGAAAGGGTATATGACTGCTTGGAATTTTTTTCTTGGAAGTCTGCTCTCAGTTCTACTAACCGTTTGGAAGTACCACCTGCTATAATACCATTCATAATTATTACTCGGGTTCCCATATCTGCATTCTAAGATTACACTCTGCTTCATGGGGCCTGTATGTCCTTCTCTGTAATACACCAGATTTCTCCGCATCTTTTCATAGTACTCGAGACATCAAGGTCGTGACCTTAATGTATAGGACATGTTCCACAGTTCAGTTACCATGCTATGCAGTGCTTGTTGGAAGTCTCCTGAGGAAGCCATGGCGAAACATGTAGAGCAAGAAGTCACTGCTGGCTACTCATATTATGGTTAATGTATGATGATCCTGTGATGTCTTTTATACAGTGCCTTGCAAAAGTATTCATCCCCTCCCCCTTGGCATTTTTTGTGTTTTGTTGCCTCACAACCTGGAATTAACATGGATTGTTTGAGGATTTGCATCATTTAATTTACAGAACATGCCCACAACTTTGAAGATTTTTTTTTATTGTGAAGCAAACAAATAGGACAAAATAACAGAAAAAGTCAATGTGCATAGCTATTCACCCCCCTAAAGTCAATACTTTGTAGAGCCACCCTTTGCGGCTATCACAGCTCCAAGTCGCTTTGGATAAGTCTCTTTGAGCTTGCTACATCTTACAACTGGGATTTTTGCCCATTCCTTTTCGCAAAACTGCTCCAGCTCCTTCAAGTTGGATGGTTTGTGCTTGCGCTCCTTCGAGCAATCTTTAAGGCTGGATTCACAACTATACATTTTTAGTGCTTTTTGCATTTTGCAGATTTGTCCTATGGAACACGTTCTGTTGTGTAAATCTGCAAAAAGCACTAAAAATGCATAGGTGTGAATCCAGCCTTAGTCTGACCACAGATTTTCTTTTGGATTGAGGTCTGGGTGTCAGGTCACCTGTATCCAGGTGACAGATGCACCCCATTGGGGTCAGGAGTGCACCGCTATGATAGTGGACCCTAAGGTGGAGTGGTTCAGGAAGGCAGGTCCCCTGGAGCACCAACACGGATCCCGCAGTGAGTTAGAGCATAGATTCCCCAGGGCGCGGAGTCTAAGAGCCAGCAGGTGTTCACCAAAGCCTCTAGTGGTGAGGATGGACTGGGCTGCAACTGGCTCCAGGTCACGGCCCCCCAGGGTCTCCCAGCTCACGCTCACGGTAGGCTACAGGAGGATGGAGAGGAAACAGCAGCCCAGGACAGCAAGGGATAGTAAGGAGATAGCCAAATGTTGGGGCGACTAGCAGACAAGGATAACAGAGAACACGTCAAAAGTCAGGGTCACAGGCAAACAGGGATAGTCGAGAACGCGCCAAAGGTCAGGGTCACAAGCAGACAGGAATAGTCGGGAACACGCCAAGATCGGTAACAGAGACAGAGACAAACTTAGAGCACACGGCAAACAGGAAGCCAAACACACAATATTGCACGGCAAGGCAGGCTTGGAGAATACGGTGTTAAATAGTGGTTCCTGTTGAGGCTAGGGTGGAGCCACACAGAGGGAAGATTACTTAAGCATGCAGGTGTGAGAGTACAAGCCTCAAGGCTGATATACAGATCAGGTAAGAGACAGACAGGTCATGAATGTATTACTGCAAGGTCATGACACTGGGCTTTAACTAGGCCATTCCAACACATTTACATGTTTTCCCTTAAACCACTCAAGTGTTGCTTTAGCAGTGTGTTTGGGGTCATTGTCCTGCTGGAAGGTGAACCTCCATCCTAGCCTCAAATCACACACAGAGTGGTACAGGTTTTGCTCAAGACTATCCCTGTATTTAGCACCATCCATCTCTCCCTCAACTCTGACCAATTTCTTAGTCCCGACTGCTGAAAAACATCCCCACAGCATGATGTTGCCACCACCATGTTTCACTGTGGGGATGGTGCTCTTTGGGTGATGTGGTGTGTTGGGTTTGCACCAGACATAGCGTTTTCGTTGATGGCCAAATAGTTCAATTTTAGTCTCATCAGGCCAGAGAACCTTCTTCCATACATTTTGGGAGTCTCCCACATGCCTTTTCGCAAACTCAAAACGTACCATTTTGTTTTTTGCTGAAAATAATGCCTTTCTTCTGGCCACTCTACCATAAAGCCCAACTTAATGGAGCGTACGGCTTATTGTCGTCCTATGTACAGATAATCCAGTCTCTGCTGTGGAACTCTGCAGCTCCTCCAGGGTTACCTTAGGTCTCTGTGCTGTCTCTCTGATTAATCCCCTGCTTGCCCGGTCCGTGAGTTTTGGTGTGCGGCCATCTCTTGGCAGGTTTGCTGTTGTGCCATGTTCTTTCCATTTGGTTATGATAGATATGATGGTGCTCCAAGGGATCATCAAAGACTTGTACTTATCAACAACATTGTCCCTTACTTGTTTGGAGAGTTCCTTGGTCTTCGTGGCAGTGTTTGGTTAGTGGTGCCTCTTGCTTAGGTGTTGCAGCCTCTGGGGCCTTTCAAAAAGGTGTGTATATGTAATGACAGATCATGTGACACTTAGATTGCACGCAGGTGGACATCATTTCACTAATTACTTGACTTCTGAAGGTAATTGGTTGCACCAGAGCTTTTTATGGGCTTCATAACAAAGGGGGTAAATACATACGCACGTGCCAATTATCAGTTTTTTATTTCTGAAAAATAGTTTTATGTATATATTTTTCAAATTTTACTTCACCAACTTAGACTATTGTGTTCTGATCCATCACATATAATTCAGATTAAAAAAACATTGAAATAAAGGCTGTAATGTAACAAAATAGGTAAAAAGCCAAGGGGAGTGAATACATTTGCAAGGCACAAGTACATTTTGTATTAATAAATTTCTATATTTGTTATATATTTGACTAATATTTTTTCTTGGGCACCCTAAAAATCCCATATCCTTCTTCCTACCAATATATGAACACCCCATAATGTTCGCTCTTCGGCGAATGGGCGAACACCTGATGTTCGGGTCGAACTTATGTTTGACCCAAACATCAAGCTCATCCCCACAGCTTCAATTCTTCTGGGAAGGCTGTCCACAAAGTTTAGGAGTGTGTCTTCGGGAATGTTTGGCCATTCTTTCAGAAGTGCATTTGTGAGCTCAGGCACTGATGTTCGACGAGAAAGCCTGGCTTGCAGTCTCTGCTCTAATATATCCCAATGGTGTTCTATCTGGTTGAAGCCAGGTCTCTGTGCAGGCCAGTCAAATTCCTCCACCCCAAACTCGCTCATCCATGTCTTTATGGACCTTGCTTTGTGCACTGGTTCAAATCATTTGGTGGAGGGTGGATTATGGTGTGGGGTTGTTTTGCAAGGGTTGGGCTTGGCCCCTTAGTTCCAGTGAATGGAACTCTTAAAGCGGAAGTAAACCCATGCATTTAATAGTTTAAAAAAACAGTTACATTTCCAGGACATGCCGGGAATGTAACACACCCATTGGCACCAGCATACCAAGACATTTTGGACACTTTCATGCTCCCAACTTTGTGGGAACAGTTTGGGGATGCCCCTTCCTGTTCCAATATGACTGCGCACCAGTGCACAAAGCAATGTCCATAAACATATAGATGAGCAAGTTTGGGGTAGAGGAACTTGACTGGCCTGCACTTCAACCCAATAGAACACCTTTGTGATGAATTAGAGTGGTGACTGCTAGCCAGGCCTTCTTGTCCAACATCAGTGCTTAAACTCACAAATGTTCTTCTGGAAGAATGGTCCCACACCATAATCCCCCCTCCACCAAATGATTTGGACCAGTGCACAAAGCAAAGTCCATAAAGACATGGATAAGCGAATTTGTGGTGGAGGAACTTGACTCACCTGCACAGAGTCCTGACCTCAACCCAATAGAACACCTTTGGAATGAATTAGAGTGGAGACTGTGAGCCAGGCCTTCTCGTCCACATTAGTGCCTGACCTCACAAATGCACTTCTGTAAGAATGGTCAAACCTTCCCATAGACATATATTATTAAACCTTGCGGACAGCCTTCCCAGAAGAGTTAAAGCTGTTATAGCTGCAAAGGGTGGGCCAACTCAATATTGAACCCTATGGACTAAGACTGGGATGCCATTAAAGTTCATGTGCGTGTAAAGGCAGGCGTCCCAATATTTTTGGTGATATAGTGTATACTAGACATGTGCAATCCATTTTCTCTGAATGTAAATTCAGATTAATTTTTGGTTAATCGGAAATTTGGATTGTAACCAATTACGTGGAAATTCATTTCATTACGTTTATTAGTTTTCTAATGAATTCCACATTTTCGGAGCAATTTGAATTCGAATTGGTTGAAAAATGATCAACCGATTCAAACTGTGTGAAGAATAGCTGGTTGTTAAGGAGAGGGCCAGGAAGCCAGACACTGCATTATTAACAACTTTTTTTTTAGTCCAACAGTGCGGCGGGCGGTGTGATTGATGATGGATCTACACTGGGGAACATTGTTTTTTATTTTTTAATAAAGGAATTGTCAAAAACTTATGTTATGTCTTTATTCACTTTTTACACTTTTTTGGTGAATGGATAGGCCCCTTACTCATTCACATGGGGGGGGGTCTGGGGGCGCCCTTGTTAAAGGGGGCTTCCAGATTCCGATAAGCCCCCTGTCCGCAGACCCCCACAACCACTGCCCAGGGTTGTGGGAAAGAGCTCCTTGTCCCCATCAGCATGGGAACAAGGTGCTTTGGGGGTCAAGGAAGCAAATGTTGAGAGCATGTGGCCTGGTATGGTTCAGGAGGGGGGAGCGCTTGCTTGTCCCCCCCTTTCCTGGCTTGCTGGGCTGCATGCTGAGATAAGGGTCTGGTATGGATTTTGGGGGGGACCCCCACGCTATTTTTTTTTGCCATGGGGTTCCTCTTAAAATGGATTGCGGGGGACCCCACGCTGTTTTTTTCCTGAATTCCTATTGCCGGAATTCTTTTGTTTACATTTCAGCTCTCAGCAGAGAAGACCACTGACAGCTGATCAGTCATTGATTGTTAAGGACGCAACGGCAAGCTTCTTAACCAGCTATTCCTCACACAGAGTTTGAATGGAAATTTGGAATTTGTTAGAAAATTAATAAACTAAACAAAATTAAACTAAACAAAACAAAGTTAGTCACATAATGAATCTATCCAAAACAAAACAAATTTTTCCGCTCTGCACATGTCTAACATATACAGTACATACAGTATGTAGACCTTCACAATTATTGTGTTTTTTTTTAGTCTCAGTACAAGTCTATCAATCAAGTCTGACTCATTGAAAACCACAGACTTTACCAATCAGCCTCGCAACAGAAATGATGATCACGGTCCCTGATATAGGAATAGAAGGGGCAACCTACCAGTCATCAAAACACAAAACAGTAAGTTTTCATGTAAAAATGTGAAAGTGATATAAAAACACTTTTTGACAAAAGAAAAAATACACTTTAGGCATTCAGCTAAAGGCGGGATTGCCTTTTAAGATTATAGCAGAAGAGATCTGTTCTAAAATGGAATCACAATAAATAAAGTAAGAGTAGGCTTTAACCACTTCAATACCAGGCACTTAGACACCTTCCTGCCCAAGCCAATTTTCAGCTTTCAGCTCTGTCGCAATTTGAATGACAATTGCGCGGTCATGCTAAACTGTACCCAAACAAATTTTTTATCCTTTTGTTCCCACAAATAGAGCTTTATTTTGGTGGTATTTGATCATCTCTGCAATTTTTATTTTTTGCGCAACAAATAAAAAAAGACTGAACATTTTGAAAAAAAAAAAGTTTTTCTTTGTTTCTCTTAATTTTTTTGTAAATAAGTACATTTTCTTCTTCATTGACGGGCACTGATACTGCTGCACTGATGGGCACTGATAAGGCGGCACCGATGAGGTGGCACTGATGGGCACTGATGATGGGCTCTGATAGGCGGCACTGATGGGCACTGATAGGCAGAACTGTGTCAGACTGACACACCGCAACACCGATCGCCATGATGCGTACCCCCACTGGCGCGCGGTGGCTGTTATCCTGCAGGGCATCATATGACACCCAGTCAGGATAACTGAACCACCGTCCGGCCGTTATTCTGCTATAGGCTGGGCGGGAAGTGGTTAAACACTTGCCGCCTGGCATATAGCAAAATGATGGCGGCAAAGTGGTTGTGTTATCCTGACCGGACGTCATATCTTTCAGGATAACAAGCCGCTGCGCGCCCCCGGGGGTGCACATCACAGCGATCGTTGTTGCGGTGTGTCAGTCTGACACACCGTAACTTCAATCTAGGTAAAGAGTCTCTGACGGAGATTCTTTACCACGTGATCAGCCGTGTCCAATCACGGCTGATCACAATGTAAACAGGAAGAGCCATCTATTAGACACGAGTAGAGGAGATTTGATCGGCTGCTCCTCTGATGGGGGGGTCTGTGCTGATTGATTATCAGTGCAGCCCCCCTTAAGATGCCCACACTGGACCACCTGGGACGCCACCAAGACCACCAGGGATGCCCACCACTAGTCACCACAAGGTATGCCACTCATGGCCACCAGGGATGCCAATCAGTGCCCACAATGGATGCCAATCAGTGCCCACAATGGATGCCAGTCAGTGCCAAAAATAATGCCTGCCAATCAGTGATACCCATCAGTACCATCTATTAGTGTACATCAGTGCCACCTATCAGTGCCCATCCGTGCCGCCTATCAGTGCCCATCAGTGCCGCCCTTGTCACTATCAGTGCCGCCTTTCAGTGCCCATCAGTGCCACCTATGTGTACTCATCAGTGCCACCTATCAGTGCCGCATATTAGTGCCCATCATCAGTGCCACCTCATCAGTGCCACCTCATTGGTGCCACATCATCGGTGCCCATCAGTGCCGCCTTATCAGTGCCCGTCAGTGCAGCCCCATCAGTGAAGGAGAACTTACTTATTTAAAACTTTTTGTAACAGGAACAAAAAAACTTTTTTTTTTTCAAAATTTTCGGTCTTTTTTTATTTAGCAGAAAATAAAAATCCCAGAGGTGATCAAATACCACCAAAAGAAAGCTCTATTTGTAGGAACAAAATGATACAAATATAGTTTTGGTACAGTGTAGTATGGCCGCACAATTGTCATTAAAAGTGCGACATCTGAAAATTAGTCTGGGCAGGAAGGTGTATAAGTGCCCTGCATTGAAGTGGTTAAGATATATTTGCAATTGGCATTGTTTATGCATACAAGTAACTTACAGTTTGGCTACAGGAGGGTTGAGGCTCATCAACATTCACATTGTGGTCACAGACTTCTCCTGGAGCTCCTACTGTGTTTTCCTCTAGATAGGCAAGTAGGCTTTGTGGGTCTCCTGTTACATAGATAATTATAGGTTTATGAACATTGTAAAATTTCAGCTTTGTATTTCTAGAACAGGTAGCCCTAGGAAGTATAGCGTGCAGTTAGAATACAGTTCGTTTAAACAAGTTTATAACCTTATGGAGGTTTCCTAGCTTAAAGGGGGTTGTGATTGTCCAAATGCATTTTATTTTTCCTGGCAAGGAATCTGAGCCATTAAAACAAGAGAAAAAAAATAGTCCAAAATTGAAGTTGCTGCCAATAGCAACAAAACAGAATTCTTGCTTAAAGGTATAAATCACCTTTACCAAAAAACTGCCAATGCAGCCAAGAGGTGTCTGTAGATAAAAACAAACTGTGCAGCTTTGACCAAATAATGGAATACTGTAATGCTCTTGTTATAGGTGTAGGCCATTTATCTCATAAAACCTGACTGGAAAACTGACAGGATGTTGAGGCCCAGCAGTTAGCCCCGGTTCACACTAAAGCAGCGCGACTTGCAGCGGGACTGCTCCAAGGCGACCTGGACACGACAGGGGCGGCGACTTGCAAAACGACTTCTATATAGAAGTCTATGCAAGTCGCCTCAAGTCGCCCCCAAAGTAGTACAGGAACCTTTTTCTAAGTCGGAGCGACTTGCGTCGCTCCGATTAGAACGGTTCCATTGTACAGAACGGGACGCTACTTGTCAGGCGGCTAGGTCGCCTGACAAGTCGTCCTAGTGTGAACCGACCCTAACTGTTCACTTTTACCACCTCTGATTCCAACCTCCTCAGATGTACTTTCTCTCCCTGACGCAGTAGCTCTGAGCTCAGCGCTTGAAAGCTCACTCCTGTAATGGTGAAGGTGAACAGTAACAGCTGGGCTAAGTGAGATCCTTAACAACGTCTTGAAAGTTTCCAGTCAGGCTTTATGAGGTACATAAATGGCCTACACCTATAGCAAGGACATGATTCAATTTTTCTCAAAACTGCATAGTTTGTGTTTATCTATGGACATCCCTTATCTGCATAGGCAGTTTTTTGGTAAAGCAGATGAACTAAACCTTTAACATTTCAATAAAATGACAGATAAAACCTAACCGGTCTCTATTGGCAACAGATCTAAATGCGTGCCTATTATCTTTTCTCCATTTTGAATGCATGCTTTAAAACAGGCCAGGAATGGAGTATTCTGTACCTTATGGGATTGGTTATCATTTTGGAAGGCCTGGGTGTAATACATAAACATAAAGGGAATACCACAATGGGGTGTGGTGTAGATCTCCAATTTAAGGTTGGGTTCACACTTGAGAACACAGCGGCTCACAGCAGGAGTCCGGTGTGTTTCCATCCACTGTTTCAGGTCCAATTTCAGCCCGAATTTGGTGCTGATTCCGGACCTGAAATGGACCGAAAGGCGCACAGGACTTCTGTGCAATTTACACTAGAGCCACTGCGGAGATGTTTGAACCGGCTCCATAAGGAGGTGGTCACAATCTCCTGCTATGCGAATTGGATGTGGGGAAACCCACATCCAATTTGCACTGGTGTGAACCTAGCCTTAAGGATAAGTTCACCTTTTCAGAAAAAATAATAAATGCACACTTTTGTGCAGGTAAAACAATGTGCATTTATTATTTTTTGTTGCAGGAGCCTGTAAAGCATTGCACCAGCGATCAGCAGATCGCTGATGCCATGCAGGTCTCCTGCACACCTGTCAGTGTATGTGCTTCCTTGTACCTCATACGAGCAAACCGATACATGCTGACAGGAAGAATGAATGAACTACCACATCGCTCACAGCGCCATGGTAATTTATTGAAAACTACAAGCTGACGGCCGCAAAGGCTGCCGGACCTTGTAGTTTTCCATTCACAAAATGCTGTGAATAAGTGACGAAGCCGGGTGAGCGGAGCCTTGCGCAGCCTTGTTTTAAAAAGAAATGTTGACAGCTAGTGGGTGGAGAAGAACCCCCGCTAGCTGGCACAGCGGGGATCGGGGAGGTGCGGGGGCCAGTGCATTTATAACATGTTACGTGTTACACCCCAAAAATGGGTGTAACATGTTATGAAAGGTCAACTTATCTTTTAATAAAATGATAACCAATAGTAAAGCACTCACAATTAAAATCAATAAAACAATGTATCTGATGTTGGGAGTCCAGGTGCCTTTAATCCATGTGGCCAGTGCAGAGCTGTGTGATCTCGGGCCACACTGAGAAGCCGGAATGTGATACATTGTATTATTGACCTATAAGTAGCATGTGGCTAATGTGATATTTTATCACATCCAATTTATACAAACACCTTCCCCTCTAATGGCCTATTCATACCTGTGCATGTTGTAAAAGTGCGCAAAATCTGTGCGCTTTTACAAAGTACACTAAAAAGGCATGTTGTGTGGTGCCATTCACTGTTAATAACACCCAAAATGCAGCAAGAAAGTTCATGTTTTGCCACAAAGAAAAATGTACAAGGCTCAGCAACGGAGTTACTTTGTTGCTCTTTTGCATGTAGGGCCATTGAAATGAGTGGACTGCCCTATGAATGTGGTGCAAAAAAACATGCATTTAGAAAATGTTATATGTAAAGCCTAAAAAAGGGTGTTTTGAGCATTCTAAAATATATTTTTTTTAAATCCTGGGTGTAATAGACCCTAGAAGCTGTTGAAAAATTCCATTACAAGATGGATTCTGTTACTAAATTTTGTTTGGAATCTGTGTTTCGTTTTTAATTCTGCACATACAAACATACAGTGCATGCATACACTCAGATACATATACACATGCATTCATTCAGATAAATACATATACACACATACACTCACACATATACATACATTTGTAGTCAGAATCTTCAATTGGAAATGCAATACCCTAACTACCAAGGCCTGAGGTGTGCCTTGGCCTAGCTGGTCAGTATGCCTGAAAAGAGGGCATACCCTGAATGTATGAATATGAAAAATGTATGATGTGCAAGTAAATGAAGATTTGGGGGAAATGGGTGGGTTGAATGCGAGCCGACCCAGGAACAAGCAGAAGAGAAGGGATATGTACCCCTCAGACTTCTCCCACAAATGCAGGCTAGCCTTCGGCCAGCCTACTTACCAAGGCCTGAGGTATGCCTTGGCCTAGCTGGTCACTACTCCTGATAAAGAAGACACGAAAGTAGGTGTGATGAAAGCTAGATGAAAGGTAGGCAACGTACCGTCTGATAGGGTAGCGCACGCCCAGATGGCTTCAGTATACAGATCCGGTGTATCAGCTACAACAGGATAACACCAACGTCCCATGAATTGATGATAAGAAGGTCCCCCTCGCTTGGAACTTGCAACTGCCCTGAATCCACATGATATCCCGTAACCGATTTGGATTAAGCCCGATTTCCGAGAAAACCCAGACATGGGAACGAACTGCTTGTGCGAGAGGAAACGTGAGGGAAAAGGGAGCAAGGGCTGACCCGAGAATTTCTTGCGAAATAATGGCAGAGAAGAACGAACGCTACGAATGGACACCAGGTAAGTAGCTCCCTGGAATTCGCACAAACCCCTGGCCTGTCTATACTTGGTATGGGGAAGTTTGAGAGGGTGAGTTGCAAAAATGGATGACCTGACAGGAGTTTGCAGGGGTCTGAATTGCTGGATACCTGATGGATATGCTTGATAGTGTTGGCGGCTAAGGCCAATATGCTGTGGCAATAAGCACTGTAAAACATGGAGAAACCATACCAGACACCCAGAAACTGGTCCCACACTATATGAATCGGGGCGTGCTTCCGCTTGTGACCTGACAACTCAGTTTGAGCCCTGACCAGAGGAAGGAGGGCGAGACTGCATCCTGGGGAATAAGTCTCATGGCATGATTCAGCATACCCAAAGTGACTGTGAGCCCCCCTTTTTGAAACAGGCTGGGGATCGGACAAAAGATGACTGGTCTAATGTACCTGAGCAGTTCTCCAGGCAAGGTTTTCAAAGACAGCTAAAAGCTCCTGCATTTCCAGTCAGGCAATTGCAAAGACCCAAGGACTGGTGAAATTCAGATACATATCAGGAATGCTAGATTCTAACTATGCATTGATTGAGGTGCTGTGGGAGTGCTGGAAGAATTTTTGGGGGTGCTTCAGCATACCTAGCACCCCCTAGTACTGCCCCTGCTGCCAATACATTTCACATAACCAGCTTATGATAGCAAAATCTTGGCACTGGACAGAAGCAATACGTTTGGCTCTGTGAGGTAATCATTGATGGGAGGAGGTTAGTTTAGGGTTTAGGTTAGGGTTTTGATTCAGGGGGTTAAATGCTAGGCTAAGTTTAAGGCTTGCTTTCACACTGAGAAGTATTTGAAGCGTTTTTGCGTTAAAAAAAAGCGCCGGAAAAGCTCAAGAATAATGCTTCCCTTTAAATTCTATGTATGTGTTCACACTGGGGCGGCGCACTTCCATTGCGGTGTAAAAAATTCTGCTTGCCACATTTTTTAAACATGTTTGGCGAATTAAAGAAACTGCACCGAAAACTCTCCTTCCCGTTGAAATGAATGGGAACCGCCTCAAAAGCACCTCCAAAATGGCTCAAAATGCACATGCTAAGCGTTTTATTGCAGTTATTGAGTCACATGTCCTTTAAAAAAAACGCACCGCAAATGCGGCAAAAGTGCAGAAAAAAACGCGTGATTAAAGCGCCTATGCCTTAATAGAGTGTTTTTGCTGTGCTTTTGCAGCATTTGCGGTGGACAAGTGATTCAAAAAATGAAACAAAAACGTCTAGCAGGGGAGTTTTTGATGTGGTTAGATTTTATTTCAATAGGGAAAAGCGTTTTTGGTGCTGTTTTCCTGAGGCCACCATGGCAGCATACTATTAATAGGCTCCGCCTTTCTCCCCTCCCTCAGGACCAATGAAATAGCATTAATTAAAGGCCAGTTCGGCCCCGCCCCATTATTCTTTTTGTCCTCATACCTCCACACACCAGTGAAGAGTTAGCAGTATTAAGTTCCCCCCTCTGCCTCCAGGCAGCTGCTGGCTGAGTTAAGCCTCTCCCAGTACGAAGTCTCAGTATCAGGCTGCTAAAAGCGCCAGAGTAGCTCCTTCTGTGGGTCTCGATGGAGCTGAGCAGTTTTTCCTCTTTAGGAATGAAATCTGCCTCTAAGGTTGGTGTCTGCAACGCTTGTTGGGTTTGGGGAGGCCAGCTTTGCATTCTTCTTACCTTTGCCTTTGTCTCCTGTCATTTTCTCATTTTCTGCACCTCCTGTTCTTTTCCTCCTGCAGTGGCACTGGTCTGGGTACATTACTCCCCCTAGACAGGTTCTCTGTCCTTTGCTGTCCTAGGCCAGCTGTAGGTATAGCTTATGTTTGTAGGTTGTGTATGTATAGGTTTGGGGCAGGTGGGTATGTGTGTGTGTATTAGACATGTGCATTCGTTTTCATCCGAATGCATTTTCGTCCGAATTTCAGGTATTTTCGTTATCGTTTAACAAACGATAACGAAAGTGCAGAATCCGAAAAACGAAAGATCCAAAATAAACAAATGCTTTATTTTCATTTTCGTTGCTACAACAGTTCGATATAGATAGGAGATTCGACATGATGATGACAATAACAATCTGTGTCCATCCAACCTGTGGTCGAATGTGCCTCACCTTAACTCTATTAGTCCAAGATTATTCTACATAGAGTGAAAAGATTCGACGTAGGGGAGAAAGATTCGACGTAGGGGAGAAAAGATTCGACGTAGGGGAGAAAAGATTCGACGTAGGGGAGAAAAGATAAATAAAAATAATGATGATGATGAATGTTATTGGCTGATTGTAACCAAAGAGGAGGAGCAGTAAAATAGCTAGAACTAAGTACACATGTACTTTGGCTTATGGTGTCTGTTGAAAGTTCTAAGAAGATTCGACGGCGTCGTACAGTTTAGCAGCTCCGTCGAATCTTCTTTGAACATTCGACAGACACCATAAGCCTTCAATGACAGATTGGACCTTAATTTGGATTTTCGGATGAATGCAAT
Organism: Aquarana catesbeiana; assembly: GCF_042186555.1. Classification (NCBI taxonomy): domain Eukaryota; kingdom Metazoa; phylum Chordata; class Amphibia; order Anura; family Ranidae; genus Aquarana; species Aquarana catesbeiana. The sequence continues at coordinate 94,460,286 of NC_133334.1, read as the reverse complement.
TTTTAACGAAATAAATAAAAACGAATTTCGGGAGTAACTAATGAAATTTTTTTTTTCGGACGAAAACGAAATTCCGAAATGAAATATTTCAGTGTGCACATGTCTAGTGTGTATGTGTGTGTGTATATATATATATATATATATATATATATATATATATATATATATATATATATATGGATATGTGTGTATTGTAGGGGATCAGAGGGGTGGACAGCTGCCTCAGAGACAGCCCATTAAAACAAAAGTGGCTTTATTCAGCAAAATGGCAAAATAAACATAAGATAAGACAGACTTGTCTTGTCACACGGTTGTGCACACAATACAGCTCACAGTTCAGCAGCACACAGGCTTATAGGTAATAGTTCATGGCTCCAATCAGAGCTAGTCTTTATGTTGTTAAGCTCACCCAGCACCCCATCCAGCAATGGACATTTTCACACAGCATGCTGCTGTCTCTCTCTCTCCTGCTCAAACAGCTCCTCTCTGAGACTTTCAGCCCAGCTGACAATAAGCAGGTCTGAAGGGGGAATACCTGCCCTCTTCGATTAACCCCTTCTTAACCCTGCCCCAGGCTGACCCTCTGCATTATGTATATATGTTCATGTATATGTTTGTGTATATATGTGTGTGTTCTTATGTTAGTTGGTATGTATGTTGGGGGGGGTGGGGGGGGTTATATGGAGCAGTATGTGCATGTATTTATTATATGCATGTATATTGTTTAAAAAAAAAAAAAAAAAAAAGGGGGGAAAGGAGAGAGTGTGTAGATGTATATATGTGTATGTATATATTTAGATATACATTAATAGAGGGAGAAGCGAATTCGCTGTTGCCTTATCTATTTTTCCTCTTCTCTGTCTTTCTGCGGCTGTCCGTTTCTCAGCTGGTCGTCCCATTTCTCCACGGTTCGAGTATCAATCACCACCCATACAAATGACCCTCAACACTTAGGTGGGGACCACCGTGTTGGTAAGTTTTCAGGAAAAGAGTGCCCTCTCATGCGGATTGCTTTGATTTGCTTCAGCTCTGCGCGCCCATGCTCTCAAAGGCCAGAGCCAGAGGCCATAGAAAGGCGGACGTTCTTCAGAGAAGCATAGCTCGAATGCCGCTCTCACTCAGGAGAGAGGTTCCAAGGAAAACGTCTTAACTCTTCTTTCCCAGACCCAGCACCCCAACAAGAGTCCTGCAGGACCTGTGGCACAGTGCCTATGCCCAGGAGGCTGGTGAGTGAAGTCGGCCTGGTTGAAGTTTACAGCTGACAGGTAATACCGAATGTCCTTATTACTTATAAGGTGGCACAAAACTTCTGTTTTAAACTCACTGTAATTACTCTAGCTAGCCAGCCCCCTTGTTGTGGGTCTAGCCACTAGCAGAACAATCTGTCTCATGGATCACTCATCCTCTCAGAACTCCTGAGGAGGGGGATTTTAGCTCCCTTGCACCAGAGGAAAATCTGGAGCTACTTGGTGTCAGTTTTTCTTTGGAGAACTGTGTATCCAGGCAGTCATGCACACCATTACATGGGTTAAAAGACAAAGTCATATTTACCCTTTCAATGAGCAATCACTTTTCAATTAGGAAACTGGTTTAATTCAAGGCGGATATAGCATCGCTGAAATCCATGCCTGCAGTGGGACCGGCTGTTGTCTAATAGGGTGGCGGCTGGGAAGGGCCTGCCACTCAACAGAGGCCCTTACCTTGGTGACAGGTACTTTGGGTTTCTGCTCCCAGGATATGGTTGGGGATCCTTAGGGCTGATATCTTGGGACCTGGCCAAGATGTATCGGCAAATTTCACTGCGGAAGCAGCAATAGTCTCAACCTGGTGCCTGGCTAAGGCAATGCTATACTCAGTTACGGCTAGGGGTACCCTATGGTTGAGACCCGGGGCGGTGTTTGGCTTCCTAGAAACAAAATTGAAATAGTCACTTTATAGTGCAAGATCTCTGTTTGATATGAAACCAGAGACAGCCATGTCGGAAGTAACAGGAGGAGGGTCCGTTCTTCTCCCATAACAGAAAGCAGGAAAGTAAAAAAAAAATATATATAACTAAAAATAAATAATAATAAATAAAGGGAGAAATGTGTTTCTCCCACTAGGTTCCGCTCCTCTAGGAGCAACCTTTCATAAGGTCCATAAATGAAAATCTTTGGGTGTACCGCAGGTACCCACAAAACCCTTTTACTGGGCGCATGCCCAGAGTTTTGAGGTAAGTCCCAGTGGGCATGCATCACGGGTTACTGGACAGTGGACTGTGCAGATCCTTGGAGGATAGGCACTCATGGTCACTTCGGTGGATTCCTCACTGTTCCTTCTCCGGACCTTTTTCTCCCCCTCGGAGCTGCCAGATCCACCGCAACCACGGCGGTTACAATACTTATAGACAATTCAGACTCAGAGGGGAGCTGTCCTGGTCCCATCTCACAGGAAAAATTGTAGGTTTCCTACCCACCCCTGTTTGTAGGTCTCGGGGGTTGGAGATAAGCATTCACTTGCAGCAGATGGCTGGAGGCTTTCGCTATATCGTCAGGATTCTTAGCCTTACATCCCCAAAATTTTTTCTTTTCTTTTTTATTCCAAAGTAAGTAAATTTGGCGATTGGTTGGACACATCTCCGCTTTATCAGCCTACCTTTTAGCCTATGAATATCTCTAAGAATATTCACAGAGGTTTCAGTGCCGTGTCAGTTCCTCTTGGAGAACAGGGTCTCCAGATTCGCCACTACCTGGGCGTCATATCTTTCTACATAAAAAAAAAGAGGCCAACTTTTGCTTTCCAACAGTTAAAGTGCCTGTGGGGGCTCTACTGGTTCCTCTGTTTTGCTTCCATCAGAAAAGGACGGTGACAGTCATAAGGAGAATTCTGAGATCAGATGCCTCTACTTCCTGGACGACTTCTAGGTGTCTCAGCCTCCTGGCCGTAATGTTGTCATTCATACCGATGATTCCATGGGTGCATGGGCACCGGTGCTAGTTTCAACTATATAACAGTGGAAACAGGATCTGGCGCAGCTATGGTCAGTGTCACGCAGTATGTATAGCGGTCTGCGGTAATGGAAAGACCTTGAGGATGTCACAAACCATCTGACTGGATCAATGTGATGAATCATATTGGCAAGACAGCCTGGAAGGCACACTGCGAGGGTCTGTCTGTCAAGGCAAGCGGAGATTGCTAGCCAAGGAAGGTAGTCTCGAAAGCGCTGGAAGGTCAGGCAGCCTTTTTTATCACTTTGACCTTGCTACACAGAATTAAGGGTGACCAGTCATCTTGCGGTTGAGCAACAGGACAGCAATTGCGTATTTTCAGCTCCAGGGAGGATCTTGCGGCAATATGCTATTGAGAGATGTAGAACCCAGAATGTCTGGGTAGGAAGATCACCAGCAAATTCCGGAAGCAATTTACCTCCTAAGGGACTGGAATACATGGACATACTGTCCATCATGCAAGCTTGCCAGAGCATGAGGGGAGGCTTGTCCACAGGTGGCCTACCACAGACAGGTTTCTTTGCTTCTCACAGCAAATGCCAATTTAAGAAGAGGGCTGACTCGGTTTCCGCTTCCGAAAGCAGAGAACAGAAGCTGAGTTTCTCCATGAAACTGCAATCAAGCCTACTGTATATGTTTTTTCCCAAACTTCTCTCATAATGAAATTCCTCTGGAAGCTGTCAAGAATGAGCATGGTAGTCACGACCACCCCTCCATTCTGACCATAGGAGTCTTGGTGCTTCCTGGCTATCTACTTCAGAAATACGGAAGTCGATTCCCCTTCACACATGCACAGACCAGAGATCCAAGCATAATGGCGGGTAGGGGAAGCCACGGAACCTAGATTGCTCCAGGGTTGATCCAAGAGTGAGCTCTACTTTGGGGGGTGCAAAAGGCACTCTACTAACAGCCTCTATGCCAAGATCGGGAACAAACTTGTGTTTTTTTCTATTTTGCATGGCAAGGTATTATTCTTACTGCACCTCTGGTGGCAGCTGTTCTGGTCTTCTTGTAGGTCAGATTGGACATGAACCTTAACCTATACTCTTTTGAGGTTGCAGGTGTCAACAAGAACAAGGTTTAATTTGGCCAAAGGCCCTTTAGTTTGCAAAATTTTGAAGACAGTCAGGAGGTTTAGTCAACCGCGAGAGAGAATCTTTCACAATTAAAATCTTTCAATGCTGTTGGGGTTTATTTCAACTGTTTACTTCAACAGGGCAGTGTTCGGTTTAAGACATCGCTTACTAACCAGTTTTTAGTGCAAATCCTCAAACAGAAATCGGTTTGAGTTTCAAGCCCTTAGAGCTTCAGAAAAGCATATTGCTTTTGTTACAGGAGTAGAGCTGCATCCTGTAGTTCAGCTTATATCAGAGGTAGCGACAGCCCTCCATCTATCAATCATCTGTCCATTGCCTAACTTCCCAGATGTTCAAGCAAGAAAACCACACAAATTGGTCATTCCCAGAGCTTGAAAGAAGTTTCTGTCCACAATTGCTCTTTTCAGTTCATATGATAAGTCTTTCACTGTTCCAGATGGAATTCATCAGACAAGAGAGGTTGCCTCCTGCACTTTAGCAAGATTGGTTGTGCAGATGGGAAATGGGTCGTGAGCCTCCTTCTGTGGCAGGATGTATCCTCTTCCAGAGAGGTTGAGGCCTCATAGGTGGCCCAGTTAAAAGCATCTATGGATTCATTCTACAGGAAAGTGGCATGCTTTTCCCAGCATACCTTTTCAACCTTTACAGAATAGATCTGGGTGCCTTGTCATCAGGAATGACTGTTCAGCCTTCTGTCCCATTTGAAAATATATATATATATATATATATATATATATATATATATATATATATATAATATATAAAATAATTATTTTGGTTTAAGTAGAACCCACCCTGTCAGCTAGGATATGTATCACTAGTATGCTGCCATGGTGGCGTCAGGAAAACAGAAAATTGTATCATACTTATCGTAATTTTCCTTTTCTGATGCCAATCCATGGCAGCATATGGACCCACCCTCGTGCGTTTCGGTATCTAGCTAATTACGAAGAATGGGGCGGGGCCTAACTGGCCTTTAATTTATGCTATTTCATTGGTCCTGAGGGAGGGGAGAAAGGCAGAGCCTATCACTAGTATGCTGCCATGGATTGGCGTCAGGAAAGGAAAATTACGGTAAGTATGATACAATTTTCCATTTTCTTAACTCACCAAACATGCTCCAAAAATCAAGCAGGATTTTTTACACTGCAACGCAAGTGCACCGCCCCAGTGTGAACACATACATAGGATTTAAAGAAAAGCATTTTTTTCAGCTTTCTATGCGCTTTTTTTAACGCAAAAGCACTTCAAAAACTCCTCAGTGTGAATGCAGCCTAAGGGTTAAGGCTAAGGGTTAAGGAACGCATACCCAGTCACAGCCCTTGGCTGTATGGACACCCTAGGGCTGATTGTCTTAGACAGCTAGCCTGCCCCCGGCCTCTCTCTGCCCCTTGCCTTCCACACTGAACATCTGCCTCTCTCTACATCTTCCCATTGGCTGCTGGTTGCCTCCTGTTCCATTGGCAGACTGGTCACGCCCATGGTTGTCTGCACCGCACAGCCCTTGCCGTGCAATGTAGTATACCTTGTGCTTGGCACCCTGGGCATTGTAGGCGCCATGTCGTTGACATTGCACAAGCGCATTGGCCGTCTCCTGTCCGCTCCCGATTGGCCAACATTTGGCACCAATTGGGTGGGGGGCTTTAAGACCCCATTCACACTGGGGCGCTTTGCAGGTGCTACAACACTAAAAATAGTGCCTGCAAAGTGCCCTGAAAGTGCCGCTGCTTAGTCTCCAATATGAAAGCCCTGAGGGCTTTACCGCCAACGCCGCCCCCGCCCCAGTGTGAAAGGGGCCTAAAGGTAGACACGGTTAGTCTTCTTTGGCTGACATATCGGGGCGCTGTCTTGCTGGACTGTTCTCTTGGAGGTAATACTTATCTGGGTAATCTTTGTTGTTTTTTCAGAACCTATCCCTTAATTGTGGACTGGTGTCTGTAGGTATTAGCATTCATTGGGGTATGCTTTGTCCCATTAACCAGGTTTATGCACGCTGTTTGTGTGGATACTTTCTTGCTGGTGCTTATCTCCTGTTCAAGCCCGTTGAAGCCCTGGACTGTATCTTATTTATTCCAGATTCCAGGGTAAGCTTTGAACTAATATTCACTCAGTGAGGTTCCTTCACGAATTTTGCTTGCATTCTTTTTTATTTTTTCATTATTGCTTTTTTTTCTTTTTAAATATTCTTTCTTTTTTAATTTAGTTAACTCTTTGTCAATCAATCAGCATATTTGCTCCCTCTGGACTAATTACACAACACTGGTCTCAACAGCGCCCCTCTCTATGATATTATTTTATGTTTTTGGTACGTATTGAGGCATTTTAGCCCTTTCTTTATGATAAAGTTGAGCTTTTTATAGCCTTATGTTTGTTTTTTCTTTTCACAGCTTTTATGAGGCTTCCCCTTTAGCCCTCTACAGCCATACATTTGCAGTGTGGGGTTGTTGCCCCATTGACAGTGGTCTTCATTTTTCTTGCCCCGTTGGGTTTCTAGGGTATGTTTGGGTGACCTATTGTGAGTGCAGGGATCATATGGCGTTTCATCTGGTGGAAGGGGTTTCTGGGAGGGGATCGGACTTGTTTTACCATGCTGCATAATCGTCTAGTAATGCGCACATTGTTATTGTTTGTTTTTTCATTCTCCAAAAAAATAATGTTCTTTATGTGTTTTTTCTTTTTATGCCGCGTACACAAGGTTTGAATTTCAGCCCGCAAAAGACTGATAAGAGTTTTCCGTTGGAAAATGCGACCGTGTGTATGCTCCATCGGTCTTTTGCTGGCGGAATTCCCGCCAGCAAAAGATTGAGAGCATGCTCTCAATTTTTCGGTCGGGAAAAGTTCCTATCCAAAAATGCGTTCGTCTGTGGCAATTCCGACGCGCAAAATCCCTACGCATACTCGGAAACAATTTGACGCATGCTCGGAAGCATTGAACGTAATTTTCTCGGCTTGTCATAGTGTTGTACGTCGTAATTTTAGCGAACTTTTGTGTGACCGTGTGTATGCAAGGCAAACTTGAGCGGAATCCCGTCGGAAAAGCCGTCATATCTGGCGAGAAAACCAATCGTGTGTACGCGGCATTAGAGCAACAACTGTTTTATGTCATATTCTATTCCCCTGATGAAGCCAATGTTTTGGCGATACTAGTAGGGATGAATTGACCTGCTGTTGTACCTTACCATCATCTTTCTGGTCAACAGTACACTGCAATATGCTCCCTTATTATATGTGATTTAATTTATTGCATTATGGATTGTTAACCAATTGTAATAAAATTTACTATTTTTTACTCTAAATATATTGTATTGAGTTGTTGGTGGCACTGCAATAATCCCCTCCTCTTTGCTCCCCATTGTGTTAAGTTGAGAATAGTTAGAGGTTAAGTTTCGATTTTAGGTCAAGGATAAAGTGTTAACCTCTTCATGACGGGGGACACAGTTTTGCAACATGTGTTAGTAAAACTGTACGTGTCATTGCAACTATTTATTGTAGGTTGGTGAATTATGCTTTGTTTTTTCACGACGAATTGGGCCTTCATTTGGTGGTACCTCCTGATTTTTTTATTATTATTATCAAAGGAAAACTGATACAAAATTGTAAAAAAAAACATTTTTAAAATGTAGCTGTATATTTCTTGCTATTACCATACCCAACCTTTAAAAAACAACCCTAGCATAACTACTCTTAAAAATGTTCCCTTCCCACTCCTAACACCTATTTTGACTAAGCTGCGTGACAAAGATCTGTATCTATACCTAGTTTTAGCTCGCTTTTAGGTCACGTGATCCGGCTCCCCGGGGCCAGCCAAAGGACATTGCAAGGGAGACAAGGGAGCACCAACAATAGACGGGCTGAAAGAGCCTATGGAGGATGCCACCACTCAAAAGCATTACTAGCCATTGTCAAGCATTCTGTGTACAGAACGCTAGCCATATTGCATTGCATTCCACAGACAATTAAAGAGCTGCAGATTAAAAAGGAAAGGTAATTTTTAATTACATTCAAATACAATATTACTTGAGCGGCAATTTCCATAAAAACCTTTTTTTTCACAGTTTTATTATTTGGCGCAACTTTTTAAATTCCCTTTTTTCTTTTGGCAAAAACAGGTGTAGTCACCATCCACTTGAATGTGTGTTAGAATCAATTAAATATGTTAATGATCTGTGGTATCAATTTGATATGCTAATTATTCAAAGGTGGAGTATGTGTAGGTGTATGTGTGTGTGTATATATATATATATATATATATATATATATATATATATATATATATATATATATTTATATATATCTTGCGATATCTATTTCAAACTAGCTAGGACTAAGGCTATTGCCGAAACGCGTCAGCACTATTGTTTTACTGTCACTCTGATGTACCAATAAAGTACACTTCACGCATTTCAGTGTTGCCGGCTCTTCTTATTATTTATTACAATATGACTTGAGTCGCAATTGTATATACTATATTAGAGTTATATAAAAATAGTTACCCTTTAAAATTTACATTGTGCCAAACATCGGGCGGCACAGTGGCGTAGTGGATAGCACTTTCGCCTAGCAGTAAGAAGGGTCGCTGGTTCAAATCCTAACCATGACACTACCTGCCTGGAGTTTGCATGTTCTCCCTGTGCCTGTGTGGGTTTCCCCTGGGTACTCCGGTTTCCTCCCACACTCCAAAGACATGCTGGTAGGTTAATTGGATCCTGTCTAAATTGTCCCTAGTATGTATGAATGTGAGTTAGGGACCTTAGATTGTAAGCTCCTTGAGGGTAGGGACTGATGTGAATGTACAATGTATATGTAAAGCGCTGCGTAAATTGACAATGTTATATAAGTAACTGAAATAAATAAATAAAATAAATAAATAAACATCAGCACAGTGAGCGCCTTACTCAGTGGTCATATACTATTTAGAATACAGTGGACTTCAATCGCATTTGATAAAAAAAAACAGGTACAATTTACATTTGGATCATCTTTAGTGAAAGCAGGTAATGGTTTTATCTTCGTTAGTGCAATTCAGTAGCAGAGTGACTGCTATACTGTAACTTCTATCTCTCATGGTGTATACTTATGCTATGGAGTACTTACCGTAAATGATACCTTCATTGTAATAGGAGAATCCATTTGAGTCACCACAAAGGCCACATGTATTATTTTTATATTTGTTAGGTATCTTCACCTAGATTTAAGCAAAAAGTAAATTTACTGAATAGAAATGTAAACTGGCAGATTTTTAATATATACAAAAGGTACAGTTTTTTAGATGCAAACAGTGTGCCTGAATTTGACTATGTTCCTGTTGCAGTCCCTGTACAGTAGAGTTGCAAGGGCATACAGATAAGAGGAGAGAGCAGTGCAAAAGAAAGATTGGCAACTTTTTCTTTTCTCTCCAGCTCTAGATGAAGTTTGGTGTTTGGAAAGCTCCTGGACTATTAAATCTATGATTCTCTGGATTCTATTCAGGGTAAGTTGTGCAGAGGATGCACACAGTAGCTTAAAGAGAGCTCCTATAACAAAAGAAGAAAACAAACGTGGTTGTCCACATAGAGTATGTAGAGCAAAATCTGTTCATATGGTGGAAGCACACATTAGAAGCTTCACGTTTACTTACAAAACTTTAGTTTTCAAAGTGCTCATCAACATTGTGTGTGTATGTGACCTGCAAGAAACACTTTCTGTCTTAAATAAGACCTTGGAGGCTGCTGTACAAATGATCTGCTGTACAGAGAAATGATGTGGGTTTGGTTATCCTGTTCCCTCATCTTCTCTCTTATGCATGCTCAATAATAAAACTACAAAACTTAACTAAAATGACTTCTGCCAATCTGTTTTGTCATACAGCAAGCCAAGGATCCAGCCCTGAGAAGTGAATGTGCTTGGGAGCCCAGAAAGGAACCCCTCTTTTTTTTCCTTGTCAAAAGAAGTTTATTGAGTATACAATGTTATAAAGATACATAAAGTAAGTTTACAAGGATCTATAAAGTAAGCTCATTGTTTTACAGTAGGGTTTATATAGGTAAATATCATGAAATTTCAAATATTAAACATTGGGTTCACGTAAACCTAAATTAAAGATATATATAATTTCCTTAGTTACTTTTGTAGGTATTTAAATGATTTATACCTACTATACATATTGTTTACAAGTAGAGTGTATATAGGTCAAATAAATTCTGATAATGAGCTTTAATCGTAAGGTGGAGAAAAGGAAAGAGAAAGAAGAAAAAGGGTTGAAAGGTAGAGGTATGGTCCACAAGGTTGTCCCGCTCATCAGTTTATTATTCTTTTTAGTTCTCTTTGAAGCCTTAGAATGGGTATCTCTGTAAGTCATTTAATCCGTTACCATGGCAACAGGACAGAGTCATTGAAGTTTGACAGGAACTGTTGTTTTATCCAAGGATGCCAAAGTTTTTCAAATTTTGGAATTTGATTTTGATCGATGGCTACCATCTTAGCATGGGACATTGTATTATTCATTCTGTGAATTGTTTCTGCTAGTACCAATGTAGGAGATTTCCATGCCTTGGCCACTGTTTGTTTTGCAGCCGTTATTAGTTGGATCATAAGTTTGAATTGAGAGAGTGTTAACCATTCCGGTTTTAGATTAAGTAAAGTTAAATATGGATCTGGTTGTATTATTTTTTTAAATATTTTAGATGCAATCACGAAGACTTCCTTCCAGAAGGTTTGGATTACTGGGCACGTCCACCATATGTGTAAATATGTGCCTATTTCTGGGCATCCTCGAAAACAAAGAGCTGAGGTATTAGGTGAATATTTTGCCACTCTAGCGGGTACAAGGTACCAGCGAGTTAGGACTTTATAATTTGTCTCCAGTGCTAAGATGTTGGGTGAAGATGACTTAGATGTGAGCCATATGTTAGACCAGTCCGTGTCTTCTAAAGTTCGTCCCAGGTCCTCCTCCCACCTCTGAATGTAAGAGGGTCTATTAAGATTTGCTACTCCATATAATTGATTATAAAGTGATGAAATTGTACCTTTAGCAAATGGATCTTTTGTACAGATTGATTCAAAAATGGATAATTGGGATAATGGTGTATCCCCCTTTAGGAATGGTGTATAGAAATTTTTGATTTGGAGATATCTAAATATCTCAGAGTTTGGTAGATCATATTTTTCTCTAAGCGATGGGAATGAAAGGAATGATTTAGATGCTATGAAGTCATTTAGTGTCTGAATGCCTGATGTTGTCCAAGCTTTAAAAGAATTTGGGTAGATCCATGCCGGATAAAAGGCCGGATTTCTGATAAAAGAAAGGAGAGGATTGTGTGGAGATTGTAACTGATATTTGGTTTTTAGTTTATCCCAGAGAGATAAGAAGTGTTTAGTTATGGGATTATGAATTTTAAAGCGGTCTTTAGGATCAAGCCATAATAAATTTGATATTAATAGAGGGTCATTTTCTGAAGCCTCTATAAATACCCATAATGGGATTTCCTGTTTTGCATGGTATTTGGACAGACTGGCCAAATGTGCTGCTCTGTAGTATTTAGTAAAATTAGGGTATCCCAGGCCTCCTTTATTTTTGGGAAGATGTAGTGTGTGTATAGGTATACGTGGTTTAGAAGAGCCCCATATAAACGAAGTTGCTCTTTTTTGTACTATTCTCAAAAAATAGGAAGGAATTGGAATAGGGAGGACTCTGAATAGATAAAGCAATTTGGGTAGAATAGTCATTTTGATTGCATTAATCTTCCCCATCCAGGATAAAGGAAGTTGCGACCATTGTTTTATTAGATTTGTGATCTGTCTTAATACAGGAGGATAATTGGTTGAGAATAAGTCAGAATGAGATGCTGTTAAATGAATTCCAAGATATGGGATTGATTTTTCTGCCCATATGAATGGGAGTGCAGCCCTAGCCGGGATCAATTCCATGTTTGTGAGTGAAATATTAAGCACTAGGCATTTCGTAGGATTAATCATAAGGCCGGATAGGGCTGCAAATCCATCAAGAGCTGGTATTAAGTTAGGACCAGAGACCTGTGGTGATGATAGAAAAAGTAATATATCGTCTGCAAATATACATAATTTGTGTGTAATACCTCCTACTTCAATGCCAGTTATAGTTTGGTTTGTTCTGATGTATTGGGCCATGGGTTCGAGTATAAGGGCAAATAATAAGGGAGATAATGGGCAACCCTGTCGGGTACCTCTTTCGATATTAAAGGCTTCAGATTTGTATCCAGCATATTTTATATAGGCTTTGGGTTTATTATATAATGCTTTGATCCATGTTAAAAAGTGGGGTCCAAAACCCCATTTTTGTAATGAATATTGCATATATTGCCAGGATACTGTGTCAAATGCCCTCTTAATATCGAGAGATAGGAAACATAAAGGGATTTTCCGTTTTTTAGCAATATGTGCCAATAACACTGCCCTGCGTATATTATCGCCTGCCTGTCTATTTGGCATGAAGCCTACTTGATCTCTATGTATTAATTTTCCTATAATGCTATTGAGGCGTTTTGCTATTATTTTTGCTAATAATTTAATATCGAGGTTTAACAGAGAGATAGGCCGATAATTCACACAGGAAGTATCATCAGAAAGGGGTTTTGGGATCATACAAACAATTGCCATTAGTGTTTCTTGCCGAAAAGAATGTCCATCTAGAAGTTTGTTAAAAGTTTCAGTGAGAATGGGAGAGAGTATTTCTGAGAATGTTTTATAGTATAAAGCCGAGTAGCCGTCTGGGCCTGGTCTTTTGTTAAGTTTTAGGTCTTTTATGGCATTAGCAACTTCATCTATAGTTATAGGCTCATCCAAACTGCTTTTTTGATTCTGAGATAACTCAGGTAAGGTTATTTTTGAGAAGAAGGATTCAGCCTCTGTAGGATTAAATTCATTGTTTGTCTTGTATAAAGTTGCGAGATGTGAGTGAAATTTATGGACTATTTTAACTGGATTACAAGTGTAAACATTTTTTGATAATTTCAAACGTATTGGTTTGAAAGATTTGTTAGTTGAATTTAATGCCCAAGCCAAATATGTACCTGGTTTGTTTGTATTCATGTAGAAATTGTGTTTGGAGCGTTTGAGGGATTTATCAACTGACTCAGTGAGAAATAGATCGTATTCCAATCTAGATTTTTCCAGATGAGATTTTGTACTCTGAGATGGATTATCTTGAAATGATATGTAGGCTGCATTAAAATTGAGTTCTAGTTTTTTTGCTAGATTTTTGCGTTCCCCTTTAAATATTGCCATTTGTCTTTGTATTGTACCACGCAAGACAGGCTTATGAGCTTCCCACAGTGTTATTGGGGAGATGTCTGTTGTATTATTAATTGATATGTATTCCTTTAAAGCTTGTTCAATGGCCATCTGATGTAGTGGGTGTTTGAGCATTATGTCCGGTAAGTACCACGTTGGGTCATGCGCTTTTGGTATGGCTGAGGCTATAGTAGTGTATACTGCATTATGGTCAGACCACGGAATCGGAATTATATCTGATGCAATAATTTCTGGTATCATTCCTATTGTTAGAAAAATATGATCTATTCTGGTGAAGGTTTGATGAGGGTGCGAGAAATAAGTGAATTTCTTTTTCATTGGGTTACTTTCTCTCCATGAATCTACCAGATTGTATTTGGAAAGAAGTTGAAAAAAAGGTAATCTAGAGGTTATTTTGGATGGTGTAAAAGGTGATTTATCTAGAAATGGGAGGAGGACCTGGTTCGAATCCCCACACATTATCACTGTTCCTATTTTGTGTGTATTAATCACTTGTAATATATGTGAGAGGAATGGTGTAGGTTGTTTGTTAGGAGCGTAGTAGGAAATCACCGTGATTGCTGTATCCATTATATAACCCATGAGTATCAGGTATCTACCTTCTGGGTCTTTAATTTCTGATGATAAGGTGAATGGTGTGGATCGGTGAAATGCAATTAGAGTTCCCCTTTGCTTGGTACAGGCAGAAGCCGTGTAAATTTGTTGATAAAAAGGAGAAATATATTTTGGAGTAGAATCTTTGGTGAAGTGTGTTTCTTGGAGGCATACTATGTGAGCCTTCTTGTTATGGAAAGTACGGAAGGCTTTGGTCCTTTTTTGAGGGACATTTATTCCCTGAACATTCAGGGAAAGTATATTCAGTGGTGCCATGGCAATAGATCAAATAGTTTTGACTTACTTTTTGTTATGCAGAGCTGACCCCCTCTTTTTTTTCAATCCTTACTTAGCTGTCATGCAACATTGTACTCAAGTTATGGAACTGCCCAACTGCCTACATCTGCCCATCAGATTCAGCATTGCCCTGCTGCAATCTGCTAATCAGATGCAGCAGCCCAGGTCCTGTATCGCTTTCTTGGTCTTCCTCAGTCACCGGAAACTGTCTGCATCTTCCGTGCTACCTTTGATGATGCACGCCAGCTCCAGCCACCAGCCGCTGTAAGTTTCTACTCCAACAACCTTCTGATATATAATGTGATATCCCACAAGGTTGAGGGAGCAGGGATACATTACTTTCGCCCAGACAAAAATAGAGTGGGGGTTGGGGCCAGGCAAAAAAAAAAAAAAAAAAAAAAAGGGACATCCACCATATTTCTCTTATGAATATCTGAATCACGATTTCTTTTTTTAACACAATCTTGATGCATCTCCAGAACTTTATTTTAGGCTTGGATAGCTCTTTAGTCTTCATGAAGCTGGACTGGATCCATACAACTTCTGGAGGAATTTAGTAGCCCTGGAGCATATTTATGGGTATCACAGCAAATGGAGGTACATACACAATTGAGATGTTTCAGCATTTTATTTATAAATAATCAGGAAAACTATATAGACGTTTCTACTTTGTGTAGATCAGTGACATACATTTTCAGTTAATCCCATTTAATTTAAGTTACAAGGGAATAACTAAATAACGTTTAAAGAATAACTTTGAGCATTGTGTTCCAGGGGATTAAATTGGAGCATAAGCCTAACACTAACTTTTCTTAAAAACATTCCCTCCCCCTCCTATCCTAAAAATAGGTAAGTACACAGGGTATGCATGATAGGTAGTCTTTTCTTCTACTTAATGCCTTTGTCGGGTGGGAAGATTTTATTTCCTACTCAGTTGGCAAGAGCTGTAAAGATCTAAATACACAGGTGAAATACATATAAGGAAGCTATTTAAAAAGCCAAATGATTTTAAGTGTTAGAAAAATTCAGTAGGATGTTCTCTTTCCTAGTGCTTATCCTGTCTAGTTAGTCTACTACATTGGGGGCTGCCAGGGCTGGGCTCAGCCCTTCCTTCTCTGAGCTGGCCATTCAGCTGTCGGCTAATAGCCAGCTCCTATCTCTCCACAGTGACTCACCTGTTGATGATATCCTGCTTGTCAGACCTGCCTACTTAAGCCGTCCAGCCCAGATGATATCTGCCTTCGCCCTGGTCAACACCCCAGAGACTATATCCTGCATTCACGTTAAAGATTTGTTTGCTGACATTCCTTCTGGCTCCAGATCCTGCTTGCTGTTCCACTACGCTGATCCCTGGGTTCCTGACTTTCTGGCTTGTCTGACTATCTGTTCCAGTTACCGAACTTTGGTTACATTTTGACTATGTTTGTTCTATTTACTTTTATTATTAAACAAGTGTGATTTAACTGTACTTATGTCTCGGTCTGATTCATGGTTTCTGACAGGGGCACACAGTTTCTTCTTATATGCAGACTTTTTTCCTTGCAAGTGTTGAAATTCACTGCATTTCTGTTATTTTTCTCTCTTTCTGGAAAATGTATTAAAGGAACGATGGGACAAAAGAGATGTCAAAGCAAAAGTTTTAAATGACACATTGATTGTTAGTTACCTGCACACGGTCAGCTCCATTCCATGTTATCCTTATAGCACTGATTGCAAACACTAAATTTATGCCTTCATAGTCAACATGCAGGTTTGAACTTTTATATGGGATGTTGGCTCTGTTGCAAATGGGCAAAGAAGCAAAAAATAAATTAAAATCCAGTGACTATATAAGGATTTTTGTTTCAAATTTCCTTTGACCCTGCCAAGCAGTCAACAAAATTACAATGTATTTATTTATGCCATTGCTGTTTGGGGAGGGGATTTCCCCTGTTGGCCCCTTGTACTAGTTAAGGAACTTCTGTATGTATCATTATTGTCACCGTTGTATGATGAAGAAGCTAGTGTTCAGGCTCTGTAATGTTGCTTATATATGACAAACAAAAGGCTGTGATTGAGCATACAATATTCTGGTTATATCTACAAATTATTGATGCTTTTTGACACCACCAACTGTTACCAACTGTTACAAATCATCACAGTAACTTTTATTTATGGAAGGCTGTGTTAGTTTGGAGTGCACCATATCTTCCTCTGTATAAATGAAATTTTAAAATATCAGTCTGTCCGCCCATTTGATAAATCTTTGTGTAGCAGAGCTCCACACTTCTGGATACATGGAATGGCATGTCCCTCTCTGGCCAATGTAGTTCTTCCCACTGACCCCTACATCAGTATTGTGTCCTGTAGTGACTAGGGGTCAACAGCAGGAATCCCACTGGCTAATATGGGGAAATGCTAAACAACCAACCAGAGAATTCTAATAGAATGAGTGCTGGGAGCTGTGCTAGAGAGTGTTTTAGCAAACATGCAGACAGACAGATATGTAGATATGTAAAAAGCTGCTTTCTTTCCAGAGTGTTATTATTTATATCTCTCTAGCACTTTACCCCCTGAGGACTCAAAGCACATTATCTACCGATGGGGCAGATATCTTGGGCATACATAGTAAGAATATCATACTATGGCCAGTTTTATATAGGAGCCAAATATCCTACCAGCATGTCTTTGAAGTGTGTGTGGGGAATTAAGTACTGTATCAGAAGAAAAGCAGGAAAAACACGCAAATTGTATCCTGACCTGGACTGCAAGGTAGAAGTGCTAACCACTAAGCCACTGTGCTGTCCAGAGTGTTGCCTGTGTAATTTTGTTGATATCCTGACAGGGTCATTTTAAGATTGCAAATAAAAGCTTCCATTGTTGATAGGGTGCGGCAAACTACTTCCTTTGGCAGCACTTTTTTTTTGTCAGTACAGTTCTTTAAAGCTAAAATCTAACTTCCTTTTCATCAGAACTGAATTGAATGATCAATCCCAGCATAACTCATAGCTCTATCTCATGTTGCTCTGTTGTCTGCAGATCCTCTGATATTCTGGGTTTAGTTGTGGCTTTGTGTCATGTGACACTCTGCATATCCTGCTGATAGAATTTGTCCCTTCCACAGCCATTTCCTGCAGCAGCTAGAGTCTGTACACTCCCATTTGTAATCTTTCAGCCTCAGCGTCATGTAAGTTCCTTCACAGCTCTGATGGTGGGTGGGATTGTATACATCCTAATTCGCATTCAATCCCACCCAGTCACATCTACAAGATTAGTCCAAACCTTCCAAGTCCCACCTTACAGCTGTGCTGCTGCTGGGCAGGATTGAATGAATCGCAATTAGAATTCAGTCCTGCCCAGTTAAATATCCCAACCAGTATGAACAGGGATAGTCCCACCCCTCAGATCCCGTCTCTCTGTCAATTGATTCATTTGCATATGAAAGAAATACCTTCATAATAACCTCCCATAGCTTTCCCTCTGTAGTCTAGCAGTAAGCCATTATTCTTTTGCAAAGGTGCAAGACAGGATTGACACAGGAGGAGGTATGACACATTTACACCTTTCATCAGCCACATGAAGGCCCAGAAACACCCACAGTAACCCTACGACCCACCCACATCAACTCCCAGAACTGGTACAAGTGACTATCATAGCCTGCCCTGCCACTACAGGGGCTGAAAGGATCATGGGACATGTAGTATGAAGACTGGAGGAGTGACATCACAGACACATAAACCTGCTGTAAACAGCTAAAGGAGGTAAGTTAAACACAAACTGACAATGGGGTTGTGATTCCTTTAGCACAATGCATCTGTTGTTTTGGGGAGGAAAAGCTGGAGTTCTTATAAACATAGATGAGGGCATTATTCAAAAGGAGGCAACATGGTGACACAAATATTAGTATTTGATAAAAATTAGTACAGAGAAATAGGTATGACATGTATAAAAAGGGTTAAACCCCTATCAGTTTACTTTTTGCTGTCTGTGTCCAAATGTAGAGATTTCCCTTCACTTTCTGTCCCAGGGACACAAGAAATGATAGGATATCTCTTCACAGATAAAGGGGTTCTTTTCTTAGTTTTCACCAGAGCAGGTGTTCAATTTACAGATCTCTTTCTCTATTCCTGTTCTGGTAACTCCTGTAAAATTCAAGAGGGGGCATTTGGTTGAGACTAGTATGGACATTTAAGGTACCGTACAAAGTCTTTACACACACAACGTAAGTATAAAAATATAATATTTATTACAAAAGTTACTTATTTAAAAAAGGGGACATACATATAGAAAAGTTTGTGTCACTGTAAGACACCCAATTGCTCTATATGGTCAGAACACACAGATGCAGTGACAACAAAGGGCTAACGCTTGAAAAATATCACAGATCATTTGTATATCCTTCTCTTGACATGTTTCGTGGATATGCTTCTTCTTCAGGAGAATTTTGTATATTAAAGAGCAATCATAGACTTTTTTTATTTCTATAAAGGCAAAAGTAGAGATAGTTATAACAATAACATGATGAGAATTATTATAACAGTTTGATTACAGGGGCTACACGAGATCTTACCCAAGATGTAACCAGGTATTGGGACCCACAGGTGCAAGTCTATCCTGGTGAATGTGGGGGCGCTATACCAGGGGGTGCATAGGTTCCCAATCTGATAATAAAGTAATCTATGTCAGAATAGGACATTATTTATGCAGTTATAAGAGGTAGATATGTACTGATGATTAGCGCATGGCATCTTAACCCCTCCCCCTCATGGGTTGAACAATGGTGACTAGGTATGCAGTCCAAATATCTATAAACATAGTAAAGTATTGATCAAAGGATCAAAGGATAATAATAATTAAACAGTAGTTAACAGAGATGGCGGACACATATTAATGATGGGTGTGCAGGAAGATGTTCATAGGCAAAAGTCTGCTGGACCTACTGGAAACCTGGGTCTCAATGGCCTTGTTCAGGAGCCTATAGTGACATATAGATCAGTATGGGATTCGTGACTGGTTGGAAGCTGGTGGTTAGTTCACACATACTGTAAATATCACATCACCTTATGTAAAAATGTATATATGACAGCCACAGGTGGGCGCTGAATTCAGGTCTGAGATTGAAAGGGATATCCAGGTAAATAGTCCCTTCAGCAGTGATAGATCTAAAGTAAATGATACTGAGTATAATTAACATGAAAAAGCACTGCAGAAAATGCTAGCGCCCTCATGCCCATACATAAGCAAAAGCCATGTAGAAAGACCAGTTACTGATGAAAGGAAGGGAGGTGTCCTTTAGACTGCATTAGCAGTGGGGCCACTGCCAACCACCCTACATATAGGGCTCCTGCCCAGCGATGTCTGCCCCACTGGAAAATGGCATGTGAGAGCACCGGCCCCAGTCACTCAGTGGGCATGCGAAAGACTCACACATGCACAGTGTATGAAAACCGTCCATCGGCAGACATGAGGGCGCTAGCATTTCCTGCGGTGCCTTTTCATGTTAATTATACTCAGTAGCATTTCCTTTAAATCTATCACTGCTGAGGGACTAAATCAGTGCCCCCCCTGTGGAGGTCATATATACATCTCTACATAATAAGGTGATTTGATATATATGTGTGGTCTAACCACCAGCTTCCAATCAGCCACAGATCCCATCCTGAGCTATATGTCCCTAGGGGTTTCCTGAACAAGGCCATTGGGACCCAGGTTTCCAATAGGCCCAGCAGGCTTTTTCCTGTGAACATCTTCTGGCATACCTAAGGTAAATTAAAATGCGTCCACCATCTCTGTTAATTACTGTTTAATTATTATTATCCTTTTTGAGCAATATTCTTTACTATGTTTATAGTTATTTGGCCCGCATACCTAGTCACCATTCTTCAATCCATGAGGGGGAGGGGTTAAGACGCTGTGCATCTTTTGTTAAGGTGTGTTGACCATCAGTACATATCTACCTCTTATAACTGCGTATATAATGTCCTATTTCTGACATAGATTACTTTATTATCAGATTGGGAACCTATGCGCCCCCTGGTATAGTGCCCCCAAATTTGCAGGGAAAGACTTGCACCTGTGTGTCCCTACACCTGGTTACATCTCGGGTAAGATCTTGTGTAGCCCCTGTAATCAAACTTATATTCTCATCATGTTAATGTTATAACTATATCTGCTTTTGTCTTTATAGAAATTAAAAAATTGCTATGTTTACTCTTTAATATATAAAAACAAGTGGAAGTATATCCGCAAAACCTGTCGAAAGAAAGGTATACAAATGATCTGTGATACTTTCAAAGTGTTAGCCCTTTGTTGTCACTGCATCTGTGTGTTCTGATCATATAGAGCAATTGAGTGTCTTATGGTGACACAAACTGTCCTTTTTTCTATATGTATGTCCCCCTTTTTAAATAAGTAACTTTTGTAATAAATATTATATTTCTATACTTACGTTGTGTGTGTAAAGACTTTGTACGGTACCATAAAAGTCCATACTAGCCTCAACCAAATGCCGCCTTTTGAATTATTCTAGGACATAGGTACTTTCTAATATTTTTTTCCTTGTGGCACATACCATGTAAACTCCTGTAAAAAGTTTGATACTCCATAAACTATGGTAATCAAAACAAATAGAGATTGTAAATATATCCTATGGGCAGCAATATAAACTTGACAGGGGTTCTAATTCTTTCCTACTCTATCAAAAATGCTTTACATTCAATTTAAAGATGATTTAATGTTTATCTCTTATTTTTTCTAACATATAATGCTTGCCAGAGTGACAACAAATCTTGTAACATTTGAAATGTATCTCCTTTTTGGGGCAAAACATAAGAACTCCAAGCTGTATGTGAATAAATCACCAGATATACTGTACAGTAAGCTCTGCATTGTAGTCAATCAGCTTGTTCAATTAGGCTTTGACAAAACAAACTGGAAGCTGCCTGGCTTCTATACAGAGCTGCACCAGATTTTACACTCTTCAGCTTTAACAAATCCACCCCATGGTGTGCTTGCCACGAAGGTTGTTATTTAGGCACTTCCTTCAATAGGGTGACAGTACTCCCTCCCTGTCCCTCAAGTGTGCTCTGTGATGTCACTCTGTCACAGGAGCTTCCAAGAGAATACAAGTGGCTGTCTCAAAGCACGTTAAGCAGACGTGGTGCACTGTTGTCACCATCAGAAAACCCACCGACAGTAACACCACACAGACACCACTGGAGTGCATGAATGTAGAGAAGCTGCAGCAGTAAGAAACAGCAAAGGTGTGAAAAAAAGGTAAAATAGGCATTTTATTAAAGAAATACTACGATAAATAATAGTAACCTAATGCTATTCAGTTAGGGTGTACATCGACTTTCTTTCCCTGACAAATATGTAGAGCGCCTGTTGCATGGATATTTTCTATTCTGTACCCCTGTAAATTGTAGATGTAGCAAATCCTTAATGTGAATGTCTAATTGAATATTGTTTTTCTTCGTTTTGACTAGACTAAGGCAAGGTTAAAAAAGCTTAGCGGTTTATTTTTTGCTATCTGTTCTGCTGGGGGAGATTTCCCTTCACTTACTGTACTGAAGACAAAACAGGAAATAATTAGAAGTCTCAGAAGTCAAAGTGACTTAGACAGGTCTCACATAAACATTTATTACATAGAAGATTCCTCTCACCTTTTGCTCTGGTGACAGATAAAAAAAATTTAATTCGTCCTTGCTTTCTGTTTTGGAGACAATGTCAACCAAGACAAACAGGGGGGCGAATTTACCAAGCAGGGGCACAGACTGGAATAAAAACCCAATCAAATGAATCCATTTCACCCTTGGTCATAAAACACAGGTACAACTGTCACAAAGAAAAGCCAGCACACCAGGTTCCAGTTTGATTCTTTACTAGAGGTTCATTATATCAGTGTAATATTTGTCAAGGGTTCCATTCTGGTACTATCATGTCTCTGAAACGTTACCTTTGTCTACTGGAACTCTAATAAGGGATCAAACCGGAACCTGGTGTGCCTGGGGTGCTTACATTTCTTCTTGGAAAATCTGACACAGAGTTCAACCCTTCCCTATTCTATTCAAATCTAAACTGCAACTGTTTGTTGCTTTTACATACACATTAAACACATACGTGCATCCAAAAATACCCACATCTACACCTACATATGTACACATGCAAAGAAATAAAGATACAGAAATAGCAGATAGTACGTGATAGTACTTACTATCTGCTATTGCTTTATCTTCATTTCTTTGCATGTATATATGCAGGTGTAGATGTGGGTATTTTTGCATGCATGTATGTGTACACATATGTATATGTATGTTATCCATGATGTTTTATGATAGGCCTGAAGAAGGGGGAGTTCATTTGACCTTCAAATGCATTGGCTGCCTTTTAGCACAATACCAATCAATTAAAATGGACTCTTCTATCTTTCGGTCTGGCACTCCATCCATGTATGCACATTTTATTCTGGTATACGGACCAATTTAACAGACCAAATTAAAGTAAATAAGAACTTATTATTGTTAGGGTTTAATACACCTTATAATAAACACAAGCACTAGTTAGACTTTTAATCTTTGAAACAAATACTTACTTGTTATGGTTGACATATATACCTGTTTGGTTTGCCTCAACCCATTGATAAAACAACTGCATGATAATATAATTGACATGAGATTCACTGCCTATCATTGTACGGTGGATGAGGATTCTAAAGTCTTCTGCAAATAAACTGCAATCTCGAGCAAAAACATATGTACAATTGCCAGTAGTGGAAAAATGATGTCCATCAAATGTTTGATAGTGTCCATTTCCCCAAGTGCTGCAGACATTTTCATTATTGGCTGTCACTGAAAGAGAACCATACGTATTGATTAGTGACCATGTTTTGTAGTGTTGTATTAAGTTTTGTATCCCTACCTACCACCTTTCGAGCTGCTGTGTGTACTGGAGGTCAGATGCTAGCTTAATTTATTACAGCTTGCTGTGCACACATTGGGTACAGTTGATTTTGGAAATACATCCTGGATATTCATGAAACATATATATGTGGAGCAAGCAGAGTGCTCAGGGGGCTGATCAGCATTAGAAACAATTAATGGTAGGAATTACAAATTGGAAAGTAATGTAAATGTGTCACAAACATTAGAATGATAAACAAAAATGATAAATAATGTCAGGTTTTCGAAAAGTCAATTGAGCAAGTCTGTGGAAAGCGTATTATGATATGTTAAAGCTGAACTTTTGCTTGTTTGTACCCCCCCCTCCACTGCCATATATGGCTCTTTATGGGGAGGTGCGGTTACCTGGTTTTGACAGGTACCCGGTCCCACTTCATGTCAGATCGTTGCAGTGATCCGAGTGGAAGTTCGCTCCTCCCTCCCCCCCCCCCTCAGTCTTCTGGGAAACATCACAGGTCCCAGAAAACTGTAGGACCATTCCGAAAGTAGGAAACCAGCTGTGAAGCCGCAAGGCTTTACTGCTAGTTTCCCTTAGTTAAGATGCTGGAGCCTGGACCCGAAGCCGATTGAAGAATCAGCTCGGGTGAGGACATCCCTGGATCCCTGGACATGCAAGTGTTAAACCCACTTGATCGCTCTGCAGTGGATCATGTATCTGATATGTGGAGCGCACGCGCCGCCCCCGGCTGTGCTGTAATTTGTCACAGCACAAGCCGATCAGCTGATCCGGCTTTGTCAATTCGAACACTTGCAGGTGATCTTGCTGTTTTTTATTCCCCGCAAAACGGGAAAAAACAGCAAAATCACTTAGTAAAAGCACCACATAACACACACATTACACATAGTTAAGCACATATTTAACCCTTTGATCACCCCTAGATGTTAACCTCTTCCCAGCCAGTGTCATTAGTACAGTGACAGTGTTTAGTATTAGCACTGATCACTGTATTAGCATCACTATTAATGTCAAAGTCAGTTAGTGTACCCCCCCAGCTACCATCAGTCGCTGATCACCCCCAATACTAGTATAAAAAATATATATATACACAGTATCACCCCTCACATTTCTGTAAATATTTTATATCTTTTCATGTGACAACACTGAAGAAATTACACTTTGCTACAATGTAAAGTAGTGAGTGTACAGCTTGTATAACAGTGTAAATTTGCTGTCCCCTCGAAATAACTCAACACACAGTCATTAATGTCTAAACCACTGGCAATAAAAGTAAGTACACCCCTAAGTGAAAATGTCCAAATTGGGCCCGAATAGCCATTTTCCCTCCCTGGTGTTATGTGACTCATTAGTGTTACAAGGTCTCAGGTGTGACTGGGGAGCACGTGTGTTAAATTTGGTGTTATCGCTCTCACTCTCTCATACTGGTCACTGGAAGTTCAACATGGCACCTCATGGCAAAGAACTGAGGATCTGAAAAAAAGAACTGTTGCTCTACATTCGGATGGCCTAGGCTATAAGATTGCCAAGACCCTGAAACTGAGCTGCAGCATGGTGGCCAAGACTATACAGCGGTTTAACAGGACAGGTTCCACTCAGAACAGGCCTCGCCATGGTCACCCAAAAAAGTTGAGTGTACATGCTCAGCGTCATATTCAGGGTTGTCTTTGGGAAATAGACATATGAGTGCTGCCAACATTGCTGCAGTGGTTGAAGAAGTGGGGGTCAGCCTGTAAGTGTTGAGACCATACGGCGCACACTGCATCAAATTGGTCTGCATGGCTGTCGTCGCAGTAGGAAGCCTCTTCTAAAAATGTTGCACAAGAAAGCCCGCAACAGTTTGCTGAAGACAAGCAGACTAAGGACATGAATTACTGGAACCATGTCCTGTGGTCTGATGAGATAAACTTATTTGGTTCAGATTTTGTCAAGCATGTGTCGCGGCAACCAGGTGAGGAGGAGTACAAAGACAAGCTTGTCTTGCCTACAGTCAAGCATAGTGGTGGGAGTGTCATAGTCTGGTTCTGCATGAGTGCTGCCCGCACTGGGGAGCTACAGTTCATTGAGGGAACCATGAATACCAACATGTACTATGACATACTGAAGCAGAGCACGATCCCCTCCCTTCGGAGACTGGGCCGCAGGGCAGTATTCCAACATGATAACGACCCCAAACACACCTCCAAGACGACCACTGTCTTACTAAAGAAGCTGAGGGTAAAGGTGATGGACTGGCCAAGTATGTCTCCAGACCTAAACCCTATTGAGCATCTGTGGGGCATCCTCAAATGGAAGGTGGAGGAGCGTAAGGTCTCTAACATCCATCAGTTCCATGATGTCATCATGGAGGAGTGGAAGAAGACTCTAGTGGCAACCAGTGCAGTTCTGGTGAACTCCATGCCCAAGAGGATTAAGGCAGTGCTGGAAAATAATGGTGGCCACACAAAATATTGACACTTTGGGCCCAATTTGGACATTTTCACTTAGGGGTGTACTCACTTTTATTGCCAGCCGTTTAGACAATAATGGCTGTGTGTTGAGTTATTTTGAGGAGACAGCAAATTTACACTGTTATACAAGCTGTACACTCATTACTTTACATTATAGCAAAGTGTAATTTCTTCAGTGTTGTCCCATGAAAACATATAATAAAATATTTACAAAAGGGGGCGTGGCCTGACCTCACGGGAAGATGGACGCATAGACGACTAGCTCCCGTTACCTCACAGCCTCTCCGCTGCAGGAAAGCCTCTCTTCACACTGCCGGCCACACCACGATGGGAACTGCCTCACGGACCTCCTCCGCCTCCCGTTCCCGCTCACCGAGGAGACAGCAGAGCAGTACGACTCAGAGTATCCCCGAGCTATTCCGCTCCCAGCGATCCAACATGGCGGCATCTCGTCAGACTCCCTCACAGTCCTCCACACCGCTACTGCCTGGAGCTGCGCACGATCTCTCCCCCTCAGATACAGGCGCTCCTACGGCACTAGCACAGCTGCACCTGAGCCTCCTAGACCTCAGAGCAGTGGCAGCGGATATTAAAGATACCCTGTCAGCGGCCATTGCGGACCTGCGCATTGACATCCGCGCCATTGCTGACAGGGTACAGGAAGTGGAACACACCACAGCCCAACACCATACGATCCTCCGCAGAACGACACACAGGGTAGATGCCCACACACTACAGCTAAGAGATCTCCAGAGACACGTGGAAGATTTGGATAATAGGGGCAGAAGACATAACTTGCGTGTTAGGGGACTGCCTGAAACAGTGGATACAGAACAGCTTCCTACCACCATTACAGCTATGTTTAACAATCTGCTAGACAGACCGGCCCATGCAAACATAGAGCTAGAGCGCAGAGCGCATTCACAGTGCCCTCAGACCAAAAGGCAGAGAAAATGACCCCCCCCAGAGATGTTGTGTGTTGCTTAGTTGACTACAAACTGAAAGAAGATATACTCCGCAAAGCGAGAAACAGGATTCACCTCACACATGGAGGATCAGAGATCCATATCTATCAGGCATTACCCTGAAGAACAGAAGAGACCTGAGACCACTTCTGGACACTCTTCGCGCCAAAAACATACCTTACAGGTGGAAATTCCCCTTTGGTCTCTCTGCTACATGTCAAGGACGCACAGCCCTGCTCAGAGTACCCGAAGACCTGCCTTCCTTCTGTGACATCATGGGCATCCCAATGATGGAAGTTCCGAACTGGTACACCGAATTCCGCCGTCCTACATCCAAGAGAGATCAACGCCATGAAGAACCCATGGATGCGCAGAATGTCAGATACCGCAGACGCAGATCCACATCAGGCACCAGGTCATACGCATCCACCAGAGGTCCTCACAACAGCACCAGTCCTTCCGACTCTCCGCGCCATCGAAGGGCCAGACGGGATTTTGGACCAAACCGAGATCATCCCCCATCAAGTTAAAACAAGAAATCTATCAGATCCACAGCACAGTTCTCTTGTTTGCTTCCATCCCTCTTCTTTTCTTAGTACAACAAGTTTCTTTTAGGAAAAAAAAGGGAAAAAAAATATATATATATTTTCTTTGCAGGTAATGGTTGGACTAATTTTTTTTTTTTCTTTTCAAGTTGGACAGCGCCTCCCCTCTACAACCGGGACCTTTGAGAAGGGTCGTTTCCACAGGATGGGTAAGAAACGCACCCTCACGCGTCAAGGTGTCCCATCAAATGAGAGACTCTGCTTACCCCCTACCATCTCATAGTGGCAATAGAGCTCTCGTATTACTGTCAATTAACTTTGCTAACGGGGAGACTAGTCCCATTAATGCTACTTACTTAGTTATGACACAGGTTCATCATTGTATTATTATTATTTCTTTTCTCTCCTGCCCACGCAAATCTAAGTGACTTAAATTATTGGTTTCATATTGGTATTCCTACTATGAAATGTGATGAATCAAAACATCCTAGTGCAGGAAATCTAAAGATATGCTTATTTTATGTCCGACATAAATGTGCAAGGTTTGCAAATGCGGGTTAATCTGAGCTCCCCTGCTACCAGTCACCCCAATAACCTGCTTCCCCCATCTCTCTCCGTTTAGGAGACCCCTTTGGCTTTGGACCACCTCGCCACAGTCGGTTCCTCTTAAACTATACAACGCCCACTTGGCGTCCCTCCCACCCTACGAATACTTTAATCACACGGGGCAGACGGGGATGGTGGGGGTAGCTCAGATTGACTCGTAAGAAGAACTACGTTTTCCATGTTCCACACACAACCTGATGTTTGAACGGGACTGATCCCCTTACTGCCTAGGTTATGGTAATCATCTCGTCCATGAAGGTGATGACCATATTATTATCCTCCAGCGGACGAATAAGACTCCCGGTTATGCAATACCAAGGCATGCTGGATTCACCACACCCCATTCAAAATAACCCCACCGTATGGTCCATCAGGGGACGGTATGCTTAACCACGAGGTTCCTGCATGTCATCACCTAAGGGACGGAAATTAAAGCTCCCCCGGCAATCCTACATCTAGGTTGCGTCCATAGCACGCAGGAGTATGCTGATAGTTGTTTACAGAGTTATGTTTGTTGTTTATTTTCCTGTTTTACTAGCTGCTACCAATTATATTATTAGTTCTAGAGAGTCTAAAATATATACACCCCATTCAGTTTGGACTCCATGGACCACCCAGTCCCATTTACACATACCTAGACAGCAATATTCTGCCTCTATATTAGCTCCTTACATACTACTTGATCACAATAATAAATCAGATCAACCACTTAGGACTCATCCCCACATATACTCCATACCCATGGTCGGCCTAAACTACATACGACCAAGGCTTCCCACACACATACACTTGCCTGTCTTTGGCAATGAGGGTAATGGATTATCCCAACGTTCATTCACCCCTTCTTCGTGTGGTCTTTTCCAACCCCCACACAGCAGTTTTGATCCGGGTTTGCCTGTCTTTGATAGGTTCTCTCTATCCTCACTCTGTACCCTACCGTACTTACATCTACAGGTGAAGGGCCAGTCCCCTAACCTATTCAGTTGACGTTTCAGGTACACTACCCGCCAACGTTCTCCTACCCTACACCCCCTCACACACCTACCCCCCTTCCCCCTTCACTATTTCACACCGCTTCCACAGTACCGGCGAACGCGGGATGCAAAATTCAGACCCCATCATGCCTCCTCCCACGACAAGTACCCCCTCCCCCCAGGTCAAGCTTTACTCCCTAAACGTAAAGGGACTCAACACCCCCGAGAAAAGATCACAGCTGCTCCTACTACTACGGAAAGCCAAGGCAGATGTGATCTTTCTCCAGGAAACACATTTCAGATCAGACAGTATTCCCAAACTGTCCAACTCATATTACCCCACGGTATACCACGCCACCAATAAAGACTCTAAATCTAAAGCGGTCTCCATCCTAATCTCCAAAAACTGCCCCATACAGATTCATGACACATTGATTGACACCAACGCACGCTACATTTTTCTAAAGGGCAAATTGCACAACAAACCTGTTACATTGGCCAACCTATACGCCCCCAACAAACAGCAAGTCCCCTTTTTTCGAGACACTCTCCAAAATCTCACCATATTCTCCAAGGGCCTGCTGGTCGTCGGGGGCAACTTCAACTTAGCCCTCAATCCCTCTCTTGACGCATCCTCAGGTGTCTCCTCTACCACCTATCGTGCTCTCCGTGCAATCAAAACACAATTGACCGGCCTGGCCTTACATGACACGTGGCGTACACTACACCCAAATACTAAAGATTACACTTTTTATTCTCCCCCTCACCACAAATATACAAGGATAGACTACTTTTTTTTATCTCAACCTGACTTAGACTCACTCTTGACTGCTACAATAGCCCCAATGGTCCTTTCAGACCATCACCCAATCTCCGTCACCATTACGTTCCCGGCATCCTCCATGAGACATACGACCTGGCGATTAGACAACTCTCTCCTCACAAATTCTGAACACACGAAGAGACTTAATGATTGCTTATCACATTATTTCCGAGAAAACGCATCCTCTGATACCTCGCCATTGACCCTCTGGTCGGCTCATAAATGCGTCATCAGAGGGGAATTAATTTCAATAGCTGCACAGCAACGCAAAGCCAGACAAGCACTCATATCACATTTATCGCACAGAGTTCACTATCTGGAAAGAAAGCACAAGCAATCACTAGCAGAACAAACCCTCAGAGAGCTATTGAAAGCCAGAGAGGATCTCCTGGAGGAAATTGGGAAATCAACCAGATGCAAATTTGCCCTGTCGCAAAGAATTTTTTATGAATTTGGGAACAAATCTGGTAAAATGCTCGCTAGAGCACTCCATACCAAAAAAGCGAATTCAATCATACATTATATCTCAGACCCCCAGGGGCACAAAATAGAGTCCTCAAACGGTATAGCTAAACAGTTTAAACAATTCTACTCCAACCTATACAATCTACATACCCCTCAGCGGATCGACCCAAACAATGACAGGAGAAAGCTATTAGACGACTTTCTGACGCAATTTAGCCCACGTCCCATCACCGCCGACGAAGCCAATGACTTAGACAAACCCCTCACAATGAAAGAAGCCGCTGAAGCCCTTAAACAAATGAAACCGGGCAAAAGCCCCGGCCCAGACGGATTATCCATCAGTTACTACAAAACCTTCATGGAAACTCTCATACCGCAGTTCCTAAAAACTTTCAATTCACTTTATAACCAACCTGACAAATGTAGTGACCTCCTCGAAGCCCACATCGTGGTAATACCGAAACCCGGGAAAGACGCCAGCATAGTCTCCAACTACAGACCTATTTCACTTATAAATGTAGACGTAAAAATCTACGCTAAAATCTTAGCAAATCGCATTCTTCCTCTACTCCCCTCTTTAATTTCTTTGGACCAAGTGGGATTCGTCCCAGGCCGCGAGGCCAGAGACAATACCCTAAAGGCCATCAACATCCATCACTGGCTATCGTCTTCCAACACTCCAGGTTTCTTTCTTTCCCTCGACGCAGAGAAGGCGTTCGACAGAGTGGCCTGGGACTACATGGCAGAAGCCCTACGTAAAATAGGATTTAAGGAACGCATGCTTCAATATATTTTAGCCCTATATTCGTCCCCAACTGCAAAAATCAGGGTTAACGGCCACCTGTCGGACGCTTTCTCTGTGTCGAATGGAACTAGACAGGGGTGCCCACTATCCCCCCTTTTATATATACTCTCAATGGAACCTATACTCCGTAAGATTAGGTCCAATCAAGACATCAAAGGAGTAGACAGAGTAGCCAATAAACAATATAAAACCGCAGCGTATGCCGATGATGTCCTACTATTTCTCATGGACCCCATTATCACACTTCCCAACCTACTCAAAGACTTCACCCTCTTCAAAGAATTATCCAATCTTCAAATAAACTTCACCAAATCCAAGGCCCTTAATGTATCCCTACCGGAATCCACAGTGACCTTATGCAAAACCAACTTCCCATTTTGTTGGGACGCAAACGCCATAACTTACCTAGGGATTCAGCTACCATCTAAACTAAGTGACCTCTATTCTAAAAACTTTGCCCCCTTTCTACAAACATTACAGAAAGACTTCCAGGACTGGAACAGAGGTGCCTTCTCATGGTTTGGGAGAGCGGCAATTGTAAAAATGAACATCCTCCCCAGAATTCTTTATTTACTACAAACAATCCCGATTAAACTGCCACCAGCATTCTTTTCTACCTATAAAAGACTATGTCTAAACTTTATCTGGACTGCCAATCAAGCACGGGTACGATGGGGGAAATTAGTGTCCCCAAAGTTAAAAGGAGGCATTGGCCTCCCTGATGTACAAAAATATTATTGGTCATGCCACCTAGCTAGGATCGTAGACTGGCACTTACATTCCAAAACCAAAGCATGGATAGACCTTGAGGAGGCGTTCTCCTCCCTACCTATTCATCACCTACCCTGGATATACCCTCACAACGCTCCGCAGGAAATCAGATCACACCCTTTGACAGGCCCCACGATAAAGGTTTTTCACACAGTCTGTAAAAAACTGAACATTGCCTCATCTCCTGGTCCAATGACCCCGCTCAATCAAAACCCAGATTTTCCCCCAGGTATTCCGCTCCTTGCTGACCATGACGGATCTACCTCAAGATCTGTTCGAGCAAAATCCTTCTTCGATAACGGCAAATTGGTATCCTTCCTCAACATATCAGCCCGACTCCCAGACACGGACATCCCCTTCTTTAAGTACCTTCAAATTCGTCATTTTTTACAAAACTCGACTCCACAATCTCAATGGTCTAGAGACCATACTCCATTCGAAGCCCTTTGCAACAAACACGACCCTCAGAAACACGTAATCTCAATTATATACTCTTTAATGTTTCCCAAGACTCCTACCACTGACGATGCGACATGCCAAAAATGGGAGAGGGACCTATCTACGGACCTTATGCAAGAAGACTGGCAAAACATATACACCCACATTCATAAAGGTTCCCTAAATGTTTCCGCGCAAGAAAACGGGTATAAAATATACTCCAGGTGGTATAGAACACCAGATAGAATTCACAAATTCCACCCCAGTGTCTCTTCACTTTGTTGGAGATGCAACACTGCTCACGGCTCTTTAATCCACATCTGGTGGGAATGTCCCCTAATCCAACCCTACTGGAACGAAGTTCACCGTCTCACATCACAGATCACCACGTATACCCCAGATTTCACACTAGCCCAATATCTCCTACACCATACGTCAATACCACAATCGGCCTATACAAAATCCCTTACCCTGCACCTCATCAATGCGGCAAAACTTTGTATTCCCACTCACTGGCGATCTATCTCTCCCCCCAGTACATCTGAATGGCTCCGTAGAGTAGGGAAAATAGCCGAGATGGAAGATTTAATCCATCAAGCACGTGACACCCCGAATAAATTTCATAAAACATGGGCATGCTGGCTTCACTTTAAAACAACAACAGAATATAATACCATTATGTCAATCTCCCCATAGCTTGGCCTGGGGGGCAGTATAGATTATCTCATAAAAAACCTTATACCCACCCTGAATTATCCCCCCCCTTTTTTTCTTTTTTTTTTCTCCTAATACCCTCTTTCCGCCATTCCCCACACTCCCATAACCATAAGATGTCTCCACAAACAGAACTTTCTCAAAAACGTCACATCGATTATCCATAGTGACATCAGAAACTAATACTAAGATCAACACAACCAAGAGACCGGCATGGTCTAGACTTAAGTCAAAGGAACTACGAGCCTCTCCCACGCACCGTTAGTTCCCGTTAGGGGTGCGTGAGGATGAGGCGAGACACCTGGTCTCACGAAATAACCCGTAAAAGATCTCCTCTGGCTTACTTAGGAGGGTCTTAGGCCCACATGTCCTAAATACGTTCCACAGCTATGAGTTTTATGGTACGCCTCTATAGGCAACAGTTTGATTCATGTTATGGTTCCTGTATATGTTGTTTTTTATAAAAAAAAAAAAAAAAAAACTACATATTCCCCCTCACACTTTAATTGTATAACATTGTCAACAATATGCTTCAAGTGTATATTACTGCTCAGTTTGTTATATTACTGCTCAGTTTGTTGTCTGCATTTTGTAATCTGCAATATCTTCAATAAAAATATTGAAAGAAGACAAAAAAAAAAAATATTTACAAAAATGTGAGTTGTGTACTCACTTTTGAGAGATACTGTCTTTTCCAGTATCTATACAAGATGCTATAACTTTAATGCAAACCAAATAATATACACTTATGCCCTGTACACACGGTTGGACATTGATTGGACATTCCGACAACAAAATCCATGGATTTTTTCCGACGGATGTTGGCTCAAACTTGTCTTGCATACACACGGTCACACAAAGTTGTCGGAAAATCCAATCGTTCTGAATGCGGTGACGTAAAACACGTACGTCGGGACTATAAATGGGGCAGTAGCCAATAGCTTTCATTTCTTAATTTATTCTGAGCATGCTTGGCACTTTGTGCGTCAGATTTGTGTACACACGATCGGAATTTCCGACAACAGATTTTGTTGTTGGAAAATTTTATAGCAAGCTCTCAAACTTTGTGTGTCGGAAATTCCTATGGAAAATGTGTGATGGAGCCTACACACGGTCGGAATTTCCGACAACAAGGTCCTATAACACATTTTCCATCGGAAAATCCTATCGTGTGTACAGGGCATTATATGGATTTTTTTTTACCAAAGACATGTAGCAGAATACATTTTGGCCTAAATTCATGGAGAAATTACATTTTTTTAACTTGTTATTGGATATGTTATACTGTATAGCACAAAATAAAAAAAATATTGTTTTTTTTTTCAAAGTTCTCCTCCTTTTTTCATTTGTATCGAAAAAATTAAAAAAACAGTGGTGATCAAATACCACTAAAAGAGCTTTATTTGTGTGAAAAAAAATATAAAAATGTTATTTGTATACAGTGTTACATGACTGCACAATTACCAGTGCCAAATAGCAAAAAAATGCCTGGTAATTAGGGGGTAAAAACTTCCAGAGCTGAAGTAGCAGCTACAGCATTTGTTGCTGCTATCGTTTTCGTATGCTCTCATATGCTTTCTTTTCTGCACATGAGCTCAGCTTTAATTTTTTTTTCCTATTTATTTTACTTTTTCTTTTTTATTTTGACACTGTCCTTTTAAAAAAAAAATGTTTGGGTCCCTTTTACACCCTTTTCAAGGAATGTAAACATCCCTTGTAACCCCTTGTAATAGAAAAAAAAGCAAGACAGGACCTCTTAAATGTGTCAAAAAGACCTCAGATCTACACTAAAATGCAATAATAAAAAAAAATTATGTTATTTTTTTTTTTTTTTGCAAAAAAAATAAAAATTCCCCTTTAAGACCATTGGGCGGAAGTGACATTTGACATCGCTTCCGCCATCCAATGGTGTGAAGCTGAGCAGGGGCAATCTTTCCTGTGACCTGATCGTCTCCACCACTACCGACGGCCCCAGTAAGCAGCAGAGACCACCGGAGCGTGTCGGGAGGGGGGGCCCTCTCCCGACCCTGATAAAAGTGATCTCATGGCTGCTGCCGTAACAACGGTATTCTACTTCCAACAGCCGCCGTATAATGACGGCGGGCAGTCCGCAAATTGTTAAAAAAAAAAAAACCTGGAAGTTGATTGGTTTCTATGCAAAGCTGCACCAGATTTTGCACTCTCCAGTTTTAGT
This sequence comes from Aquarana catesbeiana, assembly GCF_042186555.1. Taxonomy (NCBI): domain Eukaryota; kingdom Metazoa; phylum Chordata; class Amphibia; order Anura; family Ranidae; genus Aquarana; species Aquarana catesbeiana. Next base: position 94,425,399 of record NC_133334.1, on the reverse strand, counting down.
AAATCAATCTCATTGTAATTTAGAAGCAAATATTTATTAACATGTTGAATTTCAATGACTTTCAGCCTACTCAAAATAATCAGAACAATCTTGAAATATAAAAGCTTACTTTATGAAGAATCCCACACATTTATTGATTTTTGTGACACATATTCACTATGCCCTGTGACTGTGCACTGGTGTGTCACCCATTTCACAGAGCCTGCTGTCTAAACTACAGGGGTGCTGAAGAAGAGGAGTTTTAAGTGGCAAAGTCAGTACAGGAAACACACTCCATCAACTCTCAACACTCATTGTTTGTTCGCCCACTCATTAGATTCCCTGGTTTTGGTTTATGCGGTTCTGGTACATTGGAGGTGCATTTATATTGTTTTTTATTACGGTAACTATTCTTAATAAATTACATTATTTTATATCATATTTGTGCCTGGTGTTCTCCGTGCAAGTCCACACATTTCTGGTTATGTTTCATGTATGTATGTTTCAAAGGATACCAGCACTTGGTATCCTTGACAGGAAGTCATGACTGAGATCACGCAAAACTTTTTCGCTGTCTCCGTGTTGTCTCATTGATGTATTGGAGTGCTCTTTATGTTTCAACAAAGATGGATGTGTTTTTTTTTTTTTTGGAGTACAGCTCTCCAGATCATTGTATGCTTTACTGTGTGCAGCTAAGACAAGCTGAGTTGGCACCTGAACACACAAGTGGTGTGGAGGATTTGGATGACAGGCTCACCTGGAGCAGCGGCATATTTATTTATTTATGCTTTCGATTAAATAGGCCTCAAATTTAGAGACACAAGGCCAGAGTCTGCTTGCAAGTTAACTGGTTGCCGCCTGCCCACCGTCAGATGACGGCGGGCCTGTGCGGCTCTCATTCTGGGATGACGTCATATAATGGCGTCCCAAAACGGTCATTCTCGTGCGCCCGCGGGGGCGCGCAGCATGGCGATCGTGGCCGCGCCGTGTTGCTAGGACACAGCGCGACCCCGATCTCTGGTAAGAGCGGCATCAGCGGCTCTTTAACCATGTGATCGGCTGTGTCCAATCACAGCCGGTCACATGTAAACAAGGAAGTGCGGGTAATCGGAGCTCCTTGCCTCACACTGACATAGTGTGCGGCAAGGAGAGACGATCAGCGGCATCTCCACGCAGGGGAACATTTAGGAATGTAATCAGGGCACTGATCATCAGTGCCCTGATTACAATATTGAAAAACAATGTCACAAATCATTGCCCACCAATGCCCACCAATGCCAGATATCAGTGCCCACCAGTGGCAGCAATCAGTGCCCACCACTACCCACAAGGCAGTGCCACCAATCAGTGCCCATTAGCGATGCCAGTCAGTGCTGGCAATCGGTGCCGCTTATCAGTGCTGCCCATCACTGCCCATTACTGCTGTCAATCAATGCCCATCAGCAATGCCCATCAGTGTCGCCCATCAGTGCCACCCATCAATGCCCATCAGTGCCCATCAGTACTGCCTATCTGTGCCGCCTGTCAGCGCCCATCAGTGCCCACTAGTGCCGCCTAACAGTGCCCATCAGTGCCACCTAACAGTGCCCATCAGTGCTCACCGGTGCCACATATCAGTGCCACCTATCAGTGTCCATAAGTGCGGCATATTAGTGCCTCCTCATCAGTGCCCATAAGTGGTGACTCATCAATGCCCATTAGTGCCACCTCATCAATGCCCACCAGTTCAGCCTATCAGTGTCCATCAGTGCCGCCTCATCGGCGCACATCAGTGAAGGGGAAAAATTACCTAGTTACAAAATTTACTGACAGAAAAAAAGTGAAAAACACTTTTTCTTTTTTGTAAAAAATAAAAAACCCAGCAGTGATTAAATACCACCAAAAGAAAGCTCTATTTGTGTGAAGAAAATGATAAAAAAATTTGTTTGGGTACAGTGTAGCACGACCGCGCAATTGTCATTCAAAATGCGACAGCACCGAACGCTGAAAAATGGCCTGGGCAGGAAGGGGGTGTAAGTGATCAGTAGGCAAGTGGTTAAAGGAGAAAAAAGTGAGAGATGCCAGAAAATAGTCATGCGGGTAATAATTGAATTGAAATTTAAGGATGATCTATTTCCAGAAGAAACAAACTTAATAAATAAAAAAGAAAGAAAAAACTGCGCTTGGAATAAATAAAACAAGCTGCGGCTACAAGTGAGGCACACCAATACAAAATTATAACAAAAAAAAACGCGCTATAAGGTGATATGAACAATGATGAAAATGTAAAGTCCCATATACAATTGTGTAGTCCCATGTAAAAGTCCAAGACAAAAAAAAAGGTGAATCTGTCATAGGTGAATGGCGTGAAGTTCATCCAAAATAAATGAATAAGTGATGAAAAAACATATAACTGGAACACATCAATAGGTACTGCGCTTACCAGAAGCAAGCCAAAATAGGGCAAGTGGCTTAAACCCAGCCTGGGCCTTTAGATAAACGATCCAGGTGAGGTAAGATAAACGCATTCGTCCCGTATATCCAGTCCACAGAAATGTATCCAAAAATATATGAAAAGAACATAGCGTAATACTGATAATTTAAAACACTCCAAAACCAATAATAAGTGCAACACTCAACATAAACCCAAAATCATGTGTAGTCATAAACATCCAGTGTCAGTAGCAACAACTAGGATGGATGTGTGAGTGTCATGCAATCATGCAAAGATATATATTATAGTGAGTGAAGATAGAAACGTGAACGGTACCCAGAATCTGCTTACCAGATTTAGGTGGAAAGTAAGCATGTAACAATCAACCAGATAAAGACGTGAATAAGGATCCCTCTAGGTGCAGCAAACCACATGTACAAACTGCTTACCAGATGGCAAACCGCTGTGAGCAGACTCCATACAGCCAAAGATTAATCACCATAGGTGGAAAACACAGGATATAAAACTGCAGCGAACCTTAGGGAGATCCTGCTTACCAGATATCCAAACAAGATGGGCAGATGCAATAAAGCACAAGACGGACTCCTGACAGGAACGGCGTGGATACGTCCTGACCAAATGGACCCGAGCTTATGCAGCCCACTTCCCCAGGGGATCCTGTGCACACAGCACTAGTCCCCAATAAAATGTTTGCTGCTTGCAAGCAGTGATGGTGTGGTGTATTTCCTGTACTGATCCTGCCTCCTGAAACTCCTCTTCTGGGTAGTGCAGACAGCAGAGTCTGTGAATCCTGTGACACAGCAGTACGTATTCACAAGGGATAGTGAACGTGTATCACTGCATTCAAGGAAGTAAGTGTGTGGGAGTCTTAAAAATAAGCTTTTTCTTTTTTTTTAAGATTGCTCAAATTATTAGGAGTAGGCTAGAAATAATTAAAGCTCATTGTGGAATTGAATATATGATTTTAAATCTTGACAGTAGATTCACTTTAATGAAGTTCCTCCTCAAGGTAAGTTGTGTAATGGAAAAGTTCATTTTTTACAAACATTTGTATTGAGGTGTGTACGTGGCACAGTAATCATAGCATATTTTGTAAGTATATAGACTGCGGCTTATGTTACCATGTACACAGTGAGTAGATTCACCTTTTAAGCCTCTCCCACTGTCCCACTGCAATTTTGCAAAACCCACAATTCACCACAGTGCACTGTGTGCGTCACCTCATTCTTTTTCTCTGGCTGCCCACACCAGGTTCTTCTTGGTTTAGTATATATAAATATATATATCCAGAACACAATGTATACAGATATAGTTATGTACATTGTATGCATCATATCCATCTAAGGTCCCATTCACATTGGCCCTCACAGTACACAAGGGGGTTGACTTACTAAAACTGGAGAGTGCAAAATCTGGAGCAGCTCTGCAGAGAATCCAATCAGCTTCCAGTTTTTTTTTTTTTTTGTCAAAGCCAGTGCCTTCCCCCCCAGGCAGTCACAAACAAAAAAATTAAAACTTTTTTTAAACATGGTCCTTTAAAAAAAAAAGAAAAAAAAAGTCCTTAAGTGCTCTGTGTTCGGGCGCCGGACACAGTGCACTATGGGAAGCACAACGTCAATGCAATCACGAGATTGCAGATGTGGCACTTTATTTGTGGGGTTTGGAGCTGCTTTGCGGCACTATCCATCGCGCCAAGCAGCATCTGCCCGCTGCCTGGCCGGGTGCTTTTTTCTCAGTGTGAGAACAAAGTCACTTCTTCTGGTGGGCTACAAAAAGATGGCCGCCATGAGGAATAATCCCCTTGTGTTCAGTGGAGAGGGGAGGCCCCTCCCCTCTCCACTGAACACACGGAGAAAGCCAGGAACTAGCTGGGGAGAGACAGACGCGGCTTGAAGGAGGGCTGTGCTGCTGGGGACACAGATGTAAGGAGGACCCTGCTGCTCCACTGATTGGGACACAGATGTAAGGAGGGGCTCCACTGGGGACACAGATGTAAGGAGGAGCTCCACTGGGGACACAGATGTAAGGAGGGGCTACACTGGGGACACAGATGTAAGGAGGGGCTCCTCTGGGGACACAGATGTAAGGTGGGGCTCCGCTGGGGACACAGATGTAAGGAGGGGCTCCTCTGGGGACACAGATGTATGGAGGGGCTCCGCTGGGGACACAGATGTAAGGAGGGGCTCCGCTGGGGACACAGATGTAAGGAGGGGCTCCGCTGGGGACACAGATGTAAGGAGGGGCTCCGCTGGGGACACAGATGTAAGGAGGGGCTCTGCTGGGGACACAGATGTAAGGAGGGGCTCCGCTGGGGACACAGATGTAAGGAGGGGCTCCGCTGGGGACACAGATGTAAGGAGGGACTCCGCTGATGGGGACACAGCTGTAAGGAGGGAATCTGCTGATGGGGACACAGATGTAAGGAGGGGCTCCGCTGACGGGGACACAGATGTAAAGAGGGACTCCGCTGGGGACACAGATGTAAGGACGGGCTCCGCTGGGGACAAAGATGTATAGAGGGACTGTGCTGATGGGGACACAGATGTAAGGAGGGACTCCACTGATGGGGACACAGGAAGTAAGGAGGGACTCCGCTGATGGGGACACAGATGTAAGGAGGGACTCTGCTGAGGGCACCTAATGTAAGGAGGGACCTCGCTGGGGGCACCTGATGTAAGGAGGGACTCTGCTGGGGGCACCTGATGTAAGGAGGGACTCTGCTGGGGGCACCTGATGTATTGACGGATTCCACTGGGGACACCTGATGTAAGGATGGACTCCGCTGGGGGCACCTGATGGCATCTGGTGGCAGGCGACGTGGCAAGTGACACACTCAGGGCTCCCACTGATTCTGCATAATGGTGAGTTGAATGATTTCATTTTATATTACAATATAATAATAGAAATAATGCGCTTCAATCATCCTGACACAATAACAACCATGGTGCCGGGATGATTGAAGTGCTAACACCAGGTGTTTGGAGTATCTTTATCTGCTGATTGTTAAACTGTCTAGAATACACATATTTCTGTTGTTGTGTAGGATCTGGGCCTGCTGTGCCTTCCTCTGTCCCACCCTCTCCCTCCATCCCTCGTTCATCTCAAACGCTAACCACACCACCTTAGAGCCACGCCCACTATTTTGCTGAAACCACGCCTATTTTCACCAAGTGGGAGGGGTTAAAAAGGAAGGGCAGGGTCTGGCGCCCCCCATCCTAAAACTTCACCAGTCGCCACTGGTCAAAGCTTAATTGAACAAGTTGAAGTTAGAAGCTGATTTGCTACCATGTACATCTGCACTAGATTATGCACTTTCTAGTTTTAGTAAATCAGCCCCAAAGTTTTACAGTGCAGGCAGCTGTCAGTTGAAGATCTGGGAAGTGACATGTGGTTGAGCTCTGGTCCGTTGTGGAGAAAAGCATACACATTTTTCCACACCACACTGCTCAGTACTATTTGTTTTCTGTGTGCCCTTGCAGTGAATGGTGTTTATGGGGAGGTGCAGCGTGGTGCAACAACATTAAACACTCAGGGGTTGATTTACTAAAACTGGAGAGTGCAAAATCTGGTGCAGCTCTGCGTAGGAACCAATCAACTTCCAAGTTTTTGTTTTTTTGTTTGCTGAATTGAAAAAGCTGAAATTAGAAGCTGGTTGGCTACCATGCACAGCTGCACCAGATTTTTCACTCTCCAGTTTTATTAAATCAACCCCTCAGAGTCTAGTTGAAGAAAACAGACCTGTATTGAAATTGAAGTTCAGTAATGCACAGCCAAGCAAGGGGAAGAACCAGGTTCCTTTAATGTCCCAGCTCACCCTAGCAGCACACATCCATCTTTCTTATGCTAGCCCAATGTTCTATTCTGCCCAAGGAGGAGGAGACTGTGGGACCATTCAAAGATAGCAGCGTGCCTTGCTCATTGGGAAGCTGCAGGGAGTCACAGCAGTCACACCTCCCACAGTTAACATGACGGGGTCAGAGCCATAAAGACCGGTAACGAACCAGCCGAGATGAGGACATTGCTGGATCCCTGGACAGGTAAGTGTCTCTTTATTAAATATCAGCAGCTACAGTATTTGTGTGACTTTTTATTAAAAAATTAATAGCTGAAGAACCTTCTAATTTCTAAATTGACACAGTTATGCGAAAAAACAAAGAAACTGACAGTACCTTGAGGTTCGTCTCCAATTCTGAAGTAATTTCTCCCATCACTTCTGGTACGTAAACAGTGATCCCCAAGAACTGTAAAAAGAAAGTGAAAAATTATTAGTGTTCCAAGCTCAAATTATGACTTTTTCAGGACTACAACTTTTTTGTTACTTACACTATAGTACAGTAATTAGAGAAAGCTAAGTAATAAAGAACAAAGTGGATTATGAAAAGCACCATTGCAGTTAATATTATCACTGTTTATACAAGGAAAATGAAAGTAGCCTGTAAAGATGAGAAGAAGGAAAAAAGAGGTGCCAGAGTAAAAAGCGGAACTTCACCCAAAAGGTTCCGCTTTTCTGCCTCCTCCCTCATCTACCACTCTTGGACCATTTTTTTTGGAGGAGTGGGTACCTAGTTTGACAGATACCAGCTCCCACTTGCTCCCGGATCGCTAGGTGATCCAAGCAGAAGTTTGGCCCCCCTCCCTCTTTGCCCACAGCCTTCTGGGACATATCACAGGTGCCAGAAGGATGTGGGACCATTCAAAAAGCGCAGCACAGACAAAGCCACTAGGAATCACAGTTGGCTTCCTTTAGTAAATATACCGGTGCCAGGGACCAGAAGACCCTTGAAGAATCAGCCCAGGTGAGGACAGCACTGGATCCCTTGACAGATAAGTGTCCTTTTAAAAAAGGTCAGCAACTACAGTATTTGTAGCTGCTGGCTTTTAATTGTTACTAAAGCTTCTCTTTAAAGAGACTGTAACAATTTAGGAATATTCAAGTGCAGGTGTTATTTTTTTTATATTTCAGTTTTTATTGAATCTCAGAAGATGCAGTGGCAAGATGGAAATAGATGCAGTAAACATTTTTTTGTGATGTACAAAACACAAACAGTAAATAAACAAATGTTTGAGAGCAGGTTCTCAAATTTTCCGACAACAAACTTTGTTGTCAGAAATTCCGATCGTGTGTACACAAGTCCGTTGCCCCAAAGTTCACGCATGCTCAGAATCAAGCAGAAGGAGCTGGCTATTGAACTTCTTTTCTTGGCTCGTCGTACGTCTTGTACGTCACCACGTTCTCACGTTCGGAATTTTGGGTCAACATTTGTGTGACCGTGTGTATGCAAGACAAGTTTGAGCCAACATCCTTCGGAAAAAAATCCACGGTTTTGTTGTCGGAAAATCCGATAATGTGTACGGGGCATTAGAGTTATTGTATGCTGGGGTCGGTATGCATTTCATCTGCTTGGTGACAATTACCTATCAAACTAAAGGTTACGCTAATATTGAAGTTTAAAGTAATACTACATAATATCCTTATTCTTCAAAAATAATCCATACATATCCCCTACTTAGTGGTCCTGTAACCTATTTTTCATAAAATTGTTTCTGTTTTTCTGCCTTCTTGTAATATTCTCTGTGAATTCCTGAACCTTTCCTTTCCCCTCTCACTTCCCTTTGTTTGGAGCAAGCAGTGCACCATAGTTGCCAATGACATTGTGTGCACTTCTCTATGCACATTACAGATCCCACAGTCCATCATCCATAGTCCATCTTTGGAGCAAGCAAGATAGAGTCTCTACTACTACTACTACTTCTACAGGCAGTGAAAATATGGAGAACAAACGTTGCCTCCCTCTAACAGGAAATCACAGCAGATTTGGAGGAGGCTGAGGACAATAGAAGCTATTTTTAGAGTTAGGAAAATAACATACTTGACTTGAATTTTTTTTTTGTAAATCAGGAGTTTAGTGACACTTTAAATTGGATATGCAAGATTTCCCCAGTCTATTTGTGGTGGTGGTGGGGGGAGGATCTAAGGAGGGGGAGAAGAGTCTAAGGGTAAGAAATAGGGAAGGGAGGAAGAAGGAAATAAACTGAACAGAGAGAAAAGAGGCAGAGGGGATGAGTAGTGCCCAAGTATGTTGAGGGTGCGGATCTCCAGACAGTAAATAGACTCCAACCTTAAGTAATTAGATAGATTGTATTTGGAGTTTGGCTGAAGGTAGGTTCACTACTGCCCCAGCCCCAAATCTGAAGGGCCCTATGCTCTCACTGATGAAAAACTGTCCTGCTTCTGGGCAATTTCTAGCAAACTCTCATGCCGTGTACACACGGTCGGACTTTTCGACCGGACTGGTCCGACGGACGCCAACGGACCAAAGATTTGGAACATGCTTCAAATCTTTCCGACGGACTCGAGTCGGTCGAAAAATCCGCTCGTCTGTATGCTAGTCCGACGGACAAAAACCAACGCTAGGGCAGCTATTGGCTACTGGCTATCAACTTCCTTATTTTAGTCTGGTCATACGTACGAATCCGTCGGACTTTGGTGTGATCGTGTGTAGGCAAGTCCGGTCGTTAGAAAGTCCTTCGAAAGTCCGCCAAAAGTCAGTCGAAAGTCTGTCAGACAGGCTGTCCGACTTTTGTAGCTGAAAAGCGCGACCGTGTGTATGCGGTATTAGACGCAGCTTTGAAAAAACTGGCTAGTGGCAAGACAAGTTTAATTAGCAAGAATACACAAGTAGGTGTTTTCGTATAAGAGTAAGGGCTCCTTTACTTAGGCAGCCAGAGGACTGTAAAACAGGCAGTTGAACCGCTGTTTTACCACCCCCTGATTGCCCAGCTAGATTCTACTATTGCAGCTGAACAGAGATGTACACATGCTGTGGTCACCATGCTTTGCTTTACAGCCATGGCAATTTAGCCTGACTTGCAGAGTCAATAAGAGCTAGTAGCAACCACAAGCCAAATGCTTGGCTAGCAGTAGTAGTGAGGTATTTTAATACAAAATCCCCTATTGAAAAAAGCAGACATTCAGACGGTGGCCCGCCAGCTGTTTAGGAGGTGATCACGCCAACTTCTGAATGTCTGCTTTTTTTGATCCAATGGTATTCACCTCCTTCTGAAAAGCATCCACAGATCGCTTTAAAGAGGGTGTTATAAGATAGTTACATGTGATTACAGACAGAAGAGTGGCCCTGGATGCAGACATTACCACAGACAACACGCTGTCGATCCCTGTCTCAGATTTACGCTGATTATTGGCAGTGTACAGATCTAATCAGCCATGTGAATGAGACCCGAAAGCTATGTACACACGATAGGATTTCCCAACAACAAAACTGTGGATTTTTTTCCGAAGGATGTTGGCTCAAATTTGTCTTGCATATACACGGTCACACAAATGTCGGAAATTCCGAACGTCAAGAACGTGGTGATGTACAACACGTACAATGAGCAGAGAAATATTAAGTTCAATAGCCAGTGCGGCTCTTCTGCTTGATTCCAAGCATGCATGGACGTTTGTGTGTTGGAATTATGTACACATGCTCGGAATTTCTGACAACAAGTCTTGTTGTCGGAAAATTTGAGAACCTGCTCTCAAACATTTGTTGGCGGAAATTTGACAACAAATGTTCTATGGAGCATACACACGGTCGGACTTTCTGACAGCAAGCTCACATCCAACATTTGTTGTCGGAAAATCCTATCGTGTGTATGGCCCATAAGGGTGTCAGCCTACAGGTTATACAGCTGTGTAAAATATATGCTATGACACAATGCTCTTAAATGTTACCCAAAAAACCTATGCACAAGGACAGCTATAAGAGCAAATGAACAGAAAAATGATTATGCACATAAATGTGGAGAAGATGATGCAATTCGTGAGGACACTTGTACAGACATCTTCCCCACTTAACATACAGTACTCTGTCTAACAGCACATTCAACACTTTCATCTTTTGAACCGGCTACTACTAAAGAGGTTACAAAACTTTTCTCAAATGCTCACCTAACCAATTGTCCCCTGGATACTATTCTCTCGTAACTACTACGGTCACCCTCTTCTTCTATCCTATGCGCTCTCACTCACATCTTCAAACTCTTCCTATCTACTGGCACCTTCCCCTGCCCTCCACAACAGGCACAGAGCACCTCCATACTTAAAAAGCCCTCAATGGACCCCACCAACCTGAACAACAAAGTGTTTGTAACCCTAAAATAAAAAAGAAAGAGATCTTGTTCCCATATAGCAGATTAAACAGCACAGTGCTTGTACTGTCTAATCTGCCCCTCTCTAAACTGTAAAATACCTGGCTGATCCAGCCACTTCCTGTGTCCTGACCACAATAATAATGGCTGCTGAGCCCTGACTACAGTGGTCAACTTATGCCCCTCCATCATCCGCAGCTCTCCCCTGTCCCCCCACCCCCTCCCTCCCTGCCTGTCATCTTCATGTCTGTGTCTGTGTCTCTGCCCCCCCCCCCGCCATGATTAGCAAAAATAAAATATTAGAAATTGTCATTGCCAGCCCCTCTATTATAACTATTCATAGCACACAGTGTAAATGTTTTATAAAAACGAAGCTTGTAAATACCATTTTAGAGCAATCTTCAGGCCGGTCATATGACTCCCGGCTGGTCTCCTACTCTGATCCCTGGGAGAGGCTGAGCGGACACATGGCCTCCCTGGCTGACGCCAGAGGGAGATCTCGGCCCCTTCTGCTGTAGCCCAGAAATGGGAGGAGGAGACCGTGACCATTGGGAGTCACGTGACCGGCCTGAAGATCACTCTAAATCGGTATTTACAAGGTTAATTTTTATAAAATACTAATGCCCCGTACACACGGTCGGATTTTCCGACAGAAAATGTTGATAGGACCTTGTTGTTGGAAATTCCAACCATGTGTAGGCTCCATCACACATTTTCCATCGGATTTTCCGACACACAAAGTTTGAGAGCAGGATATAAAATTTTCCGACAACAAAATCCGTTGTCGGAATTTCAGATCATGTGTACACAAATCCGACGGACAAAGTGCCACGCATGCTCAGAATAAATAAAGAGATGAAAGCTATTGGCCACTGCCCCGTTTATAGTCCGGACGTACGTGTTTTACGTCACCGCGTTCAGAACGATCGGATTTTCCGACAACTTTGTGTGACCGTGTTTATGCAAGACAAGTTTGAGCCAACATCTGTCAGAAAAAATCCTAGGATTTTGTTGTCGTAATGTCCGAACAAAGTCCGACCGTGTGTACGGGGCATAACACTGTGTGTTATGACTAGTTACAATACAGGGGCTGCTAGTGAATTATATGATTGTGGTAACAACTACTTTAAGACCTGTCTTCTTGCTCCCATTTTCCTCTAAACTATTAGAGCGCTTAGTCTACAACTGTCTCCTGCTTTAGTGAAAACCTTCTTGACTCCTTACAGTTTGGCATTGATTTACTAACTGCTAAAACCAATGGCCACTACTCCATAATCTTACTACTAGACCTCTCTGCGGCCTTTGATATTGTTAACCACCCTCTCCTCCTCAATAAACTCCTCTCCCTTGACTCAAAGATTCGGCTCTTTCCTGGTTCTTCTCCTATCACAGCACTCCTTCAGTGTTACCTAAAGCTCTGTCTCCTTTTCTCCATTTCCTCTTTCTGTAGGGGTCTCCTAAGGCTTTGTTCTTGGACCCTTTCTTCTATCTACACCTCCTCACTTGGTCACTTGATAACCTCCCACAGCTTCCAATACCATCTCTATGCCAATGACACCCAAATCTATCTCTCTACTCCTCACCCCACCCCACCCCTTCAGTCTCCTCTCGCATTACTAACTTACTAAGTGACATATCAACATGGATGTCACACCACTTCCTTAAATTAAATCTCTCCAAAATGGAGCTGATATTATTCCCCTCTGTTTATGCCCTCATCAGGACTTATCCATCAGAATCAATAATACAGCTATCAGTCCCTACCCCCACGCCAGGGTATTAGGTGTATTCCTAGACTCCGACCTATCCTTTTGGTCCCTAATCCAATTTCTGTCAAAAGCTTGTAGACTCCACCTTCATAACTAATGAAACCACCAAGCTATTAATTCATTCCCTTGTTATCTCTTACCTTCACTATGGCAACTCCCTTCTTATAGGCCTACCTCTCCATATGCTATCTTCAGTCTATCATGAATACTGCTGCCAGACTCATCCACCTTACCAACCACCATTGTCTTCCATCGCTCTCTGTCAATCCCTCCACTGGCTACGGATTGCCCCAAGCTGCATTACCAATCTTGTCTCCAAATATCACCCAAATCATCCTCTCCGCTCCTCCCAAGACCTCCTGCTCTCAAGCCCTCTTGTCTCCTCCTCCAATGCTCGCCTCCAGGATTTCTCCATAGCTTCTCCCATCCTATGGAACTCTATCTCAATCTGCCCAGCTATCTCTGTGGCTGCCTTTAGGTGATCCCTGAAAACTCTTCAGGGAAGCCTAACACATCTCCAACAAACTGAACTTTTACTTCTCCCATCCCCTATCAGGTCACCCCCCACAGTTATAACCTTTTTTATCATATGCCCAACCTTATTACATTGTAAGCCTTATATGAGCAGTGCCCTTTTAACCCCCTTGTATTTTATTGTATTCTAATTGCACTCCCTTAGATTTTAAAACATTGGTGCTACATAAATCTTGTATAATAATGATCTAGTGATTCAGTCAGTAAGTCTGTTGTTTATGAAAAGACCAAGCTCTCTTTCCAGATGTATCAGTTTACAGGACTCAGACAAACCATTTAACTCTGGCAAGGGTGCTTACAATAATCAGACTTTTATTTATTTGTGTAAAACCTTTATCCCAAAAAGAAAAAAACAACTATTTGCTGTAGCTGATTATAAAGTGTGAACTAAAGTTTGGTTTCAGTTAGTTGGTGTACTTAAATCTGCTAGTCCGTTCGACACTACTCTCGCCCTAGACTGAAAATACTGCTATCTGCTGTGCCCCCTGCTCTCATGCATCCAGAGTGGAGGAACTCCAATACAGGAGGTGTGTTACTGGCTAGATCACCAGGTGAAAACAGAGGGGAAAAGCCTAAAAAAGAAACCTAATGCAGCCACCACATTTAAGGATTAGTAAGCTGCAATATATTACATTTTTGGTTTTGGGTTTAATACCACTTTAAGAGGGTAAATGAGGGTAAAAGAGGGTAAATGATTACAATGATTACAATGTGAAAGTATATCAAAGGTGACTTGAAACTCTTTACCCTTTCACACTGCGGGCGTTTTTCAGGTGCTACAGCGCTAAAAATAGCGCCTGCATAGCGCCTGAAAAAAGCAGCCCGATTCACTCCAGTGTGAAAGCCCAAGGGCTTTCACACTGGAGCGGTGCGCTGGCAGGGTGTCACAAAAAGTCCTGCCAGCAGCTTCTTTGGAGCGGTGAACTAACCGCTCCTCCACCGCTGCTCCCCATTGAAATCAATAGGACAGCGCTGCGATACCACCGGCAAAACGCCGCTCCGGCTGCATTTTGTGGGCGGATTTAACCCCTTTTCGACCGCTAGCGGGGGGGTTAAAACCACCCCCTCTATCGGCCAAATAGCGCCGCTAAAACGACGCCGCGGGCGGCTCGGTGTGAAAGGGGTCTAAGGCCCTTAAAGAGGACACGTGGCCACAATTATAGGTTAGAAGAAAGTAGCTGAGACTGAGTGTCAAACTGGGTCGGCATCGGCTTTTTATGTAAGATATTTGTGCTTTTGCCTATGGTTTTTATATTATTGTTTATTTCACATTAAAATACTACACTATTAGAGTATTATTTCGGCTCCCGGTGAGCTTCATTTATCTCAGTTCGACCCTACTGAGAAGTGCTTTTGGACAGGGATATTGGGCAAAGTCATTATGTATGTTGTAGATATCTGGTTTAAAAAAAATAAGTGTATATGCTGTTGGCATCCATCGGCTCTGATGAGTGTTTACTTCACAGGGAGGTGGTGGCTGATCTCTGAGCATGTTGGGAAAGAATTATTCACTTTAGAACAGGGGTCTCAAAGTACCGGCCCGCGGGCCATTTGCAGCCCGCGGACCGGTTACAAATGGCCCGCAGGCAGGGTCGATCCTGGGCGGGTGGCAGCGGCTGGGAGCTTTCTCTCTCTGTCTCCTCTCCCCCGCATGCTGCTGCAGCCCAGCATGCACAACACAGGAGAGCAGAGCGGAGGGAGGATCTGCCCATTGCCCCATCCACCTGTTCTGTCGAGACATGCCCCCATCGAATAGTGCCCGGGCTGAAGGCGCATGCGCCGTACACAACAGCTGATGGTAAAATCAGCTGTTGTGATGTTACATATGGCGCATGCATTGCACATGCGCCCTTCAGCCCGGGCACTATTTGATGGGGGGCATTGCTCGACAGAACACCTGCACGAACTGAGCATGCGCCGTACGTAATAGCACAACAGCTGATTTTACGATCAGCTGTTGTGTCGGTGAGACAGAGCCTGCGCACAATAGCCACTGAAGACATTTTTCAGTCAGATTGTGCCGAGGCACATTCATGTAGGTGAGGGGCGGAACTCAACATGAAGGGGGCGGATGTTTTCATTGAAGGCCAGTGCTGATCTAACATGAAGGGAGCGGATGTTTTCATTGATGGCCAGCTCTGATCTAACATGAAGGGGGCGGATGTTTTCATTGATGGCCAGTGCTGATCTATCATGAAGGGGGCGGATGTTTTCATTGATGGCCAGTGCTGATCTATCATGAAGGGGGTGGATGTTTTCAAGGATGGCCACTGCTGCAAAGATGGGGGCAGAATTTTAAACATTTAGCTAGCTAAATAGGCCCTCCAGGAAGAATAGCAGATAAAGATTTGTTTTGCAGATTTGTTTAGGCATCGTTAAAAATTCTGCCCCCATCTTTGCAGCACTGGCCATCATTGAAAACATCCGCGCCCTTCATGTTAAATTCCGCCCTCACCTACATGAGCACTCCTCGGCAGCGTGAGGCACAATCCAACTGAAAAATGTCTTCAGTCGGCTATTTTGCGCAGGCGCCGCCTCGCCAACACAACAGCTGATCGTAAAATCAGCTGTTGTGTTATTACGTACGGCTCATGTGCAGTTCGTTCTGGGCACTATTCGATAGCGAGCACTTCGACAGAACACTGGCCCCAGATCCAGGGTCCTGCTGCCACCTCAGGGCGGAAGATTGTGGCATTCTCAGGGTGCCCTGCCACTAGGCCTGTGATGAAGCCAGGACCTGATAGGAGGAGAGGTAAGTGAGCCATCACACAGAGGCTGAGCAAAGTCCTTAGTTGCGTGACTGGGGTTGAAATTTGTGAAGAGGGGGTATTTGTGGAGTGTGCGTGTGTGTGTGTGTGTGTGGGGGGGGTTGGTATTTGTGGAGTGTAAGGGGGGATATTTGTGAAGTGGAGTGTGTCAGTCGTGCATTTCCCTATAACCTCTCTCCGCTCCCGCGGTGTTCCCGGGAAGGACAGACGAGGATAAGCTGAGGATAAGCCGACTCTGTAGATAGCTGCGTAGCAACGGGCGTTGCTACGCAGCTATTTACAGAGTCGGCTTATCGTCATCTGTCCTTCCTAGGAACACCGCGGGCAGCGGTGAGAGGTTAGAGGGGAATGCACGACTGACATAGTATTGATGTTACATGCCCTTATATTATGCAAACATTGTGAGTGTTTTTTTGTGGGATAATTTTAAATTAATAAATAATTATTGTACTGGATTACGCTATGTGGAATTTTTTTATCTATTGCTTGCAATGAGCAAAATACAGATGAAAAGTGTCCAGTGAACAGCGATTATCCCTTTGATTGATAAGCGTGTTAACCAGCAGGGTCTGGTAAGTGAATTACCTACAGGACTGTGGCACAAGTGGTGTGGTGATGGAGAATTGGGATCGCTGCTAATATTTTCCTCCACTATCGTCTAGTTTATACTCACCTGCCTTTTCTTAATGGACTTTCACTGAGTGGATCACCATTTGATACTTTGTTTAAGTGGACTCTTAAGCAAATTCATTGATATTTTTAAATATTTGCTATTTTTGCACTAGCGCTGCTAATGTTTTAGAAATTTTTCTTTGACATATATTTGACGCATCTCATTTCAGTATAGCAGCTGCCGACTATTGTTTTATCAATATTTTCTCTGTGTGCTCTGAGGGAGGGATACTGAACATAGTTTTTTATCTCTCATTCTTTGATATTGGGGTTTAATATTGCGTCCGCTGACACCAGTGCTGGGGGTTAATATTGCATCCGCTGACACAGTGCTGGGGGTTAATATTGCGTCCGCTGACACCAGTGCTGGGGGTTAATATTGTGTCCGCTGACACAAGTGCTGGGGGTTAATATTGTGTCCGCTGACACCAGTGCTGGGGGTTAATAGTGCGTCCGCTGACACCAGTGCTGGGAGTTAATAGTGCGTCTGCTGACACCAGTGCTGGGAGTTAATAGTGTGTCCGCTGACAGCTGACACCAGTGCTGGGGGTTAATAGTGTGACCGCTGACAGCTGACACCAGTGCTGGGGGTTAATATTGTGTCCGCAGACAGCAGTGCTGGGGATTAATAGTGCGTCCGCTGACACCAGTGCTGGGGGTTAATAGTGCGTCCGCTGACACCAGTGCTTGGGGTTAATAGTGCGTCCGCTGACACCAGTGCTGGGGGTTAATAGTGTGTCCGCTGACAGCTGACACCAGTGCTGGGGGTTAATATTGCGTCAGCTGACACCAGTGCTGGGGGTTAATATTGTGTCCACTGACACCAGTGCTGGGGGTTAATAGTGCGTCCGCTGACACCAGTGCTGGGGGTTAATAGTGCGTCCGCTGACACCAGTGCTGGGGGTTAATAGTGTGTCCGCTGACAGCTGACACCAGTGCTGGGGGTTAATATTGCGTCCGGTGACACCAGTGCTGGGGGTTAATATTGTGTCCACTGACACCAGTGCTGGGGGTTAATATTGCGTCTGCTGACACCAGTGCTGGGGTTTAATATTGCGTCTGCTGACACCAGTGCTGGGGGTTCATATTGCGTCCGCTGACACCAGTGCTGGGGGTTAATATTGCGTCTGCTGACACCAGTGCTGGGGGTTCATATTGCGTCCACTGACACCAGTGCTGGGGTTAATATTGCGTCCGCTGACACCAATGCGGGGGGTTAATATTGCATCCTCTGACACCAGTGCTGGGGGTTAATATTGCGGATGCTGACACCAGTGCTGGGGGTTAATATTGTGTCTGCTGACACCAATGCTGGAGGTTAATATTGCATCCGCTGACAGCAGCGTTGGGGGTTATTATTGAGGCCGCTGACACCAGTGCTGGGGGTTAATATTGCGTCCGCTGACACCAGTGCTGGGGGTTAATATTGCGTCCGCTGACACCAGTGCTGGGGGTTAATATTGCGTCCACTGACACCAGTGCTGGGGGTTAATAGTGGATCTGCTGACACCAGTGCTGGGGTTTAATATTGCGTCCGCTGACACCAGTGCTGGGGGGTTAATATTGCGTCCGCTGACACCAGTGCTGGGGGTTAATATTTCGTCCACTGACACCAGTGTTGGGGGTTAATATTGCGTCTGCTAACACCAGTGCTGGGGATTAATATTGTGTCCGCTGACACCAGTGCTGGTGGTTAATATTGCGTCCGCTGACACCAGTGCTGGGGGTTAATATTGCGTCCACTGACACCAGTGCTGGGGGTTAATAGTGGATCTGCTGACACCAGTGCTGGGGTTTAATATTGCGTCCACTGACACCAGTGCTGGGGGGTTAATATTGCGTCCGCTGACACCAGTGCTGGGGGTTAATATTGCGTCCGCTGACACCAGTGCTGGGGGTTAATATTGCGTCCGCTGACACCAGTGCTGGGGGTTAATATTGCGTCCGCTGACACCAGTGCTGGGGGTTAATAGTGGATCTGCTGACACCAGTGCTGGGGTTTAATATTGCGTCCGCTGACACCAGTGCTGGGGGGTTAATATTGCGTCCGCTGACACCAGTGCTGGGGGTTAATATTTCGTCCACTGACACCAGTGTTGGGGGTTAATATTGCGTCTGCTAACACCAGTGCTGGGGGTTAATAGTGTGTCCGCTGACATCAATGCTGGGGGAAAGGACAGTTTGCATATGGCCCCCATTGGATGTGAAAATTTGTTCTGTAGCCCTCAGGTAATTTGAGTTTGAGACCCCTGCTTTAGAAGGTGTTGAATTTTCTCTGCATCACTTCTTCTCTAGACCTAATTTCTGGATTGAGACTCACTTTTTACAGATAATTTATTTTACTGAAGGACACTTGCACAGTTATTCTTTGCTGAATCGGCATTTTATTTATTGAAAAATTGGCGTTGCACACTTTATTTTTATTTCTATTAGTTCAGTATACTACTTGTATGTGAAAACTGCCTACTTTGATGATCACACCACAGCACAGAATTTTCTTTGTGCAACATTGACTCCTATCCTCTACCCTGCCACAGTGACCCCTGTCCTCTACCCTACCACAGTGACTCCTGTCCTCTCTCCTGCCAATGGTGCCCCTGTACTCTCTCCTGCCAGGGGTGACCCCTGTCCTCTCTCCTGCCAGTGGTGACCCATGTCCTGTATCCTCCCAGCAATGACCCCTGTTCTCTCTCCTACAAGTGGTAACCCCTGTCCTCTCTACTGCCGGCGGTGACCCTGTCCTTTCTCCTGCTAGCAGTGGCCCCTGTCTTCTCTCCTGCTAGCGGTGACCCCTGTCTTCTCTCCTGCCAGTGGTGACCCCTGTTTTTTCTCCTGACAGTGGTGACCCCTGCCCTCTCTCCAGCCAGCAGTGACCCCATCCTCTGTCTTACTATTGGAAACCCCTGTCCTTGCTCTGCCACAGTGACCCCTGTCTTTTGTCCTGCCATCGGTGTCCCTTGTCCTCTCTCCTGGCAGCACTGACCCCTGTCCTCTGCCCTGCCAACACTGACCCCTGTCCTCTGCCCTGCCAACATTGACCCCTGTCCTCTGTCCTGCCAGCAATGATGTCTGTCCTTTCCCCTGCCAGTGGTGACTCCTGTCATCTTTCTTGCCAGTGGTGACCATGCTCTCTGTCCTGCCAGCGATGACCCTTGTCCTCTGACCTGCCAGAGGTTACCCCTGTTCTCTGCCCTGCCAGTAGTGACCCCTGTCCTCTTTCCTGCCTGCCTGCTGACCCCTGTCCTCCATTCTGCTGAGCCCTGTCCTTCATCCTGCTGACCCCTGTCTGCTCCCCTGCTGATCCCTGTCCTCGACTCAGCTGACCGCTATCCTCAGCCATGCTGACTCTTGCTCTCTGTCATGCTGATGCTCCACCCTGCTGACCACTATCCTCCACCCTGCTGACCCCTATCCTCGGCTCTGCTGACCCCTGTCCTCCATTCTGCTGAGCCCTGTCCTTCATCCTGCTGACCCCTGTCTGCTCCCCTGCTGATCCCTGTCCTCGACTCAGCTGACCGCTATCCTCAGCCATGCTGACTCTTGCTCTCTGTCATGCTGATGCTCCACCCTGCTGACCACTATCCTCCACCCTGCTGACCCCTATCCTCGGCTCAGCTGACCCCTGTCTTCTGCCCTGCTGACTGCTGTCCAGTTCCCTGCTGCCCCTGGCCTCTACTCTACTCTACTGATCCCCAGTACACTGCCTTACCAATTCCTGTACACTCCCCTGCTGTCCTCCCATCCTTTGTCCTGCTGACGCACCGTACGTTGCCCTGCGGACCCCTGTACAATCTCCTGCAAACTAATAGTTCCGGTACACTGCCATACAAATTGCTGACCCTATCCCTATCCTATCCTCCCTGACATTTTTACTGCACCCCCACATTAGACAAGCAAGATTTGTTATTTGCATCTATTTTACACACACACACAAATTAGCTCATTAGGTCATCGAAATGCTGAATGTGTAGTTTAGTTTTAGATTCCACTGAAAAAAATAGCATGCTAAAACGGCAAGAAATGCAATTTCTATTATGTTCTATTTTCTTGTTCATAATACGTGTAATGGAATAGACATGTGTACCTATATCCTATTTACTTAAAGACATCACCCAAGAAACTATTACTAAAAGAGTTTGGTGTCATCATGCCCCAGAAGCTAAGCTGGTGTTGAGGCACAGCACAATCCACCAGATTGATCGGGACTGATTTACTAAAAGAGGTTGTTCACCTATCAAAGTGAATGTTCACTTTTCAAAACAAATTTTAGTGAATAGGATGAAGATGTATTACTTTAAATGGCCAGTCATGTGCAAGAGGAAAAATAACAACTTTTTTATTAATATTAATATTATTATTATTATTATTATCATCATCAATAAAAAACAGGATTTCTATAGAGCCAACATTATTACATACACCTTATTTACTATCCCTCGCATTACAGAGTGACCATAGTAGGGTTGATTTACTAAAAATGGAGAGTGCAAAATCTGGTACAGCTGTGCATGGTAGCCAATCAGCTTCTAACTTCACCTTTTTAAATACAGCTTTGACAATAAAACCTAGAAGCTGATTGGTTTCTATAAAGAGCTGCACCAGATTTTGCACTCTCCAGTAGTAAATGAACCCACAGTTTGCTAAGCAAGCAGCCTTTTATAGTAATTGGAACCTATAGCTTGCAAAGCTGTCATCTAATAAACTATGTTTAATCTTCAAATGAACCACATGAATGTTGATATCAATCTATCAAATTAATAGTAAGCCCTGAATTATATTGCAAGGGGAGCATCCATTTATTTATTTATTAAGCAGTTAGCCAATCAGGAGAGAAAGGGGCGGAGCTGAACCATGGCCCAGTGTCTGAATGGACACATGGAGCTGTGGCTCAGCTTGGGTGCCCCCGTAGCAAGCTGCTTCTTGTGGGGCCATTTGACAGGAGAAAGGGGCCAGGAGTGCCATTGAGGGACCTGAGAAGAGGCGGTTCGGGGCTGCTCTGTGCAAAACCACTGCACAGAGCAGGTAAGTTTAACATATTTGTTATTTTTAAAGAAAATAAAACGAGACTTTAGTATCACTTTAAAGTGATTCTATTGTTTTTTTTAATAAAAATAACAAACATGTTATACTTACCTGCTCTG
The DNA here is from genome assembly GCF_042186555.1 of Aquarana catesbeiana. Taxonomy (NCBI): domain Eukaryota; kingdom Metazoa; phylum Chordata; class Amphibia; order Anura; family Ranidae; genus Aquarana; species Aquarana catesbeiana. The sequence goes on along the minus strand of NC_133334.1, from coordinate 94,403,951 downwards.
TGCAATAGTTTTGCACAGAGCAGCCTCATTCCTCTCTTCTGGGGTCCCCCGCTGGTGCTTCTGGTTCCTCCCCCTGCCAAACACTCCCATCATAGCAAGCTTCTTGCTCTGGGGGGCACTCGTGCGTGTTTACTGCTAAGCTAGCTCTGTGTGTCTGCTCTGTTTTCACTGGCTGTGATTGACAACAGCAGGAGCCAGTGGGTCCTGCTACTGTCTCTCTATCCAATGAGGAGAAAGGGCCTCTGCTCTCATGCACATCACTGGATAGAGCTCAGGCTCAGGTAAGGATTTAGGGGGGCTGGGGGGTAACTGCATGCAGAAGGTTTAATTTTACCTTAAAGCGGTACCTTTAAAGTGGTAGTAAACTCTGCTTGTTTGTTTATACCTACAAGTAAGCCTATAATGCGGCTTACCTGTAGGATCAGTAAATATCTCTAAAATGTGCACCATTCACAAGATATTTACTTATGCAGCAACCATCAATGTCACCGATACATGCGCCCTGCGCTCTCAATGGGTGGCATGCTCTCCATTAAGAGAGCTGTGCTGCAGCCATTTATCAATTACATCTTTGCCTCACGGCTATTCAAATGGTCGGAGCCCGCAAGCCTGGAGGCAAGACTGGGTAAAGCTGGATGTAGTAGTATGAGATGCATACTAGCACATTATGCTCTTAATTTGCAGAGGGAATTGTTTTTTTTGGGGGGGAGGGGGCTTGTGGTTTACTGCCGCTTTGATCAATTTTTAGTTCATGTAAAAAAATGTATCCCTGTATTTAGTAAACATTTATTCCACCAGCCATCCTTCTGTGCTATGATTGTAACTGTTACTCCATGCTTCCGATACAGTCATTTGTCATTTGGTGAGCTAACCCCTCTCTCTACAGGCATCAATATTTTACAAACATTTTCAGAGAAATATCACAGTTAAGACAGCTGAATTACTAGAGTTGTTGAGAATTTTCATTTATGACTGCTCGCTTTTGTTGTTCCATAATGTAAAAAGCATCTGCACTTGAATGGCTATTTAAAGTGAATAGGGATTTGCTTTTAACATGACTGGATTGTTTAAGGGAATATTCAGACATTTTTGATTGCAGATATTCAAGTCCTTTAGTAAATGAGCCTCGGTTTGTCTAAGCCTGTTATCCTTATCACTGGAGGGCCTTTTCATACAGCGTGAAAACCATTTAGTAAGCTATACCATAATAATCTGCACTCTAAATATTGCCCCTAAATTCTATTACCAACAGTACAGTTTCCAAACTTTATAATCTATTGGTAAATTACAGCTAAAATTAAATATAATGTACCTGTCTTAAAATCAGCAACAACCTGTAAAAATAAGGTATAAATACTATCTTTGTTACAATGATACTACCTTTGTATTCAAAAAAGTGTTTTTTCACTTACCATTCTTGACAAAAATCATTGTGATTAGGAAAATCCATGTGGGCATGAGCAGTCCCATTCTGCTTTTATCCTGGTTGTGCAGTCCTCAGCTGAACTGAGGAAGAGTAAATGTCTTCTCTGGAGGAGTCTTTTATGGCTGCCATGGTGGGCGGGTCCTCTGGGTTTCGACATTCGTCATGGAAAACTTTGATTGGATAAAATAGCCAAGCCTTGCTGTGATTTTAATTTTTGTTTATAGCATTTTAATTTTGTTTTGTCTATCTATAGCTTTGTAATTTATTTGTGTTTATTTAGCTATCTTTATGGTTGATTGTACATTCATTCACTCAAATAAGATATTGTTTTCTAAACACAGTTTACAAAGGTATAGCAGTGTGCACATTTTTGTGTAATTTAAAGATATTTACAAGAGGAAAGCCTAAAATAAGGAACCTAAAAGATCTAGCCCATATATATTCAGAAAGATTTTTTTTTATCTCAAAATAGTATGTTGGTTCCTTTTGTTTCATGTGTGCATTTGTTTGGTATATTTTCCTTGTTTTCTTTCCAGTCATCAGTTCTTAGTGATACTAGTGCCAACTCATTGAGCCATACCCGCAATAAACCAAGCAATTGTTATACATTGTACTGGAAATTTCAAGTCTTCTTGGCGTCTCCTCTTAGTTCATATAAAACAAGCTTCCTTCTATGTCTTGCAGTGTAATCTTCATGGGCCATACATTTAATACATATGATTATACAAAATATGTAGCTTAATTGTAAGGTTATAAAAATAATATTAAAGCAGTATTAAACTCAAAACTAAAAAAGGTAATATATTGTAGCTTACTAATTCTTCAATGTGGTAACTTTGTTCCCTCTGTTTTCACCTGGTGATCTGACCAGTAAAACACCCCCTGTATTAGAGAGCCCCCACTCTGGATGAAGGAGAACAGGAATACCTTTGGACAGCAGCATTGTTAATCCAGGGAGTGGAGTGTTTGATGCACTAGCAGATTTATATACACTAACAAATTTGCCAAGCTAAACTCTAGCTCATACTGCAGTTACAGCAACAGTTTTTTTTTCTTTGGGATAAAGGTTTTATAAGAATAAATAAAAGCTGACCATTGTAAGTACCCCTGTCAGTGGTAAATGGTGCGTGTCAACACTCTAACTGCTACATTTGTAGGTGAGCTTGTTCTGTTCAAAAATAACAGATTTACTGGCCAGATCATCAGGTGAGGAAAAAGAAAGAAAACCTGAAAAAATAAAGAAAATGAATACAGCCACCACATCTAAGAATTAGTAAGCTGCAATATAAAAAATGTTTGCTTTTGGGTTTAATACTGCTTTAAATAGTTTTTTGTACTAGAAGAATCATGTAAAATTCTTTCTTCATCTGCATTTAAGTGGGTATTTTAATTGAATGTACTGTGGGTTCACTGGGTCATTTTTACTTCTTTAGTTATTTTGCTGGATATATGTAAAGGGTAATTTATAGGTGTATTTTTCATATACATGTCAACCATTTTTAGAAAAATATAATTTCATCTTTACAATTCCATAAAAACATGATTGTATACAATACACAAACAGATTTTGTATGGGAATAGTATGCAGTTGTTCACATGACTATGGTAGTATAAGTGATAACAACATGTTTCTATATTTTATGCAATTATGTTTTTTAAGGAATTGTAAAGAACATTTTGACATATTGCTATATTTCGTACAGTATATAAATATGTGAAATCTGCAACCCCATCATTTTAATAGATTGTGCTTTTTAAAATACAGATCAGACATATACATATATATACATATACATATACATATACCTTCCTGTGCTGCACTGGAGGCTGCCAATATTTTAGTTTTTCATTTTAGGGGTCTAAAAAAAAAGAAAAAAAAAGTAGGGTTTTATCCATGTGTGCATTTAGACTATTTTTTCTTTTTGTAGAGAATAACAAATGAAGCTTGATTGGTTATCATGAGAAACGTTTGCTCCTGTTTCTCCAGTTTTTATTTATAAATAGCCCATTTGCTTTTTTGGGGCTTTTTGCATACTGTGGGGATTGGCGCAAAGTGCTGCAATTATTCTATTAACCACTTCAGCCCCGGAAGAATTTACCCCCTTCCTGACCAGAGCACTTTTTGCGATTTGGCACTGCGTCGCTTTAACTGACAATTGCGCGGTCGTGCGACGTGGCTCCCAAACAAAATTGACGTCCTTTTTTTGCCCACAAATAGAGCTTTCTTTTGGTGGTATTTGATCACCTCTGCAGTTTTTATTTTTTGCACTATAAACAAAAAAATAGCGACAATTTTGAAAAAAATGCATTATTTTTTACTTTTTGCTATAATAAATATCCCCAAAAAATAATAAAAAAACATTTTTTTTCCTCAGTTTAGACCGATACATATTCTATTACATATTTTTGGTAAAAAAAAAATCACAATAAGCGTTTATTTATTGGTTTGCGCAAAAGTTATAGCGTTTACAAAATAGGGGATAGTTTTATAGCATTATTATTAATATTTTTTTTTTTACTAGTAATGGCGATGATCAGAGATTTTTATTGTGACTGCGACATTATGGCGGACACGTCGGACATTTTTGACACATATTTGGGACCATTGTCATTTATACAGCAATCAGTGCTATAAAAATGCACTGATTCCTGTGTGAATGACACTGGCAATGAAGGGGTTAACCACTAGGGGATGGGAAGGGGTTAAATCAGTACTAGGGAGTGTTTTATAACTGTAGGGGGATGGGCTATCTGTGACATGTCACTGATCTCTGCTCCCGATGACAGGGAGCAGAGATCAGCGACACTGTCACTAGGCAGAACGGGGAGATGCTTGTTTTCATCAGCATCTCCCCGTTCGTCCTCTCCGTGAGGCAATCTCGGGTATCCCCGCGGCAATCGAGTCCGGGGGACCCGGGACCCGACTAACAGAGCTCCCGGCCGGCGCATTCGCGCGCCGCCGGCGGAGCGCACGCAATGGCATGACAGGGAATTCAATGGGACTTACAGGTACACCCATTTGCCCAGCTGTGCCATTCTGCCGTCGAACATCGGCGTGCGCCGGTCGGGAAGTGGTTAAAAAAATACTGCAATAAAGTATGAGACATGCATGGCATTCCAGATCCAGTTTGGTAGACCGCCTCAAAAAAGGAATGAACTTAAAGAGTCTGCACTTAAGCTCCTCGCAAGCTGACTTGTGTAGCCAATGTAAGCGGGACTACATTTACCATGCTGTTCCATGTCATTTAGAGCTCAAGAACTTCCAGACCTAAAGTTTATATAAATGTTATCTTATTACAATGTAATATTCCAGTAAACAATGTAATCTACCAACGAAGACCTTCTGCCACTGAGTGCTAGTACTTGTAATGCTGAATAAATTCATAAAAAGTAAATAAATTACTCGTTTAAAAAAGGGCAGTAAAAAAACATGTAGCATACCTGTAGATGCAAAATCCTAATTATTTTTTGGCCATCAGCTGTTGCAGGAGGGGATCAAACCTATGGCCTGCAAGTTGTAACCTGAAAGAGCCAATTCATTCAGTTAATTCAGTCATTAACTGTCTAAAATACAGGTAAGTCACCATGGAAAATCAATAAATGTAAAATATGTGCATAAACGAATACCCGTTACAGCAAGAAGAAATAGTAAAAGCACAATAAAATTACATACTAATAATGCTGTGATTATAATGAGGGGTTCCCACTCTCCCTGTTGGATTTATTTTTTGTTTGTTATATATAATGTAAAATTCAGTAGCAAGGTCTAGAAAAAACAAAGGTTGACATAAGCAACCAGGACTCCTAGGTATAGAAAAAAAAGTCATTAACTATGGCAGAAAGACCTTGTCATTAGATAATCCAACACCTACTGTATAAGGAAACAGGGCTGATTTGGCCTATTAGGCTACACCTACAACTAGGATTTTATTTTTGTGTGATGTGAATACATATTTCAGGAAATGAATAATAGCTGCAAAGCGTTCCATCAGAGAGAAGATGAATGGATTCACCTTGACTGCCCTTGAAATAGTATGATAATAAGGCAATGACTGTCTCTATAAGAAGCAGGACACAATCTTTTGTGTAAAAAATTAATTGATGCACTTTTGTAAATTTACCTTTTTTTAGATTTTGTACATCTAAACAAGGAATAGGTGAAATAATATAAGAATACTTTATCTCTATATACTCTATGACCGCAGTCAGCAATAAAGTTCCAGATTTTGACTAAATAATGAAAGAGAACCAGAAGCAAAGATGTTGAAGTTGTTGAAAATGTTCATAATTGTGATTGATTTTACATTTCACATTTTATTTTTGACAAAAGTTAAAATTTAATTGCTCAATTTTTATATTCATTTTTTTTTCACCCACAATATTGTATATGATTCAGTTTGTGGTTCACAAATTAAAAATTAGACATCTTCATCCTCAACTCTGATCTTCCTTTTGTATTGGGTGCACAAATGAATTAAACATATCCTAGGGGAGTGGGGCTATCAGGGATCAGGCTTTGAGACCAGTAGCTATAGCAGTAGAGAGGGTCCCATTGACCAGCAGGATAGGTATACAAGCAGGTCACCCGTGTGGATGAGAGGTGTGGTGTCTAAGCACTAACCGGTATTCACCAAAGCTCCTGATGATGGAGATGGGTTTTGCTGCATGTTAGTACTAGGTCATGGTCCTCAGGATTGCCCCACCAGGAGGCGAGCAAGCTTGGGTCCAGTAGCAGATATAACAGATATGGATCAAGCAGAAGCATAGTCAGTAAACAAGACAAAGGTTGGTGCCAAGTAGTTGGACGCTGGGATCATGCAGAAGCAGAACAAGCCAAAGGTCTGTAACAAGTGGAAGCGAAGATACAGACGGCAGCAGGAGTGACAAGATCGAGATATTGGCTGGAGAGAGCACAATAATCTGTCAAACAGGAATTGCAAAGGCATGGCCTAAATAGGAAATTCATGGGAGGAGCAAAGAGTTCAATGTTCAAGAGAAACAAGACACAAGGCATGGTTGTCGAAGGCAGTGGTTCTTAACCTCAGTCCTCAAATTCCCCCTAACGGACCATGTTTTCATGTTTTACTTTACTTTGCACATCTGCTTTACATCAATATCAATGACATGGTATTGATAAGAGCTACTTTATCTAAGGGAAGTTCCCAAAACATGGCCTGTTGGGGGTACTTGAGGACTGAGGTTGAGAACCACTGGCCTAAGGAATCAGGCAGGGAGCAGTCCAGCATCACAGTGGCTCAGCAAGAAGGGATACTGCCATACACAGCAGAGGTTGCACGTTCAGATTCTGGTCCTGACAGTACTTTCCTCCTTTCAGTATGTCCCTGGATATTTTAGGGACAGGTTTGTAAAGCAACATTTGGTGGAATTCTCGTGATAATCTAGGGCCATGAACATTCTCCTCAGGTTCCCAAGAATTTTCACTTGACCCATATCATTCCCAATGAATTAGATATATAGATTGTTCCTACATTTCTCAGCCACAAATACTTCTTCACTCTGTACCTCAATAGTTGGAAGAGGTAGTAGAATTCTGCCAGCAAAAGGATTTTCATGAAATGTGAAAAACAGGGTGAATTTTCGAATTGTGAGGAAGTTTTAAGCAAAAGATTATCAGGTTGATTTGAGCAGAGATTTGAAAAGGTCCCACAAACTTTTGACCCAGCTTATTAGATGGAACATGAATGTTCAAATTTTTGGTAGATAACCAAACTTTGCCACCAACCTGAAAAGTAGGGAGTGACCTGGGATGTCTGTCAGTGGCCTTCTTGTAATATTCCTGAGCCTCCTTCAAAGTATCAACCACTTTCTCCCGAATCTCCTGTAATGTAGTTAATCTGTTGGTAACAGCAGGAATATAAGTTGAGATAGGGGAGGGCAGGAATAAAAATGGGATGATACCCAGTATCATATAAGTAAAAAGGAATTTGAGAAGTGGAGCTATGTTTAGAATTGTTATAAGCAAATTCTGCCTTAGGAAGATAGTCCACCCCGTCATTTTGAAGATAACAAAACATTGAAGGTACTGCTCTAAAGTTTTATTGGTCCTCTCATTCTGACCATTTGATTGAGGATGAAAGGCGGAAGACAGAATTTTTGATACACATAAAGATGAACAAAAGCTTTTCCAAAATTTCGAAGTAAACTTTACTCTATTTGTCAGACACCGCATCATCAGTAATTCCATGTAACTTAAAGACTTCTCAAACTATCAACTCCACAGTTTGTTCAGAAGAGAGTATCCTCTTTTAAAATATAAAGGTATAAAGTGGGCCATCCTAATCTGATTTAGTGTCTATGTCAAGCATTGAATACTTATGCAATACATTTGATACGCTTAAGGGCCATATGTCAGAAGTATACGCTAGCTTAACATTTGATGCCATGAAGGAAGGTTATATGGAGAGATGGGAGACTTGAATGGATCTTTGTAAATAGACGAGTGGCATTTGTTAGCCTAAAATGCTTCTAGGTCACTCATTAACACTTTGATCACAAATTATAAGCTGCTCATGAGGTGGTATATGGTTCCTGTCAGACTGGCTTCATATGTCCGGGGGGCTTCCTCACTTCGCTTTCCCAGCTGTGACCATGAGGAGACGGCATTTCACATCTGCTGGCAATGCCCCAAGGTGAAGCGTTTCTGGATTCATGTATATCATTTCATCTACTCTCTCACCCAGGTTAACTTACAAACATCCCGAAACAAGCGCTATAGTGCAGGCCGGTGGAGAATACCCCGAGACATTCTAAAAGATATTATTACGTATGATGTTGCACATAGCAGGTGAGCCACGGCATTTTGGCTCGTATCTAATTTCTGGCACGGTCGCCTTCTCTTAAAGATTAATGTAAGATGTTTTGTTATAAAATGGTTATAAAATGTCTTCATTTAGTTTAGTACATTATTATTGCAAAATTGGATATGCAGCTTAGAGGTCATCTTATTCTCATTTATTTGTGTTAAAAAGCTTAACAGTGAAAGCCTCCTGTTTTATACTTTGTTTTACTGTTGATGTATTCTGTATAGGAGAGGATCAGTGGCATTGTAATTGTTCTTTGCTACCAAGCAATGTTACTTTTATTTTATTTTTGTCTTGGAAAATCTTTATAAACACTGTTGACAGTCTATGACTACCAAGAAAGTGATCATCTCTTTCCATAGAACTTGACCACAATGGTCTTAATGGCACAGGGAGTGGGATGACACAGAGATCGGGATGTCTTACTGCGTGCACAGATTAGACACAGGGTCAAATAGTTTTTGACATCTAGGCCACCAAAAGTCACATGTTAGTCTTAGAAAAGTCTTAGAAAAGCTGCTCTGTCTTAGAAACACCAAAATGCCCAGCGAGTTTAGAGTCATGCACCAACCTGAGGGCTTCTATCTGAACTGATTCAGGTACATACATACAATGTGCTTGAGTACAAAAGCCATTCTTGTACTCAAAGTTAATGTCCTTAGGGGGATGATCGAGAAGTGGGTCATTCTAATACCTCTCTTTGAGGAGACTCAATAATGTCTTGTGGCCCCTATGAAGTTCTTCAGGGACAGGATTGTAGATTCAGAGTTGCCTTCCTGAAGAGGCTCAGACAACATCCTCGATAAGGCATCAGCCTTACCATTCCTTGACCCAGGTCAATAAGGGATAATAAAATTAAACCTGCAAAAGAATAGAGACCAAAATATTATCCTAGAAGACAATCCCTTGACAGAACAAATTAATTTCCAAATTTCTATGGTCAGTAAGCACAGGTACAGGATGATTGGCCCCTTCCAGCAGGTGCATCCATCCTTAAAGCGATATTAAAGGCTTGTTGTTTTTTTAAATAATAAACATGTCATTCTTACCTGCTCTGTGCAGTGATTTTGCACAGAGCATCCCAGATCCTCCACTTCTCAGGTCCCACATCGACGCTTCTGGCTCCTCCCCCCTGCTGCGTGCCCCCAGAGCAAGCAGTTTGCTGTGGAGGCACCCAGGCATGCTCGCTCCCAAGCATGAGTGTCCATTCACACACAGAGCTGTGGCTAGCCCCAACCCTCTCTCTCTCTCTTAATTGGCTCATTGGCTGTGATTGACAGCAGTGGGAGCCAATGTTGGTGCAGAAGTGAAAAAAGTCTTTAGCTTATTAAAGCAGCCTGTGCTTCAGGTGACACCACAAAGGGCATCAATTTCTTGTCAGCTGTGTAATTGGTGCTATCACCTTAGTAAAGTTTGTTATGAATTTTCTGTAGAAGTTAGCAAATCCAACAAACCATTGTATTTCCTTAACATTTCTATGAGCAGGCCAATCAACCACTGCTTTGAACTTCTCGATATCCATGCTCACTCCTTCTGGAAAAATAATATATCCTAAGAACGGGATCTTGGTTTGTTAAAACTCAGATTTCTCCAGTTTGATGTAAAGTCAATTCTTATTCAATCTTTCAAAGACAGTGCAACCATGCTTGTGATGCTCTTCCAGGTTATCCGAAAAGATGAGAATATCATCCAGATAAGCAATCACAAACTGGTCCAACAGATCCCAAAAACATAATTGATGAAGTGTTGAAAAGTTGTGGGAGTGTTGCAAAGGTCAACACACATAACCAAGGACTCAAAATGTCCACATCTGGTTCTAAAGGCGGTTTTCCATTTGTCTCCTTGACAGATGTGGACAAGTTTATATGCCCCTTATAAGTTTAGTTTTGTAAAGATTTTGGCAGAACAGAGTCTTTCCAACATTTCACAGGCTGAGGAAAGTGGGTAACAGTTTTTAATAGTGATTTTATTCAAAGCCCTGTAATCGATGCACAGACGCAAGGTGAGATCCTTTTTTCAACAAAGAACAGGGCTGCCCCTGCAGGGGACGTTGATTGTGTAATAAAGCCCTTCTCTAAATTCTCATCAATCCACTCCCTGAGCACCTTACTTCAAGTTCTGACAGATTAAAAAGGCAACCAAAAGGAATGTCTGCCCCTGGAATCAGTTCAATGGGACAAACACACGGGCAATGAGGAGGTAATTGATCAGCACTCTTTTTATTACAGACATCCTAGAGCTCATGGTATTGAGGAGACAGGTTGTCATATGACTGGGTAGCTACCATATCAACTTGTGATTCCTTAATTGGCAGAAAAGTTTTCAACAAGTTTCTCTATAATATTCCTCGCAATGGGGGGAGAGGACATAAAACTTATAGTCTGTATTTACCAGGTATTAGAAGGATTATGGGTAGAAAACTAAGGAATGCCCAGAATAACAGGAAATTTTGGTGATATAATCAGCAGAAAGCTGATCACCTCACGATAGTAAGCCTCAAATTGGAGTGCTAGAGAAACCGTCTCATGAGTAACAGATCCTGACGATAAAGGTGAACCATAAAACGTCCCTAAATCAAGAGGGGCAAATTTATTTATTGTTTGAATATTATTGCTGTGGGCGAGTTCTATATTCATAAAGGTCCCCCAGCCCAGGAGTCCAGCAGAGCAGAGATAGGAATTTCACGGTCCTCTGTGATAAGTTTGATAGGGATGATAAAATGAGATGGTAGAGAATTAATTTTATTTCCTTCATGAATCAATTAGGTTATAGGATATACTGGGTAATGGAGTTAATTTGTTCAGGCATTATAACATTTGTCGCAGCAATTGTTCTTTTAACTTAGTTGAGACAATTACCAGGGTAATGCCCAGAGTCCCCACAATATAGACAGCTCTCCAAAAGTCTTCTCTCCTAGTAGGAATGGATTGGGATGGAAAGTCTATGATCAATTCAGGTACATAATTGGATGAAAGCCTTGAGATCATTAGGAGTCTCTACACTGGCAAGCTCATGCTTTTACCTGTTCAAAGAGCCCTTGGCGGAACTGACTTTTTTCACTGCTGGGTTCCAAGTAGTATCTGCGATCCAACATCAGAATTCAGCTGCCGCACACTATGCAACTTAGCATCAGCAGTAGTGCATCAGTTGGGATCATAAAAAACTTGATTAATCATGGTCACAAAGTCTCAAATTTATTCAGTTGCATTGTCTTATTCTTCATAAGGTCCTGCTCCTTAGTCAGAAGGTTGGTAACAATATCTTCTTTTCCCCCGAAGTAAATGCAGTGGGTTGCATTTGAAAATATATGTGACACTGTTTAAGGAAACCCCTGTAATGTTGCCTGTCTCCGTTGAATTTGAGTGGTAGGGACATATGCTCTTTAGCATCATCTCAGGAATTTAAGCCCAGAAATTGTCTCTGCAGAGCATGGATTTCCTCCCATTGCCCTTTTATCACACTTTCTAGTTCAGAAAATTTTTCTTGGTAGGTAACACTGAACTCTTGTAGCGCTGCAATTTGCTGCCTTAAAGTGGATGTAAACCCGAAAAAATGTTTTTCAATTAAGGCTTGCACCTTGTACAGTATAGGATTTCATGTCATCTGTGAACAGTCTTGCCACAAAGTTTTAATCCAGCTCTGAGCAGTTCTCTTATCTTTTTTCAGTCAGATAAAAACAGCCAGAGAAATAGAAGTCTGTTTCTCCTCCTTACTGTGAGTGACAGGTGATTTACATATCTCATGCACTAGCTCGAGAAAGACATTCAGTGTACTTCAGATCCCCTCCTCCTTTCTTTTACAGCTCTCCCAGAATTGGCTGCTCCACACCTCAGCATAACTGGGCATGCTGAAGTCATGTGGTGACTTTTCTGGGCTTTAAATGGATGTTAGTGATCATAGCACAAGATCAGTGTAAGAAATACACAACTCCACCCACCAAGCTCCGGACAACAGACCCACCCACAGAATCTGCAGTTTTTCAGGTCTCAAAAAGAGAGGAGACATTTGACAGTTAAGGATACGTGCAGGAGGCATGTGTATCCTTATAGATAACCACTATGGCAGTAGTTTAGAAGGGATGAGAGTGGGTTTACATCCACTTTAAAGGAACCAAGGCATGTGCCTTCATATTTGGGCCAGATTACTCTGTCACAGGTCTAGGGGTTGGCAGAAACGTAGTCGAGGAACAAGCCAAAGGTCAGTAACAAGTGTTTTCAGATTGAGGTCAAGTGGGAGCATAGTCGGGAACAAGCCAAAGGTCAGTAACGAGTGGCAATGAAGATATGGAAGGCAGCAGGAGTGACAAAAGTGAGATATTGGCTGGAGCAAACACAATAATCTGGCAAACAGGAAGTATAAAGGCATTGCCTAAATAGGAAGCTCATGAAAGGAGCAAAGGGTTCAATTTTCAAGAGAAACAAGACACAAGGCATGGTTGTCTAAGGAATCAGGCAGGGAGATGTCCAGCATCTCAGGTGGCTCAGCAAGAAGAGATACTGCCAGACAGAGCAGAGATTGCAGATTTAAACCTGTGTCCTGACAGGGACATAGAAAAGGTTGGGAACCACTGTTTTAAACACACAAATTCTTGAATCACTCCTACAATGTTATCTTACTAACTGTTTTAAAATCATGCTACATATAATGATGCTACATATATACTTTCACATTGTTTTTCTGCAGACTTACGTGGACCAAAACTAAAAATGTAAAAGCTCTGTGCTTGGACACTGGGATATGCATATTGGTGTAAGGCAGTGGCATTCAGTCTTATTCTCCACCTCAATTTCTCAATGCACTTGAGTTACAGCACAGCTAATGTGTGTTGACGTGCATTGCACTGCTGACAATGCTGAATGCACTTTTTTGGTGCATTAGGCAGTCCATTAAAATGAATGGCAAGAGGGAGGAAATCGCCCATCGCAAGTGACGCCCGTGAGGTCGGCTCTAACTCCGTCCACCCAGGATTCTCGAACTAGCTTCAGGAAGTGGCCACACCCATTGCTAGTGACGCCCGTGATATCTGCTCTACCTCCGTCCACACAGAATTCTTGGACTAGCTCCAGGAAGTGTTGCCATCCACCTAAACTACAAGAAACAGTGGCCACCCGGACTTATCAATTTTGGCTATTAAAGTTTCATATTGCTACTCTTAGATGGCGCTGCCTTTCTTCTTGTCATTAAAATGAGTGGGCTACCATAACACAACACATATTAACCTGCACACATTAATGCAGCATGACAGTGTGAACTCATCTTTAATCTTGACACTTTCTGCAATCTGTACACTTTATACTAAGCTTTGAAAAGTTAAGAGGCTTTCCAAACAGTGTGCATCTATATATACAGAAATAAGCTGGTTCATAGATTAGTTACTCATTGTAAATTCTTCAAGCATAATTAGGGAAACCCATACAAGCAAAGTATAGAGATTCTCCATTGGTGACCTCTCTTTTACTAGTTCTCTGGCTGTCATGTGACTCAGAACAAATATGTAGATCAGGAGATCTGAATTCACTGTAACATTCCTGATCTGAATGCTTGTTAAAGTTTATGTCTCAGAGTAGAGAAGCCACAGACAGCCATGCAATGTGCAATTTCAACAGTGGTAGCCTCCTCATTCAATGCTGTTTTTATTTAAAGCCCATATCTGGGCAAAACAGAACTTCAATCCTCTTAGACCCCTCCCACTCTTTCGGCAGCTTTAAAAAATACCCTCTGCAGCTCATATTTTACTTCCCTAGGCCTTATGTTTTGTGCCCCTTGCAAAGGTTTGACAAACAATAAACCAGCACTGCAGTCTGCCTTCTTCAAGACTTCATATATTCTTCTGGAACCTGGGAAAACCCTGCCACTGGGGAGCCAAAAGGAAGTATCAGCTTCACCCAGGCAGTGACCTGGACACTCAAAGAAGGACCTGTATTCTCAGCAGTGAAGGTAGAAGACTTGGGACTAGGGATATGGTTCAGATCAACCATTAGGTCAACTCGAATCCAAGCCGTTAACAGTTTGTCAAACAGGGAAACTGAATGGCCAGATCAGACCAGTTTTTTGCCCACTTGAACCTTCAGATGCTGAAGCCAGAAGTCATTCATATGATGGTACTACAACCACAGCTAAATATCAGTTTACGACTGCCTGCCCACCTGCTTTTTTGGAATTGCCCACCTGCCCACCTGCTTTTTTGGAATTGTAAAAAAGTAGATGAGCATCCTGTGCAACAATATTGACCACATATGGTGGTGGTCATATAGAGAAAATTATGTCAACCAGCTTCCATACCTAGTCTGTAGCCATTCAGCAGCCAGCTGGTAAGCGATCATTTGCAATGGCGTATCATCAGAGAGAATCATTGAACACAGGTCGCTGTGTCCTTGGGTCATCAGGCCATCATAAATGACTAGATGGACCAAACACCCCCCCCCCCCGGTCTTTAAAAGATCGTTTTTAAAGGAGCAATGATTTTAATGATGCTTAAAGTGAAACAAAAGAAATTTAAAATTAATTTAACCACTTCAGCCCCGGAGGATTTTACCCCCTTCCTGACCAGAGCACTTGTTGCGATTCGGCACTGCGTCACTTTAACTGACAATTGCGCACTCATGCTACGTGGCTCCCAAACAAAATTGACGTCCTTTTTTTCCCACAAATAGAGCTTTCTTTTGGTGGTATTTGATCACCTCTGCGGTTTTTATTTTTTGCGTTATAAACAAAAAAATATAGGTGGGGGGTGGTAGTTGCGCTGTGATAGGAAGGGAATAAAGGGAGGGGGAAGGAAGATTATACTAAAGTGCATGTGACAACCATGCCAAATGACATAAAAACATCAATCAAATAAATGAAAAAAGAGAGAAAACTGACGTGTGCAAATGAGTGGTGAACTACAAGGGGATACCACTTAGTGGTGTATGCAAAAAGTGCTATCATCAAGCAACAAAGAAAGTATTACAAATTGCATATCAGCAAGCAGTGCACATGGGTATGAAAAGCAGCTAGACAAGTGCAAAATCCCAAAGGTGGTAAAATACAATTCCTAAAATGTATAGAATATACTAGAAAATATATATGAAAGACAAATATACGATTAAATATCACCAACATGAATGCATGAATAAAAAGATATATATAAAAAATGTATGGAAATGATATCAAAGTATATAAAATAGTCCCAGTGGTAAATGTTGGTGAAACACCAACACTTAACAGCTAACAAATAAAATTCAAAAATAGAAATGAATGTAATACACATGAAAAAAAAAAAAAATTATAAAATATATATATATATAATATCAAAAAAGTGTAACAACAGTCCCGCCACCAGATGTGACACTTCTAAACGGAAATCCAAAAAAAACAATGGTATAGGTAAAGGGAGAGGAGTGATCTTCAGTGGGGGCACCTCTGTGTCCACAAGCCCCTTACCTTACTGCTGTAATGGAAAAAAGCATATATATTAGAAGCCCAGCAGATAGGAAAATCCAAAAATGCAGCAGATGGCGTTGATCAAGGATGCGGTATGTCATAGGCAGAAAAACAAGATAAACAGCATATGGTATAATTCCGTTTGATGAGGAGGACACAGGAGGGGAGGAAGAGTGGGGAGAGGGGGAGAGAGGGGGGGTTGCACTCACTTGTGAGCAATGAGCGCAAGCCTCAACCCACGAGCGCCAAGCTCGTATAGTCCCAAATGCTGGCTAAGGATCCTCCAATGTATCTTTGCCTCCTGCTCCTCACCGCCCGTTATGCAGCGTTACAATGTGCAGTATAAAAGATAAAGCACCACACATAGCGTAATCCCGTATAAAATACACTTTAATGAATAGGCCAGAATATCATACACTTACATTTAAAAAGACAGCTGGGGGGTAATGTAACTACGAGCGCCATGCTCGTCACATCAGCTGTTGTGTGGCAACGTCCCGTGCTCCTAAAATGATATACTTTGATATCATTTCCATACATATTTTATATATATCTTTTTATTCATGCATTCATGTTGGTGATATTTAATCGTATATTTGTCTTTCATATATATTTTCTAGTATATTCTATACCCATGTGCACTGCTTGCTGATTTGCAATTTGTAATACTTTCTTTGTTGCTTGATGATAGCACTTTTTGCATACACCACTAAGTGGTATCCCCTTGTAGTTCACCACTCATTTGCACACGTCAGTTTTCTCTCTTTTTTCATTTATTTGATTGATGTTTTCATGTCATTTGGCATGGTTGTCACATGCACTTTAGTATAGTCTTCCTTCCCCCTCCCTTTATTCCCTTCCTATCACAGCGCAACTACCACCCCCCTACCTATATTATTGTTTTGTCTGTTTGGAGCAGTCTTTTAGGTGTTGCAGCAGTTTCCCTTTAGTATAGTAGTCCGCTGACAGCGCAGGAGTTTTTTTCACTATCTCAAACAAAAAAATAGCCACAATTTTGAAAAAAAACACATTATTTTTAACTTTTTGCTATAATAAATATCCCCCAAAAATATATAAAAAACATTTTTTTACTCAGTTTAGGCTGATACGTATTCTTCTACATATTTTTGGTAAAAAAAATCCGCAATAAGCCTTTATTGATTGGTTTGCACAAAAGTTATAGCGTCTACAAAATAGGGGATAGTTTTATGGCATTTTTATTGATAATTTTTTTTTTATTAGTAATGGTGGCGATCAGCAATTTTTATTGTGACTGCGACATTATGGCGGACACATCGGATAATTTTGACACATTTTTGGGACCATTGGTAGTAATACTGCAATCAATGCTAAAAAATTGCATTGATTACTGTAAAAATGTCACTGGCAGTGAAGGGGTTAACCACTAGATGGCGCTGTAGAGGTTAAGTGTGTCCTAGGGAGTGATTCTAACTGTGGGGGGAGGGGCTGTGTGTGACACATCACTGATCACGGCTCCCTATTACAGGGAGCTGTGATCAGTGACAGTGTCATTAGGGAGAACGGGGAGATGCTTGTTTACATTAGCATCTCCCCATTCTTCCTTACCGCGAGATGATCGTGGGTATCCCCGCGGACATCAAGTCTGTGGGACCCGTGATCGCGGTCACGGAGCTCCTGACGGGCATGCGCGAAAGAAAGCCGCAAGAAAGGGCAACGTACAGGTACGTTAATCTGGCTGAAAATAATGGGAAAAACAATGCAGCGCAAAACATAAAATACAAGATGGGTGATCTGCACCAATGTGACTAACACCCGTGCAGCATGGTGATGTATAATCAAGTGTAAAACAACAAAGGTAGAAACATATAGAAAGCACGGGTGTTAGTCACATTGGTGCGGATCACCCATCTTGTATTTTATGTTTAGCGCTGCATTGTTTTTCCCATTATTTTCTACATTGTCACTACTTTGTTGATGCTGGCTGCTATATGTGTCATCTGGTACTTTTTCTACAGTAGCGCAACCACACTGTTAGTTTATACGTTAATCTGGCTGTACGTGCCCTTCTGCCGCAGTATATCTGCGTGAGGAAGTCGGGAAGCGGTTAAATATAGTGCCGGGGGGGGGGTCCCCTTAGTCTGCCTGTAAAGTGGCACATCTGTACCATGTATAGAACCTCAAATAAACAATATCCTCTTAAATGTGCATTATTTGTCCCTCCTATTGGTAATAATAATCATTTCAAACAAGGTGTGCATGCCCATGCACCAAAAAACCTAGGGATGATGCCTAAAGAATGTTAGGAGTTTTTTAGGTTGATTTATTGGATATGTGTGCTTTCACTTATAGGGAGGGGTGCATTCCAAGAATTACTCTCAGACGGTTAGCACTGCAGCAATTGGAGGGAGTATATGAGAAGGTATCAGAGGTATTGTGCTATCACTGAAAAAACCCTCCCTAGTCAAAGGCACTCATACAAAAGTATCCCCATTGCTCCTACATTTTCTGGATCCAAACGACTGTCCAATGCTGCAGTGTACTAACACTCCTATCACTGATCTAGGGAGTAGAGGAATTCAAACGGACTGATCACAACCCCCTCCCCACCAAATATATCTCCATGTAAAAAGTGATCGTACACCAAAAACCTATTCTTATGAAACCAAAATACCCTACATGTTTTACTCAACAATAGAGCTTTGTCAGGGGTGCAACAAATAAATCATAAGTGCTCGAAGAATAAAGTGCTGTAACCACCAAATGGCAATATGGCCATTTGCCATGTAGTGATTACAGCACTTTATTCTTTGAGCACTTATGATTCGGTTTTGGGTGCACAATCTCTTTTTACATGGGGATATATTCGGTGGTGAGGGGGTTTTGATCAGTCCGTTTGAACTCCTATACTCTCTAGATCAGGGATAGGAGTAATAGTACACTGCAGCATTGGACAGTCCTTTGGGTCCAGAAAATGTAGGAGCATAAGGGATACTTTTTCATGAGTGCCTTTGAATAGGGAGGGTTTTTTAGTGATAGCACGATTCTGATAACTCCTCATATACTCCCTCTAATTACTGCAGAGCAGATAGCGACAAACAGACTGAGAAGAATTATTTTAATGCACCCCTCCCTATAAGTGAAAACACACATATTCAACAAATCAACCTAGTAAAGTCCTAACATTCTTTAGGCATCGTCTCTAGGTTTTTTGGTGTGTGGGCATGCACACCTTGTTTTAATTGACCATGTGTAGAACCTTCTGCAGCAAAGATGACATTTATAAAGAAAAAAAATGACATTTAAATTGAGTTTCCCTGCAAACTTTCTTTATTTAGTAAACAACTGCTTAAAGCCACAATTTAGTGCACTTGAAACAAGATTAGAGAAAAATTGGTCTTTGGGTGTTGGTGGTGTCTTCACCCTATAACCACTAGAGGCACTCTTGATGAAAGCAAGAATTGGCCTTACTGTAAAAAATTTAAATTTGATGCCCCTGTCACACAGTTGTGGAAAAATTGGTCTTTGGGTGTTGGTGGTGCTTTCACCCCGTAACCTTCTAGAGGCAGAATAAGCCACTCTGACAGCTGCTGTGGACTGCGCACTAGTGTCAGCTTAGGTCATAGAGGATGAGGAGGATGAGGATGGTTTAGAAAGCCAGCCCACCACCTCCTCTGCATGCTGTGGCTGGACGGGCAACATCACTAAACAGAGACAAGTGTACCCTGCCTGAGGATGAACCACGTTCACCTTTTCCTATGGACCTAGACGCTGCTGGCCCCCTCATAGTGGCATGGGAACATCTGCCTTTCCTTGTTGGCATAATCTTGGTAGTCTTCTAAGAAAAATCACTGGACTGTGGGTCCTTTTTTTATGTCACCATAAATTGTTCATTGAAATTATGTTTATGCAAATAACACTTAAACAATAGGAGAAACAACAATAGTTATGGGTATGGGACAAGGGCAATGTAGCCTAAAGTTAGAGGTCATATAAATCATGTATGAAAAAAAGAACAGAAGATGATGAAAACTATAACATGTCAAACTGAAAGTCTTAATACATTATCAAGAAAAAAAATGAAAGCATAAAGAATCTGTACAGGGAGTGTTTTTTTTAATCAAAATATCAAAAAGAAAGTTATACCTTAAAAGGGTATAGCACATGATGGCTGTCGTAGAAATGGTGGGAGTCACAGTATCACGTTTATTGTGCTAGTATTTAAATTAGCTAGTGGTTATACTCTTATGTTAAATTATTTTATGTTACCGTAAACAAAAAGCTAATTACAGAAAAAACTTCTCGCCTGTAGGACATCCTATGACATCCTGGACTTTCAGTGGTTATAACGGGACGATGCTTGCATCTGCATAATTCTAGTATCAAAATTACAGATTCTCTGTAAAGTAGAAGTGATTCAAGTGGCTAAACAGCCACTTGATCACTTCTACAGGCTGCAGAAGGGGTGCCGTTGCCTTTTCTGATCTCTTCCGTCCGATCGGGGAGACCTGGACCACTCTGACTGGTAGCATCTCCTGCACTGAACAGAGAGAGAGAGGAACCCACATTACTGGCTAGAATAGGCATCTGATCAAACAGATCTCAACTTGATCAGATGCTTTGAAGGAGAGATCTGAGGTCCATAATAGAACCTGTCATGGCCAATTGTATCACAAATGATGTTGTTCTTTCTTAGTGATAGCAATACAGTTGATAAAAAAAAATGTGTAAAAAAATTATGATCGTATTGCTATAACATGAGAGTACGAGCAAAATTCTAGCACCAGACCTCCTGTGTAACTCTAAATCGGTAATCTGTAAAGTCTTTTAAAGCATCGCCTATGGAGATTTTTAGGTATCGTAGTTTGGCGCCATTCCACGGGCATACTGAATTTTAAATCATGATAAGTTGGGCATCTATTTATATATATATATATATATATATATATATATATATATATATAGAGAGAGAGAGAGAGAGAGAGAGAGAGAGAGAGAGAGACAGAGAGAGAGAGAGAGAGAGAGAGAGAGAGAGAGAGAAAGAGAGAGAGAGAGAGAGAGAGAGAAAGAAAGTTTGTTTATATAATGATGGTTTTTACTATGAGTGAAATGTCAGAATTGGCCTGGGTGCCGAGCGGTTAACCACTTCAGTACCGCACACTTTCGCCCCCTTCCTGCCCAAGCCAATATTCAGCTTTCAACGCTGTCTCACTTTGGATGACATTTGTGCTATCATGCAACACTATACCCATATGACATTTTTATCATTTTTCCTTTCACACAAATAGAGCACAAATAGAGCTTTATTTAGGTGGTATTTAATCACCACTAGGTTTTTAAAATTTTGCTAACAAAAATAAAAAGGCTGAAAATTTTGAAAAATAATGAATTTTTCTTCATTTTTGTTTAGCAAAAAAAGGTAATTTTTCTTCATAAATTTAGGTCAAACTCTATTCTGGTAAATTTCTTCAGTGAAAATAACCCAAATCAGTGTTTATTATTTAGTCTGTAGGAATGTCTTCATACCCCTTGAAATGTTCTACATTTTGTCAGGTTACACCCAAAAACATAAATGTATTTTATTATGTAAAGAAAGTACCCCCCCAAAAAATACTATTGGACTTTAATCGCAACTGAACAATAACCAAATATCAGAAGATAGAAATGTATTTATTAGTATAAAAAGTTTGGTGCATACATCACCATGATTGGAATACAATAAATACAGATAGCAGAACAGAATATGTAAAAGCAGTTCCTTCAGTATTGAGCCCGATGCGTTTCAGGACCGATAAAGAGTCTTTTGCTTCAGGGGCATTCCATGTAGGGTATTACTGCTATACAATATTCTACTATGAAACACAGTTACAGATCAATATCAGAATCAGGGATACAGGAATATACAGGAGCATCATTGAAGCAAAGTCTGGAAGAGACATACCAATTCAAAGTACAGTCTGCACTATGGAGACCACCTACTATCGAGCTAGATGCAAAGTGAGGTTCAAAGGTTACAGGAAGGCCTTGGGTAGTATGGGCCCAGCAAAGTCATTGTAAGTTGGAAGTTAGGAGCATAAGATGAGTTGGAGTAAGTAGGCCATTTGCCCAAATCGCATGCTTAGATGATACTGCTGATTTTGTTACTAATGTTGGCGAATACCAAGCAGAGCATAGACATTTCTGTAAATAAAATTAATTAATTATTTATAGCCCCATAGTTACATATATGATTATAGGGTAACGGATATAGTATGTTAACAACAAACTCATTGTTAGAATGGGGTAAATTAAATATTTATATGATTTAGGGAGCTTGTACTATTGGCTGTCTAATTATCACAGCGGATATCCCTTCAGAGAGGGTCTCTATGTCCACCGCGGTAATCATCATGGTAGGATAACACCAGCAGCTGGGCAGGTATTCCTCTAAAGTGGTTGATAGAACAGCTCCAGTCTCAGAAAGCCAAGATACATTCCAACATAGAATGCATGAGCATTAATGCAGCAACAGGCCGTCATATAGGAGGAAGTAGCACAAACGTGTGTATATCAATAATATACATGTAAAGTACATACAGTGCCTTGCAAAAGTATTCACCCCCCTTGGGTTTTTACCTATTTTGTTACATTACAGCCTGTAGTTCAATGTTTTTTTTAATCTGAATTATATGTGATGGATCAGAACACAATAGTCTAAGTTGGTAAAGTAAAATTAGAAAAATATATACATAAAACAATTTTTCAGAAATTAAAAACTGATAATTGGCATGTGCGTATGTATTCACCCCCTTTGTTATGAACCCCATAAAAAGCTCTGGTGCAACCAATTACCTTCAGAAGTCACATAATTAGTGAAATGATGTCCACCTGTGTGCAATCTAAGTTTCACATGATCTGTCATTACATATACACACCTTTTTGAAAGGCCCCAGAGGCTGCAACACCTAAGCAAAAGGCACCACTAACCAGACACTGCCATGAAGACCAAGGAACTCTCCAAGCAAGTAAGGGACAATGTTGTTGAGAAGTACAAGTCAGGGTTAGGTTATAAAAAAATATCCAAATCTTTGATGATCCCTAGGAGCACCATCAAATCTATCATAACCAAATGGAAAGAACATGGCACAACAGCTAACCTGTCAAGAGACGGCCGCACACCAAAACTCATGGACCGGCAAGGAGGGCATTAATCAGAGAGGCAGCACAGAGACCTAAGGTAACCCTGTAGAAGCTGCAGTGTTCCACAGCAGAGACTGGAGTAACTGTACATAGGACGACAATAAGCCGTACGCTCCATAGAGTTGGGCTTTATGGCAGAGTGGCCAGAAGAAAACCATTACTTTTAGCAAAAAACAAAATGGCACGTTCTGAGTTTGTGAAAAGGCATGTGGGAGACTCCCAAAATGTATGGAGGAAAGTACTCTGGTCTGATGAGACTAAAATTGAACTTTTTGGCCATCAAAGAAAATCTGGCGCAAACCCAACACATCACATCACCCAAAGAACATCCCCACAGTGAAACATGGTGGTGGCAGCATCATTCTGTGGGGATGTTTTTCAGCACTCAGGACTGGGAAACTGGTCAGAGTTGAGGGAAAGATGGATGTTGCTAAATACAGGAATATTCTTGAGCAAAACCTGTACCACTCTGTGTGTGATTTGAGGCTAGGATGGAGGTTCACCTTCCAGCAGGACAATAACCCCAAACACACTGCTAAAGCAACACATGAGTGGTTTAAGGGGAAACGTATAAATGTGTTGGAATGGCCCAGTCAAAGCCCAGACCTCAATCCAATAGAAAATCTGTGGTCAGACTTAAAGATTACTGCTCATAAGCACAAACTATCCAACTTGAAGGAACTGGAGTAGTTTTACATGGAGGAAAGGGCAAAAATCCCAGTGGTAAGATGTGGCAAGCTCATAGAGACTTATCCAAAGCGACTTGGAGCTGTGATAGCCGCAAAAGGTGGCTCTACAAAGTATTGACTTTAGGGGGGTGAATAGTTATGCACATTGACTTTTTCTGTTATTTTGTCCTATTTGTTGTTTGCTTCACAATAAAAAAAAATCTTCAAAGTTGTGGGAATGTTCTGTAAATTAAATGATGCAAATCCTCAAACAATCCATGGTAATTCCAGGTTGTGAGGCAACAAAACCAGAAAAATGAGAAGATATTATGAGAAGCTATGACCATTTAATGTATATCAAACTGAATAGTCCCATAGAAAAGTACACATGAGAACTTCCAACAGCAGCCGTGCAAGAGGGCATAGTGATTGCAAACTAACCTTTTATAGATGGAAAAGATAACCGGTCAGGCCCATCAATGTACGATCGTTTTTCAATTAATGTAGGTGGAAGTAGGGTGGCTGAATGGAGATTCCTTCTTTTATCTTTCCACAGATGCCCGCACATGCGCACTGATTCGTGTGTCAATCATTGTGTGTCATCATGGATGACGTCGGCTGGGAACGTGGTTACCGCAGTGTCATGTGACGTCGAAACCGAGGGATAGCAAATGCGATGAAGGGAACAGGGCTGCACCTCCACCTGGTTAATGACCTCACGGCCTCTCACCTGTGCCGAGCACCCGCCTCCCTGCGTTCGCAAAGAAGAAGGGAAGGAGGCAGTCAAATGACGCACGCATGGGGGCCATGCCTAACAACGGTACCCAAATGCGCACACACACACATAGGATTCCTGACTTTGCTCTGCCCCTCCCTCCCAGCCTACAGAGGGAGGAAGAGAAAGTCCCCAGGGCCAGCATTCAGAGGAACAGCGTCTGTGATCCCAAAGCGGGACCGCATATGCAGATAACCGTAGGATATCATCACATAAAGAAGAGAAGCAACAATAAAGCCATCATAACCACCTTATGTGAAAAAATGGATTAAATTAAAGATAGTCCCAATCCCCAAGTTGCACGCTGTGCTAAGTGTTCCCTAAATGATAGGGGACAGAATAAAATCATGCAGCTGTGAATAATAAATGGGGAGGGATGAGTAGCAACTGTGCACAAAGGCACAGACTTGCTGGGATGACCCCCGAGAGCAAGGGGCACCACATAAGATATAGGACATCTGATAAGATGGGATATCCATACATTTATGGGAACTGATTATAGCACTTCCTACACCATAGTAGTACATACTACCTAGAGGAGGAATCCTGTGCAGAAAAATTATTGGCCATCTATATCAGGCTTCGCTTCAAAGGGTTATAAGACCACCACATAAGCAGACAGAAAAAATCTCATTTACAGAGTTACATAAAGCTGTTAAGTAAAAAGGGAGACTAGAAGACAAGAATACATAACAAATATATCAAATTCAAATGTAATAAAAGGCAACATAATGGGATATAATGCATCAAATAACTATTATGCCCAAACCCAGACCCTTCAGTCAGAGATCCATCTCGCAAAGCCCCGATTCGAACCCTTCTAAAAATGGCCTATAGCTAAGTTGGATATTTAAACCAGGTAGGTGGGTGGCATTGAGCTCCATGATCTGCTTCCCTGCTGCAGGAGGAGTTTATTCCAGTCTCCTCCTCTTGTATTGGGGTGAATATGATCAAGGATTAAAAATTGAAAATTGGGACATATTCCAGCATTCCAGCATGACAACAACCAAGGGGAGCTCAGGGTTGGCTGTCATCATACTGATAACATGGCGTCTTGCATGTTTGCGGAATTCCAACTTGGTCTTGCCAATGTAAAAACTCTCACATTGGCAGGTAAGTAGATATACCACCCCCACCGTTTTGCAATTCGCAAAATGTTGAGGTTTGAAGGATGAACCATTGGGAAGTATAATGTCTGATTGAGTATTCATATACCGGCATATGGTACAACCACCACATGTGAATGTACCTACATTTTTACATGGATCTGATCTAAAATGGCCTACAAACTCGCTTTGAACTAACTGGTCTTTGATAGATTTAGTTCTACGGAAGGTGATTGTTAGATATTTCAAAATATGGGGACTGAGGGCAGGGTCGATCGTAATTATGTGCCAATGCTTTTCCAATGTTCTCCTAATTAATTTATGTTGGTTGTTGTATTTTGTTATAACCCGAGTTGGTGGTTTGTGGCTTCTTCTAACATTTGTAGAGAACAAGAGGTTACTCCTGGATTGGCGGTTAGCACGCCTAGAGGGTTTTTTAAGACATGTAAGCGAATACCCTCGATTTAAGAGTCTTATCTTTCAGAGGTTCTCTTCTGTAAAGAAAGAGGTCTCTGTCCAACAATTTCTCCTTAGCCTCAAATACTGGCTATAAGGGATTGATTATATAAGGGGTTGAGGGTGTGCACTAGATGCATGTAGGATGGGATTCCCTGCAGTGGGCTTTCTGAATAGGCCACTGGAGAGAGTACCATCCATATTCTTTGAGACTTTGACATCCAAAAACTTAATCATAGCCTTACTAAAGGACATGGTAAAATTCAGATTGAAATTGTTTTTGTTGGTAGCTAACATGAATGCATTGAGCATGTCCACAGATCCCTCCCAGATGATGAAGATTTCATCAATGTAGCGATACCAAGTTGTAATATGGCTCATTAGTGTAGACAAATCTTCATAATCTAGGAGGGAGAGCTCCCACTCCCCCAGGTACAGGTTGGCGTAGGATGGGGCACAGCAAGTTCCCATATCTACCCCCTGCACCTGGAGGAAGTGGGAGCCATCAAAGAAAATACTATTGTGTGATAGAATAAATTCTAGTGATGAGATGATGAAATGCCAAATTTTCCAATCATCCTTGTGGGATTGTGATAGTATGTGCTTTATTGTCACCTAGATGGTGAGGAATCAAGCTATAGAGCGCCTCAAATTCTACAGCCACAAGTAATTTTTCCGGGGTAAGGTGAATGCCTTCTAGATTTTTCAATAAGGTGCATTGCGTCCTTAATGTAGGAAGGAAGGTTCATAACGTACGGTCTTAAATGGGCATCAATAAATTTGCTCAAATTTTCTATAATACTTCCCACCCTCGAAATAATTGGTCTCTCTGGTGGTGTTTGTAAATCTTTGTGTATTTTTGGCAAACTATAGAAAGTCAGGATCGTAGGGTATTTTTTCTTTCAAAATATTTTATTTTTAACAAAAAGAATAGCAAAGAAACTCTTTCACATAGTAAAGTAAAGTACCACACCACAGCTCATAGGCTGTGAATTTGGGGGGTACTGGTTTATCTTTCCAGATGCTGTGTAGGAAGTGAGAGATTTGGTGATATCAAAAATGTTCTGATTGAGGGAGATCTAATTTGCTTACACACTGGGCCAGGGAGATGGGGCCCCTAGATGTAAAATATTGTCCTTTTTGGTATAGCCCCTTATAAAGCTACCACTGGAAGACTTTAATATCCAGCCCTGGGGGAAAGTTTGGGTTACGAAAGATAT
Organism: Aquarana catesbeiana; assembly: GCF_042186555.1. Taxonomy (NCBI): domain Eukaryota; kingdom Metazoa; phylum Chordata; class Amphibia; order Anura; family Ranidae; genus Aquarana; species Aquarana catesbeiana. The sequence goes on along the minus strand of NC_133334.1, from coordinate 94,376,899 downwards.
GTGACAGGGGCCTCATTTCAGAAATGAGGTGTGGGTCCTGTCTTAATGTGTCCCACAACGCGAAGGAGTAGGAAAAGGTGGGGGCTAGGATTGGTGGACGGTGTTTGGCTGGACTCCAAAGGAGAAAATCTAGCATATAGTGTGGTACAGCTTGGCGCTTCATCTGTACCCAATCAGGTTTTTTCCCGTAGGTATAGATTGTGGAGAGTTCGGCTAGTCTGGAGGCTTGAGAGTATTTGTGTAGGTGGGGTAGGCCCAAACCGCCTTGTTTACGGGAGCAGGAAAGAGTTTGTTGTCTTATCCTATATCCTGAAGAGCCCCATATAAACTTGAGTATTTTGCTCTGGAAGGACCTGAGGTGATCTCTTCTTATTGGGATGGGTAGGGAGCAGAACAGGTAGAGTATTCTAGGGAGTAGTGTCATTTTGATGGCATTTATTCTCCCTATCCATGAGAGGTTTTGTTTGAACCAGGACTTTAGGTCTTTTTCTAATTTGCGGAACGGGGGGGGGGGGTAGTTACTAATATACAACTTGTTAAATTTGGGGGTGAGGGAGATACCTAAGTATTTGATGGAGGAGTCGTTCCAGTCAATTTTAAAGTTTTGTTTCAGCAGTGTTACCATCTCGGGGGCAAGAGATACATTCAAGGCTTGGGATTTGTTATAATTAACCTGCAGGCCAGATATGTTCCCAAAGGAGGTAAGGGTGCTACATAGGTTGGGGAGGGAGGTTAGAGGTGAGGTGATGAATGATATTAGGTTGTTGGCAAATAGGCCACATTTGTGGTCCTGGGGACCACAAGACACCCCTTTGATATCAGGATTTTCGCATATTACAAATGCTAGAGTTTCTATAGCTATAGCGAAAATCAGTGGTGACAAAGGGCAGCCTTGTCTAGTGCCTCTAGCAATATGTATGGGTGTAGAGAAGTACCCTTGTAAACATTTTAGAGCTTTGGGGGAGGAGTATAGTGCTCTGATGATGCCCTGAAATTGGTGACCAAAGCCCCAATGCTCCAATAGGGTTAAGATGTATGGCCAGGAAACTGAGTCAAATGTTTTCTGTACATCGAGGGAAAGCAGAAATCCCTGGTTTGGCATTTGGGCCTTGTCTTCCTGGCATGAAACCTACCTGATCCTTGTGGATCTAGGAGCTTATGAAAGAAGCTAGACGGTTCACTAGAATTTTGGTGAGGATTTTCAGGTCATTGTTTATGAGTGATATTGGTCGGTAGTTGCCTACCTCCTCTGGGTTTTTGTCCGGTTTTGGGATGATACCGGTAGTAATGAAAGCTGTATTTAGGTCAGAGCCAAGGGGTTCGCCGGATACCTTGGCATTGAAGAATTCAGCCATGTAAGGGGCTAGGGTGTCAGCAAAGGCTTTATAATATGGGATCGATAGTCCGTCTGGGCCTGGAGAGGAGCCCCGTTTTAGATGTTTAATGACATCCAGAATTTCTTCTACCATGATGGATTTTTCCATAATGGATTTATGCTGGTCTGAAATCGAGGGGATGGGAAGGGTCTCGAGGTATTGGGAAATGGCATGTTGATTGCCCTGCATTGGGGGGTTATAGAGTTTATCATAGAAGTCTCTGAACACTACTAGGATTTTAGTGGGGTCAGATGTTGTGGGTTGACTTTGCGGCCGAATCTTAGGAAGAGAGTGGGTCCTCTTCCTGGGGGAAAGTTTGGATGCCAGCATTGGGCCTAGGTTGTCCTTTTGGGTATAAAACTTAGCGCCACTCCAGTGAATTTGCTTTTCCGCTCGCGCTGTAAGGGCCAAGTTCAGCTCTGCATCTAATTGGCATGTGGGGACCCCTGAGGGATCCTTCTTGTGCCTAGCCTTGAGAGACAAGTAAGCCGTTCCAATTTAGCTATGTCTGCCAGTCTTTCTCTTTTAATTTGAGAAGAGATTTGAATTAGCTTCCCCCGTATGGTGACCTTGTGGGCAGCCCAAAACATCTCCGCCGAGGTGTCGCCCATCGCGTTTAGGTTAAAATATTTTAGTATATTTCAATGACCCTAACTGGGTCAGATAAAACTGATTTGTTTAACCTACACTGAAAGTTTTTGGGGTATGGTGAATTTTTAAAAATTTATACAGTCACTATGGAGTAGTCTGAGAGTGTTGTGTCAATAATTTTGGAACCTGAGATATGGGAGAGATAATGTGTGGCAATTAAGACGTGGTCTGTCCGAGCATAGGACTGGTGGGAGCTGGAGAAATGAGTGTAATCCCTCTTTGATGGGTTCTTCTCTCGCCAGACGTCAGCTAGGCCTTCTGCATAAATCAGTCTTGCTAATTTGAGGCTAGATCTGGTAGGACGGGTAAGGAGGATTTTGGACGGGTTGGATTTATCCATTCACCGGTCAAATGCTACATTGGATTCTCCTCCTAAAGTAGGGGTCCCCTCCAGGAGGGGGTTCAGTTTACGCCACATTGATTGTAAAAACTTAAATCGGCTTTTGTTGGAGGCATAAGGGAGTATAAATGGCCCTCTAGGGGATTTCAGGCCCTAAAAATTATGTGTAGCTAGATGGAGTGTTGGACCGGTAGCATTAGCCATTGAGCAGAAGAGGAAGAATGCTGCCACACCCTCCATCACCTACCTTATGGGGGGACTTGTAACAGCCATGCGTGGGAAGGGATCATCCAAGCTGGGTCAATGGAAACTTGGAAAACTGGGATTGAACCTGTTGAGTGACTGAAGACAAGACATGTGTTAGTATCTCCAGGAAACAAAGGTCAGAGGAAGGAGAGACAGGAAAGGACAGAATCAGAAAGAAGATAAAGAGAGATGAGGAGGCAAACTGAAGCCTCTTCATAAGGTTTTGACCGAAGCTCTGGGGGAAGGTCACCCCAGAAGCTCTTGTCAAACAAGTGGTGTCTGATCCACTAGGAACAGACAACCTATCCTACAAAGATGGAGAGAATCTGAGGAATTGGTGGAGGCACACATTCAGAACCCAGAACTTAGGTACCCTTTAAAACAAAAGAAACATTTATAAAAATTGTTTTAAACAGAGCGAAGTAGATCTATGGGTAGGCTTTGTCGAGGGCCCAAGGTAGATCTTAGTAGTCAGGGCTCCTCTGCCTCCCCCCCAGTATGGGAGGGGGTGGAGACCTTGTGACGTTACACAGTCCTCTGTCGAGGCAAAAAGAACATGTAGATTAGCGAGACACGAGAGCAAACTAGGGCAGACCCGTGTCTCGGGCCTGCTAGGAGTCCAGTAGATAAACGACAGGGTGAAAACAGGCCACACAGAAGGCTATGAATTAACAAGAGATAAGTGAAAAATGGCAAAAATATAAACAGAGTCCAGGGTAGACTATAGTTCAGGCCTACTCAGGATTAACGTGGGAAGCTTAGAAATGCCCTCAAATGTGGCATTCTCGTTGGTAAGGAATACTAAAAATAGAAACTTAAAAGTGCATAACCGGCCCTTTGGGGCCTGGGCCCCTCACAGGCAAGTAAAGTGACTCTGATCACCTCAACCCCAAGGAGGTGGGGAGGAGAGAGATTGTTACTGAGGTTGAATCCAAGCTTCAGGTCAGGCCATTGCCCTTTGTTCTCTTGATCCTTGGCTTGTTCCACAAGGGGGTTAGGGGACTCGTGGGCAATGGACGTTTTGTGTTAAAATTGTAGTTGGATGAGTCCATGTCTGCTTCCTGTGAGATGAGCTTCAGGGAAAGAAGGATTTTCTCTCCCTCCTGAATAGTTGAGAAGGAATACTGCTTGCTCTTAAAGGAGAATTAAACGGCAAATGAAAAGACCCACCAGTACTTTACCTCCTTTTGGGCTAGGACTGTGAAAAGAGGTTTAAGGCCCCTTCTCCTCTGTATTGTGGAAGGGGAAAAGTCCACAAAGATGAGAATTGTGTGACCTCGGCATGTGATCTGCTTTATTGCTCTGGATTGCTTCATGATCTCCTCTTTAACCGAGTAAAAGTATGGTTTAGCGATGATGTCCCAAGGGAAACTGTTCTTCCGTGGGGGTCCCAGGGTTTGGTGGACTCTGTCCAACTCCAGGCGGTGCTGAGGGATATTGGGGATTAAGGCCTTGATGACATCCTGGGTAGCCTGAGGCACATCCGCAATAGACTCTGGGAGGCCTTTGATCCGAAAGTTGTATCTTCTGGATCTGTTTTCAAGTTCATCGATTCTTGAAATGGCAAGGTCTAGCCTGTCTTGAAGTGTCTGGATATGATCAGATTTCTGATAAGTGGCTGCCAGAGTCATATCCAATTTGTTCTCAATGGCTTCCATCCTGTGACCCAGGTTTTGGAATTCTGCTTTGATTTCTCCTGTTATTTTCGCAGCCGTGGCAGCTAGTCCCTTCTCTAGTAATTCAGATATTTTCAGGAATAGGTCTCTTGACAGGGGGTACATGTACTGAGTAGGGGTGGAAGGAACTGTGACTCCCTGTTGTAGATGGAGTGGAGGACCGGCTGGGGAGAAAACACTGTCTCCAAAGTCACGGCCAAGTAATGATTCCGTGGATGTTGGGGAAGGTTTCATCCTCTGCTGGAAGCTATGTTGGCCTGAAGGGGTGTATGTGAGGGATGCTGGGGCAATGACTTGCCTGTGCTCCGTCTGTCCCTTTGTGCCTGGAGCATGCTGCTGGGCCATGGCGGCCATCTTGGTACACCCCGCCGGTGCTACTGAATCAAATTGTGGCCTGAGGTCTCTGCAGACCAGGATTCTGGGCATATGGGGGACTCCCTGGCTGGTTGGGGGTCCAGGGCACCGAGGAACGGTTGTTGCTAGGGGCTCTGTAAGCTGCTACGGGCGCCGTCAGAACCGGGTGGAACGGAGCTCCTGGCTCAAGCGGCCATCTTGGAGACTCCGCACATGCACACTGCCATAGGGTATTTTGTACGTACAAATTCCCAAGTATCTTTATCTATCGCTCCATTTGCATATGCTTCATCAACTAAAGAATAAAAATTTTTAATGAATTTGTCAATTTCAATATTTTCTTATATCAATTCTGATTGAATTGATTCTGGAGAATCTTATTACACATTGTTTTATATTGTTCGTTTGTCATTATTACTATGTTCCCCCCTAGTCAGCTGTTTTTTTTTTATAATCAAAATTTGTATTTTTTTATTATAAACGTCATCTTCACAATTCAATATTATACATTCTTGTATTTCATGGTTTACATAAAAATACACAGAAATAAACATTACAAGAAAAAACTACTGTATTTATTGGCGTATAACACTCACTTTTTCACCATGAAAATTGGGTGCAAATAGCGTGTGCGTGTTATACGCCAATACTTCAATTTTAGCTGCCTTGGAGGGGACAGGGAGGGGGGCGGGACGAGCGCTGTCAGATTACATACAGTGAGAAGCTCCTGTTTACTTGGCAGCCTCTGTAATAGGAAGTCCCATCTCCTGGGCAGCCATTGGACCACTGTTCTGCCTATCATAGGAGATTCTCACTGTATGTAATCTGTCGGCACTCGTCCCACCCCCCTCCCTGTCCCTTCTAGGCTGCAGATAGGCATCGTTCAGGCTACAGTGATGGCAATGGTGAGGCTGCTGCATTGATGGCAATGATGAGGCTGCATTGATGGCACTTGTGAGGCTGAAGACCGGCATTGATCAGGCTGCATTGATGGCAATGGTGAGGCTGCAGATGGGCAATGACCCTTATTTTGCTTCAAAGTCCCTTATTTAAAATGTAAGTTTTTTTCCTGAAACTTCCCACTTAAAATGAATGTGCGTGTTATACGCCTGTGCGTGTTATACGCCGATAAATACGATAATTACGAAGCTCTCGTGTCAAAAGTTTACTATACTATAAGTATAACTAAAAAAAGAAAAAAAAAATTCCAAAAAAGGTTGTTAATCCCCCCTGCCATGGGATAAGTCTGCTCTGTCCCTTCCCACTCCATTCCTTCCACTTTAAGTCATGTATTCTCCTACTGTACCCTTCTGTGTCAAAAATAAATAAATAAAATAAATAAATAGATACAAATAAAAATTGTGCCATGTGATTAAATATTGATTATCCATAATTTTGTATATCGGCCTCCATGGCCTAATTCCTCAACTCTAAGTGACACTCCAAAAAAAAAAGAGAAAAAGAAAAGAGGGATGATCCCCTCTCCTACTTCCATGTGTTTACCAAACCTCATATAATACAAGAGGCCTCTAATGGCCATAGTTTAAATAAAAATTATACCATGTGATAAAAATATCAACCTTATTACATATGAACAAACTTCGAGACCCACTACTCCCCCCACTTTGAGTGCCAAACCCTCCACCCACCTTCCCACCTCCCCCCCACTACCTCCACATGACTTAACTCCCTCTCTCTCTCTCTCTCTCTCTCTGTCTCTCCTCGTTAGGGGCAGGCATCTCACTCCACGCTAAAAAAATTGGCAGGGGGGCCGAAGGTAGAGAAGGAGGGGAAAAAAAAAAGCCCAACATAGATCTATTCTGGTCAAAGTTCATAATTTGACTCTTTATTCCTTTATGGCTAAAACCATAAACAGCTATACTAGGGACCTTATGGATCCACTACCCCCCTTACCTTCCCATTCCCTATTTCTTCTCCTAGCCCATCTCATGTGCACACTGTATCCAGCCTGCCCATATCTTCTCAAATTCCCCTTTTTGGTCCCTCACTACTTGAATCCACCTCTCGGCTTCCATTGTCCTGTTAACCTCCTTTTTCCAGTCCTCTAGTGTTGGGCAGGCAATCTGTTTCCAAAATCTGGGGATTAATAATTTAGCTGCATTCAGTAGGTGTGGTGTAATGTTCTTCCTATGAGCTTTAATGGAGCCGGGTGTTCCATGGAATAGGAAGCCCAGAGGTGTAAACTCCATAGGTCTAGGGGTCACTTTTTCCTTGTCAAAAGAAGTTTATTGAGTATACAATGTTATAAAGATACATAAAGTAAGTTTACAAGGATCTATAAAGTAAGCTCATTGTTTTACAGTAGGGTTTATATAGGTAAATATCATGAAATTTCAAATATTAAACATTGGGTTCACGTAAACCTAAATTAAAGATATATATCATTTCCTTAGTTACTTTTGTAGGTATTTAAATGATTTATACCTACTATACATATTGTTTACAAGTAGAGTGTATATAGGTCAAATAAATTCTGATAATGAGCTTTAATCGTAAGGTGGAGAAAAGGAAAGAGAAAGAAGAAAAAGGGTTGAAAGGTAGAGGTATGGTCCACAAGGTTGTCCCGCTCGTCAGTTTATTATTCTTTTTAGTTCTCTTTGAAGCCTTAGAATGGGTGTCTCTGTAGGTCATTTAATCTGTTACCATGGCAACAGGACAGAGTCATTGAAGTTTGACAGGAACTGTTGTTTTATCCAAGGATGCCAAAGTTTTTCAAATTTTGGAATTTGATTTTGATCGATGGCTACCATCTTAGCATGGGACATTGTATTATTCATTCTGTGGATTGTTTCTGCTAGTACCAATGTAGGAGATTTCCATGCCTTGGCCACTGTTTGTTTTGCAGCCGTTATTAGTTGGATCATAAGTTTGAATTGAGAGAGTGTTAACCATTCCGGTTTTAGATTAAGTAAAGTTAAATATGGATCTGGTTGTATTATTTTTTTAAATATTTTATATGCAATCACGAAGACTTCCTTCCAGAAGGTTTGGATTACTGGGCACGTCCACCATATGTGTAAATATGTGCCTATTTCTGGGCATCCTCGAAAACAAAGAGCTGAGGTATTAGGTGAATATTTTGCCACTCTAGCGGTTACAAGGTACCAGTGAGTTAGGACTTTATAATTTGTCTCCAGTGCTAAGATGTTGGGTGAAGATGACTTAGATGTGAGCCATATATTAGACCAGTCCGTGTCTTCTAAAGTTCGTCCCAGGTCCTCCTCCCACCTCTGAACGTAAGAGGGTCTATTAAGATTTGCTACTCCATATAATTGATTATAAAGTGATGAAATTGTACCTTTAGCAAATGGATCTTTTGTACAGATTGATTCAAAAATGGATAATTGGGATAATGGTGTATCCCCCTTTAGGAATGGTGTATAGAAATTTTTGATTTGGAGATATCTAAATATCTCAGAGTTTGGTAGATCATATTTTTCTCTAAGCGATGGGAATGAAAGGAATGATTTCGATGCTATGAAGTCATTTAGTGTCTGAATGCCTGATGTTGTCCAAGCTTTAAAAGAATTTGGGTAGATCCATGCCGGATAAAAGGTCGGATTTCTGATAAAAGAAAGGAGAGGATTGTGTGGAGATTGTAACTGATATTTGGTTTTTAGTTTATCCCAGAGAGATAAGAAGTGTTTAGTTATGGGATTATGAATTTTAAAGCGGTCTTTAGGATCAAGCCATAATAAATTTGATATTAATAGAGGGTCATTTTCTGAAGCCTCTATAAATACCCATAATGGGATTTCCTGTTTTGCATGGTATTTGGACAGACTGGCCAAATGTGCTGCTCTGTAGTAGTTAGTAAAATTAGGGTATCCCAGGCCTCCTTTATTTTTGGGAAGATGTAGTGTGTGTATAGGTATACGTGGTTTAGAAGAGCCCCATATAAACGAAGTTGCTCTTTTTTGTACTATTCTCAAAAAATAGGAAGGAATTGGAATAGGGAGGACTCTGAATAGATAAAGCAATTTGGGTAGAATAGTCATTTTGATTGCATTAATCTTCCCTATCCAGGATAAAGGAAGTTGCGACCATTGTTTTATTAGATTTGTGATCTGTCTTAATACAGGAGGATAATTGGTTGAGAATAAGTCAGAATGAGATGCTGTTAAATGAATTCCAAGATATGGGATTGATTTTTCTGCCCATGTGAATGGGAGTGCAGCCCTAGCCGGGATCAATTCCACGTTTGTCAGTGAAATATTAAGCACTAGGCATTTCTTAGGATTAATCATAAGGCCGGATAGGGCTGCAAATCCATCAAGAGCTGGTATTAAGTTAGGACCAGAGACCTGTGGTGATGATAGAAAAAGTAATATATCGTCTGCAAATATACATAATTTGTGTGTAATACCTCCTACTTCAATGCCAGTTATAGTTTGGTTTGTTCTGATGTATTGGGCCATGGGTTCGAGTATAAGGGCAAATAATAAGGGAGATAATGGGCAACCCTGTCGGGTACCTCTTTCGATATTAAAGGCTTCAGATTTGTATCCAGCATATTTTATATAGGCTTTGGGTTTATTATATAATGCTTTGATCCATGTTAAAAAGTGGGGTCCAAAACCCCATTTTTGTAATGAGTATTGCATATATTGCCAGGATGCTGTGTCAAATGCCCTCTTAATATCGAGAGATAGAAAACATAAAGGGATTTTCCGTTTTTTAGCAATATGTGCCAATAACACTGCCCTGCGTATATTATCGCCTGCCTGTCTATTTGGCATGAAGCCTACTTGATCTCTATGTATTAATTTTCCTATAATGCTATTGAGGCGTTTTGCTATTATTTTTGCTAATAATTTAATATCGAGGTTTAACAGAGAGATAGGCCGATAATTCAAACAGGAAGTATCATCAGAAAGGGGTTTTGGGATCATACAAACAATTGCCATTAGTGTTTCTTGCCGAAAAGAATGTCCATCTAGAAGTTTGTTAAAAGTTTCAGTGAGAATGGGAGAGAGTATTTCTGAGAATGTTTTATAGTATAAAACCGATTAGCCGTCTGGGCCTGGTCTTTTGTTAAGTTTTAGGTCTTTTATGGCGTTAGCAACTTCATCTATAGTTATAGGCTCATCCAAACTGCTTTTTTGATTCTGAGATAACTCAGGTAAGGTTATTTTTGAGAAGAAGGATTCAGCCTGTGTAGGATTAAATTCATTGTTTGTCTTGTATAAAGTTGCGAGATGTGAGTGAAATTTATGGACTATTTTAACTGGATTACAAGTGTAAACATTTTTTGATAATTTCAAACGTATTGGTTTGAAAGATTTGTTAGTTGAATTTAATGCCCGAGCCAAATATGTACCTGGTTTGTTTGTATTCATGTAGAAATTGTGTTTGGAGCGTTTGAGGGATTTATCAACTGATTCAGTGAGAAATAGATCGTATTCCAATCTAGATTTTTCCAGATGAGATTTTGTACTCTGGGATGGATTATCTTGAAATGATATGTAGGCTGCATTAAAATTGAGTTCTAGTTTTTTTGCTAGATTTTTGCGTTCCCGTTTAAATAGTGCCATTTGTCTTTGTATTGTACCACACAAGACAGGCTTATGAGCTTCCCACAGTGTTATTGGGGAGATGTCTGTTGTATTATTAATTGATATGTATTCCTTTAAAGCTTGTTCAATGGCCATCTGATGTAGTGGGTGTTTGAGCATTATGTCCGGTAAGTACCACGTTGGGTCATGCGCTTTTGGTATGGCTGAGGCTATAGTAGTGTATACTGCATTATGGTCAGACCACGGAATCGGAATTATATCTGATGCAATAATTTCTGGTATCATTCCTATTGTTAGAAAAATATGATCTATTCTGGTGAAGGTTTGATGAGGGTGCGAGAAATAAGTGAATTTCTTTTTCATTGGGTTACTTTCTCTCCACGAATCTACCAGATTGTATTTGGAAAGAAGTTGAGAAAAAGGTAATCTAGAGGTTATTTTGGATGGTGTAAAAGGTGATTTATCTAGAAATGGGAGGAGGACCTGGTTCGAATCCCCACACATTATCACTGTTCCTATTTTGTGTGTATTAATCACTTGTAATATATGTGAGAGGAATGGTGTAGGTTGTTTGTTAGGAGCGTAGTAGGAAATCACTGTGATTGCTGTATCCATTATATAACCCATGAGTATCAGGTATCTACCTTCTGGGTCTTTAATTTCTGATGATAAGGTGAATGGTGTGGATCGGTGAAATGCAATTAGAGTTCCCCTTTGCTTGGTACAGGCAGAAGCCATGTAAATTTGTTGATAAAAAGGAGAAATATATTTTGGAGTAGAATCTTTGGTGAAGTGTGTTTCTTGAAGGCATACTATGTGAGCCTTCTTGTTATGGAAAGTACGGAAGGCTTTGGTCCTTTTTTGAGGGACATTTATTCCCTGAACATTCAGGGAAAGTATATTCAGTGGTGCCATGGCAATAGATCAAATAGTTTTGACTTACTTTTTGTTATGCAGAGCTGACTGCGCAGATCAACCTGTGTGGACTGAAGAGATGAATAGATAGAAAAGAAACCAGTGAATTCTGGAGTAAAGAGTAAACAAAAAACATATGAGATTAGATGATACATTGTATAAATTATTTTTTGCAAGTAATCACAATTTACCCGTGAAAGAGAATAAATATCTCTCTCAGGGGAATAAGTGCCTTCGTCACACTCCCACATAATATGGTTGGGAGAATGAGGAGGGCTAATGGGGGTACACGGATCTTCCGCTTACAGGAGAGAAGTGCTATGTCAAAAGACATCAAAATGATGTTTCATTAATTGGAGTGCAGAATATGGTTTTTGTTGAAATTATTTATTCCAGGGTGGTTGTATATGGTTAGTCTTGCCCTAGGCTAAATAATTCAGTTAGAAAGGTACTGTTAATAACTTTGGTATTGATGAAGATAGTTTGAATTATTTTGGGATTTTAACCCTTTTAGAGTAAACAATTACATATTTTATTCATATGTAACTGTTTAGATATGTCAACTTATAAAATTGAGGTTGTATTGCTTCAGATTAGAATAAACAAAAACATAATTCTAGGAACTAGTTAGGTAATAATATATTTGTTTTAAGAAAAGAAAGAAAAAGCTTCCTTTACTTCTGGATTATTGAACATATTTGTCCTAAAAAGTAATAAATCTATTGTTATTACCTGATAATATATAACTGAACAAGGATTTCCTTATTTCACTTATATATTCTAAAGCTATATGAATCAGAAGTAATAAGAAATATAACTGGAATGTAACATGATCCCACACAGTGTGTGACTATCAGAATGCAGTTACATTCAGTTATAAATACAGGTTTTTTATAGAGAACCATCTCTTAGTATGATAAATGAAGAGATATCAGGAATTAGGATGTCAGTCCATTGAATCTTCTTGGTCCATGGATGATGTGGCATAACGGCCTCTTTTGTGAGAATGATGATTCCCATTTTGTTCTGAAATTTTCTGGGTGCTGCCTGAAGGTGAAGATGATGCCATTCTTCTGCGTGTGGGAGTGTTGCTGCTTGTGGGTTCTGTCAGATTTAATTTTAAAAGGGTTTGTTGTAGTTCATCTGCTGATCTGCTTCTGTAAATTGTACCTTGGTAGTTAAATCTGACTGAAAAGGGGAAGCCCCATTGATACATAATGTTGTGGCATTGCAGTTCTATTAGTTGGGGTTTCATGGATCGTCTTTTAGTAATAGTAAGTTGGGATAGGTCAGCAAAAATTTGATAATTGTGTCCTTGAAAATTAAGTTCCTTTTTTTCTCTTGCAGCAATTAGTATTTGTTCTTTCGTTCTGTAATAATGAAATTTTGTGATTATATCACGTGGGGGTCCATCTTTCTTTTTGGCTGTGAGGGCTCTGTGTACTCTGTCCAGTTCTAAACGTTCAATAGGGATATCTGGCTTTAGTTCTTGTAATAGAGCAGTAATAGTAGATTGCAGGTCTGTCACAGTTTCAGGTATTCCCCTTATGCGCAAGTTTGAACGTCTGGCTCTATTTTCGTAATCTTCGAGCTTAGTTTGAAGTATTAAATTCTCTTTTTTTAATTGTTCCAATTCTGTTATATTTTCTTGGGTTGTAATTTCAATTTCATCCATTTTTATTTCTAAGGCTGCGGTGCGGTTTCCCAGCTCTCTTATTTCTTTGGTTAGGCTTTTTGTTATTTGGTCTGAGGTTTGTTTTAAAGCCTTATGAAGCATCTTTTCAAATTGTAATAATATTACTGGGGATACTGAGGAGGCTTGTGGAGAAGTTTGTGAGAGGATTTGTTCTGTATCTGACTCAAATGGAGAGTCTTGCTGTGACATTTTCTGTCTGTGAGAGCGCCCTGATGCTGTATCTTGTGAGGTGACTGGAGCTGCTTCAGCTGCAGTGAGTGCCTGTGAGCTCTTTGTGAGGTGATTTTTATTTCTGCCACGGTTTCCTCCCAGTACCATATTTCCTGCCCAAACTTTCACAGTTTGTTCCCTGGGGCAAAAAGGTTCAAATGGATACCTTTTGAGCCTGCAGGCTCCGCTTTGTCCTTCTCTTCTCTCCTCAGCGGTGTGGAGCTCTAGCAATGCATGTCTGCTCCGCTAGGCTCCGCCTCCTGCCCCCTCAGGGGTCACTTTTTCAATCCATGGTGCAATTGCTACCCAAAATGCTTTGATCCTGGGGCATTCCCACCAAAGATTGAGAAATGTACCCCTTTGCTCACACCCTCTCCAACACCGGGCATCTGCCGCTGGGTACATCTTAGTTAATCTTACTGGTGTCCTATACCACCTTGTCAAGAATTTATAGGCCATTTCCTGAACGTACAAACTTATGGATGTTGAATAAGTTGATTTAATCATTTTTTTTAATTTGTTCATCTGACAGTTCCTTATTTAATTCTCTTTCCCATTCCCTAATAAAGTATGGGACTGTACTCTTTTGGGCACCGAGTATCAGTCTGTACATCTGAGACAACAGATGTCTGGCATCCCTCAGGTGCACACACTGGCCCTCGAACACCGTAATTGAGTTTAATGATCTAAGTTTCACCTTATTAAAGAAGCCTGTCATTTGATTATATCTCCATCCTAATGTGGGTATATTCCCTAGAGCTGTAACCAGCTCCGGGTAAGTTGCTAGGGTCCCCCGCAGGGCGAACTTACCACATGTGACATCTCCATCCCTCCCCATGCCCTCCATTAAAGGGGCTTCTGCTAAATTCCTCCCCGCTATTGTTTTTTCTAGTGGGACCCACATTTTACTAGAGGAGTCGTGGCACCAATTGAAGATTCGAACCAGAGACATTGCCTTATAATACACTGATATGTCAGGCAGCCCCATTCCTCCTTCTGCCTTGCTTCTACGCAAGATGTAATAGGTCAACCTTGGTCGTTTGTTATTCCACACAAATGCTGCAAAAGCCTTCTGTATCTGTTTAAAAAAGGTTCCTGTTAATTTAATCGGGACTGTGTGTAGTATGTAGATAATTCTAGGTAATATACACATTTTAATGGCACTCACTCCAAACCATGTTAGATATTGTCCTGTCCATTTCTTTAAGTCCCCCCTTAACCCTAAGGCATAATTAAGGTCATATAACATTTTTTGATCTGAAGTGATATGTACCCCCAAATAGAACAGGGAGTCCTTCTTCCACACAGAGGGGTACACCCTCCTCAGCATCCTCACCATCTCTTGAGGGACATGGCTGGGTAGGAGTATTAATTTTTCATAATTGATTTTAAAGTTAGATAAATACCCATATCTATCCACTTCCTGCATGAGAGCTATTAAGGATGTCTGAGGTGTCGAAAGGTAGAATAATAAATCATCAGCGTAACCCGATACTTTATGTTCCACATCCCCAGTACATATCCCTGATATCTCCCCATTGCTTCTGATCCTACAAAGAAATGGCTCTAATATTATAGCAAATATTAATGGTGACAGTGGGCACCACTGCCTTGTTCCATTTCGTATATTAAGATACTGTACCATTTACTTTGACCCTTGCTCTTGGGTCCGCATAGAGAGCCATTACCCATCCCATCATGCGGTCACCCAGGCCCACCCCACTCAAGACTTCATTCATAAAGCCCCAGTTCACCCTATCGAAGGCTTTTTCAGCGTCCATCGATAGTACGATCTTTGGGGCTTTCTCTGGGCCATATTGCATCCAATGAAGCAGGTGAAGTGCCTGGATAGTGTTATCCCTTGCTTCACGTCCTTTCATAAAACCTGTCTGGTCAGGGTGCACAAAATCCCCGATATGTTCTTGCAATCTCAGAGCTAGAATTTTGGCGAGCAGTTTAGTGTCCAAGTTGAGCAGAGAAATAGGCCTATAGTTGGCACAGTACTGTCGGCTGGTTTTATAGTGAATCCATGCTGGTCTTTGAGAGATTGCAATGCAATCCTCTCCTCCTTAGAGAGCTTACTTTTCGATCCATATTTGTTTTCGTGAATTATTTTAATGTCTGCGCTTACAAGATTGACAAATGCTGTCAAGTTTGAATTATCGGACAATGGGGGGAATTTGTTGAATCGCTTTTTGAAAGAAGGGGGACATGTTACAGGTTCGTTTTTTATGTGCTGATGTAGCAGGGCTTTGATATCCACAGTATCAATTAAATCCGTGGGGTCTGATTCCTCTAAGAGACTAAGTAGGTTATCAAGTGCCTCGTCCATTTGTGCCGTATCAGATGTTTGTGATGTACTGTTTTTGAAGTATAGACTTTTAAAAAACAATCGCCTTGCGAATAGTTGAACATCCTTAATTGTGTCAAAAGTGTTCATATCTGAGTCTGGGCAAAAATGTAGACCCTTACAAAGAACAGATGTTTCTGCTATTGATAATTGATAGTTAGACAAATTAATGATGTTCAAAGTATCAGAATTCTCTAATGCTATATCATTGTTCTCAACATTTTCTACGTGTCGTAAATTTGTTCTGAGCGATGCACTAAAAAATTGTCATCTCGTATTGTGGTAGTAGTGAAAGTGTCAAGTAAAGAAGAAGTATGTACCTTTCCCAGTTTTTGCTGGCGCTTCTCCTTCTTTTTTTCTTGATTGCTATATCCCATGTTGTTTCATTCTCTCCCATTCCTTAGGTGTTTCTATTCACCTCGGTGACTGGTTGTAGCTGGTCTTGCAGATACCCCTAGTTTGTTTCTGCTCCAGCTGGGTGATCACTTCACCCTGATGTAGGAATTTGTTGCATACATTTCCTCTCTGTGGAAAGTGTTATGGGGACCTTGTCCTCATGGCATTCTACAAAATTTTTTATTTAAATTTTTGAGTCATGTCAATGTTCTATATGATTGTCATTTTTTCAATATTCATATTATTTCATTTTTTAGTTTACCTACACCCCATCGTGATTAATCTATCATTTGCTGTGCTTATCACTGATAGGAGACTTTCTGGTGCCCCTGTTTCTATCTTGAATTTAGTTTTTATGTTGTGAGTATTGAGGCTATGTTAGCCCACTCTGCGAGACTTTACATTTTATTAATGTTCCCGTGTATCATAGTTATACATTTTTTTATTTCTATTATTTTTTCTGTATGCTAGGTCTCTATTAGCCCTCTGCAGCCTCAATTGATTGCTGACAGTCCTCGGTGGCCCTGGCGCCGCGCTGGCGTTTGGGGAATTAGAGATAGGTATTGGGTGACTTTCCTATGTGGGGGATCCGAGGATTTAAGCCATGTCATGCTTTCATTATACTAATTAATTATTGTTAATGTTGTTTGACATGTTTTTTTTTTCCATTGTTATTGTCTGCAATGAATTTTTCTTTCAATTGTATATTTTAGTTTTCTATAGAGTCCACATACATATACAGGTTTCCAATATCATTCCCCTGAAGAAGCCAATGTCTTGGCGAAACATGTAGGGACTAGGGATGAGCTTCGAGTTCGAGTCGAACTCATGTTTGTCTCCAACATTGGCTGTTCGCAAGTTCGCCGAACAGCGAACAATTTGGGGTGTTCGCGGCAAATTCGAATGCCGCGGAGCACCCTTTAAAAGTCTATGGGAGAAATCAAAAGTGCTAATTTTAAAGGCTTATATGCAATTTATTGTCATAAAAAGTGTTTGGGGACCTGGGTCCTGCCCCAGGGGACATGAATCAATGCAAAAAAAAGTTTTAAAAACGGCCGTTTTTTCGGGAGCAGTGATTTTAATAATGCTTAAAGTGAAACAATAAAAGTGTAATATCCCTTTAAATTTCTTAGCTGGGGGGTGTCTATAGTATGCCTGTAAAGGGGCGCATGTTTCCCGTGTTTAGAACAGTCTGACAGCAAAATGACATTTCAAAGGAAAAAAGTCATTTAAAACTACTCGCGGCTATTAATGCATTGCCGGTCCGACAATACACATAGAAGTTCATTGATAAAAACGGCATGGGAGTTCCCCACAGGGGAACCCCAAACCAAAATTTAAAAAAAAAATGACGTGGGGGGTCCCCCTAAATTCCATACAAGGCCCTTCAGGTCTGGTATGGATATTAAGGGGAACCCCGGCCAAAATTTAAAAAAAAAATGATTTGGGGGGGTCCCCCTAAATTCAATACCAGGCCCTTCAGGTCTGGTATGGATATTAAGGGGAACCCCGCGCCAAAATAAAAAAAAAACGGCGTGGGGTCCCCCCAAAAATCCATACCAGACCCTTATCATGTCATTTTGCTGTCAGACTGTTCTAAACACGGGAAACATGCGCCCCTTTACAGGCATACTATAGACACCCCCCAGGTACGAAATTTAAAGGGATATTACACTTTTATTGTTTCACTTTAAGCATTATTAAAATCACTGCTCCTGAAAAAACGGCCGTTTTTAAACTTTTTTTGCATTGATCCATGTCCCCTGGGGCAGGACCCAGGTCCCCAAACACTTTTTATGACAATAACTTGCATATAAGCCTTTAAAATTAGCACTTTTGATTATTCATGTTCGTGTCCCATAGACTTTAACGGTGTTCCACAAATTAGAACAAGACCTAAAGTCCTGGTCCAAACAAAACCTCTCATGGATAGGGAAAATAAATGCCATCGAAATGACACTACTCCCTAGAATACTCTACCTGTTCCTCTCCCTACCCATCCCAATAAGAAGAGATCACCTCAGGTCCTTCCAGAGCAAAATACTCAAGTTTATATTGGGCTCTTCTGGATATAGGATAAGACAACAAACTCTTTACTGCTCCCGTAAACAAGGCGGTTTGGGCCTACCCCACCTACACAAATACTCTCAAGCCTCCAGACTAGCCGAACTCTCCACAATCTATACCTACGGGAAAAAACCCGATCTGGAAACATAAACCAGTACCCCCCCAATTCACAGCCTAGGAGCTGTGGTGTGGTACTTTACTTTACTATGTGAAAGAGTTTCTATTCTTTTTGTTAAAAATAAAATATTTTGAAAGAAAAATTATCCTACGATCTCGACCTTCTATAGTTTGCCAAAAATACACAAAGACTTACAAACACCACCAGGGAGACCAATTATTTCAGGGGTGGGAAGTATTACAGAAAATTTGAGCAAATTTATGCACCTATTGAAAAATCTAGAAGGCATTCACCTTACCCCGGAAACCTTACTTGTGGCTGTAGATTTTGAGATGCTCTATAGCTCAATTCCTCACCATCTAGGAGTCGTGGCGATAAAGCACATACTATCACAATCCCGAAAGGATGATTGGAAAATTTGGCAATTCATCATCTCATCACTTGAATTTATTCTATCACACAATAGTTTTTTCTTTGCTGGCTCCCACTTCCAGGTGCAGTGGGTAGCGATGGGGACTTGTTGTGCCCTATCCTATGCCAACCTGTACCTGGGGGAGTGGAAGCGCTCCCTCCTAGATGATGAAGCTTTGTCTACACTAATGAGCCATATTACAACTTGGTATCGCTACATTGATGACATCTTCGTCATCTGGGAGGGATCTGTGGACATGCTCAATACATTCATGTTAGCTGTCAACAAAAAGAATTTCAATCTGAATTTTACCATGTCCTTTAGTAAGGCTATGATTACGTTTTTGGATGTCAAAATCTCAAAGAATATGGATGGTACTCTCTCCAGTGGTCTAGTCATAAAACCCACTGCAGGGAATCCCATCCTACATGCATCTAGTGCACACCCTCAACCCCTTATACAATCAATCCCTTATAGCCAGTAATTGAGGCTGAGAAGAAATTGTTCGACAGAGACCTCTTTCCTTACAGAAGTGAACTTAAAGATAAGGCTCTTAAATCAAGGGTATTCACTCACATGTCTTAAAAAAGCCTTTAGGCATGCTAACGGCCAATCCAGTAGTAGCCTCTTGTTCTCTACAAATGTTAGAAGAAGCCACAAACCACCAACAACTCGGGTTATAACAAAATACAACAACCAACATAAATGAATTAGGAGAACATTGGAAAAGCATTGGCATATACTTACGATTGACCCTGCTCTCAGTCCCCATGTTGCGGAATAGCCAACAAGCACCTTCCTTAGAACTAAATCTATCAAAGACCAGCTAGTTCAAAGTGAGTTTGTAGGCCATTTTAGATCAG
This sequence comes from Aquarana catesbeiana, assembly GCF_042186555.1. Lineage (NCBI taxonomy): Eukaryota > Metazoa > Chordata > Amphibia > Anura > Ranidae > Aquarana > Aquarana catesbeiana. The sequence goes on along the minus strand of NC_133334.1, from coordinate 94,357,692 downwards.
ATCCATGTAAAAATGCAGGTACATTCACATGTGGTGGTTGTACCATCTGCCGGTATATGAATACTCAATCAGACATTACACTTCCCATCCTTCAAACCTCAACATTTTGCGAATTGCAAAACGGTGGGGGTGGTATATCTACTGACCTGCCAATGTGGGAGTTTTTACATTGGCAAGACCAAGTTGGAATTCCGCAAACGTGCAAGAGGCCATGTTATCAGTATGATGACGGCCTACCCCTAGCTCCCCTTGGGGAGACATGTTGGTTGTTGTCATGCTGGAATATGTCCCAATTTTCAATTTTTAATCCTTGATCGTATTCACCAAAATACAGGAAGGGGAGACTGGAATAAACTCCTCCTGCAGCGGGAAGTCTGCTGGATCATGGAGCTCAATGCCACCCACCTACCTGGTTTAAATACCCAACTTAGCTATAGGCCATTTTTAGAAGGGTTCGAATCGGGGGTTTGTGAGCAGGATCTCTGACTAAAGGGTCTGGGTTTGGGCATGATAGTTATTCCATACATTACATCCTATTATGTTGCCTTTTATACATTTGAATTTGATATATTTGTTATATATTCTTGTCTTCTAGTCTTCCTTTTTACTTAACAGCTTTATATAACTCTGTGTATATGAGATTTTTTTCTGTCTGCTTATGTGGTGGTCTTATAATCTCTTGAAGCGAAGCATGAGATAGACGACCGATCATTTTTCTGCACAGGATTCCTCCTCTAGGTAGTATGCACTACCAGGGCTGTCTTAATGAGAGGGCACATCTGGGCACTGCCCAGGGACCCCAGCTGCATGGCGGGGCCCCTGCATTTTTCTCAAAGCAGCTGGTCCTTGAGCCCATGCTGCCCTGAAATTGGGGGGCCCATGATGGCACTGAGAGTGATGGATATACAGAAGAGGCAGGGTGGCAGTGGTGCACCGTGCTGTGCAGAACGATACCTATTATTTCACAGCCAGCAGGGAAGGGCAGGGCCGGAGCCCCATGCAGCTTGAATGCTCGGGACTCGAAGGCCACCGAGTAGGAGCTGGAGTGGGAGCTGCTGAGTCGGCAGCACTGAGAGCCCACCTGCGGAAGTAGCATTGTGGATGGTGTCATGGTGAGCCCAGCTGTCCAACACTGTTTGCACCAAAGGGCTTGGAATGGCCGGAGGGATACTCCCTCCTCCGCCCCTCCTTCTGCCTGCTTGATTGGTATAGGTGAGTGCAGTGCTGGAGGTGGGCACAGAGCCAAACGTTTACATGCACTGTATCTTCACTGGAAAAGGGGGTACTACATGGATGGAATAATGGAGCTGGTGGATATCAAGGGTGTATGGGGATAAACAATGCTGAGGAGGGATCTGGGGTGTATAGGAGGTAGCAATGCTTGGGGTAGCTTGGGTGGCTATAGTGCTAGAGGTATCAGGGATGTAGAGAGGCCACAGTGTAGGGGGTATCTGGGATGTAGTGGGGTCACAATAGGAGTATCTTATGGTATATGGTTACAGTGCTGGGGGGAATATCTAGGGTGTAGAGGGGTCAGAGTGCTGGGGGGGATATCTGGGGTGTAGAGGAGTCAGAGTGCTAGGGGAATATCTAGGGTGTAGAGGAGTCAGAGTGCTGGGGGAATATCTAGGGTGTAGAGGGGTCAGAGTTCTGGGGGGATATCTGGGGTGTAGAGGGGTCAGAGTGCTGGGGGGAATATCTAGGGTGTAGAGGGGTCAGAGTGCTGGGGGGATATCTGGGGTATAGAGGGGTCAGAGTGCTGGGGAGATATCTGGGGCATAGAGGGGTCAGAGTGCTGTGGGGATATCTGGGGTGTAAAGGGTTCAGAGTGCTGGGGGGATATCTGGGGTGTAGAGGGGTCAGAGTGCTGGGGGGATATCTGGGATGTACAGGGGTCAGAGTGCTGGGGGGATATCTGGGGTGTAGAGGGGTCAGTGTGCTGGGGGGATATCTGGGGTGTAGAGGGTTTAGAGTGCAAGGGGGTTATCTGGGGTATAGAGGGGTCAGAGTGCTGGGGGGATATTTGGGGTGTAGAGGGGCCAGAGTGCTGGGAGGATATCTGGGGTATAGAGGGGTCAGAGTGCTGGGGGAATATCTGGAGTGTAGAGGGGCCATAGTCCTGGGGAGGCATCAATCTAGCAGATATATTATATGCACAGGACAGCTTTGTTACTTTATGTGTGTAGTATTTTCCCACTGTTTCTTTGCTGTACAGAATGATTGCTCATGTAGTTAACGTGGAGCTCCACCCAAAAGGGGAAGCTCCGCTTGTCTGCCTCCTACCTACTTGATGTCTGTTTACCTGTGCTGTCTCCATTGTAGGGGCCCCTGAGCATTACTTTGCCCAGGGGACCATGATGCTATTAAGACGGCCCTGTGTACTACTATGGTGTAGAAACTGCTATAATCAGCTCCCATAAATGTATGGATATCCCATCTTATCGGATGTCCTATATCTTATGTGGTGCCCCTTGCTCTCTGTGGCCATCCCAGAAAGTCTGTGCCTTTGTGCACAGTTGCTACTCATCCCTCCCCATTTATTATTCACAGCTGCACGGTTTTATTCTGTCCTCTATCATTTAGGCAACACTTAGCACAGTGTGTGACTCGGGGATTGGGACTATCTTTAATTTAATCCATGTTTTCACATAAGGTGGTTATGATGGCTTCATTGATGCCTCTCTTCCTTATGTGATGATATCCTATGGTTATCTGCACGTGCGGTCCCTCTTTGGTATCGCAGACGCTATTCCTCTGAATGCTGGCCCTGGGGGCTTTCCCTTTCTCCCTCTGTAGGCTAGGAGGGAGGGTCGGAGCAAAGTCAGAAATCCTATATGTGTGCTCGCACTTGGATACCGTTGTTAGGCACGGCCCCCATGCGTGCGTCGTTTGACCGCCTCCTTCCACTTTGCGTGATTGCATACACAGGGAAGTGGGTGCTCGGCACACGTGAGAGGTCATGAGGTTATTAGCCAAGTGGAGGTGCACCCCTGTCCCCTTCATCGTATTTGCTCTCTCTCGGTTCTGACATCACATGACATGGTGTTAACCACGCCCCCAGCCAACGCCATCCATGACGGCGCACAATGAGTGACGCACGAATCAGTGCGCATGTGCGGGTGTCTGTGGAGAGATAAAAGATGGAATCTCCATTCATCCACCCTACTTCCACCTACATTATGGGAAAAACGTTCATACATTGATGGGCCCGACCGGTTATCTTTTTCATCTATAAAAGATTAGTTTGCAATCACTATGCCCTCTTGCATGGCTGCTGCTGGAAGTTCTCATGTGTACTTTTCTATTGGGGCATACACACGGTCGGACTTTTTGACCTGACTGGTCCGACAGACTTTCCAGCGGACTTTCGACGGACTTTTGACGGACTTATGACGGACTTTCTAAGGAACAGACTTGCCTACTCACAACCACACCAAAGTCCGACGGATTCATACGTGATGACGTACACCGGACTAAAATAAGGAAGTTGATAGCCAGTAGCCAATAGCTGCCCTAGCGTCGTTTTTTGTCCGTCGGTCTAGCATACAGGCGAGCGGATTTCTGGGTCCGGCGGAGTTACGACGTAAAGATTTGAAGCCTGTTCCAAATCTACAGTCCGTCAGATTTGCAACTGGAAAAGTCTGCTGAAGGTCTGGTGAAGCCCACTGTCTGCCGGATTTGGTCCGTCGGCGTCCATCAGACCAGTCCGGTCGAAAAGTCCGACCGCGTGTACGCTCCATTAGGGTCTGTTCCATTTGATATACATTGAATAGTCATAGCTTCTCATAAAGAAGTATATACTTTACAGTTATATTATTGGTACACCCATGTTTGTGCTACTTTCCCCTATATGTCGGCCTGTTGCTGCATTTACGCTCATGCATTCTATGTTGGAATGTATCTGGCTTTTTGAGACAAGAGCTTTTCTATCAATTGATACCACTTTAGAGGGATACCTGCAGTGGCGGCTGGTGCTCAAAATTTTTGGGGGGCGCAAACAAACTGAAAAATACTGAAACTCCCCCATCAATTGCAGCCACCTGTGCCCAGCAAATTCAGCCACTTGCGCCCAGCAAATGCAGCCACTCGTGCCCATCAAATGCAGCCACTTGTGCCCATCAAATGCAGCCACCTGTGCCCATCAAATGCAGCCACTTATGCCCATCAAATGCAACCACCTGTGCCCATCAAATGCAGCCACCTGCCCATCAAATGCAGCCACCTGTGCCCATCATATGCAGCCACCTGTGCCCATCAAACGCAACCACTTGTGCCCATAAAACACAGCCACCTGTGCCCATCATATGCAGCCACTTGCCCATCAAATGCAACCTGTGCCCATCAAACGCAGCCACTTGTGCCCATAAAATGTAGCCACTTGTGTCCATCATATGCAGCCACCTGTGCCCATCAAATGCAGCTACTTTTGCACATCATATAGAGCCACCTGTGCCCATCAAATGCAGCCAACTGTGCCCATCAAATGCAGCCACCTGCCCATCAAATGCAGCCACCTGCCCATCAAATGCAGCCACCTGTGGCCATCATATGCAGCCACCTGTGCCCATCAAACGCAGCCACCTGTGTCCATCATATGCAGCCACTTGCCCATCAAATGCAACCTGTGCCCATCAAACGCAGAGACTTGTGCCCATCAAATTACTGGATCTACTGATTACCAACAATACAGACCTGATCATGGATGTGCAAATACGGAGCAAATTAGATAACAGCCATCACGGGTCAATTGGCTTCAGTATAAATCACACAAATAGGAAACATAAGGGGAATACAAAGACACTGAATTTCAAAAGAGCCAACTTCCCTAAACTATGAACCTTGCTGAGATTGACTTTATAATTTGATAACTCTCGGTATGTCCTCAGGATGGACAGTAAATTAGGGATCGAAATCCTCGGTTTAGTTATAAAGAATAGCACATCATCGGCGAACGCCGCCAATTTGTGCTCTTCTCTTCCCACCACACGTTCACTAATATCCGTTTTTTTTCGGATCATAGCCAATAGAGGCTCCAATGTCAGAACGAACAAAAGAGGAGACAACGGACATCCTTGCCTGGTCCCGTTCTCCATTGTGAACTCTGCAGACGATGTACCGTTTACTTTAACAAATGCCGAAGGAAAATTATACAATGCTTTGATCCATTTCAACATAGTTGGGCCTAATCCCAAGGTTTCCAGCGTTTTAATCATGAATCCCCAGTCTACTCTGTCAAATGCTTTCTCAGCATCAATTAACAGAAATAGACCTGGGGACCCACTAGCTTTGATAGATTTCGAAATAAGGAGCAACCGCATGCCATTGTCTCTCCCTTCTCTCCCTGGAATGAAGCCGACTTGGTCTGGATGGACCGAGTTTGACATTTTTTCCTTTAACCGCATTGTCAGTACCTTGGCGTAAAGCTTAATATCTGCGTTCAGTAATGCTATCGGCCTGTAACTGGAGCAAAGCGTGCTATCCTTGCCTTCTTTTAAAATTAAAGTCACTGATTCTGTCAGAGCTCCCCCACATAATTCCCCTTGCACCCCCAGCCCATTCCACACCTGACAGAGCTTTGGGACTAAGGAATATTTAAATCTTTTATAAAAATAAGATGTAAAACCATCTGGACCTGGACTTTTTCCCAGGGGAGATGTTTTTAGAGCTAGATAGATTTCTTCTTAAATAATAGGTCGATCTAATTCTATTGTATCATTTTCAGATAGAATAGGTAGTCTAGCGGCTTTTAGGAAATCTGTTGCCCTCTCCTCTCTTCCCGGGGGTCCACTTGCACTTTGTTTGACTAAGTAAAGGGCTGTGAAATATTTCCGAAATTCTTCTCCTATCTCTTTAGATGTATGTCTAAATTCCCCTTTTTTATTTTGAATCTTATCTATAAAATTCACATCTCTTTTTTTCTTCAGCACTGTTGCCAGATGCTTACCTACCTTATTACCCCACCGAAATCTATCTTTTAAGTGTTTGTTTAAGATCCTATTTGATTCAGTCTCCATTAAATCATTAAGTTCTTCTCTTTTAACTATCAATTGCTGTAGGAGGGTCCTATGATTCCCTTTGTAGGCTTTATGTGCTTGTTCGAGACTGTATATTTCACTGATAAGATTCTCCTTTCTTTTTAATCTTTCTTTTTTCACACCCGCCCCGATAGATATCAAAATGCCCCTGATTTATGCTTTTAGGGTCTCCCACAGGACTGATCCTGATGTCTCCCCCGTATCATTTATCGAGAGGAACAGGTCAATTTCTTGCTGTATTTTTTTGGCTATCTTTGCATTATTAATAAGATTTTCATTAAGACGCCAAGAAAATGGGGCTTTTTGAAGTCCCGAAATTCTCACTTTCATCAAGACAGGAGAGTGATCTGATAGCGTAATTATCTCTATCTTCATATCCCTTACAGATTCTAACAAGCTATGATCTATCATTAAATAATCCAGTCTTGAATAAGTCCCATGCACAGGAGAGAAGAAAGTATAATCCCTAGATTTCGCATGTTGCACCCTCCAAGCGTCTATAATTTGGCAGTTATGCAATTTTCGCCGATGTTATTTAAGAGGTTTTTTCTTACTCCCTGTGTACTAGACGTACTATCCAACACTGGATTTGAACAAAAATTGAAATCCCCCGCTAATATCACCTCTCCCGCCTTAAATTCTATCAGCCTGTTTAAGATTTGAGAAAGAAATTTAATCGGATTTCTATTTGGGCAATAAACATTTGCCAAAGTAAAAATCCTTTCTCCGATCTTCACCTTCAAAAGTAAGTAACGGCCCTCAGGATCTGTTCTTTTTTCTAAAAGAACAAATTGGTCTGTTTTGAAAACCCAATTGCCACTCCCTTGGCCCGTTTTATAGGTGAGTCACAATAGATCAACTTGATACCTGTATCCAGCGTTAGATGGGTCTCCTGCAGGAATACCACATCCGCGCCATAATGATGTAACTCTCTAAGCACTTAATGTCTCTTGGAAGGAGAATTAAGCCCTTTTACATTATAAGTCAAACAGTTAATCTCCATCATCCCTTATTATTCATAAAAAGGGCCTCATCCCTATGACGCTCACCCCTTTTGGAATACATTTAAAATGCCTCTGCAGGATAGACTCACCCCATCCCCCCTCCCCCCACCTCCAAACCCCACTCCCCCCTCCTCCCATCCCCAAGCCAATACCTGACCATAGGTCCGCTGCATCGAGATCTCATCGATCTCAACCTGCGTCCAACAACATGTTAAGGGTGTGACACCGACAGCGGACAGCCGCGGTCCCACCACCCCCCTCAAATAAAGGGGGGAGGGATGGAAGGCGTGGATGCCTGCACCTCATGCCCAAGAAACCCATCACCTCCAGCACCCCCCCGGTTCCCCCCCGCTTCCCCCACCCAAGATGCCAATGGGCCCAAACAGTGCCAAAACCCCAGCCCCTCCAGATTTCTCCTCATCCCCTTACAGGGCAAACATATCAAAGCACTTTATAAGTTGATTTGTAGTACCCCCTATCCCCAGTTCCTATTCTCATCCCAATTCATTCTATAACCCCACCCAACCTGGGATAGTTGGGATTGGGATGTCTAAATTTTTGCAAAAGTCATGTAAGTCCTCTATATGTTTTAATCTAACAGTTCTACCCGCTCTCACAACATTTAGGATGCTGGAAATCCCCAACTATACTTTAAATTTGCTGCCCTCAAATTCTCCAATAGGGGTTTTAATTGATGTCTCCTGAATAAAGTCCCCGCTGAAAGATCGGCAAAGATTTGAATCTCAATGTTATTTAATTTCACGGGTTGAACTCCTATAAGTTTACTCCAGATCCTTGCTTTGTCTTCATATTGATGAAATTTGATGATAATATCCCTGGGGATATCGTCTCTCACACTTGGGGGCTTTCTTATCCTATGTACCCGGCCGATCATTAATTCCTCATCTATATTTCTGTCTAACAGGGGATTGAAGATTTCTTTCATCTTAGTGAACAGGTTCACTCCTTGTTGTTCTGGTATGGTTCTAATCCTTAAGTTTTGCCGACGGTTTTGGTTTTCCCTGTTCTTCCATTTTGTAGAGGACATCACGTTGATCGATTTGTATCTTTCTTATTTGAGTTTTTAACTCAATAATTTCTTGAGCCTGTTTCTCTGATACTTCCACTCACTTTAATAAGTGGCCCATATCCGTCCTTACATTGAGGATCTCTGATTTAATTGAATTTTCTAATTTAGCAAACATATCCAGCATCTCTGTTTTCATGGGAGTGAGTCCATAATACTCTCTTCCTCTAAGCTAATATCATGGTCTCCTTCAGGGTGCGCCTCCTCTCTAGGTACACCTCCTTGGGCTCCTCTATTCTTAGCTGGCTCTTTCTTCTTTTCCTTTCCTCCCTGTTGTTTGTTGTCCATGACCGGGCTTTTTAAATTTGCTTCTTTGAGGTATTTCTGGATTGAGCTCGAATTTAAGCTTTCTCTAGGTTTCTTAGATTCAGCAACTTTTTGAGAGCGACCTCTCATGTTCTCCTCCACCCTTTTCGCTTCCTCTTCCTCACTTATGACTCTCCCTTTTTACTCTTTGCACCTCCCCCCTCCTTTTCACCACACAACCTTATTTAGCAACAGCAACAATTTTGCCAAACAATCAGATCCTCCTTTTCAATTATTTAAAAAGGCAGGTAGGCTGTTTACATATTGTGAGGTACTGATACAGAGCAAGCTGAAGACAGAGCGATATCCAAAAGGGGTAAGAGACTCTCTGCAGTTTTAGTAACACAATGTCCCTAAGCAAAGTTCGATTCACAACACCTGCACTCCAGGACTTTCTCTGCAGGTAACACACACTGCCGTTAATGCAAACTCCACAGCGTGTGTCTTATCGGCATTTGGTGAGCTTATTCAAATGGACAATAGTGTCAGATGATAACCATATGATAGCCCAACGCCTCCTTATTTAGCTACTTGTGTTTGCTCTATACAGAGGCATGTATGAAATTCAGCAGTAATCGGTCCTACCTTGAGGTCGCAGCTGTTTTCTGGGGCTTACATCAGCCCCCCCCATGTTCTCCAGGACAACACTGAGAGCTCACTAAGCTGGGCTTAATCCCCAGGACGTCCTGTTCCGCTCGCGGAGGTCAGTCCGAGACTAAGGGGTCTCTGGAGGGTCTCAAGGGATGGTGTCCAATGGTTGTAATACTTATACCGCTCCAAAGGGTGGGGTAGAGTGAGGAGGATTCGAGCCGGGAGCAGAGCCAGGAGGGTGGATGCAGGCAGGAAACCACCTTCACTTGTGCACCGCGCTGGTGTTTTTAAAGCCGCCGACTCCAACTGGATCCGTTTGCTGTTCCAGGACACCGCTTGCCGCTGCATATGGGTAGAGATCACTGGGTCCTCCATGAGCTCTCACCCCGTGTAGTTCCCATCTCCATCACGAGCTCCTCCGCCGCCCCCTTCCACAGCGCCGCCGTCAGGCCCCTCCCCTGCTTTAGCGCATCACATCATGCCCCGAACCTTGCTAGAAGGTATAAATTGGGATAAAATCTTAGGAACAAAGAACACGGAGGAGATATGGGTTTGCTTTAAGAGCATATTAAATAAGGGCATTAGCCAATGCATCCCATTGGGTAATAAATTTAAAAGAGAGAACAAAAGTCCTGGATGGCTTAACTTAAATGTAAAAATGCATATAAAAGCAAAGAAGAAGGCCTTCAAAAAATACAAGGTTGAGGGATCATCATCAGCATTCAGACTTTATAAAGAATGCAACAAGAAATGTAAAGGTGCAATAAGGATGGCTAAGATAGAACATGAAAGACACATAGTGGAGGAGAGCAAAAAATTCTTTAAGTATGTAAGCAGTAAAAAAGGGAGGACAGACCATATTGGCCCCATAAAGAATGAGGAAGGACATCTGGATACAAAGGATGGGGAGATGGCGAAGGTATTGAATTTATTCTTCTCCTCAGTCTTCAGGAGAGAATTTGGGGGCTTCAGTAACTAAAACTGCAGTGTTTATCCTCATGACACATCACAGGAAGCACCTCCATGGTTAACAGAGGACAGAATTAAAATTAGACTTGGGAAACTTTACATTAATAAATCACTGGGACCAGATGGCTTACACCCGAGGGTACTTAGAGAACTCAGTCAAGTAATTGCCAGACCATTGTTCCTCATTTTTACTGACAGTCTACTGACTGGAATTGTACCAGCTGATTGGAGAAAAGCCAATGTAGCACCAATATTTAAAAAGGCCCCAAAATACATCCCTGGGAATTACAGATCAGTTAGCCTAACATCAATAGTATGTAAACTCTTGGAGGGGATGATAAGGGACTATATACAAGATTTTAGTAATGAGAACGGTATCATTAGCAGTAATCAGCATGGGTTCATGAAGAATCGTTCTTGCCAAACCAATCTATTAGCCTTCTATGAGGAGATGAGTTGCCATCTAGATAAAGGAAGGCCCGTAGACGTGGTGTATCTGGATTTTGCAAAAGCATTTGCCACAGTTCCCCATAAACGTTTACTGTACAAAATAAGGTCCGTTGGCATGGACCATATGGATTGAAAACTGGCTAAAAGGGCGAGTTCAGAGGGTGGTGATAAATGAGGAGTACTCAGTATGGCCAGGGGTGGGTAGTGGGGTCCCCCAGGGTTCTGTGCTGGGATCAATCCTGTTTAATTTGTTCATAAACGACCTAGAGGATGGGGTAAACAGTTCAATCTCTGTATTTGCGGACGATACTAAGCTAAGCAGGGCAATAACTTCTCCACAGGATGTGGAAACCTTGCAAAAAGATCTGAACAAATTAATGGGGTGGGCAACTACATGGCAAATGAGGTTTAATGTAGAAAAATGTAAAATAATGCATTTAGGAGGCAAAAATATGAATGCAATCTATACACTGGGGGGAGAACCTCTGGGGGAATCTAGGATGGAAAAGGACCTGGGGGTTCTAGTAGATGGTAGGCTCAGCAATAGCAAGCAATGCCAAGCTTCTGCTAACAAAGCAAATAGAATATTGGCATGCATTAAAACAGGGATTAATTCCAGAGATAAAACGATAATTCTCCCGCTCTACAAAACTCTGATCTGGCCGCACCTAGAGTATGCTGTCCAGTTCTGGGCACCAGTCCTCAGAAAAGGATGTATTAAAAATGGAGCGAGTACAAAGAAGGCCAACAAAGCTAATAAAGGGCCTGGAGGATATTAGTTATGAGGAAAGGTTGCGAGCACTGAACTTATTCTCTCTGGAGAAGAGATGCTTGAGAGGTAATATGATTTCAATATACAAATACCATACTGGTGACCCCACAATAGGGATAAAACTTTTTAGCAGAAGGGAGTTTAACAAGACTTGTGGCCACTCATTAAAATTAGAAGAAAAGAGGTTTAACCTTAAACTATGTAGAGGGTTCTTTACTGTAAGAGCGGCAAGGATGTGGAATTCCCTTCCACAGGCGGTGGTCTCAGCGCGGGGCATTGATAGTTTCAAGAAACTATTAGATAAGCACCTGAATGACCGCAACATACAGGGATATACAATGCAATACTGATATATAATCACACACATACTGTAGGTTGGCCTTGATGGACTTGTGTCTTTTTTTCCTTGTCAAAAGAAGTTTATTGAGTATACAATATTATAAAGATACATAAAGTAAGTTTACAAGGATCTATAAAGTAAGCTCATTGTTTTACAGTAGGGTTTATATAGGTAAATATCATGAAATTTCTAATATTAAACATTGGGTTCACGTAAACCTAAATTAAAGATATATATCATTTCCTTAGTTACTTTTGTAGGTATTTAAATGATTTATACCTACTATACATATTGTTTACAGGTAGAGTGTATATAGGTCAAATAAATTCTGATAATGAGCTTTAATCGTAAGGTGGAGAAAAGGAAAGAGAAAGAAGAAAAAGGGTAGAAAGGCAGAGGTATGGTCCACAAGGTTGTCCCGCTCGTCAGTTTATTATTCTTTTTAGTTCTCTTTGAAGCCTTAGAATGGGTATCTCTGTAAGTCATTTAATCTGTTACCATGGCAACAGGACAGAGTCATTGAAATTTGACAGGAACTGTTGTTTTATCCAAGGATGCCAAAGTTTTTCAAATTTTGGAATTTGATTTTGATCGATAGCTACCATCTTAGCATGGGACATTGTATTATTCATTCTGTGAATTGTTTCTGCTAGTACCAATGTAGGAGATTTCCATGCCTTGGCCACTGTTTGTTTTGCAGCCGTTATTAGTTGGATCATAAGTTTGAATTGAGAGAGTGTTAACCATTCCAGTTTTAGATTAAGTAAAGTTATATATGGATCTGGTTGTAATATTTTTTAAAATATTTTAGATGCAATCACGAAGACTTCCTTCCAGAAGGTTTGGATTACTGGGCACGTCCACCATATGTGTAAATGTGTGCCTATTTCTGGGCATCCTCAAAAACAAAGAGCTGAGGTATTAGGTGAATATTTTGCCACTCTAGCGGGTACAAGGTACCAGCGAGTTAGGACTTTATAGTTTGTCTCCAGTGCTAAGATGTTGGGTGAAGATGACTTAGATGTGAGCCATATGTTAGACCAGTCCGTGTCTTCTAAAGTTCGTCCCAGGTCCTCCTCCCACCTCTGAATGTAAGAGGGTTAAGATTTACTACTCCATAAAATTGATTATAAAGTGATGAAATTGTACCTTTAGCAAATGGATCTTTTGTACAGATTGATTCAAAAATGGATAATTGGGATAATGGTGTATCCTCCTTTAGGAATGGTGTATAGAAATTTTTAATTTGGAGATATCTAAATATCTCAGAGTTTGGTAGATCATATTTTTCTCTAAGCGATGGGAATGAAAGGAATGATTTAGATGCTATGAAGTCATTTAGTGTCTGAATGCCTGATGTTGTCCAAGCTTTAAAAGAATTTGGGTAGATCCATGCCGGATAAAAGGCCGGATTTCTGATAAAAGAAAGGAGAGGATTGTGTGGAGATTGTAACTGATATTTGGTTTTTAGTTTATCCCAGAGAGATAAGAAGTGTTTAGTTATGGGATTATGAATTTTAAAGCGGTCTTTAGGATCAAGCCATAACAAGTTTGATATTAATAGAGGGTCATTTTCTGAAGCCTCTATAAATACCCATAATGGGATTTCCTGTTTTGCATGGTATTTGGACAGACTGGCCAAATGTGCTGCTCTGTAGTAGTTAGTAAAATTAGGGTATCCCAGGCCTCCTTTATTTTTGGGAAGATGTAGTGTGTGTATAGGTATACGTGGTTTAGAAGAGCCCCATATAAACGAAGTTGCTCTTTTTTGTACTATTCTCAAAAAATAGGAAGGAATTGGAATAGGGAGGACTCTGAATAGATAAAGCAATTTGGGTAGAATAGTCATTTTGATTGCATTAATCTTCCCTATCCAGGATAAAGGAAGTTGTGACCATTGTTTTATTAGATTTGTGATCTGTCTTAATACAGGAGGATAATTGGTTGAGAATAAGTCAGAATGAGATGCTGTTAAATGAATTCCAAGATATGGGATTGATTTTTCTGCCCATGTGAATGGGAGTGCAGCCCTAGCCGGGATCAATTCCATGTTTGTGAGCAAAATATTAAGCACTAGGCATTTCTTAGGATTAATCATAAGGCCGGATAGGGCTGCAAATCCATCAAGAGCTGGTATTAAGTTAGGACCAGAGACCTGTGGTGATGATAGAAAAAGTAATATATCGTCTGCAAATATACATAATTTGTGTGTAATACCTCCTACTTCAATGCCAGTTATAGTTTGGTTTGTTCTGATGTATTGGGCCATGGGTTCGAGTATAAGGGCAAATAATAAGGGAGATAATGGGCAACCCTGTCGGGTACGTCTTTCGATATTAAAGGCATCAGATTTGTATCCAGCATATTTTATATAGGCTTTGGGTTTATTATATAATGCTTTGATCCATGTTAAAAAGTGGGGTCCAAAACCCCATTTTTGTAATGAATATTGCATATATTGCCAGGATACTGTATCAAATGCCCTCTTAATATCGAGAGATAGAAAACATAAAGGGATTTTCCGTTTTTTAGCAATATGTGCCAATAACACTGCCCTGCTTATATTATCGCCTGCCTGTCTATTTGGCATGAAGCCTACTTGATCTCTATGTATTAATTTTCCTATAATGCTATTGAGGCGTTTTGCTATTATTTTTGCTAATAATTTAATATCAAGGTTTAACAGAGAGATAGGCCGATAATTCACACAGGAAGTATCATCAGAAAGGGGTTTTGGGATCATACAAACAATTGCCATTAATGTTTCTTGCCGAAAAGAATGTCCTTCTAGAAGTTTGTTAAAAGTTTCAGTGAGAATGGGAGAGAGTATTTCTGAGAATGTTTTATAGTATAAAGCCGAGTAGCCGTCTGGGCCTGGTCTTTTGTTAAGTTTTAGGTCTTTTATGGCGTTAGCAACTTCATCTATAGTTATAGGCTCATCCAAACTGCTTTTTTGATTCTGGGACAACTCAGGTAAGGTTATTTTTGAGAAGAAGGATTCAGCCTCTGTAGGATTAAATTCATTGTTTGTCTTGTATAAAGTTGCGAGGTGTGAGTGAAATTTATGGACTATTTTAACTGGATTACAAGTATAAACATTTTTTGATAATTTCAAACGTATTGGTTTGAAAGATTTGTTATTTGAATTTAATGCCCGTGCCAAATATGTGCCTGGTTTGTTTGTATTCATGTAGAAATTGTGTTTGGAGCGTTTGAGGGATTTATCAACTGACTCAGTGAGAAATAGATCGTATTCCAATCTAGATTTTTCCAGATGAGATTTTGTACTCTGAGATGGATTATCTTGGAATAATATGTAGGCTGCATTAAAATTGAGTTCTAGTTTTTTTGCTAGATTTTTGCGTTCCCGTTTAAATAGTGCCATTTGTCTTTGTATTGTACCACGCAAGACAGGCTTATGAGCTTCCCACAGTGTTATTGGGGAAATGTCTGTTGTATTATTAATTGTTATGTATTCCTTTAAAGCTTGTTCAATGGCCATCTGATGTAGTGGGTGTTTGAGCATTATGTCCGGTAAGTACCACGTTGGGTCATGCGCTTTTGGTATGGCTGAGGCTATAGTAGTGTATACTGCATTATGGTCAGACCACGGAATCGGAATTATATCTGATGCAATAATTTCTGGTATCATTCCTATTGTTAGAAAAATATGATCTATTCTGGTGAAGGTTTGATGAGGGTGCGAGAAATAAGTGAATTTCTTTTTCATTGGGTTACTTTCTCTCCACGAATCTACCAGATTGTATTTGGAAAGAAGTTGAGGAAAAGGTAATCTAGAGGTTATTTTAGATGGTGTAAAAGGTGATTTATCTAGAAATGGGAGGAGGACCTGGTTCGAATCCCCGCACATTATCACTGTTCCTATTTTGTGTGTATTAATCACTTGTAATATATGTGAGAGGAATGGTGTAGGTTGTTTGTTAGGAGCGTAGTAGGAAATCACCGTGATTGCTGTATCCATTATATAACCCATGAGTATCAGGTATCTACCTTCTGGGTCTAATTTCTGATGATAAGGTGAATGGTGTGGATCGGTGAAATGCAATTAGAGTACCCCTTTGTTTGGTACAGGCAGAAGCCGTAACTATGGGGCTATAAATAATGAATTTATTTTATTTACAGAAATTTCTATGCTCTGCTTGGTATTCGCCAACGTTAGTAACAAAATCAGCAGTACCATCTAAGCATGCAATTTGAACAAATGGCCTGCTTACTCCAATTCATTTTATGCCTCATACACACGATCGGAAATTTGGCCAGCAAAAGACCGATGAGAGCTTTTGGTCGGAAAATGCGACCGAGTGTATGCTCCATCAGACTTTTGCTGGCCGAATTTCCACCAGAAAAAGATTGAGAGCATGTTCTCAATTTTTTCGGAAATTCCGTTCGTGTATATGCAATTCTGACGCGCAAAAAACCACGCATGCTCAGAATCAAGTACGAGACGGAGCCACTCAGTCTGGTAAAACGACCGTTCGTAATGGAGATGGCACATTCGTCACATTGCAG
Organism: Aquarana catesbeiana; assembly: GCF_042186555.1. Classification (NCBI taxonomy): domain Eukaryota; kingdom Metazoa; phylum Chordata; class Amphibia; order Anura; family Ranidae; genus Aquarana; species Aquarana catesbeiana. The sequence goes on along the minus strand of NC_133334.1, from coordinate 94,341,608 downwards.
ATTTTTAAATCTTTCAATGCAGAGCATGCTCTTCTTCTTTATAATGCTAGAAGAATGAAGTTGTTTTGCTGCTCATATTCAAACAGAGTTATCACCAACCTATTTCTTTAAGTGCTCCAGAGCACTTTGTAGCTGGATGTTGGGATGTGCAGCTGGTCTTTTCAATCTTTCCCTCACTAAGCTGCTGGATCTGGCCCTCCTTCTTGCCAGACCATCAATTTTACCATCTTACCGCTATCAGCAGGGATTCCATTTGCCCCAGTATATTCTTCTGGCCGTCATGTTGCCGCGGAGTGCAGGGGGGATCTCTTCCTCTTGAGGACAACAACACTGCATTTACAAACTTCTCTGATGCCCCTTTGCCTTAAGACAGCAATCCCACCGGCACAATTATTCGGTGCTATTTTGACAAGGAGCAATTGAGGAAACGCTGGTCGGGCCTCAAATTAAGGGAGCAGGATCGGTACAGAAGAAGAAAGTGCTTACAAAAAATAAGTAGTTGTCGTGTATTCCTATTCTTATTATTACTTGCATGCTGCTCCATGTGCTTTTCTTTACTGTTTTACAGTTTAAAATGGCTACTTTCATGTTCGTGGGCAGAGTAATCGGTCGTAGTAAACACCGTTCATTTGCCAACTAAATACGATGTTTTTGCCAGATACAGGGTTAACTACATTTGATCATGATAATTTGTATAAAAAGAAGTTTAGGACATTGTTGTCTAGATATGTTTGAAACTAGAATAAATTGCAAACTTGATTCAGTGTAATGTAAGAAGAGGACACACAGCAGCTGTTTACACATCTGGACTCAGGAGCACTAGTGTGGGACACAAGAACAAACTTTTTGGGGTGTCCCACACAGGTGCTCCAGTGAATACCTGGGGTGTCTACATGTGTGAAACTTGTCCAAAAAAGGTAAGTATTCCAGCTTTGGTGAGGGAAAAAATCATGTCTTCAGCTTTGAACTCTGCCAAACAGACAATTGTACCCCACTTCCAAGCAATGTTTCATATTCCTATTTCTGGCCTCAAATATTGGTGTGCTAAGTATACCTTTTGTTTCATTCTCATAGGGGAGAAAAGAATCGGGACATCAGAGGACACCAGGGAGCCCCCACCTCCTGAAGAAGGGGAACAGAGGTCACAACCTGAGGATGTGGAGGAAGGAGAGGTGGTGGAGATTGTCACCATAACAGGTGAGGGTCTGACACCACAGATTCAGGTAATAGATGTATGCCTGCATATTTTTAATACATGGTGTGTATTTTTTATTTTAGGTGATGTGCAGGTTGTGGAAGAACAATCACATCATTTCACCAGTTACAGTGCCCAGAGGCTAATCCAGAACACAATGTTTTGTAGTCGGAATTTAGACTTTATAAAGCAAAAAACAAATGAGATAGAACAAAAACTGAAGAACGTAATTGATGTACTAGGAAGAATATAAATACCCAAAAAATGGCACCATTTTTGATATTTGCGGAGAAATTTTTTACACATTTTAAAAGCCAAATTTTAAAGATGCACACAGTGTGTCAACATGTGCTATCTGCCATCAGGGGATATCAATGTACAAGTTTTGTGCCTGCAACCCCTTCCTCAAAACTCAAGTATGTAAGAGGAAGGGGTTGCACCCCCAAAACAGGTCCATTGATCCCCATGATGGGAGATAGCACATGTTGACATTAGGCATGAGATCAGGAGGGAAATCCTCAGTTTGACTCCCAATTTGTGTGCATCTTCAAAATTTGGCTTTTACAGGGGTGACTTCACCTCATCCGATGAAGGCAATATCAACACATTTTTGACACTATAATGTCTGATATTGCCTTCAGTTTTTCAGTGTTGAACTTTGTGAGTTCCAGAGTTGTGTATGTTATATTTTGAAACATGCCTGTTTAGGTACCCTAAAAAAAAAAAACCTCAAAATTTATGAAACCAAGAATTTGGGTTTTTAACAAAAATATGTTTTACAATGCACATAAAAAGGTTTTATACTCAACAATGTGTGGCTTCTTCTTTCAATGATCAATATCAGTTTTTGCATTAAAGTGGATGTAAACCCAATGTCATCCTTTCTAAACTTCTGCCATAGGGGTTATCTACCTGCCTCCTGCATGTATCTTTACCTGTCAAATGTCTCCCCTCTGTCTGTTATGAGACCCGAAAAACTGCATATTCTGTGGGTGGGTCTGTTGTCTGGAGCTCGGTGGGTGGAGTCCTGATGTCAGTAGACTCCCCACCCACCTCTACACTCCCCTTGTCAATATGCATTTTCTCCTGTGTATTTCTTACACTGAACTTCTGTTATGATCTCTAACATCCAGTGAAAAGACAGGAAAGTAACCACATGACTTCAGCATGCCAAATCATGCTAAGGTGTGGAACAGCCAATCCTTGCAGAGCTACTAAAAAGATAATGCATGTCTTAGGCTAGTGCACGAGATATGTAAATCACCTGCCACTCACAGCAAGGGGAAGGATTTGACAAAGTTTTTCTCTGTTTGTCAAGATTTATCTCACTGAACAATAAAAGAGCATTGCTCAGAGCTGGATTAACTCTGTGTGGCAAGACTGGGCTCAAATGATAGGAAATCTTACACTCTACATTATGACATCAAAAAAAAAAAAAAAATTGGGGTTTACATCCACTTTAAGTTGGTGTTTACAGTGACAATGGGTGTTATTTAATAATGGAAAAACCACTTGGCACTTCAAGTGCACTAGGAGAACCTAGGAGACATAAAAAAATAAACCTAAGCAGTAAATGAAAATCAAGATTTTATCTGATAAAAGAGAAAATTTATTACAAATTTGCTGGCAAAGCAATGACCCCCCTACTCATAAAATATTCTACATATTTTTCTCGCACTTCATGAGCGCTTTGGGGGGGCAAGCCAGGACAGCCAGCTTCCAGGGCCATCATTGTTTCCTGAAGTCCAGCCTCAGGCCCAACTGAAGCAACATAATTAGGATTATTGCGTTTCAAAAAGTTATGCAGGATGCAGCAACATAAATTTATGTGATTTATAAGGTCCACTTATCAGATTCCTCACCCCCTCTGATGGCCCCTTGGAAATATTTTAGGGGGGGTATGTTTTGGACAGGTAACCCTCTCCACTTCATTGAGAGCTGAATGCATAAATAATGTGTGTTATTTTGGCCAGTCCCTCATTACTTACACTATTGGCAGCCCACTGGACAGGTAAAGAAGTGACATAATACAAAAATATAAATACACACTGTACAAATTGAAGCACATTTTTACATTCTGCAATTACCTATCAAGATAATAGGAGAACAAAACTTTAAACAGTACTATTTGAAAGAATTCAGGCAGGCCCTTGCACTACATGCTACATGCTAAACAGAACGCACTAAAGAACAGCAAGGCCTGTGAAAAGCCAGCGGAAAATCAGTAGTGAGCGGACAAGAACCCACTGAAAAACAGATACAAACTGACTACACGCACTGAAAACCAGACACAAACCCACAAGCACAAACTGAACAGCAGTAAAACAATCTGAAAAAGCACGAGTCTGAAAAGCGTGAATCGCCTCTCACCAAACTTCTACTAACGCGAGATAAACACGAGATTAGCAGAAGGAGCCCAAAGGGTGGTGCAGTGGCTATTGAACTTCCCTCTTCTAGTCCCGTTGTACGTGTTGTATGTCACCGCGTTCTTGGCGGTCGGAATTTGGTGTGAACGTGTGTATGCAAGACAAGCTTGAGCGGAATTCCGTCTGAAAAACCATCATAGCTTTTTCCAACGAGAATTCCGATCGTGTGTACGTGGCATTATGCTCCTAACTTCCAACTTACAATGACTTTGCCGTACTACCCATGACTTTCCCATACTACCCAACGCCTTCCTGTAACCTTTGAGCCTCACTTTACATCTGGCTCGATAGTAGGTGGTCTCCATAGTGCGGTCTCTACTTTTTTTTTTTTTTTCTTGCTACTTCAGCGAGTTCATTTGGGAGGTTCAATTCACCATTATAGTTCATTTTTGTTCCATCTCATTATCACATCATAGTAGCTTGGCCTTTTTTGTTTATATATATATATATATATATATATATATATATATATATATATATATATATATATATATATATATATATATATATATATTTTTTTTTTTTTTTATTTATCCATTTATTTTTATATTTTTTTTTATTTATTCAGTTATTATTTCCCTTCCCCTTTTCTATCTCCAAGAGTTGATAATTTGAATAAAAAGTAAATACACAAACGTTTTTTTTCACAATAAAGTTAATAAATAATCAAAAAGTGAAGACATATTGTATTAAAAAACAATTAGATGAGTGATAAAGATCAAAGGGATCAAAGAGCTCTTCCATCCCACTCACTTCACCTGTTCCCAGTGCTGTAAACCTAGCATTACCCCTTAATCCCTCCCCTCTTTCCTACCCCTCCCATTACCCCTCAAATTCTCTCAAAATAGATTCATAAATCAAGTCTCACCATTTCCATAATTTCACATATTTTACAAAAAGAGCATAAATCAGGCACCATATCTAGTAAATCCTTTTCCTGTCATTAAGTCTAATTTTTGTTATTCTCTGAGTTTGTTGTTCATTTTTCACTCCAAGGACTCCACATCGCATAAAATTCCTTAAGATTACCTCTCTTTGTATACACCACCCTTTCTTTACAAATAGTCTCATTTATTTCCCTAATCCAATCTCTCACTGTAGGGGTTATTCTAGATTGCCATCTAATTGCAATAATTTTTCTGGCTTGAAACAAGCACCTTAATATTGCAATTGTGGTACTCTTCCTCTCTCCCCGTTCCTTCCTGTCCTGTACCCCAAAATGCATACCATAACATCCATCTTCAGTGTTATTTCAAAAATATCACTTATGATTTTAAGCACTTCCTCCCAGTACCGATACAGTTTGGGGCATCTCCACACCATGTGTATAAGATCACCGGTTCCCTGACATCTAGGGCATTTATCATCTGATCTCCTTCCAAACTTAAACAGCCTCGTAGGGGTATAATGAGCGCTATTTATTAACTTCAGTTGGGATATCCTCTGCGGGTGTGAGACTGATACCATCGGGCCCATTTCTAGAATTCTTCTCCACTGCTCCTGTGTTATTATCCCTATATCCTCTTCCCATCTTTTTTTCTCGTTACAGAGTTTCCCCTCACCCTTAGTGGAACCTACCTGGAGTATACTATGGAGAAGGGGCATTTTATTCCACACTAGGGGCTGTTCCCTAAATTGGACTTCAAGAGCATGCGTCAGTTGCAAGTAAGTATAAAATGAACGTTGCGATATATTGAACTCTCGTCTCAAATCTAAGAATTTTTTGAAGATATTCCCCACATACAGTTGACTCAGCCTTTTGATGCAACATATTTCCCATTCTCTCGCTTTTCCTATCATGAGGGTTTCCCGCAGCTTGTAATTATTCCAAAGGGGGGTGTATTCATTTAACCCATTATATCCCATCTGCTTTTTAACAGTTTTCCATATTTTAATTATCATTTTTAATGTTGGAGACCTATAACCAAAAGAGTCCGCCTCAAGTGCTTCAGCAATTGTATCGCGTGGGGCACCAGTTAATATTATTTTCCCATTGGGGGTACCTCCACCCGGAGCATCGCATCCCATTAAGTGCTGTAACAGTGATGATAGACAGTAATGCTCGGGGTGAGGTATTGCCAAATCTCCTTCCCCTGGCGGTAACTGTAACGTTCGAAGTTGGATCCTAGCCTGTCCCCCCTTCCATATTAGTTCCCTAAAAAGGGACTCAATTTTAATAAACCATTTCTTACATATACAGACTGGAGAGCTATGCAGCAGGTACAGTAATTGGGCAATCCAGATCAGGGGGGGACAGGGGGCATGACCGGATGTGGGAGCGAGTGGTGTGGTGAGAGGAGTGAGAGGAGCAGCAGCATGGAGTGAGAGGATCTGTGTGTCTTCCCTCCACCCCCCCTACAAGGCAGACTTGTGCTCGATGGAGTCCGTGCATAGTTGATGCAGTATGGTGCAGTGAAGGAGGAGTGATTGGCACTTGCTTGAGAGAAACTTCAGAGCTTCAGAGTTATACGAAGCCTCTGAGCCTCCTACTCACCCCGAGCCAACCCAAACCACCTGAGCCTCCGGGAATAGCTGGTGGTGACGTCATATACTAAAGGCTGCAGGCTGTGTGCTGCTTTGCGAGATAACTTTCTTGCAAAACCAGATAAAAAGGACACGTGAGTAAAGAGGAGCTGTATGGCTCAAAGGTTATTTGATGCTTAAGGCCATCCCAGAGGCTGTAAACTGTAATTGGATCCTGAATAGACATACTCTTTTTTAAGTTAATATAAAAGAAGTTGTTGGATTAGTCTGCAAGCTGCATAAAGTCGCATAAAATCGCATAAAGGGCTATATAATAGAGACTTTGTGCATAACAGTTTAGGCCACTAATTAAAATTAAAGAGCTTTAGCAGGGGCACCTTGCGTAGGTAAGTGTGCAGCATAGTGATAGTGCACACTTTAGAGTTGGAAAAACCGCAAAACTACAGCTGCATCTTGGTTTCATAAATTATCTACATACTATATTTTACACTATACTATATACTATACTGCTGTACTGGCCTAGGGCCATTTTGTTATCTCTGTTACATAAGGAGAAAAGAAAAACAATAGAAATAAGATGCAGCACTTACGATCCTCCAAGGATAAAAATCCCCAGCAAGTGGCAGCAGCTGCAGCGGCTGCGAAATTGGAGCAATTTGCACATACCCCGGTTCAGACTCCACCCAAGAAGGGGTCACAGCCACAGTCTAAATCACAACAAGGGGGGCTAGTGGATAGAAAAAGCCTGGGTCAGGGCCAGAGCCAGTTAGCACTTACAGCAACGCAAGCTCAGCCATTAAAATCACAAAGTAATAAAAACCTGGGGATGAGCGAACAAAGTGTAAATGTGGATGTATTAGACGTGCCTGGCTTACCCCCAGAGAAGGAGCCAACTTTGATGGACATGTTTTTGGCAGTAAATGCATGCAATGGTTCACTTAAGGATCTCTGTGAGCAAATGAAGGGAGTAAAAGAGGACCTGTCCTTAGTCAGACAGGACCTGCAAAAAACAGCGGAGAGAACAACAGCCCTGGAAGGAAGAGTAAGCCAGCTGGAAGATGATACTTCCCCATTAATAAAAGAAATGAAAAGCATGAAAGAACAGTTAGCCAAGCATGCTTTCAAAATGGAGCAGATGGAGAACAGGGGACGAAGGGACAATGTGAGGCTGGTGGGCCTCCCTGAAAAGAGTGAGGGCCCCAACCCTACAGAGTTCCTTGAAAAATGGCTGATTGAACTTTTTGGAAAGGAATCATTTTCTACAATGTTTTCGATTATTAGAACTCACAGAGTGCCCTTTAGCCCCCCCCCCCCCCCAGCAGGTGGATTCCCTAGACCAGTACTGTTAAGGTTTCTCAATTATAAGGATAAAGTCTCACTATTGCGGAAAACAAGGGAGGTGGGAAATATTTTTTTTAACGGCACTAAAATGTCATTTTACTCTGACTTCTCGCTGGATCTTCAGAGACGTAGAGCAGAGTTCATACAGTCTAAGCGTATACAAAAATTCAAGCTGTCTTATGCCCTTCTCTACCCAGCAAGACTATGGGTGAATGCACTCGGGGGAACCCAGTTTTTTGATTCCCCAGCCGGGGTGGAGAAGTGGCTGGAAGAAAACAAGGAGAAATTTTAGATATTCCGAAAAGTGGAGGAAGGATGTAAATAATATAGGCTGTATTATTTGATGTGTTTTTTTTTTTGGGGGGGGGGGTGGGATAGTTACACACAGTTGTGGATGTATGTGGTGGGATGGTTGAGAATGAATATGGGAGTAAAAATGTGAAGCAGACGGTGTGGGGAAAGGTCACAGATAAGCCCCTTGGGGGTTACCTAACTAGGTGTTGGGGGGAGGGAGGGAGGGGGGTGGGGAGAGGAGAGGAAGGGGGGAGGGGGGAGGGGAAAGGAAGGGGGGAGGGATGGTGGGGGGAGGGGGGGGAGGGGAAAGGAAGGGGGGAGGGATGGTGGGCGGAAAGGGAAGGTAAGATAGATAATGATCGATTATTAGCACAGGGGAAGGGTGGTTTAAATGAGAGTCAAAGAGCCAAGGGTATATCACTAAAGAATCTCATAGTAAAATATGGGTCCTCGTATAAGAAAATACACAAAGTAATAAGGTTTGGCACAGGAAAACACTGTTTGAAATTCACGTGTAATATTTTGGAACATGAATTTATTTATATTAGAAACACTGTTTAAAACTACAAAAGATAATGTAAAAGAGCTGTGTGCACGGGGGTATTATCACAAAATATTTGATATTAGGGTAGGGATTAGATATGAATTCAATGTAAATTTATTTTGGAATAGGAACTTACGACAGCTGTTTATATATCCCGCACCTCTATATGTACGTTAAAACACTCAATATAGGGTCCTGGAACGTTAGGGGCCTGGAGACACCGGCTAAAAAAGCAGCAGTGTTCTGAATGTTGGAGAAGTATGGAGTTGACCTGGTCTGCCTGCAGGAAACACACCTAACTAAACATACGGCCCCGCAACTGCGGAATGGGAAGTACCGAGTGCAGTTTCATTCGGTATATTCCTCATTCTGCAGAGGGGTAAGTATTATGGTGAAATCTGGGGTAGCCTTTTCCTGCATTCAGACCAGCATAGATGAGAATGGCCGATATATTTTTTTGTACTGCGTAATTGGAAGCATAAAGTACGTAGTGGCAAACATCTATATTCCCCCACCATTCAAAATTGATGTTATGCTCAGATTAAATTAATTTTTGTTAGATAAGGAAGAAGTACCGGTTATAGCAGTGGGGGACTTTAATGAGGTCATATGCCGCGTACACACGAGCGGACTTTACGGCAGACTTTGCCCGGCGGGCGGGATTTCGTCAGACAAATCGATCGTGTGTGGGCTCCAGCGGACTTTGTTTTCTCAAAAGTTGGATGGACTTAGATTTGAAACACGTACGAATTCGACGGACTTTGGTGGATTGTGTGTAGGCAAGTCCGTTCATTCGGAAAGTCCGTCATAAAGTCCGGCGTAAAGTCCGCTCGTGTGTACGCGGCATTAGACAAAAGGTTGTACAGGTTCCCCACGTGGTTACGTCCGGAGCCCGCGGGGAGGGGCCGTCTGAGTCATTTTTTAGACAAAGTGGGACTGAGGGATATTTGGAGAGTGTGGAACCCGGGAGTTTAACAGTTTTCCTGCTACTCAACTTCATACTCCACGCTTTCCAGGATAGATATGGCATTGGGTAATGATAGAGCACTTCAGATTGCCGAGAAGATTGTATATATGCCAAGAGGAATATTAGATCATTCTCCAATTGTCCTTACATTAAAATTAGGGGGGAGAAGTGTCCAGAGGGAGTGGAAAATAAACCCATATTGGTTTGAATTAATTTAAAAAGTAGATGGAGTTCTGCCCCAACTGAGAGAATTTATGGTATGTAATGAAGGTACAGCAGGGGCTGGGATTTTGTGGGATACCTTGAAGGCATATCTTAGAGGGGTTTAGATCCAGCAGGTGGCCAAATTTAAAAAGGAGACTAAGGCCTGGGAAGAAAATATCCGAAGAGAGGCACTAGAAGCCGAGAATAACTATGTAACAAACCCATCATCTGAAAGGGAAAAAATATGGTTGGATAAACAACAAGACTATAAGATTGCGATTATGCGGAAGGTTGAGACCAGATGACTTTTCTTGCGGCAGTCCTCCTTTGCAGAAGGGGAAAGTGTGGGAAAGATGTTGGCGCAGCTAGTGAAGTCTAACTCCCCACCTTCCACTATTGCTACTATTAGATCCCCAGGAGGAGAGATTTTAGCTGACACCTTAAAGATATTGCAGGTATTTAGGGATTACTATAAAAATCTTAATATGACCCAAAAAGTGGGGGTAGAGGGGTTATTGGAAGACTTCCTAGGTAACCTGGAAATCCCAACCATTACGCAAGAAGAAAGAGAAGAGTTGGAATCCCCAATAACTTTAGTAGAACTTCAACAGGCAGTAACTAGCATGGCAAATCAAAAGTCCCCTGGTCCAGACGGCCTTCCAACTGAGATGTATAAGTATTATGGAGAAATATTACTCCCGGAGCTTTTAAAAGCACTGGGGGGAGCACCCAAGGAGGGAAGACTGCCGGCTTCAATGCTAGAAGCAACCATCATACTCATACCAAAAGAAGGGAAGGACCCTCTAGAAGTAGTGGCATATAGACCAATATCTCTTTTATGCTCAGATGCTAAAATCCTGGCCAAGGTTCTGGCAACTAGGTTAAATAGATTTATTTCAAAATTGATCCATCCAGACCAGGCGGGATTTATAGCCAATAGATCTACAAGTATGAATATCAGAAGGACATTTTTAAATATAAAGACTCCAACCGAGAATGTAGGCTCAAGAGCCGTGCTGTCACTTGACGTAACTAAAGCTTTTGACAGTGTGGAGTGAGGATATATTTGGAAGGTGTTGGGGAAATTTGGATTTGGCCCCTCTTTTATTGGATGGATAAGGATGCTTTACCACAGGCCCAGTGCTAGGCTTAGAATCAATAACGAACACTCGGATAGGATTGAGCTTGAGAAGGGGACAAGACAGGGGTGCCCTTTGTCACCCCTACTCTTTGCCCTAGCAATGGAACCTCTCACCATTTCTATAAGATCAAGCCCAAGCTTTCAGAGAAAGACTGGAAAGGAAAGAGTCGCGCTATATGCAGACAATAGCCTTCTTTATTTGGGAGACACGGGGCAATCACTGACAAAAGCGATAAGCCTAGTTGAGAAATTTGGAAGCTTCTCAGGGTTAGAGATAAATTGGGAGAAATCTGAACTCCTACCGCTGGATTCCATTACGGATTTGACATTTCCAGGAATGCCCCAGTTGGTGGTAGTGGATACACTGAAATATCTGGGGATAGCCCTGACGAAAAATCCAAACCAATTTATATGTAAAAACCTTATACCACTGCTGGCTAAATTTAAACAAAAAATAAGCATTTGAAAACGGCTCCCATTGTCAGTGGCAGAAAGATGCAGTCTTATAAAGAGGTCTCTACTTTGAATTGGTATGTCTCTTCCAGACTTTACTTCAACAATACTCCTGTATATTTCTGTATCCCAGATTCTGATATTGATCTGTAACTGTGTTTCATTGTAGAATATTGTATAGCAGTAATACCCTACATTGAATGCCCCTGAAGAAAGAACTCTTTATCGGTCCTGAAATGCGTCGAGCTCAATACTAAAGGAACTGCATTTACATATTCTGTTCTGCTATCTGCTTTTATGTATTCATCATGGTGACATACTTTTTATACTAATAAATACATTTCTATCTTCTGATATTTGGTTATTGTTAAGTTGCCCTTAAAGTCCCATAGTATTTTTTGGGGGGATACTTTCTTTACATGATTCTATATATCAGGATGTTGCCAGCCCTCGGGTCTACTTGGGTGGATTTCTACAATTATGAAATGTATTTTATTGGAATTTTATGTGATAGACCAACACAAAGTGGCACATATTTGTGAAGTGGAAGAAAAATAATAAAGGATTTTCCAAATTTTTTACAAACAAATATGTGAAAAGTGTGGCGTGCATTTGTATTCAGCCCCCTTTACTCTTATACCCTTAACTAAAATCTAGTGGAACCAGTTGCCTTCAGAAGTTACCCAATTAGTAAAGAGCGTCCACCTGTGTGTAATTTTATCTCAGTATAAATACAGCTGTTCTGTGAAGCCCTTCGAGGTTTCTTAGAGAATCTTAAGCCTCGTACACATGATCGGATTTTCCGACAGAAAAGATTTTCCTGCTTCTTAATATAGGGGGGTCAACAATGCCAAGAGTTGGTGAAAGCAGGGGTCCGTCATCCGGAGATAATTCCGAAAACCATCTGGATTATTCTCTTGGAGCTCCGGCAGCAAAGGCATATGACATAATTGGTCACGATTAATAAAGTAACCAATTTTTAGTCCAAGAACTCCTCCTGTTCCTGGACTGGACTTGGGTCAAAGCAATAACTCCAAGGTCAATAATAAATAACACATTATCTCCTCCGATTCCGCAAATGTCTGGTTGGCGCAAACTGAAAAGCGCTAAACGTAAAGCGTGAAATGAAAAGCGCAAATCAACACTCACAAAACTTCTACTAACACGAAATTAGCAGAAGGGGACCAAAGGGTGGCGCTAAAGAGCTTAAAAACCACGTAGTACGTCACTACGTTCATGTTTGTTGGCCAACAATTCCTTGCCGTTTGCATTCAAGACAAAATCCAGGCACACACCTTCGGACAAAAGTCTGAGGTTTTGTCTGCGGAAAATCTGATTGTGTGTACGCGGCTTAAGTGTACAAACAGCTTCATGAAGGCCAAGGAACACACCAGACAGGTCAGGGATAAAGTTTTGGAGAAGTTTAAAGCAGGGTTAGGTTATAAAAAATATATCCCAAGCTTTGAACATTATCCGCAAATGAAAAGAGTATGGCACAACTGCAAACCTACCAAGACATGGCCATCCACCTAAACTGACAGGTCATACAAGAAGAGCATTGGTCAGAGAAGCAGCCAAGAGGCCCATGGTATCTCTGGAGGAGCTGCAGAGATCCACAGTTCACGTGGGAGAATCTGTCCACGGTACAACTATTAGTCCTGCACTCCACAAATCTGACCTTTATGGAAGAGTAGCAAGAGAAAAGCCATTGTTGAAAGAAAGCCATAAGAAGCAGTTTGCAAAAAGCCATAGCAAACATGTGGAAGAAGGTGCCATGATCAGATGAGACCAAAATTGAACTTTTTGGCCTAAAAGCAAAACTCTGTGTGGTGTGGTGTAAAATACTGCACATCACCCTGAACACACCACCCCCACCGTAAAACATGGTGGTGGCAGCATCATGTTGTGGGGATGCTTTTCTTCAGCAGGGACAGGGAAGATGGTCAGAATTGATGGGAAGATGGATGGAGCCAAATACAGGGCAATCTTAGAAGAAAACCTGTTCGAGTCTGCAAAAGACTTGGGACTGGGGCAGAGGTTCACCTTGCAGCAGGACAACAACCCTAAATATATAGCCAGAGCTATAATGGAATGGTTTAGATCAAAGCATATTTATGTGTTAGAATGGCCCAGTCAAAGTCCAGACCTAAATCCAATTGAGAATCTGTGGCAAGACTTGAAATTTTTGATGTTCACAGATGCTCTCCATCCAATCTGACAGAGCTTGAGCTATTTTGCAAAGAAGAATGGGCAAAAATGTCACTCTCTAGATGTGCAAAGCTAGTAGAGACATACTCCAAAAGACTAGCAGCTGTAATTGCAGCGAAAGGTGGTTCTACAAAGTATTGACGCAGGGGGGGCGGAATACAAATGAACGCCACACTTTTCAGACATTTATTTGTAAAAAATTTTGAACACCATTTATCATTTTCCTTCCACAATTATGTGCCACTTTGTGTTGGTCTATATCATAAAATCCAAATAAAATACATTTACGTTTTTGGTTGTAACATGAGAAAATGTGGAAAATTTCAAGGGGTATGAATACTTTTTCAAGGCACTGTATATATCTGAAAATTGATCAATCCTGATGTACTGATGGCCTTTCTCATTTCTTGAGACCCAAAAACACCAGGACAGTACAAATATCCCCCATATGACCCCTGTTTAGAAAGTAGACAAAATGCAAGGTATTTAGTGAGAGGCATGGCAAGTTTTTTGAATTTGAGACATTAAAAAAAAATTCACACTTTTATTTTTTTAAAGCTGAGTTCCACCCAAAAGGGGAAGCTCTGCTTGTTTGCTTCCTCCACCCCTCTGCTATTCCATTTTTCAGGGGGAGGGGGTACCTGTTTTTAAGAGGTAACCATCCCCACTTCTAGGTAACCTTGCCGCGCAAGGTCCCCCGGAAGTTCGGGACACCTCCTGTAATGGAATGTGATTATGAGGGTTATGGTGAAATGCTTATTTTCTGATATAACCATATAGATGTAAGTGCTTATCTTTTATAACCAGCTATTAGCCTTAACAATGCTCAAATTAGATGTTTGCCAGCTTCTCCCTTCATGTGGAACAGAACTGCAAGAGTTAAAGAACAAAGTTAAGACGAAGAAGATTGCACCTGTTTGCAGGCCTGTGAGACTAGACTCAAGAGAAACAGGAACTGAAAACAAGACACCATATTTAGCTATGATAGTCTGCTATTCCCTTATACAGATATAACCCAGCAAAAGCTTATATTTCGTCACAATAATGAATATGTATAATTTGTGGTTTGTACACGCTTGTCTTATTTGATATTTGATTTGATAACGAAATATCCGGCTCATGGTATATTAGCCTGAGCCCACTAAGTAAATTGCAGAAGTACCAAACTTACTGAACGTGTCTGTGTCAGTGATTTGTGTCGAGTGTGCACACTTTTACATTGAAGGTTAATTTGGCCAGGGGGACAGAAACAAGAGTACTGAGCGGTTCTGTTCGGTCCAAAACATTTGGTGCCCAACATGGGGCTCGAGATTGGCCCAAAAGGAAGCCGAACTAAGAGGACACTGAAAGAGGACCAAAATAATGGCGGAGCAGAGCCTGATCAACTCTGGAGAAAACGGTAAGACATTTTCCTTAATAATTTGTCTGCTGTTTGATTCGCATCCGTATTTGGTTAATTTCTGTCTCCGCATCGGCTTTCAATGGTCCACAAAGACAGGTATATATCTTGTCTCGAGCCTATTCATATAGTACGAACCTGCAATTGTTTCTGACCCGCCTGTATTTGGAGTATCTTGTGTTTTGTTTTGTCGATCGATGTTGTGTTTTGTGACGGCTGTTGTGAATGAGGGATTGATTATATAGTCACGGATGGAATAATTGACGTGGTTAAACTTCCCTTGAGGATTGATATCAAGAGAGGGCGTCGTGACTCGGTTAAACTCCTCCTGGGGGAAATAATTGTCGTGCGGTGAAGCACGGGTTACCAGGGCAGGGGGCGTCAGGAATACGCCCAGCGGTGACGTGGGGATCCCGTGAGGATCTGATTAAGTCCAGAATTCACTCCAGTCGTCACATCAATTGTTGTTGATGATGTCATGTCCTAGATGTGTCTGTGGACTGTTGTTCGGCATTAATGAGGAGGCCTGGGGCTTGGTCACAAAGGTAGAGCCAGGTTATAAGAGATCTATTCTTGGTTACAAACCTCTAATGCCAGAGGTCCCCCAAGTAATGGTATTCAGATTGAATGTACATTATCCAGTGAAATTTTCAGTTGGTAAGAAATTGGAAGTTATTGAGGCTGAGGCTAGAATAAGAGGACAGGGAAGTAAAAGTTGTCCCCTACAACCTCGGCAGCCAGAAGATTACGAGGAGACAGAGAAAGCCAGAGTGAGGAGTTTGGGTTTTGTGTTGGGACGTGTAGAAGATATTTGAAGTGATTAATTGAATACCAGCTGTTGATTCTCGTTTTGTGTTTCCTCTCATGTCTCCTCATTAACAGATTTACTAGAGATCTCTTCACTTCCTCATCCTCCACATCACCCTGTCTCTCTATATCTACGCTCAGTGAGGCGCTCACCTTCGTTTCCTTTCTGTTTTGCCTCAACCTTTCTTGCTTTTCTCTCCTTCTATTTAATCCAAGAATTGTGTAAAATGGGTAACAAGTTGACTAGGCCCACAGAGGGCAGTCTGGCCTGTGATTTGGTATTAGAACGCGAGGGAGAGGATGCTGTGAAAAAGGGAAAGAAATTAGCAAAAGTGTGTGGAATTGATATGCATTTGGGTGGGAGATTACAAGTAGATGAATGGCGTACTGTTTTTTGAAATGTAAATAAGGTCTGTTGTCAGATTATGGGTTGCTACGAGCAGCAGATGCTTGGTTTAAAGTTGTAAACACTATTCATGAAGAAGAGGGTGGATGTAACAGGAAACAAACCAAAATAGTTGCATTGTGTACGTGTACAAGAAAACTAGAAAAGAGGAAGCTAAGTAGTCAGCCACCGCCCTATAATGGCTTCTGGTCCCCAGGAAGTAGACAGTGCCCTTTGTCTACCACCCCTCTGTTCTAAGTGACACCTCCCCCTGTGGCAACACGCCCTATGCCACCGCCCCATGAACCGCCCACACTGAAACCCACTCACATGTTTCCAGTGATGGAGCATAGTAGCAACCAATGTAGCATTTTAATTAAATAAATAATTCATGTATAGGATGTATTGAATATTTCTGAATATTTCAGTCAGAGTCTGAATTTAGTTGTAATTGCTTACCCTTGCATTATTGAAGCTAAAAGGTGTTTCTTTTGGTTTTAATTGTGTTTAAGCTGTATTAGCAATAAAGAGGAAGTTTATGTATTCTAGGCGTTATGCCAGAAGAGCAAAAGAGGAAGTGCTTTCTTTGCTTAAATCTATGTGCTAGATTTAGGTAGGCCCCATTCACATCTGAGCGTTTTGTATTCTAAAAAAAAAAAAAAAAAGACTCAGTATCTAATTAGAATGTTTAGAAAGAAAAATAAATATGTATGTTGTGGAGATGGGCTGGACCGAGGCTCCCTATAAAAAATTATTCTCTATGGAGATGGTTCACATCTCTACTCTAAAACGCCTGAAGTCAATATGTGTACAAGAAGTTTACTGATTTGGGTTTTAGCGTGCTGAACAGGGCGCATAGACACGTTAGCTGCCGCATTTATTTCAGGTTTTAAAGAGTCAATCCGAAAGGGTCTGAGTATAGAGAACCCACAACCTTGGAGCTTGAGACGTTGTTATTAGTAGTTATTAGGTCCAGAATCCTCACAGAGCAGTAGAGAGTAGCTCCTCTCGTGATGGCCTCTGACACACCCTATCTGCGCCCACCAGTACCAACTCCATGTGTCTGCTACAACTGCGAAAGACCCAGCCACTCCAAAAGGGAATACCGAAGCCCATGGAAATTCACCCACAGTCAACCAAGCCCCAACCATGGTCCCCCTCCCAATTCGCCAGGGCAACGGCCCTCATTCTAGACACCTGGATGAAGTTACACCCTTCTTCAGTATGTAGATGACCTCCTGCTTGTGATTGCCTCAATCTACTCTGAAAGCCTCCTCCACTACAAGGCCTTAAAAAGCAAAAAGTCCAGAAAGAAGGTGGTTTTCCCAGGCCTCTGCATCTCCCAAGGCACCTGACATCTCACTGAAGAAAGAGTTGCTGCAATCAAGGGCATCCCTTTGCCTCAAGGTCAAGCAATCCCTTTATGATGCCCTGAAATCTGACCCTTTCCTGCTTTCTCCAGAAGCTGTGGACAATTTTGAAACTCTGAAGGAGATCCTCTCAACAGCCTCTTCTTTGAGACTAAAAGACTTTCAAACTGTTTGTCTCAGAAAGGCAAGGACATGCCACAGGAGTTTTGGCTCAGGCCCATGATAACAGATTCAGGGTATCACTCCTGTCAACTGGACTCAGTGGCCAGGGGGGGACCCTCCTGCCTTAAAGCTGTCTGTGCAGCCCAATGCCCCTCATGACATAACTGCCATACTGAACCAGATCCAACCCAGACACCTGTCTTCACAAAGGCACCTCAGACTCCAGTGTGCCTTACTTCTCCCTGACAACATCACCATTCTCCGATGTGATACCCTCAACCCATCCACTCTACTTCCCCTTCTCAAGGGGGGAACCTCTGTGGAAGATGATTACCACTATACCGCCCATGACTGTTTTGAAGTGATGAAGATGGAGACATCACACCTGCCGACAGTCAGTGAAACTGCCCTTGAAAATCCTGACCTGACAATCTTTGTGGATGGTTCCAGATATGCAGATGATGCTGGGTGGTACTATACAGGATATGCAGTTACCACAGAAGACAGGGTCCTCCAAGCCTCAACTTTACCCCCCTCCATGTCTGCACAAGAATCAGAGTTGCAGGCCCTAACTATGGCATGCAAGTTGGCAGAAGGAAAACGAGCTAACATCTACACAGACTCAAGATATGCTGTGGGAGTGGCCTGCGATTTTGGGATCATCTGGAAAACTAGAGGATTCCTGACAGCAGCAGGCACTCTTGTAAAACACAGCACAGCTATCAAGAACCTGATGGATGCCTTACTGCTCCCAACGCAGGTGGCCATACTTAAAGTAAAAGCACACGGCAAACTGGTTTCCCAAGAAGCACGAGGCAATTATCTGGCAGATACTGCCGCGAAGCAAGCTGCAGTTCGAACGCGAGAAGTAGTCAGCAGAGTGAATGCACCTATCCTGGATGACCCAATAGACACCCCTGAAGAGACTGTACAAACCACTATGATTCTACAAAACCTTCCTGTAAACAGGACTCACCTCAAGGAGCAACAAGAGACAGCTGACAAAGAAGAAAAAGAAGTGTGGATCAAAAAAGGAGCCACAGAAGTTGAAGGAATCATGGAATTAAACAAGAGACTGCGTCTGCCACGTAGGCCGGAAGCCTATCCCGTTACCAACATGACGGCGAAGACCACAGCTAAAAGACTTTTAACAGAAATAGTGTGCAGATATGGTGTCCCAGAGGTTATAGAGAGTGATCAGGGGCCGGCTTTCACGGCCTCAGTAACCAAAGAAATATGGACAGCCTTAGGGGTCACACTAGCTTTCCACACTCCATACCACCCTCAGAGCAGTGGGAAGGTGGAAAGACTAAATGGCACAATAAAGTCTAGAATGCTAAAAATGTCTCAGGAAACAGGAATGAGTTGGCCGGACAGCTTGCCCATTGCCTTGTTCAGCGTCAGGTACACCCCAAGGGTAAATCATGGTTTGTCACCCTATGAGCTATTGTTTGGTTCAGCCCCCAGACTGGGTTGTTATTTTCCACAACAGTTGCAACTAAAATCTGATGTATTAACTGATGATGTGACTGCTTTATCCCGAGAATTAACCCGTATCCATGCGCAAGTGTTTTCTTCCATTCCAGATCCTGAGTTAGACACAGGATCGCACAAGTTGGTCCCTGGTGTTCAGGTCCTGATAAAGAAGTTTCTGAGGAAGCACACCCTTGAACCCAGATATGATGGTCCTTTCCAAGTCCTTCTGACAACCACCACATCAGTAAAAGTGGCCAGAAGGAACTTGTGGATACACGCCTCTCACCGCAAGTCCTGTGCCCGAGAAAGAGGCTGAGGAGACCAAGCCATGTTCCCGTTTATCCTTTTTATTGTGATTGTTGTTCAGGCACAATAAGTAGCCATCAAACAGAAAGATGGCATAACCCAATTCTGGTGTAATTCATCCAACACATATGTTGCCACTTTCATATCCCCTTATAGTAAGATACTTCCAGGTACTGATTACAATGTCCGGTCCAATGAAAGAGCAGTAGGTCCCATGACTGTGTATGTATGTGTCACTGACACATATTGAAGTCACTCATTAATAGAATGACAATCAACAAGCACACAGATCAATACTTCACCAAAGGTTATTGTGAGTCTTATAGTGAGGTGTCTGCAGATCTAGTGCAAAATCAGGTACACTCCTCAGGAGACGTGTACTGGATCTGTGGAGGCATGAAAATTAGAAGTAGAATGACAGGACAGTGAACAGGAGAATGTGCAATGGCTAAAACCATAATGCCCCTGCATATTCTCTCAGAGAACCCAGAGCCAGAAGCAAGCGATGTACCCAAACCCAACAGGAGACGCAGGAGAGCCCCAGCAGGAAGTTTTGACCCCCATGTATACATAGACTCCATAGGGGTCCCAAGGGGGGTCCCAGATTAATTCAAAGCAAGAGACCAAGTAGCAGCAGGTTTTGAGTCGCTGATACCCATTATCACTGTAAATAAGAATGTAGACTGGATAAATTACATCTACTATAACCAGCAAAGATTTGTTAATTACACCAGAGACGCACTCCAAGGTTTGGCCAAACAGTTAGAGGCAACTTCACACATGACTTTCCAAAACCGTATGGTCTTAGACATGCTCCTAGCTAAAAAGGGGGGTGTATGTAAGATGATGCCCGAGACAAGTACATGCTGCACATACATCCCAGACAACACCGGCCCAAATGGTAAAGTGACTTTAGCCATCCAGAAACAAGAGGACCTGTCCAGAGAATTAAAACAGAATTCAGGGCTCACCAACCCCTGGGACCAGTATTTTACCTGGATAAAGGGAGGATGGCAGGGACTACTGACCCAGATAGGGATATCCATCCTGACAATAGCTGCCATAATCTGCTGTGTCTTCCCCTGTATTAAGAAGTGTGTAGAAAAAGCTGTTGACCAAAATACCCCCACATTTGTGAACCAAGAGATCCCAGATGATGACGACGATGTCTATGTAAGGCTTGATGAAACCTATGATAATAGTTATGCAGTACGCTCCATTACAGTCACCCTTCTCCGAGATGCAACACCGTAGGGCTATAGGGACAGATAGCACCTGGCGGCATTTCACCAGCTGTATCGAGGGGGGTGGTGAGCTAGTCACAGCCCTTTCTCTACATACAGCTTAAAAGAGTTGCGGTCTGTGAAATGAGCCGGGTGATGACAGGTTGTTCTCCAGTGTGAGGGACAGTTTTGAGAAATACGCATTTCAAGGGGGGACTGTAATGGAATGTGATTATAAGGGTTATGGTGAAATGGTTATTTTCTGATATAACCATATAGATGTAAGTGCTTATCTTTTATAACCAGCTATTAGCCTTAACAATGCTCAAATTAGATGTTTGCCAGTTTCTCCCTTCATGTGGAACAGAACTGGAAGAGTTAAAGAACAAAGTTAAGACGAAGAAGATTGCACCTGTTTGCAGGCCTGTGAGACTAGACTGTGAGAAACAGGAACTGAAAACAAGACACCATATTTAGCTATGATAGTCTGCTATTCCCTTATACAGATATAACCCAGCAAAAGCTTATATTTCGTCACAATAATGAATATGTATAATTTGTGGTTTGTACACGCTTGTCTTATTTGATAACGAAATATCCGGCTCACGGTATATTAGCCTGAGCCCAGGAAGTAAATTGCAGAAGTACCAAACTTACTGAACGTGTCTGTGTCAGTGATTTGTGTTGAGTGTGCACACTTTTACATTGAAGGTTAATTTGGCCAGGGGGACAGAAACAAGAGTACCGAGCGGTTCTGTTCGGTCCAAAACACTCCTCCTTCCTGCACCGCCGGGCCATTCTCAAAGCACAGCGCGCTTCACGCATGCACAGTAGGGAACTGGCTGTGAAGCCAGTTTCCCTTACAAGGAATGATGGTGGCAGCACCCGAGGGCCGATTGAAATATCAGCTGATGTGCTGATATCACGGAATCCCTGGACAGGTTAATGTCCTAATATTAAAAGTCAGCAGCTACAGTATTTGTAGCTGCTGAATTTTAATTGTTTTGAGGGGGGGCTGGAGCTCTGCTTTTACATACTGTCACCAGTGCAGTATGGTGTCATTATATAAATGGTGTGGCAATAAACAAAATCTAAAATATTTTATATATTACATTTTTTTTTCTTCTTTTTTTAACACACTGTGACCAGTGCAATACAGTGTTATCATAGTAAGTACTACGCTGGGGAAGTTCATTCAGTGTTTACTATTGTGGTTAGCTGTGATTGGCCATAGCTAATCACATGGTACAGATGGGCTGTGATTGGCCCGGTCTGTACCATGTGATCACTGTGATCAATCACAGAGATCAGCACTATTGTACACAATGAATGGCATGAATCAAAGCCATTCATTGTGAACAATTGTCATGTCATGTGCTGTGATTGGTCACAGCGATCACATGGTACTGGCAGTGGCTAGTACACTGATCAGTCACCTGCTGTGTCTGGGGGGATACAACGGGTGACAGATCACCCTGCAGTGCAGCCCATGGGGCATGTGCAAGGCGCTTTCTGGGAGGATCTCATATGACATCCACCCGGATTGACGAATGCCTTGCCATCATTTGTCTATATCCCAGGCGGGAGCTGGTTAACTACCAGTGGACTTGTATTTATGTACATTCAGTTTTGAGATTTACACAATTCTGCCACACATTACAGGGGAAGGGGAACAGAACCTGATCTTACTCTGCTGCTTTTACTTATAGGTCTCCTCTCCACTCACACCCTGTAAATGTCAGTGAAAGGAGAAGGGGCACACTGATAAGCTCATCTCTCTGTTCCTTTCAACACCGTGTGCCTAACAAGAATTTTTTTTTTTATAGATATTTAATAAACACACGTTTTGAACTTTCCAATAAGTTTCATTTCTGTCCAATTAACCACTTCTTTGCCCTGGTTGTGAGCTTTACACCCTCCGGGTGCAAATTTTCTTTTTTTTTCATATATGCATTTTGGTTAGAGGACTGAACACCTAACAGTGGTAGAGACATTGGATTGATTCCCAACAATCATTATTTACCAAAATAATAGTCTATAGTCCTATGAGCCTCCAAGTACTAACAGACCAAATATGGTCTCTGAACTGGTGTATCCTACAAATGATCAGCTGCTAACGTTACACATGTCTCATAAACCATGCAAATGATCAAAAAAAGTTATAAGTACACTGCGCTATAAAGATGGCAAATACCATATTTATCGGCATATAACACGTACTTTTTCCCCTTAAAATCAGGGGGAAATCATGAGTGCATGTTATAGGCCGATCCCCGCCAATTTTGTTTAATTGGAATGATTGCTGCGATCACGGCAATCGCCGCCGACATACACAGCCGTGTGTAAATTCAAATATGGCGCTGAGACTGCAGGGACTCGGCGGAGCCGAGATACACATACCCGAGTGTCCTCGGCTTTTCTCAGCGCCGCTCACAGTCACGCCCAGTCCCGCCATTGGACCCGTGTTATGTCCATCATAGGGCGGGACTGGGCGTGACTGTGAGCGGCGCCGAGAAAAGCCGAGGACACTCGGGTATGTGTATCTCGGCTCCGCCGAGTCCCTGCAGTCTCGGCGATATATTTGAATTTACACACAGCTGTGTATGTCGGCGGCGATTACACAAGGCTGCACTAGGGCAAGGCTGCACTGACAAGGCTGCACTGGGGCAAGGCTGCACTGACAAGGCTGCACTGGGACAAGGCTGCACTGACAAGGCTGCCCTGGGGCAAGGCTGCACTGACAAGGCTGCACTGGGGCAAAGCTGCACTGACATGGCTGCACTGGGGCAAAGCTGCACTGACATGGCTGCACTGACAAGGCTGCACTGGGGCAAAGCTGCACTGACAAGGCTGCATTGACAAGGCTGCACTGGGGCAAAGCTGCACTGACATGGCTGCACTGACAAGGCTGCACTGGGGCAAAGCTGCACTGACAAGGCTGCATTGACAAGCCTGCACTGGGGCAAAGCT
Source organism: Aquarana catesbeiana (assembly GCF_042186555.1). Taxonomy (NCBI): domain Eukaryota; kingdom Metazoa; phylum Chordata; class Amphibia; order Anura; family Ranidae; genus Aquarana; species Aquarana catesbeiana. The sequence continues at coordinate 94,318,253 of NC_133334.1, read as the reverse complement.
GCACTGACAAGGCTGCAATGGACACTGGGACAAAGTTGCACTGACACTGACAAGGCTGCAAGGGCATTTTAACCCTTTCATGACTAAGCCTATTTTTGAAATTTGGTGTTTACAAGTTAAAATCCGTATTTTTTGCTAGAAAATTACTTAGAACCCCCAAACATTATATATATTTTTTAGCAGAGAATCTAGAGAATAAAATGGAGATTGTTGCAATAGTTTATATCACACGGTATTTGTGCAGCGGTGTTTTAAACGCAAATTTTTGGAAAAGGGACACTTTCATGAATTTTAAAAAATCCAAACAGTAAAGTTACCCCAATTTTTTTGTATAATGTGAAAGATGATGTTACGCCGAGTAAATAGATACCAAACATGTCACCCTTTATAATTGCACGCACTCATGGAATGGCGACAAACTACGGTACCTATGAATTTCCATAGGAGACGCTTTAAATTTTTTTTTATGGTTACCAGGTTGGAGTTACAGAGGAGCTCTAGGGCTAGAATTATTGCTCTCGCTCTGACGATCGTGGTGATACCTCACATGTGTGATTTGAACACCGTTTACATATGCGGGCGCGACTTCCGTATGCGTTTTCTTCGTTGCGCGAGCTCGCAGGGACAGGGGTGCTTTAAAAATTTTTTTTTTTTTTTAATTTATTTAATTTATTTTTTTACTTTATAAATTGTGTTTAAAAATTTTTTTTAATTTTTTTTACTTTTATTGCTGTCACAAGGAATGTAAACATCCCTTGTGACAGTAATAGGTGGTGACAGGTACTCTTTATGGAGGGACCCCCAATCCCTCCTTTGCACTTCAAAGTATTCAGATCGCCAAAAACGGCGATTCTGAATACTGTATTTTTTTTTTAATTCCGTGCCATTGGCAGCCGAGTAAACGGGAAGTGACGTCATGATGTCGCTTCCATGTTTACAATGAGAAGGCTGTAACGAAGCCGCCCACGGCTTCGTTCCAGCCCTCCCCCAGCCACCGAAAGGCACACGATTGGACACCGGGCCTCCCGATCGCACGGGAGGCCCGGTAAGAGCGGCGGGAGGCGGCGAGAGGGGGGGGGATGTCCCCTCCCGCTCCTCCAGTATAACAGCCGAGCGGCTTTTAGCCTCATCGGTTGTTATACTCGGGTAGCTGATCGCCCGCTGTGAACAACGGTACCGGGATGATGCCTGCAGCTACGGGCATCATCCCGGTATAACCCCGGAAAGCCGAGTACGCATATCTGCGTACGGTCAGCAGGAAGGGGTTAATGTAAGTTTTTCTTCCTTGAACTTTACTCCTAAAAGTTTTTTTCCTTAAAATTCCCTCCTAAACTTGGGGTGCGTGTTATTCGCCGGCGCTTGTTTTACGCCGATAAATACGGTATATAAAATTTAGTGCTATATTGCAAATCAAGTGATACTGTGCTCTCTCATAACATGTGGAATATATGTTTATAACATCCAAAATATAAAATCAGTTATTAATATATACTTATATGCGATACTTCAATAAATAAATAACGTGCTCCAATATGCTTGTGCAATGTCCAAATAATGATAGATGAGTATTCCAATGTGCTTGTGCAATGTTCAAACAATAATATATAAAAATTCCAAAAAGTTATCCATGCGATTCAGTGCTGCATTCATGCAATTTAGTGCTGCAGTGCTTTGTGCAATAATCAGATTAGTAGTCCATAAATATTCCAAAATACATCCATGCGTTTCAGTGAACAAAAAAAAATGCTATGTGCTCATACAAGTGCTCCCCCTCAGGTGATAGCCCCTCACCTTAGGGTGTGTGACCTTGCTGTTAGGCTTGGTCAAAATACGCCTTAGAAGCTCTATGGGTTCGGTAGTATATGCAGGATCCTGGATGGATTACACTTGTGCCTCTGTTCCTCACAGCAGTTCCGCTTATTACCGAGTGAATGTTGGAAAATTCCTGTTGTCTGCCTGTGCATGTGAGGGAGGACACAAAAATCCAGCGGCCCGTACGTGGGTAGCTCTATATATGGCTTCAACCAATGCCTGTAATTCTCAGTTTTGCTGTATAGCTTGGTCTGCACTCTTCCTCCTAGTTCCTTGGATCTTATCTGTTACCCCTATTGTTTTTATTATTTTTGCTCTCTGTCCCTATGTCCTCTCCTTCTATCAGCATGATCATTACACTGCAGCACACCTGACTGTACAAGGACTGAATTTAAATAAATAAATGTAATGATGCTTTAATGAGTGCATTGATTTGTGCATTTTATATCTGCCTGGAGTTCAGCTTTAAGGCCATGCCAAGCGGTAACATAGTGTACCACTTAAAGCCAAAACTGAGTGTATAAGTAGTTTTTTGGAAGGCTAGGGATGCAGATGGTAAAACGTTACTTATTATAATAGAGGCTGGCACAAACTGACAAGTGACTAAACATTTAGGTGTCCGTTTATGAAGCAGTGATCAGCGGTGATCCCGAGGATCGCCGCTGATCACAGTCCATAAACAGTTTATGAAACAGTGATAATCGGGGGAGAACATGTTTGAACTTGTTCTCCTGCTGATTATCTCTACACACGGAGAATCCTCATTGAATGACACAGTAACGGCCAGTTTATGAAGCGGTGATCTCACCGTTTCACTGGCGATCTGTGTCAGAATTCACACTCCCAGGTTCACTAGCTCAGAGGTGGTGAATCGGGGAGTGAAGAGGAAATCTGGGGGGATCTGAGGGGGAAGGAGGAAGATTTTTAACTTCCTTATGCCTCGTTCAGACCGCACAACACTGTAAACATGTCCCCTGTCATATTTATGTGTATACATATATATATATATAATGTGTATATGTATATATATATATAATGTGTATATGTATATATATATATATATATATATATATATATATATATATATATATATATATATATATATATATAATGTGTGTGTATATACATGTATATATAATGTGTGTGTGTAGACATATGTATATAATGTAGGGGGACTCATTATTTTATTAACATTAATTCACGCCGTCTGTCCGGGTATTGAGCGGTGATAATTTATCACTGCTTAATAAACTGACATCTCTGTGTTTCGGTGAATTTCTAGTGCTGTAATCTCGTAAAGTCTCACGAGATTCCAGTATCAGGGGCCATTCTCCACTGTTGGAAGCGTTTGTAGATCTCTTCACTCCTCAGAAGGTGAAGCAATCTACACCGCTTCATAAACTGGCACACAGAGGAGAAAGATCTTCACTGTGAATGCCGGAGAATGAAGCAGTGAATAGATTTCACTGCTTCATAAACGGATACTTTAGTGGACTTTTGTCAATTTTTTTGTTATATGCTCACAAAGCTCGTCAGTAAAAGAGCCCATGATTTTACAGTTTGCTGTAGCAAAGGGGTTCTATTTTTAAGTTAAAAAGTACTAAGAAGGCTGGGGATTATTTTCCAAATGTTTGGAAGGTAAAGGCCAACTATAAAAAAAAAAAAAATAGCAAAAGTATTACCTGAGCCCAAAGTCTTTTTTGTGTGATTGATGTTTGGCAAAGGATTTGTGCTTTTAAGTACATATAGTAAAACTTTTGCTGTTTTGGAGGGATTCATCAGAACTTTTCCTTACTCTATAGAGATTTTTTCTTACTTCCTATTCTGATTCTTGGACTGGAGGTAAAGGAAAATTTTCCTAACTGAGTATGGACAGCAAAAAAAAATGGGGTGGTAACCTCTCCCTGGGCTCTCCAAAACTGAATAAAGCTATACACTCACTTTAATAATGCTTATACTAATGTTTTTCTTAAGGGGGTGATGTGTTTTATATATTAGGCTTCATTTACACCTTTGGTGTTTTTTTTGCCAAAGCTCCTAAACTCATCTCCATAAAAGCCTATGGGATTGATTTACTAAGGGCAAATAGACTGCACTTTGCAAAGTGAAGTTGCACTCTCCATGTGCAGTTGCTCCTGAGCTTAGTAAATTAAGCAAAGCTTCACTTTCAAGGAGCACCCAATCAAGTGTAAGCAAAATGTAAAAGCCTGCATTTTTGCTTGCACATGGATGATGGAAGTCAGCAGAGCTTCTGCTCATTTACTAAGCTCTGGAGCAGCTGCACTTTGCAAAGTGCAAAGCCTATTTGCCTTTAGTAAATCAACCCCTATGTGTCAATGTACACATTGGGGTTGATTTACTAAAGGCAAATCCACTGTGCACTACAAGTGCACTTGGAAGTGCAGTCACTTTAGATCTGAGGGGAAGATCTGAAAAGAGGGGAAGCACTGATGATTTTATCATCAAATCATGTACAAGCAAAAATGCTGTTTTTTAATTTCCTTACATGTCCCCCTCAGATCTACAGCAGCTGTACTTCCAAGTGCACTTGCAGTGCAAAGTGGATTTGCCTTTAGTAAATAACCCCCATAGGCTTTTATCAGCGTTTAGGAGCTGCTGCGGTTAGGTGAGGTTCAACTTCCCTCTCCTGAACGCGGAAGAATCACGTTCAGGATAGGAACGTTTTAACCGTCGACCATGGGAAACCGCTAAACACAGCAAAACTGTGCAAAATTGCAGTAAAATTGTGGCGTGATTTTTCAGCATTTTGCGTTTTCCCACGGCCATGGTAAATCATGGCCAAGTGTACATGAACCCTTAAAAAGGCCATCCTATCTTGTGCACTGGATTGGATATTGCTTTTTATTTGTGAGTAGTTTTTCTTCCTTTTTTAATAAAGTTAAGTTTGTTTTAATACTACACCATAATGCCCTGTACACACAGTCGGACATTGATCGGACATTGATCCGACAACAAAATCCATGGATTTTTTCTGACGGATGTTGGCTCAAACTTGTCTTGCATACATACGGTCACACAAAGTTGTTGGAAAATCCGATCGCTCTGAACGCGGTGACGTAAAACACGTACGTCGGGACTATAAACGGGGCAGTAGCCAATAGCTTTCGTCTCTTAATTTATCCTGAGCATGCGTGGCACTTTGTGCGTCGGATTTGTATACACACGATCGGAATTTCCGACAACGGATTTTGTTGTCGGAAAATTTTATAGCAAGCTCTCAAACTTTGTGTGTCGGAAATGGAAAATGTGTGATGGAGCCTACACACGGTCGGAATTTCCGACAACAGGGTCCTATCACACATTTTCCATCTGAAAATCCGACCGTGTGTACGGGGCATAAGAGGTATATTTCTTTCTTTTTGGTGAATTGGCTGTAGCCCGGACAGAGTGACAGAGTGCTATGCAGGCAGATTTCTGGAAGCATTAGAGGATTGCTGGAGGATTGTGACCCAGGTCACTGGGAAATGACCTTACTCTTGTGGAGGTCAAGCATACCTGTAGATGTAAGAGGATCTATTAAGAGATGCTGGATTGTACAATAATCACAATAAGAACACGTCATTTATAAATGATTGCAGAATGTGATGTTGCATTTTGGCACAGTAGGATCAAATTTTTAGCATTTACTTGTTGTGCTGTACTCTGGAGGTTTATATAAAACAAGGCAGCCAATGACTCATTCACACACTTCCTCCATGCTGAATATTCAGTGCATTGCCCTGCATGGCTACATAGAAATTCATAAATTTCCATGTGTGATATTGTATGAACAAGCATTAAGTGTAGGATCAGTTGGAGTGACTTTTTTTGTAAAATAACACAGTATTTATTAGGCTGTGATGCTTTACATGGCTTTAGAGGTGTGTTGATAGCAACTACTTCATCTGCAGTAACAATATCTGAGCTGAAGAAACTTGGAAGTATGAGAAGTCCTTCTTCTTGCACATACAGTGCCTTGAAAAAAGTATTCATACCCCATTGGAATTTTCCACATTTTGTTACAACCAAAAACATAAATGCATTTTATTTGGATTTTATGTGATAGACCAACACAAAGTAGCACATAATTGGCACAGATGTAATCATTGAGAAGGGTTTGATAAGGGATGGCTGAGAACAAAAAGTGATGCCCAAAGAGAAAGATGCTCAATAAAACATATTTACAGAGACTACCTCCATATCTTTTTCTTCACAGAATAGGGAATAATCAGCAAATGGACACAAAACAATCTTTAACATTTACAAACTTTAGGGTGGGGGTCAGAGACGGGCGGTATGGATCATTTGTGGTAAATGATACTGTGTGGCCTTGTCGGAATACTCAACTCAGTAACATTGTTTGCTTTTTGATTATGGATCAGCCCCAATTTTTATATGATTTCTTAAGTACCACTACGGTAAAGAGGAAATGCAGTCTGCTCACATCATTTGTAATAAAAACATCTTTGCCATTCTGAAACCTCACTCCAACCACTTTGCATATTATTTTATATATACTGTGATTGTGTACTTGCCAAATATGCTTCAGAAATCTCCCTCCACTGAGTCTGGCATCCATTTTAACTGTGGGCAGTTGAAGCTGCTGCCTGTTCACTTCCTGGATTTACACAGACACACAGAGGCACACCTCCAGCTCTGCAGCCCTGCAGCTTTCATTGGCCCTCTTATGACTCATCCCCCACCACGAGAGTGAGAGAGAGAGCTGTGCATGATGTCATAAGCCTAGGCTTTTTACCAGACAAGAAACAGGAAGTGGGCTGTATAAGGTATTTACTAGCAGAAAAAAAAAATGTTTTACTATACAAAGTTAAAACAACAAGGGCAGATGATTTATTAGATGGAAAGTTGAAAAAATGACCGAAGTTTTGCTTTAAGTGCTGTAGACCAAAATGTTATCCTACAAGTGCTTTTAAGTCTGGTCATGCCTCAGAGATTTGACTAGCCTTTTCACAGTGCTATTCTGGAACAATTGTTTAGTCTAAATTAGTATTTGTTAAAATACCTTAATAGTTAATTTGATTGTTACTGACAAAGGTGATAAAGTGATTTCTTGCCTTTGTAGAAATTTGGATGCACTTACTGTGTTGAAGAAGATAAATGGTCTACTTTTTTCCTGGTTAATATCATACTCCCATAAGCAGTAGAGAGTAGTAAGTCTCTATAGATTTTTTTTAACTTTTGCTGCAACAAAAGTTAACAGCCTTAAAGAGATTGTAAAAAAGAAAAAAAAATAACAAACATGTCTATACTTACCTGCTCTGTGCAATGGAATCGAACCTCTTCTTTTCAGGTCCCCTGCCGGAGCTCCTGGCCCCTCCTCTTTTCCAGTGCCCCCATGGAAAGCCACTTCCCATGGGGGCACTTGTGCATACTCGCTCCTGGGCCCTGCTGCTGCGACCATTGACACACACAGCGGAATTTGGCTCCCTTGTTACTGTCTTTGATTGACAGCACTGGAAGTCAATGGCTACCAGTGCCCCAACAAATCCAGCAAGACCCGGAAGTGAGGGGAGAGAAGAGCTGCAGACATGCACAGCACTAGATCAAATGAGGGCTCAGGTAAATAAAAAAGGGGGGGGAGTGTTGAGGGAGGAAGCTGATACCTAAACATTTGTCACCTTAATGCAAGCCTTTTTTTTTTTTAAATAACAAACATGTTATACTTACCTGCTCTGTGCCATGGTTTTGCACAGTGCAGCCTGGATACTCCTCTTCTCAGGTCCCACTCCGGCGCTCCTGGCTCCTCCCTCCTTCCAGTGTGCCCCCAGGTGTGTCCATTCACACACAGAGCCACAGCTCAGCCCCACCCCCTCCATCTCCTAATTGGCTCACTGGTGAGTGCTAGTCCCTGGAGAGGCAAGGCTCTCGTGGACATCGCTGAATCGAGGGGGCTCAGGTAAGCATGGGGGGGGGCTGCTGCAAACAGATTTTTTACCTTCATGCATAGAAAGCATGAAGGTAAACAATCTTGTGCCTTTATAACCATTTAAATGTAAAAAATGTTTAGGCTTTAGAACCACTGGAACCAAGTGGAACTAAACCCACTGATTTAAAGTGATTGTAAAAGATCACCTTGTAAAACAACCCATTCAGTTTAAAATTCAAATGAAAGGCAAGACATTTGTGTATAGATATGAAAAAAGAAAACAATATAAATACCTTTTTTCCATTTTTTCATAAGTGATCACATTCTCTCTGTTTCCTCTGTTCTCAGCTGCATAAGAGCTGGGGGGAGGAGAAGCAACAGTACACTGAACTTTCCAGTGAATGGCTGTGCAGGGGCAGAACTGGAAGAACTGACCATGCTGTGTTCTCTTGCTTAGTGTGGTCAATTTGTAATAGGAAAGCCAGGGGGCTGGCAGGAACACTAGGAATTTCACACAAAGGAAGCAATACAAAGATAACAGGATACTTTCTCATACAAGTACATTGTACAGAAGGCACATATCAGGAATATGAAATGCTGGGGTAGCAAACATTTTAAGTGTTTCTCAAAACAGTTAAGTTCAAGGCATGCCTTAAATTATCGCTTTTAAAGCCACCATTCTGCTTATTTTACCATTTGCCCTCTGGAAGATTTACCCCCTTCACTACAAGGCCATTTTTTGCGTTACAGTACTGGGTTATTTTAGCTAACAATTGCATGGGCGTGTGATGCTGTACCCAAAATGAATGTCCTTCTTTTAGTGGTATTTGATCACCTGTGCGTTTTTTTATTTTTTACACTATAAACAAAAAAAGACCAAAAATTTTGAATAAAAAAAACAATATTTTTTACTTTCTGCTTTAAAACACATCCAATAAATATGTAAAAAATCAAAATTTTTCATCAATTTAGGCCAATGTGTATTCAGCTACACATTTTTGGTTAAAAAAAATTTCAATAAGAGTATATTGGTTGGTTTGCGCAAAAGTTATAGCATTTACAAAAAAATATGGGATATTTTTTTTTTTACTAGTAATGGAGGCGATCGGTGACTTATGCCCTGTACACACGGTCGGATTTTCAGACGGAAAATGTGTGATAGGACCTTGTTGTCGGAAATTCCGACCGTGTGTAGGCTCCATCACACATTTTCCATTGGATTTTCCGACACACAAAATTTGAGAGCAGGATATAAAATTTTCCGACAACAAAATCCGTTGTCGGAAATTCCGATCGTGTGTACACAAATCCGACGGACAAAGTGCCACGCATGCTCAGAATAAATAAAGAGATGAAAGCTATTGGCCACTGCCCCGTTTATAGTCCCAACGTACGTGTTTTACGTCACCATGTTTAGAACGATCAGATTTTCCGACAACTTTGTGTGACCGTGTGTATGCAAGACAAGTTTGAGCCAACATCCGTCGGAAAAAATCCTAGAATTTTGTTGTCGGAATGTCTGAACAAAGTCCGACCGTGTGTACGGGCATTATAGTGGGACTGCAATATTGCAGCAGACAGTCGGACACTAACTGACACTTATGACACTTTTTGGGGACCAGTGACACAGTCACAATAAATACAGTGATTGGTGCTAAAAAATATGCACTGTCACTGTACTAATGACACTCGCTGGAAAGGGGTTATTATCAGGGGCAATCAAGGGGTTGAGCGTGTGCCTAGCTGGTGATTTTGTGTACTGTGGGAGGTGCTTTTACTAGGGGAAGACATTGATTTGTGTCCTTGCTTTGCCAAAACACAGGATCCATGCCTTCCCTACTGACAGAATGGCGATCTGCCCTGTTTGCACAGGTGGATCACCGTTCTCTCTCAGTACCAAAGGATCGGACATTGAGTCCATGGTACCCATTGGTCAGCTCCTGCTGTGTATAATCACCCCCCTACCCGGAAGTGCTGGATCATGTACTAGGTAAATGACCCTGCGCAGTGCCACTGTATATGTAGGTTATACGGTCGGCAAGTGGTTAAGCCCTCAGCCAAAATGTGAAGCCATCAAATAGCTGGTATCGTAGCTGATCACATTGCCAGCAACATAGCAAATGCAGATCAAATAGGGGCCAAGATGGCAGCGTCCCTGGCTGTAAAGAATAGGGGGGTTTAGTTCAGCTTTAGGCCTGGTTCACACCTATGCATTTTTTAGTGCGTATTCAGTTTTGCAGAAACACACTACAATCCATTTACCATGGTCTCCTATGGATGTAGTTCACATCTGTGCATTTTATGGAAAGGACCAGGGTTTTTTTTTCTGGTTTTTGATTCCATAGACTTCAATGGTTCAACCACCCCGCGCCTGCCGGCCGTCAAATGACAGGCAGGCGGCGCAGCTCTCATTCTGGGCAGGCGTCATATGTTGTCCTCCCAGAACGACCGCTCTCGCGCGCCCTTGGGGGTGCGCATCGAGGCGATTGGTGGTGCGGTGTGTCAGTCAGACACACCACTACACCGATCTCGGTAAAGAGCCTCTGACGGAGGCTCTTTACCACGTGATCAGCTGTGTCCAATCACGGCTGATCACGATGTAAACAGGAAGAGCCGTTGATCGGCTTTTCCTCACTCGCGTCTGACAGATGCGAGTAGAGGAGAGCCGATCAGCTGCTCTCCTGTCAGGGGGGGTCTGTGCTGATTTTTTATCAGCACAGACCCCCCTCGGATGCCCGCCCAGGACCACCAGGAATGTGCCAGGAACACTAGGGATTGGCATCTCCCTGGACAACCAGGTATGCCACCCTAGACCACCAGGGAAATGCCAATCAGTGCCCAGGCAGCTGCCTATCAGTGCCCAGGCAGCTGCCTATCAGTGTCCAGGCAGCTGCCTATCAATGTCCAGGCAGCTGCCTATCAGTGCCCATCCCAAATGCCTGCCAGTGCAAGTGCAATCAGTGATGCCTATCAATGTCATCTATCAGTGCCGCATATCAGTGCCCATCAGGGCCGTCTATCAGTGCCCAACAGTGCCGCCTGTCAGTGCCCAGCAGTGCCGCCTATCAGTGCCACCCATAAGTACCCATCAGTGCTGCCTTTCAGTGCTCATTAGTGTCACCTATCAGTGCCACCCTTAAGTGCCCATCAGTGCCGCCTATCAATGCCCATCAGTGCTGCATATCAGTGCCACTCATCAGTGCCGCCTACCAGTGCCCATCAGTACCGCCTATCAGTGCCCATTGTCAGTGCCCGTCAGTGCCCATCAGTGCCACCTCATTGGTGCCACCTTATCAGTGCCCATCAGTTAAGGAGAAAATGTACTTATTTACAACATTTTATAACAGAAACAAAAGAAAACCTTTTTTTTTTCAAAATTTTTTGATCTCTTTTTTTTTTTTTTTTTTTCCCACAAATATATTTTTATTTAAAGTATGCAAATAATACAAAAAGAAGCAGGTTACATGAATCCTCGTCAAACACATACAAAACAATAGTTGTCTGAGCCTGGCCCAGTAAAAACAGGAGACAGTCTTAAAAAAAAATTACAAAAAAAATAAATAAAAAAAAAACGGCAAAAACGCACCAAAAACGCTGCAAAAACGCTGCAAAAACGGTGCACTTGCGTTTTTGATGCTTGTCCATTGAAATCCATTACATGCAAAACGCTGCTTTTTGCATGAAAAAAAGTCCCCGACCCTTTCCAAAAACGCAGAGATACAAAAAAGCATTGATGTGAACATGTTCCATAGGAACCCATGTTAAAAAATTCCCATGCATTTCTGCAAAATGCAAAATGCATCAAAAAACGTGCTAGTGTGAATGGAGCCTTAAGAGAACAAAAGCGTGCACGAACCAAGTGTGTCACAATCTATCGTCTCTTTTTATTTGTTTAGCAAAAAATAAAAACCCCAGAGGTGATCAAATACCACCAAAAGAAAACTATGTTTGTGGGAACAAAATGATAAAAATTCTGTTTGGGTACAGTGTAGCATGACCGCACAATTGTCATTTAAACAGCGACAGCACTGAAAGCTGATAATTGGCTTGGGCAGGAAGTGGGTGTAAGTGCCCTGTATTGAGGTGGTTAAAGATATGTATTGAAAAAACGCAAAATGCACCTGCAATATGCAAACTGCAACCTGCACAAGTGTGAATCAGGCCTAAAGGAAAACATTTGTCCACTAAGGCTTGATTCACATCTATGCATGTTGCTTTTGAGCGTTTCTGGAGTTTTTTTTGTAATGCTTGCCACGTTTTTGAGCAGCGTTTTTGCAGTGTTTTTACAGCGCTTTTTTGCCGCGTTTTGCGTTTTTTTTTACAGTTTTTTTTAGACTGTATACAGTCTAAAAAAAAAGCCAAAAAAACGCATCAAAAACGCTGCAAAAACACTGAAAAAACGCTGCAAAAACGCTGCACTTGCATTTTTGATGCTGGTCCATTGAATTCTATTACATGCAAAACGCTGCATTTTGCATGAAAAAAAAGTCCCTGACCCTTTCCAAAAACACAGAGGTACAAAAAGGCATTGATGTGAACATGTTCCATAGGAACCCATGTTAAAAAACTCCCATGCATTTCTGCAAAATGCAAAATGCATCAAAAAACGTGCTCCAAGGCTCCATTCACACTAATGCGTTTTTTTATGCATTTTGCAGAAATGCATGGGAATTTTTTAACATGGGTTCCTATGGAACATGTTCACATCAATACATTATTGTGCCTCTGCGTTTTTGGAAATGGTCGGGGACTTTTTTTCATGCTTTTTTTTCATGCAAAATGTAGCATTTTGCATGTAATAGAATTCAATGGACCAGCATCAAAAACGCAAGTACAGCTTTTTTGCAGCGTTTTTACAGTGTTTTTGCTGCGTTTTTGCCACGTTTTGCGTTTTTTTCCTTTCTTTTTTCTTACACTGTATACAGTATTAAAAAAACAATGTAAAAAAAAAAAAAAAAGCAAGACGTGGCAAAAACGCCGCAAAAACGCTGTAAAAACACTGTAAAAACGCATGTTCAAAGACACGGCAAGCACCGCAAAAAACACTGCAGAAATGCTCAAAAGCAACATGCATAGATGTGAATCGAGCCTAAGGCTCGATTCACACCTATGCATGTTGCTTTTGAGCGTTTTTGGAGGTTTTTTTTTCATGCTTGGCACGTTTTTGAGCAGCGTTTTTGCCGCGTTTTTGCGGCGTTTTTGCCGCGTTTTTGCCGCGATTTGCGTTTTGCGTTTTTTTTTTTTTTTTTTTTTTTCATTTTTTTTTACAGTCTTAAAAAAAAATTACAAAAAAAAAAAAAAAAACGGCAAAAACGCACCAAAAACGCACCAAAAACGCATCAAAAACGCTGCAAAAACGGTGCACTTGCGTTTTTGATGCTTGTCCATTGAAAACCATTACATGCAAAACGCTGCTTTTTGCATGAAAAAAAGTCCCCGACCCTTTCCAAAAACGCAGAGATACAAAAAAGCATTGATGTGAACATGTTCCATAGGAACCCATGTTAAAAAATTCCCGTGCATTTCTGCAAAATGCAAAATGCATCAAAAAACGCGCTAGTGTGAATGGGGCCTTAGGCCTGGTTCACACCTATGCAGGTTGCATTTTGCATATTCCAGGTGCATTTTGCATTTTTCAATACACGTTTTTGATCCATTAGGCCCCTTTCACACTGGGGCGGCTTGCAGGCGTTATTGAGCTAAAAATAGCGCCTGCAAACCGACCTAAAACTGCTGCTACTGTTTCTCCAGTGTGAAAGCCCGAGGGCTTTCACACTGGAGTGGTGCGCTGGCAGGAGAGATAAAAAACTCCTGCAAACAGCATCTTTGGAGCGGTGAAGGAGCGGTGTATTCACCGCTCCTAAACCGCTCCTGCCCATTGAAATCAATGGGGCAGCGCGGCTATACCTGTAGCGGCGCTATGCAAGCGGTTTTAACCCTTTTTCGGCTGCCAGTGGGGGTTAAAACCGCACCGCTAGCGGCCGAATACCGCCACTAAAACGACGGTAAAGCGGCGCTAAAAATAGCGCAGTTTTAGCGCCGACCCCCCCACTGCCCCAGTGTGAAAGGCGCCTTAAAGTCTATGGAACCAAAAACCAGAAAAAGTCCCTGGCCCTTTCCATAAAATGCATAGATGTGAACGTGACCCATAGGAAACCATGTTAAATGGACTGTAGTGTGTTTATGCAAAACTGAAAACGCACTAAAAAATGCATAGAAGTGAACCCGGCCTAAGGGAATAATGTGAATGATTTTTGCTGTGCTCCCCCAACCACTAGGTCTGACATAAATCAGCATATGTCTGTCCAGCCTTCCTGTTGCCACCAGTCCAAATGTGGTTTGGGCTGCATGTGTCCATTGGATTTTCACTGCTTCTTTCAACTTATTCCCCCTGAATCAGTGAAAACTGATAAAAAGATCCTTCAGAATAATGACTATTCTCAGTTCAGAATTTATCCTCTTGAAAAGTTGAATGATTTAATTAAGATTTGTGTTTGCTTTAAAGCAAATCCACAAAAGTTATGATTTATGGAAGTAAATTTTCATGGAGGAACTTTTATTTTTCAACTACCACTTGTAATTATAGCTAAATTTGTGCAGATAAACTGATGAAATGCTGTGACTGAAGTTGCTCTTCTCTGAACTCTCTCCAGCTTGGAAACATCCTTTTGTGAACTGGAGCCCAAAACTAAACTGTACTGTATATGTTAATAAGTATGTCTACGCACCCTAGGGAAACATAGGCATTAGCAGCGCTAAACTATTATATCAATACCAAATGTCCAATAGTAGAAAAAGTGTCCTCAGTATAGGTAAAATTGGTAAGTCTGTGTAGAGTAATCAGCTGCACCAAAATCACCAACAGTGCATGGGGGAAGATTGGAAAATTGTAATTATAATTAATATCGTGAGAATCTTCATCCCTTCACCGCATCATGTAAGACACCGCTCCCTTAGGATGTTAAGCTCATCAGAAATCGGGTGAAAATTAGCCTTAAACTCCACAAATGAGCAGACCTCCTCCTCTGGTCATCAGATCCTGGCACAGACTACCTCTTTAGTTTCTAATGCAAAATCACCAGTGATAGATCTGTAAAAGTTCACACCGTGTTAGATCCTGGAATGCCAGACTCCAATAGATTGGAAATGGATCCCAAGCTCATCAGCGGCAATACCAAAAGGATAAAGCAGCTCTCATAGCGTGATTCAGTTTAAAACAGTGTTAATCAAACACCATTTCCCCCCTTACATATTGCACTTACAATGTTGAGATAAAAACAAGCATGTAACAATAGCTTGCCTGCCTGGTGTCACTCTCACCACTCCTGAGATTTCAAAGATCGTGGCTGAGGAGTGGTGAATCAGATAATAACATTTATTATTATCTAATTCGCTTAATAGCAGCAGCTGAGGGGTCTGTGACCTTTTTCGTTTAACAGGTTCATGAGCGCTGAGTGAAAGTGGATATTTGCTGTTTACTGACTATTTCCTTTAATGTTTTGGTGTACTGTGTATTTAAAATGAGATGATATACAGGCTACCAACAAAATTTCTATGACTATTGGCTTCTTTATGCCTAAATGTAATTTTGATGATTTTTATTGATTGATATATGTATGAATATGATGAGTTATTGGTTTTTAACAATTGCTGTGATCATTGGTCTCTTTTTAGGATTTTTTGTATAAATAAAATCTGTGGCAAATTTTATAAACTGCAAACAACTGGGGCATCCAGGGACGTGGCACCATGTCATTTTTTAGACATGGGTTGAAAAAATTGTAATTATTTTACCAACATAATTGTTTTAGGAGATGGGTAACAGAAGGCAGTCTACAGAAGTATTAATCCAGCCTTGATTATCTTCTAGGAAAGTCGAAATATTTCTGTCTAGTTCAATCGTTTATATTTTTATAAACTACAAGAGTAAATAGTGCAAGAGAATAAGTCCCAATTCTTGTAACTTCAAGGATCATAAGGAACAGAGCTCAGCCCAACCTGACTGCACAAAGGTCGAATTATATCAATTATTAGACTTCAGAACAATAGTTGTCTGTCATGCCAGTTGAACCTATTGTTACAATCAGAATAATTATGAAGGGGGCATCCTGTACAGAAAGTTGAACTGTCAGATGAAACATGCTGATAAGAAATATAATACTTCAGAAATGTCTCAGCTGTGTTTGCACTGTAAACCTTCCAATGTCCCAATGTCTTTATACACTAGGGTGTAAATAGCAGAGCTGTGTGACCTCTCAATTAGTATTGGATGTATAAAGCAGGTAAATAGCATAAAATATTTGCACATACTATAAAACAGTTTTTTTTTTTTACATGGGACACATTATCAATATTAATTAATTGGTGCGGGGGATGATTATAACACAGTTTGCTATGAATGTGGTCGAATATGGCACACAATTACTCCTAGTACTTCAATCTCATAGAGCATAAGGAATTGTAATGACCATAGGTGTGCGCAGCCTATTGCTTTAGGGTGTGCACCCCAAATGTATTAAAAACATGGACAGTGTTAGTAGGGCAGTGGACAGTGGCAGTAGAGCAGAGGCTGGTGTCAGTAGGGCAATGGACAGTGTCATTAGTTTTTTATTTTTATTATATATTTTAATTTTTTACAATTTATTTTAGGAGCCCTGTTGGGGGGCATTGGTGCAATAGCAGCAGGGGAAATCGGCGCCACTTAAGGTGATTAGGGTGTGCCCAGGCACACCTGGCACACCCCCTGCGCACGCCTATGGTAATGACTGTGTGTTATAGAAGCATCCATGCCACTTTTTCACTTTAAGGACATGCAAAGTACAACATCAGTACTTTACCACAGTAGGCTGTGATTGTAGTGTACAGGAGTAGTGATGAGCCAAACTGCCCTGGGTTTCGGTTCGACGATTGCCCTGTTAACTTTTTAAGAAGCTTTGTGCCAAACTGGATCCCCACTGAAATTAATAGATGTCAAATGTGCCAAAGTAAAAATGTCTGTTTTCTCTAATAGACAAGGGGGTGTAAAAAAAAAAAATAGCATGGGGGGTGGTGATTGCCAGTTGACCTATGTGCAGGATCATTACTTGGGTACTTCTGGTAATGGAAAAATAAATTTCAGCATGCACAGTGCACCTTGGCAAGATTTAGGTGTGCTTTTCTGTACCTTTCAGGTAGTGCCTGCTGGTTACATCGTCAAGTAAAGTTGCCTGGCGGTTATGGGGTTAATTGTCTTGTGCGGCCACTTGGCTTGGTACCTTCCTGACAGGGTTGCCAACCTCCCCACAACTTTTTTTACTGACAAAACATGTAACATTTACTGACAGAATGCATTTTTTTACTGACAACCTGAAATTTGACAGAAACGATTATAAACTAAGAGAATTGATTGTTCAAAAAATATAAACAATATGTATAAATTAACAATGCCCATAGAAACACAGAAAAGTGATGGCAGAAAAAGACTGAGTAGTCCATCAAATCTGCCCATTTCTTTCTTTCTTTCTTTCTTTCTTTCTTTCTTTCTTTCTTTCTTTCTTTCTTTCTTTCTTTCTTTCTTTCTTTCTTTCTTTCTTTCTTTCTTTCTTTCTTTCTTCCCTTATTTTTGTCTGAGTATAGATCTATGTTTGTCCCAAGCATGTTTGAAGCCATTTATTATTGGCTGTCTCACTGCCTCTGCTGGTAGTTTATTCCAAGCATCAACTACCTTTTCAGGAAAGTAATATTTTCTAAGATTAGTTTTGAACTTCCCTCCAGTTAGTTTGAGGTCATGTCCCCATGTTCTTGATTTTGGGTTCATATTGAAAAAACTGCTCTCCTGAACCTTATTTACCCCTTTGATGTATTTAAAGGTTTCAGTCATGTCTCCCTTTTCCCTTCTTTCCTCCAGACTGTACATATTAAATTCCTGAAGTCACTCTCGATATGTTTTATCCCCCAAACCTTTCACTGTTTTTATTACCCATCTCTGGATTTGTTCTATTTTATCAATATTGTTTTGTAAGTGAGATCTCAGAACTGTACACAGTATTCTAAATTAGGGCTCACTAAAGATCTATGTGGGGGGGGGGGGCGTGGTCGAGTGAGGATGTGAAAGGATGAGTGTAGCTGCTTCCCTGCTCCTGCTCCAGATATCCTGTGAAGAGCTGCCTCAGGGGGAAGCGAGAACCACAGACCGGTGTTGAAGACAGGGCAGTGGGGCGAGAGAGCTTACATCTCACTGACCCGATCAGGAGGGTGTGTGTGGCGATCCCCCTGTGGCTATCAGAGACACTGCTGTGCTATCGCCAAAGTACCCTACCCGGGGGGAAGCGTGCGGCAGGCCCTCGGTGGAGACGCCGCAGGGATCGACTGTTCCCTCATCCAGGTGTTTTGCCCGGAGGACGGGGGGGACACAGACGCCACTGGGCTCAGCTGTGATTTTAGCTGGGGAAGAGAGAGGTGTGACAGAGCCTGGAAGGGGCCATGTTGTAACAAAATCCCTGGAGAAGGCATGAGTACATTAATATAAAGATAATCGAATAGACAGCTGATCCTGATGTGAAGGAGAGGGATTGTGGAGAGAAGGAGAGACCATTATTTGAGTTTTTAACTGCTTCAGCCCCAGAAGATTTGACCGACCTCCTTCCTGACCAGAGCACTTTTTGCAATTCGGCACTGCATCGCTTTAACTGACAACTGCGCGGTCATGCAACGTTGCACCCAAACAAAATTGACGTCCTTTTTTTTCCACAAATAGAGCTTTATTTTGGTGGTATTTAATCACCTCAGCAGTTTTTATTTTTTGCGCTATAAACAAAAAAAGAGCGACAATTTTGAAAAAAAGCAATATTTTTTTACTTTTTGTTATAATAAATAAAATAAAATGAAACCTCTGCACCAACTCCAAAAAATTCCAGCCGCCAGCACTACCAATTAAACTAATTGTATGTGAAAATCGAGAGTGAAAAAGTGCAGCGCTATGTTACAATAGAAAGTGCTTATATATATATAGATAAAACATACAAGTATCACTATATGAGAGTATATCCGTGTAGGTGATAACACTTAACAAAAAAATGTGAACAAAATAAACTCAATATAAATGTGATATTGTAATCTGATGTGACAGTCTCAAAAAAATTTTTTTATATATCCTCATAAATTATCCTAATCCAGAAGTGATCAATAAACATGGATGGGATCCAATTATCCTCATGAAGAGGTAGGAAACAGAGAAGGTCTTAAATCAGTCTCTCAGGTTATAACCATTCAGTAAAATGTCAGGGTGATCTCAAACACGTGTGTGCAGATCTCATCTTGTTAGATACATATTCAAAATCATGGAGGTTCCTCTTGCATTCAAATCTGTGAGATGTACATAAATTGCCCTTACCGGAACTGGTGGACTCACAGGCCGTTGGCGGTGAGTCATGCAGACTTTTACCGTATAGACGGTATAGAGATGTCTCCTCTCCTGGGGATGGCTGAGATGTATCCCACCACTCCGAACTCTCCTGGATGAGGGCTCGTCCCTTCGGAAAGAATCCCGTATTCACCTAGAGTCTTCCACCGGATATCGCTCATTTGGCAATCCCCATATATAGTGACAAAAGGAAAAAAAGCTTCCACATAGTGTAAAATCCCGGGTAGCAGGAGATTTTATTAAAAAAATTTCCAAATAAAAAACAAGTTAAAAATTTTTTTGCTCAAACAAATAAATAAAAAAATCTCTGGCGCAGTGAATTATAATGGCTGTGGTAGCGTCACACCCATTTATTTATTTATTTATTTATTTGTTTGAGCAAAAAAATTTTTAACTTGTTTTTTATTTGGAAATTTTTTTAATAAAATCTCCTGCTACCCGGGATTTTACACTATGTGGAAGTTTTTTTTTCCTTTTGTCGCTATATATGGGGATTGCCAAATGAGCGATATCCGGTGGAAGACTCTAGGTGAATACGGGATTCTTTCCGAAGGGACGAGGCCCCATCCAGGAGAGTTCGGAGTGGTGGGATACATCTCAGCCATCCCCAGGAGAGGAGACATCTCTATACCGTCTATACGGTAAAAGTCTGCATGACTCACCGCCAACGGCCTGTGAGTCCACCAGTTCCGGTAAGGGCAATTTATGTACATCTCACAGATTTGAATGCAAGAGGAACCTCCATGATTTTGAATATGTATCTAACAAGATGAGATCCGCACACACGTGTTTGAGATCACCCTGACATTTTACTGAATGGTTATAACCTGAGAGACTGATTTAAGACCTTCTCTGTTTCCTACCTCTTCATGAGGATAATTGGATCCCATCCATGTTTATTGATCACTTCTGGATTAGGATAATTTATGAGGATATATAAAAAAATTTTTTTGAGACTGTCACATCAGATTACAATATCACATTTATATTGAGTTTATTTTGTTCACATTTTTTTGTTAAGTGTTATCACCTACACGGATATACTCTCATATAGTGATACTTGTATGTTTTATCTATATATATATAAGCACTTTCTATTGTAACATAGCGCTGCACTTTTTCACTCTCGTTATAATAAATATCCCCCAAAAATATATAAAAAAACTAATTTTTTCCTCAGTTTAGGCTGATATGTATTCTTCTACATTTTTTTTGGTAAAAAAACCCCGCAATAAGCGTATATTGATTGGTTTGCGCAAAAGTTATAGTGTCTACAAAATAGGGGATAGTTTTATGGCATTTTTATTATTAATTTTTTTTATTAGTAATGGCGGTGATCTGCAATTTTTATCATGACTGCGACATTATGGCAGACACATTGGACACTTTTGACACTTTTTGGGACCATTGTCATTTATACAGTGATCAGTGCTATAAAAATGCACTGATTACTGCGTAAATGACACTGGCAGGGAAGGGGTTAACCACTAGGGGCGATCAAGGGGTTAAGTGTGTCAGGCACGGTCACCCTGTATGCGGCAGGCACGCGCCCGCTAGCCCTGGCAATTAAAGGGGACGTATAGGTACGCCCATTAGCCCACTGCTGCCATTGTGTCGACGTATATCGGCGTGCGGCAGTCGGCAAGTGGTTAAACTCATCTTTGAGGTGAGCAGGCAATTTAGCTGGTGACGGTGTGCACAAATAAGGGGTGTATATATCCCTCTGAGGACGGAGGAGCACAGCGGTGGATTTGATTTAATTGGTTACACATGAACTGGCATTTCATATTATTCAAAGAATTTGCACATATATGAACTTTATTTTACAGGAATTGAGTGTTTAATACGTATACATGGACTAGTTTTAGAATTTATTATTTTGTTTTTACACACATATGGATTTTATGTTTTATTGAGTGTGTTTCATTAGTTGTACAGCGCTGCACTATTTATTTATTTTTATTATCAATTTTTGTTGTGGTGAATTCACTAATGCCCCGTACACACGATTGGACATTGATTGGACATTCCGACAACAAAATCCATGGATTTTTTCTGACGGATGTTGGCTCAAACTTGTTTTGCGTACACATGGTCGCACAAAGTTGTCGGAATTTCCGCTCGCTAAGAACGCGGTGACAGACACCACGTATGACAAGACTAGAAAAGGCCATTTCAGAACCAAGCGCGGCACCCTTTGGGCTCCTTTAGCTAATCTCGTGTTAGTAAAAGTTTGGTGAGAGACGATTTGCGCTTTTTCAGACTCGTGGTTTTCAGATCGTTTTCTGCTGTTCAGTTTGTGCTTGTGGGTTTGTATCTGCTCTTCAGTGCGTGCAAGCAAGCTACACGTGACTTTGTCATTGTGTTCTTGTTCGTTCGTTACTGTTCAGTGCGTTCTGTTACTTCGTTCTGAGCAGCCGACCGTTTTCTAGCCGTTTTCTAGCCATGTTGCGTATACGTACTCCTCGTAGAGTTCATGCTGTGCGGGGGCTTGGTGTTGGGGTCCTGACCTTGACACAAGTCCAGTCCATGAACAGGGTGGGGAGGAGTTCATGGACGAAGAATTGGTTGCTTCAGCGTGACCAGTTCTGTCACATGCCTTTGCTCCGTGAGATCCGTGAGAATACTCCTGATGATTTCAGGAAATTTCTCCGGATGACGGACCCTGTATTTCACCGTTTGTTGGCTTTGCTGACCCCTTATATTAGCAGGCAGGATACCTACATGAGGCAAGCCAGCACTCCGGAGCAGAGGCTCGTCGCCACCCTGCGGTACTTGGCGACGGGGAGAAGCCTGCAGGACTTGAAGTTCTCGACAGGCAACTCCCCCCAGGCCCTGGGGATCATTATCCCGGAGACCTGTTCTGCCATCATCCAGGTCCTGCAGAAGGAGTATATTAAGGTAAGATTTTTATCCTTCAATATCACATTTTATTGTATATAATGTTTGATAATATATTGTATTTCTTTCCTCATTCCCTAATTACCATGATTGTAATATGCTGTGAATGTCCCCTTTGTCCTCATGCATGCTGGATTTTTATGTAATTTTTTTTTGCTCCTTCATGCATATTTGCCTTCACTTACCTCCCCAGCATGTTCTCCTGGCCCTATATTCACCTCATGTAGTCACTTAAAGCGGAGTTCCACACAAAAATGGAACTTCCGCTTTTCGGAACCCTCCCCCCCTCCGGTGTCACATTTGGTACCTTTCAGGGGGGAGGGGGGTGCAGATACCTGTCTAAGACAGGTATTTGCACCCACTTCCGGCATAGACTCCCATGGGAGTCTATGCCTCTTCCCGTCCCGACCGCGCTGTCTGCTGGGAACACACAGCTCCCAGGAGAGAGCGGGGACCACTAGGGACGCGCAGCGCGACTCGCGCATGCGCAGTAGGGAACCGGGAAGTGAAGCCGCAACGCTTCACTTCCTGATTCCCTCACCTAGGATGGCGGCGGCAGCTGCCGAGAACCGAGCGGGTTCTCGGCGTCCCCTACCGACATCGCTGGACCCTGGGACAGGTGAGTGGGCATGTATTAAAAGTCAGCAGCTGCAGTATTTGTAGCTGCTGGCTTTTAATATTTTTTTTTTTTGGCGGTGTGGGTGAACCCCCGCTTTAACAATGTATTTTATAAGCTCCATAGTAGTGCTTTACCCCAAACACCCCTAAAAGGTTTTGAAATGTGATTGGTGCTTCAAATTCAGGCAGAGTGCCAGAGGCTTTTTTTGGGGGGTCCTCAAATCATTTTGAACCCTCCCTCCCCCCAACTGCTATGTCAGCTGATACCAATTCTCTATCTATCCTCAATCATCTATCTGCTGACTTTGCCAAACCCATACACACTATACCCATCTCTTCTGTGCTCAGATTTATGGATGAATTCCCCAAAGCATGTAGTGCAAGGGCCTGCCTGTATACTTTCAAATGGTACTGTTTAAAGTTTTTGTATCTTATTATTATCTTGATAGGTAATAGCAGAATGTCCAAATGTGCTCAAATGTGTACAATGTGTATTTAGATCTTTGTATTATGACACTTCTTACCTGTCCAGTGGGCTGCCAATAGTGTAACCAAGGAGGGGCTGTTCAAAGTAATACCCATTATTTAGGCATTCATCTCTCAATGAAGTGGAGAGGGTTACCTGTCCAAGAGTTCCCCCCCCTATAATGTTAGAAATGGCCCATGAGAGGGGGGGTCTGATAGGTGTACCTTATACTTTGGTCTTTAAACATTCCCATAAATAAATGGTATCTTGATGTTGGCCAAGAATGTTTGTGTCTAATCTGCTTTCCATGTTTATGTGCAAAAAGACTAATTTTTTTTGTTTTACTCCACAGTTTCCTTCCACGCCACAGGAATGGCAGACTGTGGCCTCCCACTTTGCCCAGCGGTGGGACTTTCCTAACTGCGGAGAGGCAATTGATGGGAAACACGTCCACATCGTCCCACCACCCAACTCGGGGTCGTACTATTATAATTATAAGGGGTTCAATAGTATTGTGATGTTGGCGGTGGTGTCGGCTACTTATGAATTTCTGTATGTTGATGTGGGGAAGAATGGCCGGATATCCGATGGTAGAGTCATCGCCCAGACGGAGTTCTACAGGCGTCTCCAGAATGGCAGCTTGGACTTGCCACCTCCAGAAGACAATGTGGAAGGACTCCCATTCGTCTTCATTGCGGATGAAGCATTTGCACTGGGGGACCATCTTATGCGGCCATTCCCGATGAGGACCCTCACCCGGACCAGAGGGTTTTTAATTACCGGCTGGCCAGAGCCAGAAGAGTGGTGGAGAACATGTTTGGAATCATGGCCAGCTGGTTCCGCCTATTTCTTACACCCATACATATGGCGGAGTATAAACTGAATCATATCATCCTGGCGTGCTTTTTACGACAACATTCTGCCAACTATGCTGGCTCAGTTGGGCCTGAGGCCAGAATTCAAAATGAACCAACCATGACGGTGCTTGAAAGTGGCCGTCCTGGCTTGCCCCCCCTGAGTGCCCCTGTCCGGTTAAGATACCTTGAATTCTTTGCGGGTAGGGGGGCTATCAATATGCCAGACAATGTGTAAAACCTTTTTCAAATAAAAAAAAAAAATAAGCAAATCTTTGGTGATATTTACTGCTTGTGTTTGTTTTAGCTGACCCTGACAGAAATGTGGTGAGTCTTGAAAATGGCGTGATTGTGTAACCTTACAAAGCACTGTTGGGTGTTATTTACTAAAGGCATAGACACTTTGCACTACAAGTGCAGTTGAAACTGCACTTGTAGTGCAAAGTGGATTTGCCCTTAGGAAATAACCTCCATTGTCACAGAAAACACCAATTAGAGCACCACAAAAGTGTTGTAGCGTTGAGACAATAATCCACACATTCTTGATTAAAATCTTTTTAATACCAGCACAATCACATGTGTATTTAGAAAAGGTTTTTAAAACAAACTAACATGTTTGTTGTATAACAATTTTTGGGGTCACAGAAAAAGTAGAAATGTCCATTTTAGATAAAACAGGCATGTTTAAAACCAACAAGAAAGACACAAATCTTGAACTTACAAAGTTCACATTTGGTAGAACTTGAAGGACATGAGTATTTATAAACTGTGTTTGATATTGCGTTTAGATGGGGTGAAGTCACCCCAGGAAAAGCCAAATCTTGAAGATGCACACAAATTTACGAATGTCAACATGTGTGACCTGCCATCACAGGGGATCAAGGGACGTGTTTTGGAGGTGCAACCCCTTCCTCACAGCTACTTTATTATTGAGGAAGGGGTTGCACCCCCAAAACGCGTCCATTGATCTCCCGTGATGGCAGATAGCACATGTTGACATTCGTAAATTTGTGTGCATCTTCAAAATTTGGCTTTTCTCCAATTTGTCAAAAAATTTCAAAAATTTGTAGCACACAAAAAACAAAGGGATTTGGAGGGGTTTTAAACTCTTCCTAAAACATCAATGATGTTCTTATTTTTTTGAAGAACATCATTGATGTTTTTCTTGATGTTTTCCAAGTCCCTATTACACCCCATGATCTCCCCAATCAGGATCTGTGCACTTTCCGAGGTGAAAGGATCTGGATCCACAACATCACGATCACCTAAAAAAACAGAAACCAAAAAACACCATATATTATAAATATGCCAGCATCCATCTCTTACCTGAGCCTGTGGTCGCAGACACTCACCTGTTGTGGTGCCAATTTCCACCACGTCTTCCTCCTCCTGCTCTGCTTGTCTTGGGTGGATTTCCCCTTCTTCCAGAGGTGGTGGGGTCTGTGGTCTCCTCGGATCAGGGGTGTCCTCCGAGTCTTTTCTCCCCTATGTAAAAAAAATTGGTATACTTAGCACACAGATATTTGATGGCAGAACTATAAATATGAAACATTGCTTGGAAGTGGGGTACAATTGTCTGTTTTGGCAGAGTTCCAAGATGTAGAATGTTTAGTGTCCTTTGTCAAGCTTCAATACTTTACCTGTTTTGTACAAGCTTCACAGATGGAAACACCACTGTAGTATCCACTGGAGCACCTGTGTGGGACCCCTAATAAAAAGGGTGTTCTTGTGTCCCATACTAGTGCTCCAGCGTCCAGATGTGTAACCAGCTGCTGAGTGTCCTCTCCTTACACAGAATCTAGTTTGCATTTCATTCTAGCAACAAACACATCTACACAACCAAATTAGTTTCAGACAAGTAGGCCCTAAAAAATGCGGGCAAATGTATATGGCCAAAACAATGGTGTTTTCTAGGCCGCACGAAAAATGTTTGATACGAACGAATAATGTGCCCATGAACACGAAAGTTGACATTTAGAAATGGATAACAGTTAAGAAAAGCACATGGAGCAGCACGAACGTAATAAACATAAAAAGAATCGGAACACAGCACAACTACTTACTTTTTTGCAGCACTCTCCGGATATTTCTGTACTGCTCATGCTCTCTTAATTTGAGGTCCGACCACCGTTTCCTGAGCTGATCCTTGGATCGCCGTACCCCGAAATTCCGGTGCAGACTCTTGACCACTTTCCCCATGATCTTGGCCTTTCTGACATTGGGGTTGGGGTAAGGTCCATACTTCCCCTCATAGTCGGCCCTTTTCATTATGTCGACCATCTCCAACATCTCCCCAAAGGACATATTTGATGCCTTATATCATCTCCTTCTGCATCAGGACGTTTCTGCCTCTGGGCTTTCCTCCTCCTCGTTGGTGTAATTATCAGACACCTGCTGTGTCACCGCCATGTGCTCTTCCCCACTGCGACAAATGAGAAGGGGTGGGGAATAGAATAGAAAGAACGTCAGGGGCGTGCGGAGTTTCACGCATGCGCAGTGTCTATAAAGCGTAACACGCATGCGTAGTACGTACGATCTGTGAGCGGAGGAAGGAGTAACGGAGGCGCCGATCGTGATAGCGAAGGTAAGATTTAACATTGGGCCTATACTGCTTCTAGATTGAGGCCTGTATTTGCACAAGTTTAGAAGACTTTAGGCTGACATTAGGGTTTGTCTTGTGTTGTGTCTTGCAGTGAAAATGGATATCTTGAAAGATAAGGACTTTATGCCAATCTTCATTGATATGTTCAGGGAGCTGCCTTGTCTATGGCAGATAAACCACCCTGAATATAAGAACCAAAGAGGAAGGCAGCGCTGGATAATTTGTTGGAATTTGTGAAGCAGGTGATCCCCACGGCAGACATGACCTATTTGTAGGTTCTAATTGGTGGCCTGAGGAGCACTTATCTAAGGGAGCACAAGAAGGTCCAGGATTCCCAGAGATCAGGAGCTGCAGATGACATCTATGTCCCCAGGCTGTGGTACTATGACAGACTGCATTTTCTGGCAGGTCAGACTAAACCCAGGCCAGCACACTCCACTCTTCCTTCCACGCTTCCTTCCCCCCCAGCTGAGGCTTCTGATGCCCAACCTGGGCCTTCCAGGCAGCAACATGTGGAGGAGCCCAGATTGAGCCAGGTATAGCATTCTTCTAAATATTTCTGGTTGTCCAATCAATGCTGTTAACTAGATGTTAGTTAGGAGTACTAATTTATGATTGTGATTGATGAAGCAAAAACTAAAGCCATGTCCCTTTTTCATACACAGGGAAGTCTCAGCCAGGAGGTGGCTGGGCCAAGCAGGCTGCCTGATATCCAGGTCCCTCTCCTACACCTGCAAAGACAAAGTGCCAGGAAGAGGAGTAACCTGGAGGAGGCTGCCATAGGCCTCTTTTGGAAGGCTACAGAGGCCCTGAGAACCCCCCACACTGTGGAGGAGGACTTTGCTGGCATAACTGCCTGCAAAATGATGCAGATGGAGGAGGGCCAACGACTCCTGTGTGAGTTCCTAATTTTGAAAGCTCTCAATAAGGGGTTGAGGAGCCAAATAACATGTGCTACCCACATGTGTGACCTCACACATGGTCCTCCTCTTACTTCTCCTCCTCCTCCTCCTCCAGGTCCTACTCCTCCTCCTCCAGGTCCTACTCCTCCTCCTGCCACATCTCCAACACCAGAGCCACAGCGTGGAAGGAAGCGTCTAAGGAAGACCAGAGAGTGATGGCCTGGGTTCAGTCTGGTCTGGCACAATATGCAGCCTCTTGTAGTACCACAGCCTGGGAACATACATGTCATCTGCTGCTTTCCGGATCTCTGGGACTTCTGGACCAGACTGCACTCCCTTAGATAAGGACTCCTCAGGCCACCAATTTTGCTGGAAAAGAATTGATGTGTGCCCAGGGGGTCAAAGGCTTCCCCAATTTATGATGTTTATCCAGCATTGCCTCCCTCTTTGTTTGGTTATGACCCCTTAATAAAGGAATTTTTGTTTCAATTATACTCGCCTATGTGTGTTTTCCTTCAAAAAGGACAGTTTGTTTGTGAGGAGGCAGGTACATTTCAAATATACAATGTGAAATTAACAAGAGACACCAACACCAAACAATCTCCTTGAGATTAAAGATTAAATAATACAAGATATCAATGGTGTTGTGGTAACTTGACACACAAAACACACACAAAAATATTATGTAGTAAAACACAAAAAACAACAATAAAAACACAGCTTTGAAAAAAATACAAACCCAAAAAACAAAACAAAAAACAGCCTTGAAAAAAATACAAACCCAAAAAAAAGACAAAAACAGCCTTGAAAAAAAAAAAAAAAAATTAAAAACAACCAAAAAGAAATTTGGTCAGATGTGACAAATCAAAATATATTGAGGGAATCCCGAAAAAGAATAAAGAAAGAAGTTTGTGAGAAGTCTGTGTGAATATGAGCAGCAAAACTACTTCATTCTTCTCACATTATAAAGATGAACAGAGTGCGCTGTATTAAACTATTTAAAACATTGCAGCGTGATGAAAGTGCTGTATCCATTCCGAACGCTCATTTTACCAGACCGAGCTGTTCCATCTCGGAATTTCTTCTGAGCATGTGTGGCACTTT
Organism: Aquarana catesbeiana; assembly: GCF_042186555.1. NCBI lineage: Eukaryota > Metazoa > Chordata > Amphibia > Anura > Ranidae > Aquarana > Aquarana catesbeiana. Next base: position 94,289,706 of record NC_133334.1, on the reverse strand, counting down.
GTGCGTCGGAACTGGCCACACACGGTCGGAATTGACGCGATCGGATTTTGTTGTCGGAAAATTTATAGCCTGCTCTCAAACTTTGTGTGTCGGAAAATCCGATGGAAAATGTCCGATGGAGCCCACACACGGTCGGAATGTCTGACAACACGCTCCGATCGCACATTTTCCGTCGGAAAATCCGACCGTGTGTACAGGGCATAAGAGTGTCACAGCAGCTGAGGATATTTAGTAGTCTTTTTATTAAGCATATTGCACTTTAGTAATTGTTACACAGGCCCTGATTGTTATATACATTATTTGGGTACATTAATATACTTGGCAATCCTATGGTTAATGAATATACAGTATCTCACAAAAGTGAGTATACTCCTCACATTTTTGTAAATATTTTATTATATCTTTTCATGTGACAACACTGAAGAAATAACACTTTGCTACAATGTAAAGTAGTGAGTATACAGCTTGTATAACAGTGTAAATTTGCTGTCCCCTCAAAATAACTCAACACACAGCCATTAATGTCTAAGCCGCTGGCAACAAAAGTGAGTACACCCCTAAGTGAAAATGTTCAAATTGGGCACAAGGTAACAACATTTTGTGTGGGCACCATTATTTTCCAGCACTACCTTAACCCACTCAGGCATGGAGTTCACCACAGATTCACAGGTTGCCACTGGAGTCCTCTTCCACTCCTCCATGACGATATCACGGAGCTGGTGGTTGTTAGGGACCTTGTGGTCTTCCACCTTCTGTTTAAGGATGCCCCACAGATGCTTAATAGGGTTTAGGTCTAGAGACATGCTTGGCCAGTCCATCACCTTTACCCTCAGCTTCTTTAGCAAGGCAGTGGTCATCTTGGAGGTGTGTTTGGGGTCATTATCATGTTGGAATACTGCCCTGCGGTCCAGTCTCCAAAGGGAGGGGATCATGCTCTGCTTCAGTATATCATAGTACATGTTGGCATTCATGGTTCCCTCAATGAACTGTAGCTCCCCAGTGCCAGCAGAACTCATGCAGCCCCAGACCATGACACTCCCACCACCGTGCTTGACTGTAGGCAAGACACACTTGTCTTTGTACTCATCACCTGGTTGCCACCACACACGCTTGACACCATTTGAACCAAATAACTTTATCTTGCTCTCATCAGACCACAGGACATGGTTCTAGTAATCCATGTCCTTAGTCTGCTTGTCTTCAGCAAACTGTTTGCGGGCTTTCTTGTGCATCATCTTTAGAAGAGGCTTCCTTCAGGGACCCATGCAGACCAGTTTGATGCAGTGTGCGGCGTATGGTCTGAGCACTGACAGACTGACCCTCCACCCCTTCAACCTCTGCTGCAATGCTGGCAGCACTCATACGTCTATTTCCCAAATGCAACCTATGGATATGATGCTGAGCACGTTCACTCAGCTTCTTTGGTGGACCATGGCAAGGCCTGTTTTGAGTGGAACCTGTCCTATTAAACCGCTGTATGGTCTTGGCCACTGTGCTGCAGCTCAGTTTCAGGGTCTTGGCAATCTTCCTATAGCCTAGGGCATCTTTATATAGAGCAACAATTCTTTTTTTTAGATCCTCAGAAAGTTCTTTGCCATGAGGTGCCACGTTGAACTTCCAGTGACCAATATGAGAGAGTGAGAGCGATAACACCAAATTTAACACACCTGCTCCCCATTCACACCTGAGACCTTGTAACACTAACGAATCACATGACACCGGGGAGGGAAAATAGCTAATTGGGCCCAATTTGGACATTTTCACTTAGGGGTATACTCACTTTTGTTGCCAGCGGTTTAGACATTAATAGCTGTGTGTTGAGTTATTTTGAGGGGACAGCAAATTTACACTGTTATACGAGCTGTACACTCACTACTTTACATTGTAGCAAAGTGTAATTTCTTCAGGGTTGTCACAGGAAAAGATATAATAAAATATTTACAAAAATTTGAGGGACGTACTCACTTTTGTGAGATACTGTAGCTGCTGTCTGGAAAGACCCTGGTCTGTTTGAAAAAGGGACTTGTCATTTAAAAAGTTAAACCAACTGAATTGAAGTAAAGGCTGTAAAGAATAAAGGTAAGAATAAATAAGGGCTATTTTAGAAGATTGATCAGTGGATGGATGAGTATATACCTGTGGTCCCCCCTTTTTATATACATATAAGCAAGATACTGTTTTTAAATATAAACAACATGCTGTGTGATTTACACCATGACATGAAAGAGGGGAGAAGAGGTCGAACAGCAGGAAAGTACCCAGGTGCAGCGCTCAGTGAAAAAGAAAGGGAATCGGGCTTGCTGCCCAGCAACCAATAACATCACACAGCAGACCGGCGGTATATTGCGCCCGAAGAGCTCCAGCCGGTCCTCACCTCCGCTAGACAGTCATGCAGTAACCCCACCCACCATGAACAAGTACATCAGAGTCAATAAGATCGGAGAGGGCTCGTTCAGGAAAGTCATCCTGGCCAAAGCCAAGTAGGATGGGAGGCAATATGTCATCAAAGAGATCAGCATCTCTAAGATGTCTAACAAAGAGAGAGAGGAATCGAGGAGAGAAGTTGCTGTGCTGGCAAACATGAAGCATGCTAACATTGTCCAGTACAGAGAATAATTTTGAAGTTTGGAAATTGTGCTATAAACATTAATAAAAATTTCTACCAGGAAAAAAAAAAAGAAAGGGAATCAAGCAGCAGCAAAGCTAGAGCTATTTGCACATACACGTGTAAAGGGGGGGCAGGTTCCAACCACACAAAACAAAACTCAGACAGGGGCGTTATTATCTGAAGCCAGTGCTTTAATAGAGGAGGAACTGTCTTTTAAAGAAGTATTATATGCAGTGAACTCATGCAAATCGACTATGCTTGAAATGTCCCATCAATTAAAGGGCATAAGAGAAAAAATACATTTTTTTTTAAGACACAATGCACAAAAAACATGGGAAAGAACTACAGCCCTGCAGGGGAGGATTAGTCTGATAGAAGATTATATCAATCCATTAAAACAATAAATGAAGACAATTAGTGAAACGGTTAAATTGTGAACTAATTAAATACAGTGGCGGCTGGTGCTCAAAATTTTTGGGGGGGCGCAAACAAACTGAAAAATTCGGGAAAAAAACCCCATCAATTGCAGCCTCACTGTGCACATCAAAACGCAGTCACTGTGCACATGAAATGCAGTTCTCTAAATGGCTGACTTCAGACTGCGCATGCGCAGTTCAGAATAACAGACTTTTTTTTTTCCCCAAAGTGTTTTACTGACAGCCATTTGTGAGTTGTGGTTGGCCAGGCTGGCAAGGGAGCCAGAAGTACTCGCTGCTTGCTTCCCCGCAGAAATCGCAAATAGTGCGGGTAGCAGGGCCAGAATTGGTGATGACAGGCCAGGCTACTGCTGAGCAAGACGGGTACTCTTAGGCTCAGTTCACACTGCAGCGATGCGGGAACCCTGCGAATTCAGTATGGGTTCCTGCATCGCATACAACTCGCAGGCAGTTCACACTGCCCTTTGCGAACTGCTGGGGGTGTCAATGCAATGTTAATGACACCTCCAGTAAAGTTTGCATATCGCAGTGCGAACTGTGAATTTGGACAGGAATCGGATCACATGGGTGTGAACACCCATGTGATCCGATTCTGGTGTGGATCAAAAAATGGGTCCTGTGTGAGTTTGGTCCGAATGCGATTTCAGCCATACCATCTGTATGGCTGAATATGCATCACACAGACATCACATGAGATTTGCACAGCAGTGCGGTGCGAATCACATGTGATGTCTGACATCGCAGCAGTGTGAACTGGCCCTAAATGTGCCCCCTCTTCTACTGTGGTGTTTGAGGGAGCTCAGGGAGATTCACCGCAACCAGGCATGCAGAGAAAGCAGGGACGGGAAGTGTGCAGTCTGTGAGGCTGAAAAGGAGCCATTGCAGTGACCTCTGTTAACAAGCCTAAGTAGAGGAGGGGGAGAGCATGGGGGAGGATCAGAGAGGCACCGTGCAGTGGTTAACATTACAGATAGTAGCTGGCTGGAGGGGACTTCATTATCAAGCACAGGGAGAGGAGGGGGGAGCGCGTGGGAAGGATCAGAGGCATCTGTTTTGCGGCTGCAGAGCTAGTGTTTTGTCAGAGACAGGCTGGATCAGTGTGATAGAAAGTGTACTCCCTGGCACGGCTCTGCTAATTGCTGTTATCCCAAAGTTAGTGCGGGAGGGAGAGCCAGTGTGCAGATCAGACAAGAGGAGTTCTCTATGTTTGCTCCGGATCTTTTGTAACACAAGCAGAGGCTGGCTCAAAGCTCTCAGAGAGAAACCCCCATGCCAAAATACATCTCACAGCAAGAACACCACAAAACCTCCAGCAGGTTTAAAAAATGTTAATACAGATCCCCCCAGCACAGCAGCGGCACTTACCTTGCTGAATGCTGACTGTGTTGTCCTCTGTTGTCCTCTCCTCTCCTCCTTGTCCTCTCCTCTCCGGCGGTGTCTCCTTCCAGAAGCGATGGAGAGATCCGCTCTTCATACTTCCTGTTATCTCTTTCCCATTGTGCCCGGGACAGAGACAACAGGAAGTGACATCAAACCTCAGATGTCAATCAAACCGCCCGGCCATAGTAATAGTGCCGGGCGGAAGCTACTCAGCGCTGCAGAAAGCGCCCTAAGGCAGGACAAACGGCCGCAAATGTATCAATCTCATGATTGCATTGACGTGGCGCTTCCCATAGTGCACTGTGTCCGGCGCTCTAACACAGTGCACTATGTTAAAGGACTTTTTTTTTTTTTTTCTTAAAGGGGCAGTTTAAAAAAATTTTTTTTTCTTTTAATTTTTTTTTTTTTTGTGACTACACAGAAGGGGGGGGGGGGGGGGCGGCGCCCGGGCGCCCCCTATGGACAGGCTGCCACTGATTAAATATGAGATCTAATAAGGTGTTTAAGTTAAAGAGGATTTCCACTTGCTCCTTTAAAAATTAACAGTCAGCAGCTACACATACTGTAGCTGCTGACTTTTAACATTAGGAGACGTACCTTTCCTGGAGTATGGCTGGTTGGGTGCTGCCGCCACCATTGCTGGTAAGGGAACCTGGGAGTGCAGCCTTTTGGTGTCATTACCGGGTCACTACTTTGCATGCGCAAACCGAGTTTCTGACATACTTCTCTTGGTCTCCTGTAAGTAGGGACAGGGTACCTGTAAAAAACAGGTACCTGCTCCCCCCTCTCCCCCAAAAGGTGCCAAACGTGGCACCCGAGGGGAGAGGAGTCAGATAAGCGGAAGTACCACTTTTGGATGTAACTCCGCTTTAAGTAGTGGATTCAATTCTAAAACAGCGTTTTTTTACAGTTATTTTATCTTTTCTATTTTTTTTACCGTTTTCTTTTTTTTAACTTCCTGTTTTTTGCCCCTTTTTGGAAATTACACTTTTTATTTTCATTTTCTTCTTTAACATTTTTCACATGTTTTTTATAAAATGTTTTGGGTTTTTTTCCTCAAAGTTTTGGAATGTTATAGGAAAATAGATGGAAATGGGCAGGGAAGAGAAAGGTTAAATATAACATTTATCACATATGAAGTCCGCTTTAAATGCCCAAAGTGTGGAAGATCAGGAGGGCCATGTTCGAGGGCTAGGAGATTCAATAAAGAGAAAAGCAGTCTTTTCCACTATAGAAATATATATTGCCGTGGTACTCTGCAGAATACGCATTTGACAAAGGAAACAACTTAGTATTTAAAACAGAGGAGATTTCAAACACGGTATCATTCAGTGCACACTTCATACTCAGGAGGTGTGATTATTCTGATTGGCACTGTGGTTGCGTTCTCCTGCAGACGGGCTGTCATAGATAAAGAAGGCAGGTATATTTTCCTTTACTGTACTCTTGAAAATATGGGATGTATTTTGGCTAACATATACATCCCGCCTCCATTTAAATCTGAAGTAATATACAATCTGATATAATTTATTTTGGATAAACCCAACATCCCAATTTTGGTGATGGGAGACTTCAACACAGTACTGGATGGGAAGATAGATAGGTATCCATTAGGTAGGTTGCAGGATCAAGGGACCGATCAAATGTTTTATCAGATAGTAAAAAAAATAGGGTTAAAAGACATACAGTGCCTTGTAAAAGTATTCACCCCCCTTGCAATTTTTCGTGATTTGTTACCTCACAACCTGGAATTAACATGGATTGTTTGAGGATTTGCATCATTTAATTTACAGAACATGCCCACAACTTTGAAGATTTTTTTTTTTTTATTGTGAAGCAAACAACAAATAGGACAAAATAACAGAAAAAGTAAATGTGCATAACTATTCACCCCCCTAAAGTCAATGCTTTGTAGAGCCACCTTTTTGCAGGTATCACAGTTCCAAATCGCTTTGGATTATGCCGCGTACACACGGGCGGACTTATCGACCGGACTGGTCCGACAAACTTTCCAGCATCTTTCGACTGACTTTTGATGGACTTCCGACAGACTTTCTAACGAACGGACTTGTCTACACACGATCACACCAAAGTCCGACGGATTCGTACTAGATAAAGGAAGGCCCGTAGATGTGGTGTATCTGGATTTTGCAAAAGCATTTGACACAGTTCCCCATAAACGTTTACTGTACAAAATAGGGTCCGTTGGCATGGACCATAGGGTGAGTACCTGGATTGAAAACTGGCTACAAGGGCGTGTTCAGAGGGTGGTGATAAATGGGGAGTACTCAGAATGGTCAGGGGTGGGTAGTGGGGTTCCCCAGGGTTCTGTGCTGGGACCAATCCTATTTAATTTGTTTATAAACGATCTGGAGGATGGGATAAACAGTTCAGTCTCTGTATTTGCAGACAATACTAAGCTAAGCAGGGCAATAACTTCTCCGCAGGATGTGGAAACCTTGCAAAAAGACCTGAACAAATTAATGGGGTGGGCGACTACATGGCAAATGAGGTTCAATGTAGAAAAATGTAAAATAATGCATTTGGGTGGCAAAAATATGAATGCAATCTATACACTGGGGGGAGAACCTCTGGGGGAATCTAGGATGGAAAAGGACCTGGGGGTCCTAGTAGATGATAGGCTCAGCAATGGCATGCAATGCCAAGCTGCTGCTAATAAGGCAAACAGAATATCGGCATGTATTAAAAGGGGGATCAACTCCAGAGATAAAACGATAATTCTCCCGCTCTACAAGACTCTGGTCCGGCCGCACCTGGAGTATGCTGTCCAGTTCTGGGCACCAGTCCTCAGGAAAGATGTACTGGAAATGGAGCGAGTACAAAGAAGGGCAACAAAGCTAATAAAGGGTCTGGAGGATCTTAGTTATGAGGAAAGGTTGCAAGCGTTGAACTTATTCTCTCTGGAGAAGAGACGCTTGAGAGGGGATATGATTTCAATTTACAAATACTGTACTGGTGACCCCACAATAGGGATAAAACTTTTTCGCAGAAGAGAGTTTAATAAGACTCGGGGCCACTCATTACAATTAGAAGAAAAGAGGTTTAACCTTAAACTACGTAGAGGGTTCTTTACTGTAAGAGCGGTAAGGATGTGGAATTCCCTTCCACAGGCGGTGGTCTCAGCGGGAAGCATTGATAGCTTCAAGAAACTATTAGATAATCACCTGAATGACCGCAACATACAGGGATATGTAAGGTAATACTGACACATAATCACACACATAGGTTGGACTTGATGGACGTGTGTCTTTTTTCAACCTCACCTACTATGTAACTATGTAACTATGACATACACCAGACTAAAATAAGGAAGTTCGTAGCCAGTAGCCAATAGCTGCCCTAGCATCCGTTTTTGTCCGTTGGACTAGCATACAGACGAGCGGATTTCTGGGTCCGGCGGAGTTACGATGTAAAGATTTGGGCCTGTTCCAAATCTAAAGTCCGTCAGATTTGCGACTGGAAAAGTCCGCTGAAGGTCCGGTGAAGCCCACACACGATCAGATTGTCTGTCGGCGTCCGTCAGACCATTCCGGTCGAAAGGTCTGACCGTGTGTACGCCCCATAAGTCTCTATTAGACATGTGCACACTGAAATATTTCGTTTTGGAATTTTGTTTTTGTCCGAAAAATACATTTATTTAGTTACTCCCGAAATTCGTTTTTATTTATTTCGTTTTTCGTTAAAAATTGCATTCGTCCAAAAATCCAAATTAAGGTTGAATCTGTCATTGAAGGCTTATAGCGTCTGTCGAATGTTCAAAGAAGATTCGATGGAGCAGCTAAACTGTACGACGCTGTATAGTTTACCTGCTCCGTCGAATCTTCTTAGAACTTTCAACAGACACCATAAGCCAAAGTAGGTATGTACTTATTTGTAGATATTTTACTGCTCCTCCTCTTTGGTTACAATCAGCCAATAACATTCATCATCATCATTATTTTTAATGATCTTTTCTCCCCTACATCGAATCTTTTCTCCCCTAGGTCGAATCTTTCCTCTCTATGTCGAATCTTTTCTCTCTATGTAGAATAATCTTGGACTAATAGAGTTAAGGTTAGGCACATTCGACCACAGGTTTGATGGATACAGATTGTTATTGTCATCATCATGTCGAATCTCCTATCTATATCGAACTGTTGTAGCAACGAAAATGAAAATAAAGCATTTGTTTATGTTGGATCTTTCATTTTTCGGACTCTGCACTTTCGTTATCGTTTGTTAAAACGATAACCAAAATACCTGAAATTTGGACGAAAATGCATTCGGACGAAAACGAATGCACATATCTAGTCTCTATGAGCTTGCCACATCTTACCACTGGGATTATTGCCCATTCCTCCTTGCAAAACTGCTCCAGCTCCTTCAAGTTGGTTTGCGCTTGTGAACAGCAATCTTTAAGTCTGACCACAGATTTTCTATTGGATCAAGGTCTGGGCTTTGACTAGGCCATTCTAACACATTTACATGTTTCCCCTTAAACCACTTAAGTGTTGCTTTAGCATTGTGTTTGGGGTCATTGTCCTGCTGGAAGGTGAACCTCCATCCTAGCCTCAAATCACACAGAGTGTTACAGGTTTTGCTCAAGAATATTCCCAGTTCCAACTGCTGAAAAACATCCCCACAGCATAATGCTGCCACCACCATGTTTCACTGTGGGGATGGTGTTCTTTGGGTGATTTGATGTGTTGGGTCTGCGCTAGACATAGCGTTTTCTTTGATGGCCAAAAAGTTCAATTTTAGTCTCATCAGACCAGAGCTCCTTCCTCCATACATTTTGGGAGTCTCCCACATGCCTTTTTGCAAACTCAAAACGTGCCATTTTGTTTTTTGCTGAAAGTAATGGCTTTCTTCTGGCCACTCTGCCATAAAGCCCAACTCTATGGAGCATTCGGCTTATTGTCATCCTATGTACAGATTCTCCAGTCTCTTCTGTGCAACTCTGCAGCTCCTCCGGGGTTACCTTAGGTCTCTGTGCTGTCTCTCTGATTAATGCCCTCCTTGCCTGGTCCATGAGTTTTGTTGTGTGGCCGCCACTTGGCAGGTTTGCTGTTGTGCCATGTTCTTTCCATTTGGTTATGATAGATTTGATGGTGCTCCAAGGGATCATCAAAGATTTGGATATTTTTTTATAACCTAACCCTGACTTGTACCTCTCAACAACATTGTCCCTTACTTGTTTGGAGAGTTCCTTGGTCTTCATGGCAGTGTTTGGTTAGTGGTAGCTCTTGCTTAGGTGTTGCAGCCTCTGGGGCCTTTCAAAAAGGTGTGAAAATGAAATGAAAGATCATGTGACAATTAGAGGTAGAATTCAGATTTAAAAAAAAATTTAACTAAAGGCTGTAATGTAACAAAATAGGTAAAAAGCCAAGGGGGGTGAATACTTTTGCAAGGCACTGTATGGAGGATGAGAAACCCAATGGAACAACAATATTCATGTTTTTCAAAAACTTATTATAAACTCTCTAGGATTGATTTAGCTCTAGGCAGTGAAGATTTACTATGTCATATTAAAAACATTAAATGTGCCCAGGGGTCTATCAGATCACTCACCATTGGTGCTAACAATATGTCAAAGAGAAGATCATTATAAAGGGGAGTGGGAGACCCTGAGGGAATAGTATTAGCCATAAAAGAGTGCGTGAATGTGAATTTAGGCACAGCACCTATGGGAGTAGTTTAGGGTTCCCTCAAAGCCTTCCTTAGGGGTATAATAATACAGCGTGTGGCCAAAATAAAGAAGCAAACAAAGAACAGGCGGTGACTGCTATGCAAAGGGTTATGGAAGCAGAAAGAAAATATATAGAGATACCATCTGCAGAAATGCTAGCGGACTGGGTAAATGAACAACTAAAATATAAACAAAATCTCCTGCCAAAAGCAGAAAATAAACAGTTGTTTCAGAAACAAGGTTTTTTGAGGAGGGAGAATGTGTACTACATCTATTGGCTCTATTGGTGAAAGCAAATAGGCCTACTATGGTTATACCATCAATTAAGACAGGGGATGGAAAGGTTACCACTTATACACCTGAAATTATAGATGAATTTAAAACATATTATGAAACATTGTACAATACCCAGTGTCAAGAGGTGGAGGGTGAGATGTGGAGTTTCTTTCGGGATTTGGAGATTCCACACCTCGCCAAAAGGAAAAGGAGATGTTGGATGCCCCCATAGTTCTGGAAGAACTTCGACAGGCAGTAGCAGTGCTGGCGAACCAGAAGTCTCCTGGACCGGACAGTTTGCCGGGAGAAATATACAAAAAATATGAAGAGGTGTTATTGCCTGAGTTGTTGAAAGTACTTAATGGAGCAATGGAAGAGGGTAGGCTACCTGCATCAATGATGGAATCTACTATCATAGTTTTGCGAAAGTAGGTGAAGGATCAACTTAACCCTTCTTCCCACAGGCCGATATCCCTGCTGGGTACTGATGTCAAGATCCGAGCAGGGATACTGGTCACTAGGTTAAAGAAGATAATGTGTTGTAATGTACATCCCATTCAATCAGGATTTATACCAAATTGGGCAACTAGTATGCAAACCTACAAGTTTCGATGATTAATACAGGATCAAGAGCCATATTATTATTATTAGACGCGACTAAGGTGTTTGATAGCCTGGATTGGCATTATATATGGTGGGTCTTAGGGGCTTTTCATTTTGGCCCAGGGTTTGTTAATTGGATGAAACTGTTATATGGGGAACCTAGGGCTAAAGTTAAAATAAACAATGAGTGTTCAGAAACATTTCTGTTGACCTGGAAGATGAGGCAGGGGTCCTTTTTCGCCCCTGCTCTTTGTTCTGGCAATGGAACCATTGGCCATAGCTATTAGATCATCTGTAAATATCCAAGGGTTTAAGAGAATATCAGGAGAAGAGAAAATAGCACTGTACGCAGATGTTGTACTTTTATTTTTAGGAGACACTCAGTCCTCCTTAAAGTCTAAGTTCACCTTTACAGAAAAATCTGTAAGATGAACTTACACCGGACCCCCTCCTTGCCTCCCCCTGTCCCACTGACCTGCATGGCGGCAGGCATAGCCACCTCATGGCTCCGGTGCTTAGAAATCTTCACAGCTTTCTCTCAAAGTCAATGCGCCTACCAGTGGACCCTATGGAGGCTCCCTTGCCTGTTGGGGTTCCACAGATGGAAGTAGTTAATAAAATGAGGTACTTGGGAGTATATATAAACCCAAAAAAGTACATTGGTGATAATCTAGTCTCGCTAATAGATAGCTTTAAATGTAAGGGAAAGATGTGGTGCCAATTACCCTTGTCATTAGCAGGTAGATGTAATTTGATAAAGATGATCTGGATGCCGCAACTCCTATACATAGTGCATAATTCACCAAATTGGATACCGAAACAGTGGATTCGGAAAACAGATGTAATTTTTAGGGAGCTAATATGGAAAAGAAAACAACTTAGGATATGATTAGGGGTATTGCAACTTGCTGAAGGAGTTACTTCTTGACAGCACAACTGCAATACTTAAGGGGAAGTAACCTTCCTGAGGGAAGGTATTTGAATGGGAAAATTATGCTCCTGGGAACAAATCATAATTAGGGATGAGCTTCGTGTTCAAGTCGAACCCATGTTCGACTCGAACATCGTCTGTTCGCCCGTTCGCCGAATTGCGAACGATATGGGCCGTTCGCGCCAAATTCGTGTGGCGCGTCACGGCCCATAATTCACTACGGCATCGCAGTGCATTGCTGACTGATGATTGGCCAAGCATGCACTATGACCCGCATGCTTGGCCAATCACAGCGCCGCCTGAACAGAGAGCCGTAATTGGCCAAAGCCAAGGAGGCTTTGGCCAATTATGGCTCAGGGGATTTAGTACACGCCCCACACTATATAAGGCCGCCTGCACGGCGGCCCTGTGTAGTGTGTGTTCCGGCGTTCATTGAGAGAGAGAGAGAGAGACAGACAGTGACATTTGATTTGAGTTAGATAGATTAGGCAGAACAATCAGTCAGTTAGCTGCACTTACAGTGTATTGTGTATATATATGCATCCCAGGTGTTGCATATATATATATATACACTGTATTCAGTTTAGCTAGATCCGTTCTTGTTATCTTCCTACTGACAGGCAGGCTTGTCTTGTTACAGTATTTACAGCTACCTGAAGAAAATTACTGGTGTTCTTTTGATCCTATTAGTACCACAGTCAGGCAGCTAGACTATTTACAGTTAGTGCAGTGCGTCCTGCTCACAGTGTTCAGCTAGATCCGTTCCTGTTATCTTCTTACTGACAGGCAGGCTTGTCTTGTTACAGTATATACAGCTACCTAAAGAAAATTGCTGGTGTTCTTTTGATCCTATTAGTACCACAGTCAGGCAGCTAGACTATTTACAGTTAGTGCAGTGCGTCCTGCTCACAGTGTTCAGCTAAAACTACAAGTTAGTGGGGTGCGTCCTGCTCACAGTGTTCAGCTAAACCTACAAGTTAGTGCGGTGCGTCCTGCTCACAGTGTTCAGCTAAACCTACAAGTTAGTGTGGTGCGTCCACCTCACAGTGTTCAGCTAAACCTACAAGTTAGTGGGGTGTGTCCTGCTCAGAGTGTTCAGCTAAACCTACAAGTTAGTGCAGTGCGTCCTGCTCACAGTGTTCAGCTAGATCTGTTCCTGTTATCTTCTTACTGACAGGCAGGCTTGTCTTGTTACAGTATATACAGCTACCTGAAGAAAATTGCTGGTGTTCTTTTGATCCTATTAGTACCACAGTCAGGCAGCTAGACTATATACAGTTAGTGCAGTGCGTCCTGCTCACAGTGTTCAGCTAAACCTACAAGTTAGTGGGGTGCGTCCTGCTCACAGTGTTCAGCTAAACCTACAAGTTAGTGGGGTGCGTCCTGCTCACAGTGTTCAGCTAGATCCGTTCCTGTTATCTTCTTACTGACAGGCAGGCTTGTCTTGTTACAGTATATACAGCTACCTGAAGAAAATTACTGGTGTTTTTTTGATCAAGGAGGCTTTGGCCAATTATGGCTCAGGGGATTTAGTACACGCCCCACACTATATAAGGCCGCCTGCACGTTGGCCCTGTGTAGTGTGTGTTCCGGCGTTCATTGAGAGAGAGAGACAGACAGTGACATTTGATTTGAGTTAGATAGATTAGGCAGAACAATCAGTCAGTTAGCTGCACTTACAGTGTATTGTGTATATATATGCATCCCAGGTGTTGCATATATATATATATATATATACACTGTATTCAGTTTAGCTAGATCCGTTCTTGTTATCTTCCTACTGACAGGCAGGCTTGTCTTGTTACAGTATTTACAGCTACCTGAAGAAAATTACTGGTGTTCTTTTGATCCTATTAGTACCACAGTCAGGCAGCTAGACTATTTAGAGTTAGTGCAGTGCGTCCTGCTCACAGTGTTCAGCTAAACCTACAAGTTAGTGGGGTGCGTCCACCTCACAGTGTTTAGCTAAACCTACAAGTTAGTGGGGTGCATCCTGCTCACAGTGTTCAGCTAGATCCGTTCCTGTTATCTTCTTACTGACAGGCAGGCTTGTCTTGTTACAGTATATACAGCTACCTGAAGAAAATTACTGGTGTTTTTTTGATCCTATTAGTACCACAGTCAGGCAGCTAGACTATTTACAGTTAGTGCAGTGCGTCCTGCTCACAGTGTTCAGCTAAACCTACAAGTTAGTGGGGTGCGTCCACCTCACAGTGTTCAGCTAAACCTACAAGTTAGTGCAGTGCGTCCTGCTCACAGTGTTCAGCTAGATCAGTTCCTGTTATCTTCTTACTGACAGGCAGGCTTGTCTTGTTACAGTATATACAGCTACCTGAAGAAAATTACTGGTGTTTTTTTGATCCTATTTGTACCACAGTCAGACAGCTAGACTATTTACAGTTAGTGCAGTGCGTCCTGCTCACAGTGTTCAGCTAAACCTACAAGTTAGTGGGGTGCGTCCACCTCACAGTGTTCAGCTAAACCTACAAGTTAGTGGGGTGCGTCCTGCTCCCAGTGTTCAGCTAAACCTACAAGTTAGTGGGGTGCGTCCTGCTCACAGTGTTCAGCTAGATCCGTTCCTGTTATCTTCTTACTGACAGGCAGGCTTGTCTTGTTACAGTATATACAGCTACCTGAAGAAAATTACTGGTGTTTTTTTGATCCTATTAGTACCACAGTCAGGCAGCTAGACTATTTACAGTTAGTGCAGTGCATCCTGCTCACAGTGTTCAGCTAAACCTACAAGTTAGTGGGGTGCGTCCACCTCACAGTGTTCAGCTAAACCTACAAGTTAGTGGGGTGCGTCCTGCTCACAGTGTTCAGCTAAACCTACAAGTTAGTGCAGTGCCTCCTGCTCGCAGTGTTCAGCTAGATCCGTTCCTGTTATCTTCTTACTGACAGGCAGGCTTGTCTTGTTACAGTATATACAGCTACCTGAAGAAAATTACTGGTGTTCTTTTGATCCTATCAGTACCACAGTCAGGTAGCTAGACTATTTACAGTTAGTGCAGTGCGTCCTGCTCACAGTGTTCAGCTAAACCTACAAGTTAGTGGGGTGCGTCCACCTCACAGTGTTCAGCTAAACCTACAAGTTAGTGCAGTGCATCCTGCTCACAGTGTTCAGCTAGATCCGTTCCTGTTATATTCTTACTGACAGGCAGGCTTGTCTTGTTACAGTATATACAGCTATCTGAAGAAAATTACTGGTGTTCTTTTGATCCTATTAGTACCACAGTCAGGCACCTAGACTATTTACAGTTAGTGCAGTGCGTCCTGCTCACAGTGTTCAGCTAAACCTACAAGTTAGTGGGGTGCGTCCTGCTCACAGTGTTCAGCTAAACCTACAAGTTAGTGTGGTGCGTCCACCTCACAGTGTTCAGCTAAACCTACAAGTTAGTGGGGTGCGTCCTGCTCACAGTGTTCAGCTAAACCTACAAGTTAGTGGGGTGCGTCCTGTTCACAGTGTTCAGCTTAACCTACAAATTAGTGGGGTGCGTCCTGTTCACAGTGTACAGCTAAACCTACAAGTTAGTGGGGTGCGTCCACCTCACAGTGTTCAGCTAAAGCTACCTGTAGAAGGTTGGTGGTGTTCTCATACTACAGGCAGGCAGTTGATTTTGCTAGCTGCAGTATCAGTACATATATATATATATATATATATATATATATATATATATCCCAGCTTAGTGCAGCTACAGGCCATTAGTATGTCTGGAAGGCCAAGAAGGAGAGGCAGACAGTCACAAGCCAATAAGAGAGGGCAAGCAGGCTCTGTGTCTAGTGCTGGTCGTGGAAACGGTGCATCCTCATCAGCACGTGGCCGTGGGACACGCTTGGCCTTTTTTTCGGCAGCTGGCCGTGTTGAGCCGCAACATGCGGAAGACTTGGTCGAGTGGATGACCAAGCCGTCCTCATCCTCCTCATCCTCTCTCACCCATGCCCAGGGTACTTTGTCTGGCAAAGCAGCGGCCTCTTCCCTCGGCTCAATGTCATCAGTGACTCCTTCCCTAGCCCCACCATGTCCTCCTGAGGAGTCCCTCGAACTGTTTGACCACAGTGTTGGGTACATGCTCCAGGAGGATGCCCAGTGTTTGGAAGGCTCTGATGATGATACTGAGCTCGATGAAGGCAGTAACATGAGCACGGACAGAGGGGGTGCCCAAGAAGGACAGCAATCTGGCAGTCATGCTCCCTCTGCTGCAGCATACTGCCAGGTTTGCTCCAGTGATGAGGAGGGAGGGGATGATGAGGTCACTGACTCAACGTGGGTGCCTGATAGGAGAGAGGAGGAGGAGGAGGAGGTGGCACATCATAAGGGCAGCACATTGACTGCATCACACCCCAAAGCTCCACATGTGCAGGGCGCTGCAGTCTCTGCACGTTATTCAAAAAGTTCTTTGATGTGGGCCTTTTTTGAGACGAGTGCATCAGATCGCACCACTGCTATTTGCAACATATGTCTCAAGCGTATCTCGCGTGGCCAAAACATCTCCCGCTTGGGTACCACATGCTTGACCAGACATATGTTGACCTGCCATGCAGTTCGATGGCAAGCGTATCTAAAAGACCCACACCAAAGAACAAAGAGGACCTCTCCTTGCTCCTCATCAGCTGAGATTTCCAACCCCACTATACCTTCAGTCCTCTCTGAGACCTGCACTGAGAGGAATGAAGGTGTAGAATTTGGTGTGTCACAGCCAAGTACTTGTGGGCAATCTGCTTTTGGTACACCAACGTCAGATTGTACCAGGCAAATTTCCCTGCCCCAGCTGCTGCACCGCCGAAAGAAGTTTGCTCCCAGCCATCCACATGCCCAGCGGTTGAATGCTAGCTTGGCAAAATTGCTAGCACTTCAACTGCTGCCTTTTCAGTTGGTAGCCTCTGCCCCCTTCCGTGAGTTTGTGGAATGTGCGGTTCCTCAGTGGCAGGTACCCAAACGCCACTTTTTCTCACGGAAGGCGATTCTGGCTCTCTACCGGCATGTGGAAGGCAATGTCCATGCCTCGCTGGACAGGGCGGTCAGCGGTAAGATGCATATTACCGCTGACTCATGATCCAGCAGGCATGGACAGGGACATTACCTAAGTTTCACGGCGCATTGGGTGACTCTGCTGGCAGCTGGGAAGGATGCAGGACAAGGTGCAGTAGTGTTGGAGGTTGTTCCGCCACCACGCCTCCAAAATGCTAATGATTGTGACACACCTCTCTCCTTCACCCCCTCCTCTTCTTCTTCCTCCATGGCCTCTTCCTGTGCTTTGTCCTCGGAACCAGCGGTGCTCCGTAGCCGTTCAAGGGGCTACGCAAGTACGCAGGCCAAAAGATGCCATGCGGTGCTTGAGCTGGTGTGCTTGGGGGACAGGAGCCACACTGGGGCAGAGGTTCTGTCAGCTCTGCAGGGGCAGGTTCAGAGGTGGTTGACGCCACGCCAACTTAAGGCAGGAATGGTGGTTTGCAACAATGGCACCAACCTCCTCTCTGCCCTCCGACAGGGACAAATGACCCATGTGCCCTGTTTGGCTCACGTCCTTAACTTGGTGGTGCAGCGTTTCTTGGGCAGGTACCCGGGCTTACAGGATGTCCTGAGGCAGGCCAGGAAAGTCTGTGTGCATTTCCGCCGGTCATATAATGCCAGTGCTCGGCTGACGGACCTCCAAAAGGAGTTTAACCTACCCAAGAACCGCCTAATCTGTGACATGCCCACCAGGTGGAACTCAACGTTGGCCATGCTGCAGCGGCTGCACACGCAGCGGAGGGCCATCAATGAGTACCTGTGCGACTATGGCACCAGGACAGGGTCAGGGGAGCTTGTTTTTTTTTCCCCATGCCAGTGGGCCATGATCAGGGATGCATGCACTGTCCTGTCACCATTTGAGGAGGCCACGAGGATGGTGAGCAGTGACAGTGCATGCATCAGTGACACTGTCCCCCTTGTCCACCTGTTGGAGCACACGCTGCGTGGAATAATGGACAGGGCACTTGAGGCAGAACAGAGGCAGGAAGAGGAGGACTTCCTTAGCTCTCAAGGCCCCTTTATCCAGACAGTGTTCCTGTGTGCCCGCCGATCACACAGGAAGTGGAGGAGGAGGAGGAAGATTGTGTCAGTATGGAGGTGGAGCCTGGCACTCAGCATCAGCAGCAGTCTTTAAGGGATCAGTCCCAAGAAACACATGGACTTGTTTGTGGCTGAGAGGAGGTGGCTGCAGACCATGTCGTCCTTAGTGACCCAGAGGACTCCGGACCGAATGCCTCAGCAAACCTACGCTGCATGGCCTCCCTGATCCTGCAAAGCCTGTGTAAGGATCCTCGTATTCGTGGTATCAAGGAGAAGGACCAATACTGGCTGGCAACCCTCCTTGATCCACGTTACAAGGGTAAGGTTGCGGACCTTATCTTGCCATTGCAGAGGGAGCAGAGGATGAAACATCTTCGGGAGGCCTTGCAGAAAGGTCTGTGCAACGCGTTCCCAGAGACTGGGAGGTTACAAACTCCTGTTTCTGGACAACGTGTTGCTGAGGCTTCGGTCAGTCAAAGAAGGAGCAGTGGAGAAGGTGGCCGTCTGACTGATGCGTTCAGACAATTTTTTGGTCCGCAGCCCCAAGGTATGATCGGTTCCAGCAACCATCGCCAGCGTCTGTTTTACATGGTGCAGGAATACCTAGGGACAAGATCAGACTTGGACACCTTTCCCACCGAAAATCCTCTGGGTTACTGGGTCTTGAGGATGGATCACTGGCCAGAGCTTGCACAGTATGCAGTTGAGCTACTGGCCTGTCCTGCATCCAGCGCTCTTTCAGAACGCGCATTCAGTGCTGCTGGAGGCGTGGTAACCGATCACAGGGTGCGTCTGTCCACCGACTCGGTCGATCGACTGACCTTCATAAAAATGAATCAGTCTTGGATCACCACCAGCTACCATGCACCTGATGCTGATGTAACCGAATAATTTTTTTTGAAATTTCAGATCCCTTCAAAGACTCCCTATGCTGATGCTGAGTGACTATCCCTGAGTAATTATCCTCTTCCTCCTCAATCATCACGCTGATAGCTGGTAAGAACATTTTTGGTTCTGGGCGCCACCACCAATGCCTAAGGCACAATTTTTCAGCCCCTGTTTAACAGGGGCGTGTAATTACAATTTTTGATGCAATACTTTGCAGCAGGGCTCGTTCCTGCGCTCCAACTAGAGTGTCTGTGAGGGGTTGCAGTGTTGTGGCACCAGCACCAGTGCCTAAGGCCCAATTTTTCTGCCCCTGTTTAACAGGGGCGTGTAATTACAATTTTTGATGCAATACTTTGCAGCAGGGCTCGTTCCTGCGTTCCAACTAGAGTGTCTGTGAGGGGTTGCAGTGTTGTGGCACCAGCACCAGTGCCTAAGGCCCAATTTTTCAGCCCCTGTTTAACAGGGGCATGTAATTACAATTTTTGATGCAATACTTTGCAGCAGGGCTCGTTCCTGCGTTCCAACTAGAGTGTCTGTGAGGGGTTGCAGTGTTGTGGCACCAGCACCAGTGCCTAAGGCCCAATTTTTCTGCCCCTGTTTAACAGGGGCGTGTAATTACAATTTTTGATGCAATACTTTGCAGCAGGGCTCGTTCCTGCGTTCCAACTATAGTGTCTGTGAGGGGTTGCAGTGTTGTGGCACCAGCACCAGTGCCTAAGGCCCAATTTTTCTGCCCCTGTTTAACAGGGGCGTGTAATTACAATTTTTGATGCAATACTTTGCAGCAGGGCTCGTTCCTGCGTTCCAGCTAGAGTGTCTGTGAGGGGTTGCAGTGTTGTGGCACCAGCACCCCCACCACCACCAAAGGCCCAATTTTTCTGCCCCTGTTCAACAGGGGCATGTAATTACAATTCTTGATCTAATATTTCACAGCAGGGCCCTGTGAGGGCTTACGTTGTTGTGGCCACAACAACACCTAAGGCCCAAATTTCTTCTGAGTATATAGGGCAGGCCCCTACTTTCAAACATCTAACTTACAAACGACTCCTACTTTCAAACGGAAGGAGACAACAGGAAGTGAGATGAAATCTACCCCTAGGAAGGGAAATTCTCTCCTGTAAGAGTTAATATGGGAAAAACATTTCTCCTTTCCACTGATGCTTTCCAATCCTTGTTCCACAAAAAAACCCAAATTCTCAAAAAACATTTGTCATTGGGACAAAAAGTGAGGTGAAATCTTCTAAAGAGGAGGAAAGACAGCAAAACAAATGTCACAGGGATGATAACCCTTCCCTATGTTTTCCAAAAAGCTTAACCACTTGATGACCGCCTCACGCCGATGTACCTCGGCAAGGTGGCACGGACAGGCAAAATCATGTACATGTACGTATTTCCGATCGGACCCCCCCCCGGTGCCCGAGGCGGTCGTCTTTTGTCCCACAGCGATCGGAGGTGAGGGGGAGGCCATCCGTTCGTGGCCCCCCCCCTCGCGATCGCCGCCGGCCAATCGAATCATTCCTTTGCTGCTGTATGCTAAACAGCAGCAAAGGAAATGATGTCATCTCTCCTCGGCTCGGTAATTTCCGTTCCAGCCCGAGGAGAGAAGACAGGTATGTGAGTGCACAACACTACACACATACAGTAGAACATGCCAGGCACACAAAACACCCCGATCCCCCCCCCGATCGCCCCCCGATCCCCCCCAATCACCCCCCCATCACAAACTGACACCAGCAGTTTTTTTTTTTTTTTTCTGATTACTGCATTGGTGTCAGTTTGTGACAGTTACAGTGTTGGGACAGTTAGTATTAGCCCCCTTTAGGTCTAGGATACCCCCCTAACCCCCCCTAATAAAGTTTTAACCCCTTGATCACCCCCTGTCACCAGTGTCGCTAAGCGATCATTTTTCTGATCGCTGTATTAGTATCGCTGGTGACGCTAGTTAGGGACGTAAATATTTAGGTTCGCCGTCAGCGTTTTATAGTGACAGGGACCCCCATATACTACCGAATAAATGTTTTAACCCCTTGATTGCCCCCTAGTTAACCCTTTCACCACTGATCACCGTATAACTGTTACGGGTGACGCTGGTTAGTTTGTTTATTTTTTATAGTGTCAGGGCACCCGCCGTTTATTACCGAATAAAGGTTTAGCCCCCTGATCGCCTGTCTACTGTGTTTTATTGTTAACCATTTTTTTGTCTTCAGGTACGCCATTCACGACTTTGAATGGTTATACCAGAATGATGCCTGCAGGTTTAGGTATCATCTTGGTATCATTCTTTTCAGCCAGCGGTCGGCTTTCATGTAAAAGCAATCCTAGCGGCTAATTAGCCTCTAGACTGCTTTTACAAGCCGTGGGAGGGAATGCCCCCCCCACCGTCTTCCGTGTTTTTCTCTGGCTCTCCTGTCTCAACAGGGAACCTGAGAATGCAGCCGGTGATTCAGCCAGCTGACCACAGAGCTGATCAGAGACCAGAGTGGCTCCAAACATCTCTATGGCCTAAGAAACCGGAAGCTACGAGCATTTTATGACTTAGATTTCGCCGGATGTAATTAGCGCCATTGGGAAATTGGGGAAGCACACCGATCTTGGTGTCGTCAGATGCTTTGAGGGCAGAGGAGAGATCTAGGGTCTAATAGACCCCAATTTTTTCAAAAAAGAGTACCTGTCACTACCTATTGCTATCATAGGGGATATTTACATTCCCCGAGATAACAATAAAAATGATTAAAAAAAAAAAAAAATGAAAGGAACAGTTTAAAAATAAGATAAAAAAGCAAAAAAATAATAAAGAAAAAAAAAAAAAAAAAAAAGCACCCCTGTCGCCCCCTGCTCTCGCGCTAAGGCGAACGCAAGCGGCGGTCTGTCGTCAAACGTAAACAGCAATTGCACCATGCATGTGAGGTATCGCCGCGAAGGTCAGATTGAGGGCAGTAATTTTTGCAGTAGACCTCCTCTGTAAATCTAAAGTGGTAACCTGTAAAGGCTTTTAAAGGCTTTTAAAAATGTATTTATTTTGTTGCCACTGCACGTTTGTGCGCAATTTTAAAGCATGTCATGTTTGGTATCCATGTACTCGGCCTAAGATCATCTTTTTTATTTCATCAAACATTTGGGCAATATAGTGTGTTTTAGTGCATTAAAATTTAAAAAAGTGTGTTTTTTCCCCAAAAAATGCGTTTGAAAAATCGCTGCGCAAATACTGTGTGAAAAAAAAAAATGAAACACCCACCATTTTAATCTGTAGGGCATTTGCTTTAAAAAAATATATAATGTTTGGGGGTTCAAAGTAATTTTTTTGCAAATAAAAAATAACTTTTTCATGTAAACAATGAGTGTCAGAAAGGGCTTTGTCTTCAAGTGGTTAGAAGAGTGAGTGATCTGTGACATAAGCTTCCAAATGTTGTGCATAAAATGCCAGGACAGTTCAAAACCCTTGTCGAGTCCATGGAATATTTTATATTGCGACACAAGTTGCGGGAAAGAGACACATTTTTTTTTTTTGCACAAAGTTGTCACTAAATGATATATTGCTCAAACATGCCATGGGAATATGTGAAATTACACCCCAAAATACATTCTGCTGCTTCTCCTGAGTACGGGGATACCACATGTGTGAGACTTTTTGGGAGCCTAGCCGCGTACGGGACCCCGAAAACCAAGCACCGCCTTCAGGCTTTCTAAGGGCGTGAATTTTTGATTTCACTCTTCACTGCCTATCACAGTTTCGGAGGCCATGGAAAGCCCAGGTGGCACAAACCCCCCCCCAAATGACCCCATTTTGGAAAGTAGACACCCAAAGCTATTTGCTGAGAGGTATAGTGAGTATTTTGCAGACCTCACTTTTTGTCACAAAGTTTTGAAAATTGAAAAAAGAAAAATAAAAATGTTTTTTCTTGTCTTTCTTCATTTTCAAAAACAAATGAGAGCTGCAAAATACTCACCATGCCTCTCAGCAAATAGCTTGGGGTGTCTACTTTCCAAAATGGGGTCATTTGGGGGGGGGGGGGTTGTGCCACCTGGGCATTCCATGGCCTCCGAAACTGTGATAGGCAGTGAAGAGTGAAATCAAAAATTTTCACCCTTAGAAATCCTGAAGGCGGTGATTGGATTTTGGGGCCCCGTACGCGGCTAGGCTCCCAAAAAGTCCCACACATGTGGTATCCCCATACTCAGGAGAAGCAGCTAAATGTATTTTGGGGTGCAATTCCACATATGCCCATGGCCTGTGTGAGCAATATATCATTTAGTGACAACTTTGTGCAAAAAAAAAAAAAAAAAAGTGTCACTTTCCCGCAACTTGTGTCAAAATATAAAATATTCCATGGACTCAATATGCCTCTCAGCAAATAGCTTGTGGTGTCTACTTTCCAAAATGGGGTCATTTGGGGGGGTTTTGTGCCACCTGGGCATTCCATGGCCTCCGAAACTGTGATAGGCAGTGAAGAGTGAAATCAAAAATTTACACCCTTAGAAATCCTGAAGGCGGTGCTTGGATTTCAGGGCCCCGTACGCGGCTAAGCTCCCAAAAAGTCCCACACATGTGGTATCCCCATACTCAGGAGAAGCAGCTGAATGTATTTTGGGGTGCAATTCCACATAGGCCCATGGCCTGTGTGAGCAATATATAATTTAGTGACAACTTTTTGTAAATATATATTTTTTTTTTGTCATTATTCAATCACTTGGGACAAAAAAAATAAATATTCAATGGGTTCAACATGCCTCTCAGCAATTTCCTTGGGGTGTCTACTTTCCAAAATGGGGTCATTTGGGGGGGTTTTGTACTGCCCTGCCATTTTAGCACCTCAAGAAATGACATAGGCAGTCATAAACTAAAAGCTGTGTAAATTACAGAAAATGTACCCTAGTTTGTAGACGCTATAACTTTTGCGCAAACCAATAAATATATGCTTATTGACATTTTTTTTACCAAAGACATGTGGCCAAATACATTTTGGCCTAAATGTATGACTAAAATTTAGTTTATTGGATTTTTTTTATAACAAAAAGTAGAAAATATCATTTTTTTTCAAAATTTTCGGTCTTTTTCCGTTTATAGCGCAAAAAATAAAAACTGCAGAGGTGATCAAATACCATCAAAAGAAAGCTCTATTTGTGGGAAGAAAAGGACGCAAATTTCGTTTGGGTACAGCATTGCATGACCGCGCAATTAGCAGTTAAAGCAACACAGTGCCAAATTGGAAAAAGACCTCTGGTTCTTAGGCAGCATAATGGTCCGGGGCTCAAGTGGTTAAAAGAGATATTTTGGCTGGAGCTAAACACGTTAAAAATGTACCCGTTCAAAATGACAAACAGATTCTACTTAACAACAAACCTACAGTCCCTGTCTTGTTTGCACCGCCTGTATACTGCTGTTCAGAGTATATAGGGCCTGGTGGCCCCACACCTTTCCTTATTTTAATTTGGGTGCGGGGTTCCCCTTAATATCCATACAAGACCCAAAGGGCCTGGTAATGGACTGGGGGGTACCGTTTGTCTCACTGATTTTCATCCATATTGCCAGGACCCGACATTACATTAAACCCGCAAGCAGTTTTAAATGAAATTTTTTCCTTTAAAAATGACATTTGGTGCAGGGACTGTTCTAAACACGGGAAACACGCGCCACTTTACAGGCATACTATAGACACCCCCCAGGTACGATATTTAAAGGAATATTTCACTTTTTTTTTTTTTTTACTTTAAGCATCATTAAAATCACTGCTCCCGAAAAAATGGCCGTTTTTAAAAGTTTTTTTTGCATTGATACATGTCCCCTGGGGCAGGACCCGGGTCCCCAAACCCTTTTTAGGACAATACCATGCAAATTAGCCTTTAAAATGAGCACTTTTGATTTCGAACGTTCGAGTCCCATAGACGTCAATGGGGTTCTAACGTTCGTGCGAACTTTCAGTCCGTTCGCAGGTTCTGGTGCGAACCGAACCGGGGGGTGTTCGGCTCATCCCTAATCATAATATACTATTGGAAGCCTCAGAAGCTGAATCCTTTGTATTCAAATCCACTACTTTTGCATTGGTTAAAAAGCTATGGAAGGTAGCCAAGGGGATGTTGGGATATCAGGGATATATGGAATATAAAACATCTACATAAAATTGAAAATATAGAGAGAAGTAAGGAATGGTAGAGGTGTGGTTTGGTGCAATTGGTTCAATTATATAGAGGGACAACTCTTAAAGCATTTCAGGAGCTTAGAGAGGAATTTGAAGACAGCCCTTCTATAAATATTTACAAATAAGACACGCACTGGATAAACAATTTAAAGAGAAGCCATTGAAATGGAGTGGGATTGGTACTCTCTGCAAAGTTACTAATGCAGGTTTGTCTAAAGCAGTGGTTCTCAACTCCTGTCCTCAGGACCCACTAAGAGGCCAGGTTTGCAAGATAACTGAAATACATCACAGGTGTTATCATTTGCTGCTCAGTGATTGCAGTATTTTAGTCTGCATCTCCCCAAGGTAATACATAAAACCTGGCCTGTTAGTGGGCCCTGAGGACAGGAGTTGAGAACCACTGGTCTAAAGGACTGATATCAGAAATATATGGAAATATTTGTGAAGTGGCGATCAATGGGGAGGAAGAACTGCCCTGTAGGCGTCGATTGGGTGGAAGACGTAGGTGGGATAATGGGGGGACAGTGAAGATATATATTAGATGCCGGACCACTAGTATCCTTATCCCCATCACAGAGAACTTGCTGCTACTTCACAGAACATATTATACTGCCTGTAAGCTATTCCTGTATGGGCGGAGGCTAGATGCTAAATGCCCACGATGTGGAGACTTGAATGGATATCTTATCCATATGATGTGGAAGTGCCCAAAATCACATAGATATTGGGGGGGGGGGGTATTGACACCATGAAATCAATTTCTGGAGCTGCCCTTGAGTTAAATCCCATAACATGTATTTTGGGGTATATAGGGGAAGATGGTATAGCAAACAGAAGGCAAACGGCATTAATTAGGTGTCTGTTCCTAGCGGGGAAATTATTAGCGGAATTATTACCCACCAATCCATACAGAATGAATAAAAGAGGTAGATTATATCATTAGGAAAGAAAAACAAATGTTGGGGTATTTAAGAAAATATGGGAACCTTGGTTAAACAGGGAAAATAATTACCAAGACAAAGAGATAAATGAGAATAATAAATTATTAAGTAAATGAGTAAAATGGAGGAATATGTGGAAGGACAACAGGCAGAACTATTGTAGATAAAGAAACTCTCTTTAAACTTTTTGTAAGTAATGGCAATTGGAGGTTAGAAGATAATGAGAGCGTGAAGTGACAGATGATAAAGAATTTTTTTATGGAGATAATGTAATGTAAAGGTATAAGAAGAAGTAAGAAAGTAGTGTATTATGTCTATAGGATTATATGTGTAAAATTATTAAATTATTAATAATTAAGACCTCCTTCCTCCTGTTGGTGATCCCTCTAGTGATGCATCCTAGAATTCCATTCGCTTTTCCCACTGCCTGGTCACACTGTTTGCTCATTTTGCAATCATCTGAAATAAGTACCCCCAAATCTTTTTTCTTCTGTAGTGTTGGCTAACACTGTACCCCCAATGTTGTACTCTGTCAAGGGATTCTTTTTCCCTAGGTGTATTATTTTACATTTAGAAACATTGAACTGCAGTTTCCACTGCTTTGACAAATCTTCTAGCAATGCCAAATCATGTTCCATGTTACAGACACCTCCAAGGATATCAACCCTATTACACACCTTTGTGTCATCAGCAAAAAGACATACCTTGCCCAGCAAACCTTTAGTTGTATCACTTATGTATATATTAAATAGAACAGGACCTATAACAGAGCCTTGTGGTACACAACTAGTGACTGCTCTCTGTTCTGAATGAACCCTATTTACAACCAAAAAAGGGGGGGGAACAAGTGCGCAAAACCAAAGTGAAAAAAAGAAATAAATTAAGGATGAGAGAAGCCGCCAAACATATAAAAAGTTTCCCACACAAAAGAGCAATAAAATAAAATAAAAGACAACCACATTTTGGTATCTTTGGTATCTTAAGCTTGTATTACTTTTGTATTATATCATTATGTGGAACTGTATCAAATGCCTTGCTGAAATCAAGATATGCTATGTCCACAGCACCACCCTGGTGCGAAACATTGGTAATATAGTCAAATAATTCAATCAGATTCTGACATGATCTGCCCTCAGTAAAGCCATGTTGCTTTGGGTCAAGCAAGTTGTGCATTTTTTTAAACATCAAAAATTTATTGAGAGCATATTCAGAGTAACAAATCAAAGCTTATTTCGACATTGGGATAAGTACATAGGTAAGTATCACAAGATGAACAGTAGAGAGGCGTGTTGTGTATCAGAATGACATAACATTGAGCATGCACATCAGATTAATGTCTCATAGTAGCTAGAGGCAGACAGTTCCTGTATTGAGGTTCCGGCCTCCTCTAGCCAAACAAGATGTCTAAGACAGTTATTATCTTCATTGAGTGATACATGCCAGGACATTTAGCTTTGCTTTCACAATGGTAAATAGGTATAGAAGATCAGAAAAGGAAAAGGTGAAGATTAGGGATGAGCTTTCTGTTCAAGTCGAACATGAGTTCAACTCGAACATCGGCTGTTCGATGGAGATCGAACACTATGTGGCGTTCGCGCCAAATTCGAGTGGCATGTCACGCCCCATAATGCACTGCGTCATCGCAGTGCATTGCTGGCTGATGATTGGCCAAGCATGCACTATGACCCGCATGCTTTGGCCAATCACAGCGCCGTCAGCAAAGAGAGCCATAATTGGCCAAAGGCAGGGTGCCTTTGGCCAATTATAGCTCAGGGGGTTAAGTCCACGCCCCACACTATATAATGCTGCCTGCACGTCAGCCTTGTGTAGTGTGTTCTTGGTGGAGAGAGATAGAGAGAGACAGAGACAGAGAGAGTGTCATTTCATTTACTTTAATCAGGCAGTTCATTCAGTTAGCTGCAGTGTATTTAGCATATATATACATCCCGGCTTTGTATATATATATATATATATATATATATATACACTGTATCCAGGTTAGCTAGATCTCACTGCAGACCGTTCCTGGTGTACTGTTTCTAATATACTTCAGGCAGGCAGTTGATTCAATTAGCTGCAGTTTATTTAGTATATACATATACATCCCGGCTTTGTCTGTCATCTGTGATCTGTTGTGGAAAGGGGTGGGGGGGTGGGCGGTGCCGCAGCTCAATTTCTATTGTAGCCGGCCGGCTCCGCCTCTATTTTGTTCTCCCTCAGGCTTCAGTAATGGCGGTTAAAGAGATTTTTTACTGTCTAGCACCTGCTGACCTTTGCTAATTATATCTGAGACAACAATGATTGCGCAGAGATTCATGCATTTTCTAGATAGTGATGGGGTAGCATACTGATCACGGTACTTTTAAAGAGATTTTTTACTGTTTAGCACCTGCTGACCTTTGCTAATCATAGCTGAGACAACAGTGATTGCGCAGAGTTCTGGAGATTCATGCGTTTTCTAGATAGCGATGTCACTGCAACACTGGCAATCCACCTATTTCGATACAGATCGAAAGTCTAGTAATGGACAGAGGCACTATTTCCTACAATGCTCACAATGTACTAAGAGCCAGCGTATGTGCGAGGTCTTCTCGTTCAGACGCGCTGTACTCGTTCGGCTCTCTTCACAGATAGGATTTTTTTTTCGACATATCTTCCTGCATATGTGCAGAAAGCTCTGTTGCTGTTGGCCTACAATCCCCATAATTCAATCTGGCATCCTGGAATCACATGATGTTAGTTCTCAGGATCAGCTGTGACTGATCAAGGATATAAATATCTGTCAGCTGCTGCTGGTTCTGTGTGCAGTGTATTGCTGTCTCCCAGGGGCATGCTGGATTATTTGTATCCTGAATGTAAGTACTTAGCTATATACTATCACTTGGCCCTTGCTGCACCAAATGCCCTATATGCTATTATCATTACTGCAGTCAAAAAATTTCTACATGATATTAACGTTTTTATATTTAGCTTAATCTGTCATTATATGCTTATAGATGCAGCGATGGGATTGTATTGAGCCTTCAGCATTGCTGATACTAAATCCAGGATCTAAGTGGTGCATCCGGTGCTGGCCCTCCTCCCTCTAATGGCTGCTCCCTTAATTAGGAATATTGTTTACATGGTCCTGCTGAGATATTTAGCTATATCTAATATAGTAAGTCTCATTCTTTAACCACCTGACATCCGGCCGTAGCCGAATGACGGCTTCAGCGCGGATGTCAATTCCCGGGAGGCCGTCATATGACGGCCTCCCCTTTCCTCGCTCCCCGTGCGCGCTCACGAGCGCGCAACGGGGAAATTCTGTGTTGGCCGTGTCCCTTGGACACAGCCAATCACAGATCGCTGTAAACGGCCAATCACAGCGGCCGTTTACAGCGCGATCGCTGCCTCCAATGGGAGATGATCTAAAATGTAAACAATTGAGATCATCTCTCATTGCCGGCTCTCTCTCCTCACACAGAGACAGCGTGTGAGGAGAGAGAGATCTGTCAGCCTTCTGTGAGTTTGTGATTAACATTTACTGTGCCTACAGTGCCCACAGTGCCCCATCAATACAGTGCCCCATCAATACAGTGCAGCATCAGTACAGTGCCAATCGGTGCCCACCTGTGCCAATCAGTGCCCACCTGCCTGCCCAGCGGTGATTAGTGTCCAGCTGCACATCTGCACAATCAGTGCCCACCTGTGCCACCTCATCAGTGCCCACCTGTGCCACCTCATCAGTGCCCACCTGTGCCAATCAGTGCCCACCTGTGCCGCCCCATCTGTGCCGCCCCATCTGTGCCGCCCCATCTGTGCCGCCCCATCTGTGCCGCCCCGTCTGTGCCCACCTGTGCCGCCTCATCAGTGCCCACCTGTGCCGCCTCATCAGTGCCCACCTGTGCCGCCTCATCAGTGCCCACCTGTGCCACCTCATCAGTGCCCACCTGTGCCGCCTCATCAGTGCCCACCTGTGCCACCTCATTAGTGCACATCTGCACATCTGTTCCACCTCGTCAGTGCACATCTGTTCCACCTCGTCAGTGCACATCTGTTCCACCTCGTCAGTGCACATCTGTTCCACCTCGTCAGTGCCCCTCTGTGCCACCTCAGTGCCCATCTGTGCTCATCAGTGCCACCTCATCAGTGCAGGCTTAGCAACCATGGCCAAAAGAAGCTTTTCCGCCGAGGAGGCGTACCAAATACTGTCCCAGGCCGACGAGAGCAACGGGGAGCTCTCTTTTTCAGATTCCCTTTCCGATTCCGAGTCGGACATAAACTATGAGCCAGTCCTCAGTAGTGAAACACTGAGTGACTCAGAGGAGGAAGAGATTCGGCCCGCCAAACGAAGGCGTTCTGGTGGGGAGGCAGTGGCATCTACCAGCACGGCAGTCCCGTCCACCAGCACGGCAGTCCCGTCCATCAGCACCGCAGTGCCTCGGCAAGAAAGGCCAAGGACCCAAGCCAGCCTTCCCTATGCCCTGCAGAACCCCTTGTGGCTTCCTCCTAATTCAGGAGAAGCCAACATTCCCCCTTTCACTGCCCAGCCAGGAGTCCAGGTGAACACGGAGAATTTTTCCCCAATAGATTTTTTTAATTTATTTTTTACCGAGGACATGCTGTCAAGTATTGTGGCCCAGTGCAACCTTTATGCACATCAATTCATTGCGAATAATCCAACGTCCTACTATGCCCGTCCCTACGAATGGAGAGACCTAACGGTGGTGGAGTTGAAGGTTTTTTTAGGGCTCACATTTAACATGGGACTCACGAAAAAAAACACTTTGCTGTCCTATTGGTCAACCCACCCCCTCCAACACCTGCCAATATACTCCAAGGGGATGCCCAGAAACAGATACCTCATGATATTGAGGTTTCTTCATTTCAACGACAATACCCAGTGCCCTCCCCGAAATGACCCAAACTATGATAGACTTTTCAAAATTCGGCCACTTTTAAATTATTTTTCTGCACTATTCCCCCTGCTGTTTACCCCAGACAAAAACATATGTGTGGATGAGTCCCTTCTTAAGTTTAGTGGCAGGCTTAAGATGAAGCAATATATTCCCAGTAAAAGGGCACGCTATGGGGTGAAGGTATACAAATTATGTGACCGAGTCACAGGTTACTTGTATGCCTTCAAAGTGTACGAAGGGAAGGACACCCAGCTGCAACCCCCTAATTGCCCAGACTACTTGGGATCAAGCGGGAAAATTGTTTGGGATCTCACATACCCCCTACTGGAGAAAGGCTACCACCTGTACGTAGATAACTTCTACACATCTCTGCCCCTGTTCCACAACCTGCATCGGATGAAGACGCCTGCATGTGGTACCATCAAAAAGAACCGAAAGGGCTTTCCTCAAAGTCTGGTCAATAAAAAATTGAGAAAAGGAGAAACGGCGAGTCTACGAAACAACGAGATTTTGGCAGTGAAGTGGAGAGACAAAAGAGATGTATACATGTTGTCTTCAATCCACGATGATACCTTCATGGAAATCCCCAGAAGAAATGGCCCCATACAGAAACCTAAATGCATCTTTGACTATAATTTGTTTATGGGGGGAGTCGACTTGAATGACCAGATGCTAGAACCGTACCTTGCCACAAGACGGACATACCATTGGTATAAGAAAGTCGCAATTTATTTTTTTCATTTGGCCATCTACAATTCTTATGTCATTTATCGTAACTCCACCCAAAACCCCAAACGCTTCCTTGGCTACCAGGAGGACGTTTTCACTGCCCTTACATTCCCAAACGCCCCCCCAGAAAATATCCGATCTGATGTTCTAAGTCGACTCTCCGAACGCCACTTTCCAGATAAGATCCCTCCCAAACCAACAGGCCAACGACGGCAAAAAAATGTAAGGTGTGTACCAGAGCTGGATTCAGAAGAGACACATCTTATTATTGTGCACAATGTCCTTCTGAACCAGGCCTCTGCGTAGGTGAATGTTTTCGTCGTTACCATACTTCAGTAAATTATTAGTGAAGTATGGTAAACGTAAGCCTCCGTTCCTGCAATTTACCCTCACACCCCTTATGCCACTGCCTCCTCTGTAACTGACCCTGGCTTGTTATTTGACCACGCTTCTGCCTAACGATTCTGCACATACCTCTGCCTGATCTGGAACTGACCCTGGACTGTTATTCGACCATGCTTCTGCCCAACGATTCTGTACATACCTCTGCCTGATCTGGAACTGACCTTGGACTGTTTGACCATGATATTTGCCTGCCTCTTGGACTGATCTTGTACCCTGCAACTGGACTAGTGGGATTCAACACAGGGGTCTCACATATGTGAGGGGCTCCAGAATTGTTTTTCTGGATGAAGAAAACAATTTATTTTGTTTTCTCAATCCTAGATTAGGGTCTGGAGACTCGGAGGCTTCAAAGAGATTTGGGTGGGAGAAGCCTCTACCCCTGTCCCCATTCTGTCCTGAACGAGGCCCTACTTCTGCCTGTAGGACTTACTGTCGTCACGCCTCTGCCTGTTGCACTGACCACACCACATGGACCTGCCTACTACCAGGACCAATATTTTTGGCACTGCGGACAATATCTCTGCCTGCACTGACCCTGGACTTTATATGGACAGTAACCCTGCCTGCTGCCTGGACAATTGTGTTCGCCGCTGCTGACCAAGTCCCTGCCTGCTGCCTGGACCAGTGCTATCCTCCTGTGTACAACTGCGCTACTACAACCACAGGTAATCTTTTTTGTTTATGCTTTGCTCAGCATAATGTATTTTGGGGTGTAATTCTTGGTATGTGCATGCTATGTGTCCCTGGAACACCTGACGGTGTTCCTTGCATGTTTGGCCTCTGTATGTGGCCAGGCAGTGAAAAAGTCCCACACATGTGGTATCGTAATACTCAGGAGGAGTAGCAGAATGTATTTTGGGGTGTCATTTTTGCTATCTAAATGCTATGTGTTGGAAATATCTTATAAACGGACAACTTTGTGTAAAAAAAAAAATGTGTTTTCATTTTTTCCACATTTTCCAAAAACTTCTGGAAAAAAATAAACCATTCAAAAGACTCATTATGCCTCATAGATTATATGTTGGGGTGTTAGCTTTCCAAAATGGGGTCATTTTGTGGGTGTTTCCATTGTCCTGGTGCTCCAGGGCCTTCAAAAGTGTAATAGGTGGTTGAGAAATGTGATGTGTAATTTATGCTCCTAGAACACCTGATGGTGCTCCATGCATGTTGGGCCTCTGTATGTGGCCAGGCAGTGAAAAAGTCCCTCACATGTGGTATCATAATACTCAGGAGTAGCAGAATGTATTTTGGGGTGTCATTTGTGGTATACACATGCCATGTGAGAGAAATAAGCTATTACAATGACAATTTTGTGGGGAAAAAAAAAAAATCTCAATTTTGCAAAGAATTGTGGGAAAAAAATACAACTTCAAATAACTCACCATGCCTCTAACTAAATACATTGAAATGTCTACTTTCCAAAAAGGGGTTATTTGGGGGGCATTTGTACTTTCCTGGCTTGTTAGGGTCTCAGGAAATGAGATAGGCCTCAGTACATCAGATGTGATAATTTTTTTATGATTTGCACCATAGCTTGTAGACTCTAAAACTTTCACACAGACCAAATAATTTCCACACATTTTTGGTTATTTTTACCAAAGATATGTAGCAGTATAAATTGTGGCCAAAATTTATGAAGAAAAATTACGAATTTGCAAAATTTTATCACAGAAATTAGAAAAAATGTGTTTTTTTTCAAAATTTTCGGTCTTTTTTCATTTATAGCGCAAAAAATAAAAAACCCAGACGTGATCAAATACCACCAAAATAAAGCTCTATTTGTATGAAAAAAAGGACAAAAAAATAATTTGGGTACAGTGTTGCATGACTGAGTAATTGTCATTCAAAGTGTGAGAGCACTGAAAGCTGAAAATTGGTCTGGATAGGAGGGGGGTTTAAGTGCCTAGTAAGCAAGTGGTTAAACAAACCTATAAAGTTTTCTCTGCCCAAATGCATATTCTCGCTGATTGACGCTGGTTGCATTTGCTTTAATTTCAGCTTTCTTACTGCTGTTTGAACTTTCTCATGCTACAGTGACTTGCATGATTTTGCATTCCAATTTAAGGTACTGGCTTGGTGTTCTTTCCTATGTTCACAGTTGCTTAGCACATGAGTTTTATCGTCAACAGTTTGTTTATGTGTTAGTTGTGTGTGTCTAATGACATTATATCTCATTTTAGATAGAGAGACATATTCCCTTCTCTGTCTCATCTGTGAACCTTGGCCGTGTCCTGAGGAAGCCTAACGGTGAAACACGTAGACATACAAGGGCTCACTGCACAATAATCATACACGCTAAAGTTACAATTGTCATTGTTTTTTAGATATTTGTATTTTTCAATAAATTTTATATTTTTTATACTGCTATATCTTCTCCACTGTTTCTTAGCCTAAAAAGTCTGTCTCCCTGGTAATACTCAGTACTACCTTATTTTCTATCCTCAGTAATGGCGGTGTTCTGTCATATTTTCCAACTTGTCAGATTTTCCAACAGTGTCTCCTGTGCTGCTGGGATATAGGAGGGCTCCAATGGGGGGGGTGAGATGTAAGGAAGCACTCCGCTGCCTGGGGACACCTGAGATGTAAGGAGGCACTCCGCTGGCTGAGGACAGTGACACCTGAGATGTAAGGAGGCACTCCGCTGGCTGAGGACAGTGACACCTGAGATGTAAGGAGGCACTCCGCTGGCTGAGGACAGTGACACCTGAGATGTGAGGAAACACTCCGCTGGGGACACCTGAGATGTAAGGAGGCACTCCGCTGACTGAGGACACCTGAGATGTAAGGAGGCACTCCGCTGGCTGAGCACAGTGACACCTGAGATGTGAGGAAACACTCCGCTGGAGACACCTGAGATGTAAGGAGGCACTCCACTGGCTGGGGACAGTGACACCTGAGATGTAAGGAAGCACTCCGCTGGTTGGGGACAGTGACACCTGAGATGTAAGGAAGCACTCCGCTGGCTGGGGACAGTGACACCTGAGATGTAAGGAAACACTCCGCTGGGGACACCTGAGATGTAAGGAAGCACTCCGCTGGGGACACCTGATGACACCCTCAGAGCTCCCACTGATTCTGCATTATGGTGAGTTGAACTATTTCATTTTATATTACAATGTAATAATAGAAATAATGCACTTCAATCATCCTGATACCATTACAACCATGGTGCTGGGATGATTGAAGTGCTAACACCAGATGTTTGTATTTTTAATCTGCTTATTGTTAAACTTTCTGGAATACACATATTTCTGTTGTGGTGTAGGATCTGGGCCTGCTGTCCCTCCATCCCTCTTTTTTTCCTTCCTTCTCTCTCTTTCTTCCTGAGTCCGGCCGCATACAGCAGGAGCAGAGTGGGCGGGGCAGAACGCACAAGCGCGCCTGTGAAGGGACATCGTTTTTGGAGTCTGTACAGGAGATAGGAAAGGAGTGGGAGACAGACTGTCATCTGTTTTGCACAGTGCCCCGTGCAGATGGGGACAAGGGCCTCTTCCCCACAAGCCCTAGGGCGTTAGTTGTGGGGGTGCAAAACTTGAAAAAAACTTTTTTGACTTTACTTACACTATAATGTACTGAATGTAACTTGTAGATTTTATTGGCAAATTTTTGTTTTGTTGTTTGAAATTAATATAAGCTGTTGCCTGGGTCCTGTGCCACATGAATGTGGTAATCTGTTGTTCAATGGCATTAGTTATTTTTTTTGTGGGGGGGACTGTTTGCAGGGGGGGGCCCATACAACATTTTGCTATGGGGCCCTGTGATTTCTAGTTACGCCCCTGAGATATATACTGTATCCAGTGTAGCTAGATCTCATTGCAGACCGTTCCTGGTGTACTGTTTCTAATATACTTCAGGCAGGCAGTTGATTCAGTTAGCTGCAGTGTATTTTTTGTATATATATATATAGATATATCTAGATATATATAGATATATCTAGATATATCTATATATATATATATATATATATATATATATATATATATATATATATATATATATATATATATATATATATATATATATATATATATATATATATATCACACACACACATCCCAGCTTTGTATATATAGTCAGGTCCATAAATATTGGAACATCGACACAATTCTAATCTTTTTGGCTTTATATACCACCACAATGGATTTGAAATGAAACAAACAAGATGTGCTTTAACTGCAGACTTTCAGCTTTAATTTGAGGGTATTTAGATCCAAATCAGGTGAACGGTGTAGAAATTACAACAGTTTGTATATGTGCCTCCCACTTTTTAAGGGACCAAAAGTAAGAGGACAGATTAACAATCATCCATCAAACTTTCACTTTTTAATACTTGGTTGCAAATCCTTTGCAGTCAATTACAGCCTGAAGTCTGGAACGCATAGACATCAACAGACACTGGGTTTCATCCCTGGTGATGCTCTGCCAGGCCTCTACTGCAACTGTCTTCAGTTCCCGCTTGTTCTTGGGGCATTTTCCCTTCAGTTTTGTCTTCAGCAAGTGAAATGCATGCTCAATCGGATTCAGGTCAGGTGATTGACTTGGCCATTGCATAACATTCCACTTATTTCCCTAAAAAAACTCTTTGGTTGCTTTCACAGTATACTTCGGGTCATTGTCCATCTGCACTGTGAAGCGCCGTCCAATGGGTTCTGAAACATTTTGCTGAATATGAGCAGATAATAATGCCCAAAACACTTCAGAATTCATCCTGCTGCTTTTGTCAGCAGTCACATCATCAATAAATACAAGAGAACCAGTTCCATTGGCAGCCATACATGCCCACGCCATGACACTACCACCACCATGCTTCACTGATGAGGTGGTATGCTTTGGATCGTGAGCAGTTCCTTTCCTTCTCCATACTCTTCTCTTCCCATCACTCTTGTACAAGTTGATCTTGGTCTCATCTGTCCATAGGATGTTGTTCCAGAACTGTGAAGGCTTTTTTAGATGTTTGGCAAACTTTAATCTGGCCTT
Organism: Aquarana catesbeiana; assembly: GCF_042186555.1. Classification (NCBI taxonomy): domain Eukaryota; kingdom Metazoa; phylum Chordata; class Amphibia; order Anura; family Ranidae; genus Aquarana; species Aquarana catesbeiana. Next base: position 94,252,755 of record NC_133334.1, on the reverse strand, counting down.
CCTGATTTGAGGCTCACCAATGGTTTACATCTTGTAGTGAACCCTCTGTATTCACTCTGGTGAAGTCTTCTCTGGATTGTTGACTTTGACACACATACACCTACCTCCTGGAGTGTTCTTGATCTGGCCAACTGTTGTGAAGGGTGTTTTCTTTACCAGGGGAAGAATTCTTCGGTCATCCACCACAGTTGTTTTCTGCGGTCTTCCGGGTCTTTTGGTGTTGCTGAGCTAACCAGTGCATTCTTTCTTTTTAAGGATGTTTCAAACAGTTGATTTGGCCACACCTAATGTTTTTACTATCTCTCTGATGGGTTTGTTTTGTTTTTTCAGCCTAATGATGGCTTGCTTCACTGATAGTGACAGCTCTTTGGATCTCATATTGAGAGTTGACAGCAACAGATTCCAAATGCAAATAGCACACTTGATATGAACTCTGGACCTTTTATCTGCTCCTTTTAAATGGGATAATGAGTCAATAACACACACCTGGCCATGGAAAAGCTGAGCAGCCAATTGTCCCATTACTTTTGGTCCCTTAAATAGTGGGAGGCACATATACAAACTGTTGTAATTCCTACACCGTTCACCTGATTTGGATGTAAATACCTTCAAATTAAAGCTGAAAGTCTGCAGTTAAAGCAAATCTTGTTTGTTTCATTTCAAATCCATTGTGGTGGTGTATAGAGCCAAAAAGATTAGATTAAGTGTCAAAGTCCCAATATTTATGGACCTGACTGTATACACCGTATCCAGTTTAGCTAGATCTCACTGCAGACCGTTCCTGGTGTACTGTTTCTAATATACTTCAGGCAGGCAGTTGATGCAGTTAGCTGCAGTGTATGAGAGTGTGTGTGTATGTGTGTATATGTGTGTGTAATATATATATAATGTATGTATATGTATGTATATGAAGGAAGAGGAGGACTTCCTTACCTCTCAAGGCCCCCTTTATCCAGACAGTATTCCTGCTGACCCGCTTATCACACAGGAAGAGGAGGAGGAGGATTGTGTCAGCATGGAGGTGGAGCCTAGCACTCAGCATCAGCAGCAGTTTTCAAGGGATCTTTTCAGTCCCCAGAAACCCATGGAATTGTACATGGCTGGGAGGAGGTGGCTGCGGATCATGTCGTCCTTAGTGACCCAGAGGACTCCGTACCAAATGCCTCAGCAAACCTACGCTGCATGGCCTCCCTGATTCTGAAAGCCTGCAAAAGGACCCTCGGATTTGTGGTATCAAGGAGAGGGATCAGTACTGGCTGGCAACCCTTCTTGATCCACGTTACAAGGGTAAGGTTGCGGAACTTATCCAGCCTTCGCAGAGGGAGCCGAGGATGAAACATCTTCGGGAGGCCTTGCAGAAAGGTTTGTGTAATGCATTTCCAGAGCCTGGGAGGTTACAATTTCCGTGTTGCTGAGGCTTCGGTCAGTCACAGAAGGAGCAGTGGAGAAGGTGGCTGTCTGACCGATGTGTTCAGACAATTTTTTAGTCCACAGTAGACATGTGCAGGATGAAAAAATTCATTTCGTTTAGTTTCGTTTCGATTCGTTATTTAACTTAATTCGTTTAGTTAAATTCATTGCATTCATTACATTCGTTTTCGGAATTCGTTTCGAATTCGAAAAAATTCGACCGCATTCGAAAAAATTCGACCGTATTCGAAAAAAACTGTCAAATTCGAAAAAATTCGACCACATTCGAAAAAAACTATAAAATTTGAAAAAGTAAACTATATATAACCATTTTGCGAAATTTGAAATTCGTATAGAATGAAATCGAATTCCAATAGAAAAGATTAGGATAGAATAGAAAGTATAAAAGAATAGCATAGAAAAACAATAGATCAGAATAGAAAAAAATATATTGTATTCTAAGCTTTTCTATTTGAATTCAAATTCATTCTGTACCAAATTCCAATTTTGGAAGATGGTTAAATATATATATTATATTTTTTTTCTATTCTGTTCCATTGTTTTTCTATGCTATTCTTTTTTATTCTATTCTAAACTTTTCTATTCGAATTTGAATTCATTCTATACGAAATTCGAATTTCGGAAGATGGCTTCTGAAATTCGAATTTCGTATAGAATGAATTTGAATTTGAATAGAAAAGAATAGACTAGAAAAACAATAGAACAGAATAAAATATAATATATATATTATATCTTATTCTATTCTGTTCTATTGTTTTTCTAGTCTATTCTTTCTACTCTATTTTAATCTTTTCTATTCAAATTAATTTTATACGAAATTCGAATTTTGGAAGATTTGTTTTTTACATATATATTTCTGTTCTATTGTTTTTCTATTATATTCTGATCTTTTCTATTTGAATTCAAATTCATTCTATACAAAATTCGAATTTCAGAAAATAGTTATATAGAAATAGAATGAAATCAAATTCGAAAAGAATAGAATAGAAATATATATATATATATATATATATATATATATATATATATATATATATATATATATATATATATATATATATATATATATATATATATATATATATATATATTATACACACACATCTTCCGAAATTGGAATTTGGTACAGAATGAATTCAAATAGAAAAGATTAGAATAGATAAATAAAATAAAAACAATAGAACAGAATAGAAAAAAAAAATATATATATTTATATAATTTTTTTTTTTTTTTTTGCTATTCTGTTCTATTGTTTTTCTGTTCTAGTCTTTTGTATTAGAATTCAATTTCATTCTGTTTCTGTATAACCATTTTCGGAAATTCAAATTTCGTATAGAATGATTTCGCATTCAAATAGAAAAGATTAGAATAAAATAGAAAAGAATAGAAAAACAATAGACCAGCATAGAAAAAAAATATATATAAATATATATACCGTATTTATCGGCATATAACATGCACTTTTTTCCCCTTAAAATCATGGGTGCGTGTTATACGCCGATCCCTTGCGATCCTGAGCTGACAGATCTTCAAAATCGCCAACCGCGATTTGAAAATGGCGCCGAAATACACAGAGCCGGTCCTCGGCTCTTCTCGGCCACTTTCGGCTCCACTCGAGCGCCGCCCGAACCTAGCCGAGTGTACTCGGCTAGGTTCGGATAGCTCCGCTCACAGTCACGCCCATCCCGGGCGGGACTACGAGTGGAGCCGAAAGTGAACGAGAGCCACCGAGAAGAGCCGAGGACCGGCTCTGTGTATTTTGGCGCCGGCGGCACCATTTTCATATCGCGGTCGGCGATTTTGAAGCTCAGGATCGCAGGGGATCATAGGATTTTCAAACTGCGAGCTGCAATGCTGCACTGGGGCAAGGCTGCACTGGGATAAGGCTGCAATGGACACTGACATGGCTGCACTGGGGCAAGGCTGCACTGAGAAGGCTGCAATGATGGGCATTTAAATGTAAGTTTTTTTCCCTTAAAATTCCCTCCTAAACTTGGGGTGCGTGTTATACGCCTGTGCGTGTTATACGCCGATAAATACGGTAATTTTTTTGTATTATTCTCTTCTATTGTTTTTTTATGCTTTTCTTTTCTATTATTTTATATTCCATAATAGTCTTTTCAATTCAAATTCATTCTATACGAAATTCGAATTTCGGAACATGGCTTCTGAAGTTTGAATTTCTTATAGAATGAATTCGAATTTGAATAGAAAAGATTAGAACAGAAAATAATAGAAAAGAATAGACTAGAAAAACAATAGAACAGAATAGAAGAAAATATATATATATATTATATATATAATATATATATTATATTTTCTTCTATTCTGTTCTATTGTTTTTCTAGTCTATTCTTTTCTATTCTATTCTAATCTTTTATATTCAAATTTGATTTCGGTCTATATGAAATTCGAATTTCATATAGACCGAAATCAAATTTGAATGTAAAAGATTAGAATAGAATAGAAAATAATAGAAAAGAATAGACTAGAAAAACAATAGAACAGAATAGAAAGAAAATATAATATATAGAATGAATTTGAACTTTAATTGAAAATACTATTATAGAATATAAAATAATAGAAAAGAAAAGCATAAAAAAAACAATAGAAGAGAATAATAAAAAAAAAAAAAAATTATATATATATATATATATATATATATATATATATATATAATTCTATTGCTTTATTATTTTATATTCTACCTTATTGTTTTTTTTAGAAAAACGTTTTCTATTTTTTTTTAATTTGATTATGTTTTCGAATTCGATTCGAATTCGTTCGTTTTTTTTCAGATTAGTTTAAATTCTTTACTTTTGTCATTCGGAATTTCGGATGCATCCGAATTTCCGAATAATTAAAAATTCGTCCGAATTTCGATTCGGAACGAAACGAAATGCACATGCCTAGTCCACAGCCCCAAGGTCTGATCAATTCCAGCAACCATCGCCAGCGTCTGATTTACATGGTGTAGGAATGCCTTGGGGCAAGATCAGACTTGGAGACCTTTCCAACCGAAAATCCACTGGGTTACTGGGTCTTGAGGATGGATCACTGGCCAGAGGTTGCACAGTATGCTAGTGAGCTACTGGCCTGTCCTGTATCCAGCATTCTATCTGAAAGCACATTCAGTGCTGCTGGAGGCTTTGTAACCAATCAGAGTGCACCTGTCCACAGACTCGGTTGATCGGCTCACCTTCATAAAAATGAATCAGTCTTGGATCACGAGCTACCAAGCAGCTGATGCTGATGTAACCAATTAATTTTTTTATGAATGTGAGTTCCCTTGAAGACTGCCTATGCTGATGCTGAGTGACTATCCTGTTATGCTGAGTGACTATCCTATTCCTCCTCAATGTTTATGTTGATAGCTTCTAAGAACATTTTTGGTTCTGGGCACCACCACCAGTACCTAAAGCCCAATTTCTCTGCCTCTGTTTAACAGGGGCATTTAATTACAATTTGCTGCAATATTTTGCAGCAGGCCTCGTTCCTGCGTTCAACTAGAGTATCTGTAAGGGGTTGCAGTGTTGTGGCACCACCACCGCCACCTAAGGCCCAATTTTTCTGCCCCTGTTTAACAGGACCGCGTAATTGCCATTATATAATATTTCACAGCAGGACCCATTCCAGCGCCCACCAAGGGTAACTGTGAGGGCTTACAGTGTTCTGGTACCACCAACACTTAAGGCCAAAATTTCTGCAGAGTATATAGGGCAGGCCATATAGTATATACAGGCGGTCCCTACTTTCAAACATCCGACTTACAAACGACTCCTACTTAAAAATGGAGGGAGACAACAGGAAGTGAGAGGAAATCTACCCCTAGGAAGGGAAATTCTCTCCTGTAAGAGTTAATATGGGAAAAAGATGTCTCCACTGATGCTTTATCACCAATCCTTGTTTCCCTAAAACCCCCAAATTTTCAAAATCTAATTGTCATTGGGACAGAAAGTGAGGTGAAATCTTCTGAACGGGGGCACAGACAGCAAAACAAATGTTACAGGGGTGATGATAACCCTTCCCTATGTTATCCAAAAAGTTTAAAAATAGATTTTTTGGCTGGAGCTACACTTAAAAAATGTACCTGTTCTAAATTACAAACAGATTCAACTTAAGAACAAACCTACAGTCCCTATCTTGTTTGTAACCCGGGGACCACCTGTATAGTGCTGTTCAGAGTATATAGGGCCTGGGGTCCCCACGCCTTTCGTTTTTTAATTTGGGTGCGGGGTTCCCCTTAATATCCATACAAGACCCAAAGGGCCTGGTAATGGGCTGGTGAGTTACCCATGCCATTTTTCTCAATCATTTTCATCCATATTGCCAGGACCCGACATTACATTACAGCCGCAAGCAGTTTTAAATTACTTTTATTCCTTTAGAAATGTCATTTTGTGCAGGGACACGGGAAACATGCGCCACTTTACAGGCATACTATAGACACCCCCCAGGTATGATATTTAAAGGAATACTTCACTTTTCACTTTAAGCATCATTAAAATCACTGCTCCCGAAAAAACAGCCGTTTTTAAAACTTTTTTTGCATTGATACATGTCTCCTGGGGCAGGACCCGGGTCCCCAAACCCTTTTAAGGACAATAACTTGCATATTAGCCTTTAAAATTCGCACTTTTAATTTCTTACGTTCGAGTCCCATAGACTTTAATGGTGTTCGAATGTTCACGCAAACTTTCGGTCCGTTCGCATTTTCTGGATGCGAACCGAACCGGGGGGGGTGTTCGGCTCATCCTCTAGTGAAGATAAGAAGAGGGAAGATCGGAAACAACAAGTTGTGTTTGGGTATGATTCTTTCCTTGTTCAGTATGGTTTTTGCGTGGACCCGTTATGTTGTTGCAGGGTTATCCAATTGGATGTTAACAGCGCATTAGGTGTTCATAGTCAGTTGAGACTTTGAAAGAGAGCCATGGAGATCAGGTTTTATGGTATCTTTCTTTGGTGTCTGCGCCAAAAGAGAAGTTTGCGCCAGTGTGTCTTTCATTTGACAAATCTCTAATGCCCCGTACACACGGTCGGATTTTCCGATGGAAAATGTCCGGTCGGAGCGTGTTGTCGGAAATTCCGACCGTGTGTGGGCTCCATCGGACATTTTCCATCGGATTTTCCGACACACAGTTGGAGAGCAGGAGATAAAATTTTCCGACAACAAAATCCGTTGTCGGAAATTCCGATCGTGTGTACACAAATCCGACGGACAAAGTGCCACGCATGCTCAGAATAAATAAAGAGATGAAAACTATTGGCCACAGCCCTGTTTATAGTCCCGACGTACGTGTTTTACGTCACCGCGTTTAGAACGATCGGATTTTCCGACAACTTTGTGCGACCGTGTGTAGACAAAACAAGTTTGAGCCAACATCCGTCGGAAAAAATCCTAGGATTTTGTTGTCGGAATATCCGAACAAAGTCCGACCATGTGTACGGGGCATAAAACTTTCTTAAGCCAATCTTGTATAGACGAGGCTTGGGTGCTCTTCCAAAGGAGCGGTTTTAAGGCCTTAGCGGCGTTTAATAGGTGTTTTTCTTTTAAGGATTTCTTGTATCCTCTATATCAGCGGTTCTCAACCTGGGGGTCGCGACCCCCTGGAGGGTTGATTGCCGATTCGCCAGGGGGTTGCGAATGCTGGCCGAGGCGGACCCAAAGTTACTGTGTTAAGTTACTGTTACACCAGCGTCTATCCATCTCGGCCAGCGAGATGTCACTTCTGGGAGAGGAGAGACCGCGCAGAAGTGATGTTCTGTCACCGCCATCTTGGTACTCTCGTCCGCAGTAAGACTACAGTTAGAAGTCGGCAAGCGGACATCTTTACACCCACCGAAGTCCGCTTGCTGCAGACGAGTGTACAAAGATGGCGGTGAAGAAACGTCACTTCCGGGTAATACAGACGGGATGCTGAATCTGACGGAACACTGGTAAGTCAGACATGAATAAAAGCATTTTTGTACTGTGTCTCCAGCGCAATCAATACAGATCATTAATAAATAAGTCTGACATGACAAAAAAAAAATTATGGAACAATACATATCATTTAGTTATAAACATCCCAGTTGGTTCCTCAAAAGTGGTTAAAACCCCATCAATTGCTGCCACTGTGCCCATCAATTGTCGCCACTGTGCCATCAAACGTAGCCACTGTGCCATCAAACGTAGCCACTGTGTCCATCAATTGTCGCCACTGTGTCCATCAATTGTCGCCACTGTGCCATCAAACACAGCCACTGTGCCATCAAACGTAGCCACTGTGCCCATCAATTGTCACCACTGTGCCAGCGAAAGGCTGCCACTGGGCCATCAAATGTAGCCACTGTGACCATCAATTGTCACCACTGTGCCATCAAACGCCGCCACTGTGCCATCAAACTCTGCCACTGTGCCCCCCTGCCCGCTGTCTGCCTGGCAGCCCAGTATCACCTCTTCAGGCATTGCCAGCCCTCCTGGCTGCAGCTACCCCTTTCTCCTGCCCACTCCACAGTCCTCCTGACTGACCTTGCATCCATCCCAGACTGCTCCCAGTCCCATCAGGCATGCTCTTCAATCCTCTGACTGTGAACTCCCCAGACCACATGGCTGCTTCCTCCGTGGAGACTCTCAGGCAGTGTTCTCCTGATGTCCTCAACCTTGCTCCCGATGCCTTCAGGTGGAACTCTAGGTAAGATAACACTGCCATCTATGATGTACTCTGTCACTAACATCATACTGCAATGTTTGGTATCTGAGTCCCCTGTAGCAGTATTATCACCTGTTGGCCCTGCCAGTACAGCTAATTTATTTTGCCAATTCCTGTAGGAGAGAGACAATGCTCCATGTTCTGCAGTGAAATCACAAAGCGGCGGTGTCACCCTGTAGGCAGGGTAATCTTAGCTAAGTAAGATTTTATGATTTGCATATAAACATCTTGTTGATCAGACTCACGCTGTCTGGGAACTTGGTGTGATCCGCTATGATGTATATGTATTTACCGAGCTATGTGACTGAGCACATGGATTTTTGAGAGGGAATTTAACTTTTGTAATTCTGTCTGTAGATGAGTAAGGCAAGAGACATGGGTGAGATCTTGGGATGGGGGAGTCTTAAGTGTTAATAATTGTCTGTGTTATTGAAGCTATTCTTATAATATTTTTATCAGCGAGCCCATGATAATGGATGATAGAGAGAACCTTAAGAGAAGCTACAGTGATGATTTTTTCACGTATGGTTTTACTTCAAAAATTGCAGCAAGAATTGAGAAACCACAATGCATTATTTGTAATAAAGTTCTATCAGCCGAATCTATGAAGCCCAACAAACTGAAACGTCATTTTGATACCAAGCATCCGAGCTTTGCTGGCAAGGATATGCAGTATTTTAAAAACAAAGCTGATGGTGTCAAGAAAAGCAGACTTGATACTGGTGGCAAGTACCAGAAGCAAAACCTAGCAACCGTTGAAGCTTCATATTTGGTGGCTCTCAGAATTGCCAGAGCTAAGAAACCCTCACACCATTGCCGAGGATTTGCTGTTGCCAGCAGTCAAAGACATTGTTCGAGTTATGATTGGAGCCCAATTTGTTACGAAATTGAGTGCAATTTCCTTATCTAACAACACTGTCAGCAGGAGAATAGATGACATGTCTGCTGATATTATTGATCAGGTAATTAAGGAAATGAAATCTGCTCCACTTGGAATATTTAGCATCCAGCTTGGTGAATCTACAGATGTTACAAACTGTTCTCATTTACTGGTTTACGTGAGGTATATTCATGATGGCGACTCTAAAGATAAGTTTCTTTTTTGAAAACCTCTTGAAACAACAACTACTGCACATGATGTATTTGACACAATTGGTTCATTTCTGGAAAAACATGAGATCTCTTGGGAAAAGGTATGTGGTGTTTGCACAGATGGTGCTCCAGCTATGCTAGGATGTCGGTCTTGATTTCAAAGTTTGGTATTGAATGAATCATCATAAGCCATTGAAACTCACTGTATGATTCATCGACAAATGTTAGCAATGAAAACGCTGCCACAAGAGTTACAAGAAGTAATGAAAAGCGTCGTAAGTGCCGTCAATTTTGTAAAAGCGAGTGCTTTAAATAGTTGACTCTTTTCAAAACTTTGTAATGAATTGGAAGCTTCCGCTAATGTTCTGTTATTTCACACTGAAGCGAGATGGTTGTCAAGAGGAAAAAGTTTTAAAATGTGTTTTTGATATTCGTAATGAACTAAAAACGTTTTTTAATCAGAAAGCAAAACCGCAGTTTGCAGCACTTTTCAGCGATGAAAATGAACTGCAGAAAATAGCTTACTTGGTTGACATCTTTGCAATCTTCAACGAGTTAAATTTATCTCTTTAAGGACCAAATGCAACATGCCTTGATTTGTCTGAAAATATCTGACCATTCAAAATGAAACTTCAACTGTGGCAAAAAAAATTGGATGAAAATAGAATTTACATGTTGCCCAACCTATCTGGTTTCTTTGAGGAAAATGACATTGAACTTGACAAAAGGATTAAAACAATAAGTTCTGTCCAAGAACACTTGCAAATGCTTGCGGACGAAGTTTCATCGTACTTTCCAAATTTTCCTGACACCCCGTTTGCTCTTACTAGAAAACCATTCACAGTCAAAGCTGAAAATGTTCCTGAGAATGCACAAGAGGAGGTCATTGATCTCATTACCAGCGATGCAGCAAAAAATTATTTCTCTTCCATGTCCGTTGATAAATTCTGGATCAAGTGTTTGCAGTCATATCCTGTTCTGTCTGAGATTGTGTTGCGCCTTCTTCCATTTCCAACAACATATCTTTGTGAAACAGGCTTTTCAAGCTTGTTGGTTATCAAGTCTACCTCTGTATCAAGTCTAAATACAGAGGTAGACTTGTTGCAGAAGATGATCTTCATTGTGCTCTTGCAAAGACTGCCCTGAGAATTTCTGATCTGGTGAGAAAGAAGCAACCTCAGCGTTCGCACTGACGCTTTAGTTTTTTTGATTGTTTCGCAACTATTTTGTAGCAATGTTGTTTACTATTATTTTATTAAGACTGTCTAATTAAGATTGTAACCATTGTTACGCTTTGTTTTCACATGATTATACAATACAGTGAATACAGTTCAATACACAATGAATAAAAAATAAATAAATGCAAGTCATAAACATTTTATTCATTTGTAACTTATATGGTAATTATAAATATTGTTTTTGTGATTAATCACTACGCTTTAAGATGTGACTCTAGTCTCCGTGATTTGTCTTATGGTTTCTCTGACTTTGCTCCAAAAGGCATCAAGCACCGGGCATTGCCTCCATATGTGTAAAAGAGTACCGGTCTCCCTTCCACATCTCCAGCAACTGTCAGACATGTTAGGAAACCATCTTTTCAGTTTGGTAGGGGTGGCGTACCAATGAGTCAGGAGCTTTTATGCTGTCTCCTGGGTTTTGGTGCTGATGGAGCATTTGTGTGAGAGAATACACGCTGTTGTCCATTGATTGTCTGTGATGTCCATTTGCAGAGCTCTAGACCATTCCCTCCTGAATCTGTCCTCGGGTGTGACTTTAGAGTTTTGTAGCCAGGCATATGTGATTGACGTCGCCCTTTCAAAATTGTCGCCTTTGTGGCATGCTGTTTCTAGATTGGTCAACGGTCTGGTGAAGAACGGTTTTCTCCTCTTGTCGGCGATGAAGCTATGAATTTGAAAGTAGGACCAAAGAGGCAGATAAGTGAGTTTGTTGTGGTCTTTTAACGTGGAAAAGTCCTTAATTCTGTCGTTGTGAAAGCAATCACCTACGGTAAGTGGTTGTTTGAGGTCTCGAGGTTGAAAGGCTATATTCTCGATCCCTGGAATAAATTTGGGATTGTTTTGCAGTGGGGTTAAGGGGCTAAGTGGAGAGGTTAAGTTGAACTTTTTGGTTACCGTGTGGAACACATTCATAGTGGCTCCAGTCAGTGGATGTCGCTTTATGAATCGGTAATGACACTTCCATGGTATCCAGGGGGAAAATTTCAGAGAAATGGGGTTTAGGGACACTTCTAGGGTAACCCAGTCCTTGGATTTACCATGGCAGTGACAGTCAATCACTCTTGTGAGGTGGGAGGCAAGGTAATAATAGTTGTGGAAGTGTGGTAATCCCATTCCTCCATGATCTTTGGATCTAGTTAGCAGAGCGAAATTGATTGCAGGTCTGTTATGGCCCCAGAGGAATTGCAATAGTATGGAATGGAACGTTTTTAAAGAACCTATGTGGAATTTTGATTGGGAGCATTCATAGGAGATACAACAGTCTGGGGAGGATGATCCTTTTGAGGATAAAACCATGAGAAGTACTTAGGGTGCCAGGCTAGTAAGTCTTTGGATATGTTGCTCAACAGTTGTGGGAATTTTTTTTCATAAATGGTCCTTAACTGTGGGGTCAGTTTTACTCCTAGGTATTTGAGGGCTGTAGTTACCCAGCAGAATGGGCAATTTTCCCTCGTTCTAGTTAGAGTATCCTTTGTCATTGTGATGTTCATGTTCATCGCCTCAGATTTTGTAAAGTTAATTTTAAGGTTGGATACATATCCATAGTGTGTAAATTCCTTGACTAGGTTGGGGATCGTGGTATGTGGTTTGGTCAAAAAGAACAATAAGTCATCAGCGTAGGCTGCTGTCTTGTATTTTATGTCTGCTATCTCAAAGCCTGCAATAGATTTGTCACTGTCAACCCGTCTAATGAATGGTTCTAGGGATAGGATGAACAGTAGTGGTGATAAGGGGCATCCTTGCCTTGTACCATTAGATATCAAGACCTTGTCTGATAACGTGCCATTTATTTTTAACCTGGCGGAGGGGTTTTGGTAGAGGGCCAAGATCTAAGTCATCATATGCGGTCTTAAGCCAACATGTCTGCACGTAGCTAGCATGTAGTCCCAGGAGACCCTATCGAAGGCCTTCTCTGCATGCATGGACAGGAGAAGGCCCTCAAGGCCCTGGGTATGTGCCTCATGTGTTAAAAGGAGTGCTTTGATCACATTATCTTTAGCCTCTTTACCAGGCATAAACCCGACCTGTTCTGTGCCTATTAAATTGGGGAGCAGTGGTTGTAGCCTGTTGACTATTACTTTTGCTAAGAGCTTGAGGTCTAGATTTATTAGGGAGATAGACCTGTAACTAGAGCATTCGGAGGGATCTTTCTCTGCCCTAGGTATTACTGCTATATTGGCAGAGAGAAAGTCAGGTGGCACTTGTCTGGGCGAGGATAGGGAATTCAAGGCCCTGGTTAGGGGAATCGATAGGATGTCACTGAACGTTTTGTAATAAGTGGATGTATAACCATCCAGTCCTGGGCTTTTCTCAGATTTAAGACCCTTAATTGCCACCTGAATCTCTGACAGGCTTATCTGGTCCTCTAGGAGGGTCGCCTTAGCTTCTCCCAACTTAGGGAGTCTGCTGTCATTTAAGTAGTCTTGTATCACCTGCATTCTGTCATCTGGCACTTCAGGGGGTTTGTTTTGGTGTGGTAGGTTATAGAGTTTTGTGTAAGATTGGTGGAAGTGGGCTGCTATGGCGTCTGATGTTACCGCTAGTGTCCCATCTTGTGTCCTGATGCCTAAAATGTTGTTGGTGGAATTAGCATCTTTTAGTGCTCTGGCCAAGAGTTTTCCTGTCTTATACCCGGACTCATAGTATACTTTTTTTTTTTTTTTTTTTTTTTTTTTTTTATAGCATCCTTTTGGTTTTGGCCTCAAATATTTGTTGCAGTGCTTTCCTGGTATCTAACAGTTCTCTAGCCGACTGTACAGCTAGGGATTGTTTGTGGGTGGCTTTCAGCTTATGGATTTTGTCAGCCAGGTTCTTAATTTCCTGTTCTTGTATCTTTTTTCACTGGGAGCCCATTTTAATTAATTCCCCCCTGATAGTGCATTTATGTGCTTCCCAGATCGTCATGGGGTCCATGTCTGGGGTGTCGTTGGATTTAGAAAAGTTGGAGATGGCTGTCTGGATGCGGGGGAGCAGGTCAGGGTCTGTTAACAAAGAGGTGTTTCGTCTCCAGGTGTTTGGTCTAGTAGCAGGCGTTCACAAGTCTGCTACCAGTGATATAGGTGCATGATCAGAAATCGATTGGATACCTATATGGGCGCCTGTCACTGTCTGCAGGTCCCTTTTTGAGTGATGAACAGGTGATCAATGCGGGAGTAACGGTCATGTGGGATCGAGTGAAAGGTGAAGTCGCGGGACTCCGGCTGGAGGAACCTCCAGGTGTCTACCAACTGTAGGGAGTTCAGTAGGTGTTTGATCCTTTTAAGGGCTTGATACGTGATGCAGGATTTCCCCGAGGAGGAGTCAACTGCAGGATTCAGTGGGATATTGAAATCTCCCCCCATGATTAGGAGGCCAAAGGTGAAACCTTTGAGTTCCTGTATGACCTTTTGACAGAAAGTTACCTGGGCTGAGTTGGGAAAGTAGACATTCGCCAACGTAATTGTCCTGTCTCTATAAGTACCCTTAAGAAATACAAACCGGCCCTCTGGGTCTATTAACCTGTCCGTGAGGGTAAAGGGGGGCCTCCCTGCTCACTAGAGTCGATACCCCTTTAATTTTTGCATTGTCATTAGTGGCATGGTATGCCGCTGTGAAGTAAGCATTAGTGAGTTTTGGGGTCTGGTTTGTCTTAAAGTGGGTTTCCTGTAAAAAAAAAAAGTGTGGCCTACCTTTCTTTAGTTCCCTGAGGAGGGAGGTACGCTTCTCTGGTATGTTCAAACCTTTAGTGTTGTGTGAGATCACTAAGGGGCTCTTCCCCAGCGATGAATAAGCCATCAGGAGGACTCAGGAGGGACTGTGTGGTTTATGAACTCTGCAAAATAGATCTCAGTTATCTGTTAGTTAGCCTGCTTTGTACGGAATCAAGAAGAGGTACCGTTATCAAAACATGGGAAGAAAGAAGATAGAAAAATGTAAGAAAAGTTGGAAAGAGAAAGATTCAAAGGAAGGAGATGAATCCAATATAACTGGAGTAACAATGGAGAAAACTTTAGGTGATATATAACTTTAAAGTATTAGGGTGGTGTATCTAAGTTAAGATACCCTCGGCTCAGTGGGGACTTTGTGGGGACATAGGTAAGCTACGACCAGTGCGATTCAGTCACACACAATGTAATAGCAGTTTTAAGTCAGAATGGTATAACAATAAGAGCAAAAAACAAAAATAAACGAGGAATAAAGAACGACACAGTCTAGACTATGAAAGGCAAATAACTTGTGTCTAGGTGGATCAACCCTGCATATTTGGCTGAGCATGAGTCCCAAGGATTCTACACAACTCCCATGGATATACAGGGGACCATCCTCTCCCTGCGGGTGCCATCAACTCTGTGTACGTAAGTCCCTTAAGCTTTTGGCAGCCACAGACTATGGTGTGGAGGGAAATTGTGTCTATCTCTGAGCAATAAACTAAGTAAAGTTCCTGGACCCATTGTCCTCCAGAGGTTGCAACCCCGGTCAAAGCTGTGTGGCACCTCAGGTGAGGTGTAGGTGATACCAATTGTGCCAGGCTTTGGATCAGCAGGAGCTGACCTGCTCTGGTGTGATGAAAACACCCCATAGGGGCCATCACAATAGAGTCAGGATGTACATCCAGTCAAGGACCAGGGCTGTGTGGACCAATGGTTCCCTTGATTTGGCCGGGGCTCCGGAGCTGGGTCAGGCCACTCTTTTTTTTTTTTTTTTTTTTTTTTTTTTTTTTTTTCATAAACGTTTTTATTTTGTTAAATGATAACAAGGTATACAAAGAACAGCACAAAAAACAATAAAGTCACTACATCAAAAAAAAGAAAAAAGACGGAGGAAGGGGGGGTCAAAGGAGGCCATAGAGGGGAAAAATTAGAGGAGAATTAAGTCAAGGGGGGGGTGGCTGTTAGAGCTGTGGTAATGGGGGGAGGTGTTAAGGGGTAATGGTAGATCATTCCCGTGTGGCCCCGTTCTCTTTCTTCCTCTATGGCCACCAAGTAGCCAATGAGGGTTGAATCTTCCTCCTTATAGGACCTTTCTTATGGGACATATTGACGGTATCGATCTGATGAAGTAAAGTGATTCCAGCAAGCCCAAGTAAATGTAAACTTGTGCATTCTGTTTTGCGATATGTAGATTAGTTCTTCCATGTTTTTTATGTGTGAGATTCTCGCCAGCCATTCCCTGATCGATGGCATGTTTTTAGAGCGCCAGTGGTTTGGTATGCAGAATTTGGCTGCGTTTACCATATGCATGGCTAAGGATTTGTAATAATTTTTTTTTCCCTAGGGAAGTATGGTGAAGGAGGAACTGTGCTGGAGAGTAATCTAGGGTAAATGTGGTGATATGGGTTATAATATCATGAACCTCTTTCCAGAAAGGTTGTATTTTGTCGCAGTCCCACCAAATGTGGAGCATGGTGCCTTCTGTTTTCTCGCATCTCCAACAAATTTTGGGAATGGAGGGAGAGAATTTATGAAGACAGGATGGTGTCCTATACCATCTGGTTATTACTTTGTAACAATTTTCTTGAATGGCAACATTCAATGAGCATTTGTGACAGTACTCATAAACCGTTTTCCATTCCTCTTTGGATAGAGGTGTTTGGAGGTCCCTGTTTCAAGCTATCTGCGAGGAATGCAGTGCGGTGTCAGTCTCCTCTGAAAGGAGTGTGTATAGAAGGGATATGAGATGTCTTTGCGGTGTTTTACGATGGCAAAGGTCTTCAAAGGGCGTGAGCTTTCTCCTCCAATTGGTTCGCTGCGTATGGGAGCGGGATTCGTATGGGTGCAAACTATCTAGATTGTGAAGCTTTTTTGAAAGCCAGTAAGGAAAGATAGATAAGTGGGTGGAAAGAAATATCAGGTGGCCAATGTTTGTGGGGTAGCCAGGGGATCAGGTGTAGGGGATTGGGTGTAAAGGAGTTTTCAAGATGTACCCATTTCTTTTTAAGCGTGTGTATATTCCAGTCTGCTATTCTGGTAAGGTGGCATGCCAGATAATACTTGCGTAGGTCTGGCAACCCAATACCCCCTTTGGTTTTGTGGAGTGTTAGTCGGGAGTATTTGATACGCGGTGGGGCATTCTTCCATATGAAGGCGGAGCAAGCTTTCTGATAGTTTGAAAAAAAATTGGGGGTAGGTAGATCGGTACTGACTGGACTAAGTATAGAATACGTGGGAGGATTATCATTTTGATTAAAGCTGAGCGCCCAAAACAAGGAAACGTTCAAACCCATCCATTCTCTCGTGTTTTTGAGCTTTGAGAAGGGCAATGTGGAAGTTTTTCATGTGTAAATCAGATAGACAGGCTGGAATTTGAATACCGAGATATGTGATTGCTTCCTTTTCCCATCTGAAGGGGAAAGACTCTTGGCAGTGGATTACCTCTTGTGGGGGAAGGGTTATGTTTAAGGCATTTGATTTCGCATGATTAATTTTGAGGTTGGACAGGACACCAAAGGAGTTAATGTCTTTGAGGAGGTTGGGTAACGAGGTTCGGGGAGATGACAAGGAGAGCAATATATCATCTGCAAAAGCGGCCACCTTGTATTCCTTTCCTTTCACAATCACTCCTTTTATGTCGGGGTTGTTTCGTAGCATATTAAGAAAGGGTTCGATGGTTAGCACATATATTAAGGAGGATAGGGGACATCCCTGGCGTGTGCCATTGGAAATGGAGAAGACGTTTGACAGGTGACCATTGACCTTAACGGCCGCAGTGGGGCAGGCATACAGAGACAGTATATGTGTCAGCATGCGCGACTCAAGACCAAGGGCCGTGAGTACTTCGCGCATGTAGTCCCAGGCCACCCTGTCAAACGCCTTCTCTGCATTCATGGAGAGAAGAAAGCCTTGAGATTTTGAGGATGTCAACCAGTGATGAATGTTGAGGGTGAGTATGGTATTGTCCCTAGCCTCCCTGCCGGGGACAAATCCCACTTGATCTGTGGAGATGATACCAGGCATTAAGGGAAGCAATCTGTAGGCCAGAATTTTTGCATATAATTTAATGTCTACATTTAGGAGGGAGATTGGTCTATAGCTCGCTACCTGGGCAGGATCCTTGCCTTCCTTAGGGATAACGGAAATATGTGCGGACAGCATTCTCCCCGGAGAAATAAGGGTATCTGCTAGGGCATTAAAAGTAGAGAGGAGTTTGGGAGAAAGGAATATCATTAAACGCTTTATAATATTGGAGGGTAAATCCGTCCGGACCTGGGCTTTTACCAGGTTTCATTTGCTTAATGGCTACTTCAAGTTCCTCTCCGGTAAGAGGACTCTCCATCTCTTAGATTTGTTGGGAAGTGAGTGGTTTTGGGCTATATTTCGCTAAAAATTCTCTGTTATTAGTGCGCGTTTCAGCGGGGGCCTGGCTTGTTGGACTGGGGTGTAGGTTATAGAGTTTTGAGTAACACTTCTCAAACTGTCCCGCAATACCTTCATTTTTGTCCAGAGGTGTTCCCCGAGTGTCACAAATATGGTGAATTGTAGAGGAGAGTTTGGACTCTTGGACCGAGCAGACAAGTAGGCGTCCACATTTATTGCCATGCTCATAGAAAATCCTCTGGCCGAGAATGTATCGCCTCCTTGTGAGTTTTCCTAGTTCTTCCAGAAGTAAGGAGCGTGTATGTACTAGATCCTGGAGGGTAGAGCGCGTTCGTGTCTGTTTATGAGTTAGTTCAAGCAACATGATAGTCTTAATTAAAGTATTTATCTTCATTTGGAATTCTTCTTTTGGTTTTTGCTGCTAAGGCTAGTAGTTCGCCTCGGACCACAGATTTATGTGCTTCCCAGAGTGAAATAGGGAAGATTTCTGGGGTGGCATTTTCTGTGAAGTATAATCGAATATGCTGGCGTAAATGGTCAATATTTGTTGAATCCTTTAGTAGGGAGGGGTTTAGACGCCAGATTTTTGTTTTAGTGCAAATTTCAGGGAAGGATAGAGTGATTGTGATAGGATGGTGATCGGAGAGGAACATGGGTTCTATTGCGGATTGTTGTAGGTATGACAGATCTGGTTGCGAGAGGAAAAAGTAATGGATCCTGGGATATTTCTAATGAGGGGCCGAGAAAAAGGTGTAATCTTTGACTGACGAGGGATAGGGTACGCCAAGCAAGGTGAGTTTCTGGAGTTCGAGCTTAATCTGGCGTAGGGCTCTATATGGTAAGTTAGAAGTGCCGGACGAGGAGTCCAGGACTGGGTTCAAGGGAATATTGAAATCCCCTCCAAGGAGTACCACACCCTTCTGAAAAGACGAAAGGAGTTTGCAGGTGTTTCTAAAAAAAAAGTGACATGATGTTCATTTGGGCAGTATATGTTGGCTAGCGTTATTGGTTTTGCGGCATATGTGCCCTTGAGGAAGATGAATCTACCTCCAGGATCAATAATAGAGTCGCAAAGTTGGAAGCCAGCATGTTTGGATATTAGGATCGAAACCCCTTTAGTTTTGGAGTCCGGGTTTGTGGAGTGGAAGGCAGAGTGGTACATGTGGTTGGATAATTTGGGTATGGAATCCGAACGGAAATGTGTTTCTTGTAGGTAAATGAAATGTGTCTTGTGTTTCGTGAGAGATGACATAACTTGGGATCTTTTTTCCGGGAGATTAAGGCCTTTTGCATTTAGTGAGACGCACTTCAGGGTCAGGGAAGATGAGGTGAGTGTATTATTTTGCATGGTGGCGTACAAATGTACTGTCTAAATGTAGGTCACTGGATCTCGGGAAAGCAGGAAATTTCCAATTTGAGAGGATGGGTAATTACTTAGGAACAGGGCCACACGAGAAGGAGGTGGTTGGTATTAGGGGCAGTGGGGGGGGGGGAGGGCTATATAGGGATTTAGTAGAGGTAGTGGGGAAGAAAGGTATGGATCAGAATAGGCGAAAGAGTAAGTAGTAGTGTAGGGAGTAGTAAAGGAAGGACTAGAAGATGGAGTGGAAAAATACCAGAGGCGAATGTAGGCAGGCTACTTCACCTATAGACAAAAATGCTGAGGGTGTCAGCAAAAGTCCAGGAGGAATGCTGTGTAGGGAAAGAAGGATGGATGAAGACCACAGGGTCTCTGCGACTCGGGGAGTGTGAGAAAGTGAAAAAAACAGTGGTAAAATTGCACTTGCTCTGAAGTATGAGCTGCTAACACAGCAAAAAGAATAATTGCTAAGTGAACCAATAAAAAAAAAAGTGTAGCGCTAAATGAAAATACACCCTCAATATATAAATTGTGAAAAAAATATTAATAAATGAGTGTCCAGTGCTTTCAATAAAGAACAAATGTCCATCAAAAACAAATTGAATGTCCTTCAGTGAACCAATAATTAAAATCTGTAAACAATAAGGACCCTGAAGGTCACCACTTGTGAAAAAATGTGCACAATGCCATCACCAGCGTGTAACTCCATACAGACTGATATAAAATAATACACAGCTGGTTACTATTAAGTCCGTTTATATGTACATGTTAGATCTTATTGGATGGTAAATATAGAGACCAATTCGATACACCGCACCACAGTGTCTTCAAAAAAACGTACAATGCCCACAGCCAGTGAAGATGGAGGCTTACCGGAGGGTTTGAACCCAGAACAGCATATACTGTCAGGGTCAAACCAGCTTGTATTGCATACCGGCAATGGGCGGAAGACCTTGGCAGCCTGGAGATGGAAGAGACCCAGGGGGCTTCATGAAAGTGTCTTCTCCAAATGTAGCGTTAACTATCCCAGCATATGGGCATATAGCAAGCCGGGGTCATGCACGGGTAATCAGGCAGAGGCAAAGTCCATAAAGCAAGTCGGAGTCATGCACTGGTAATCAGGCAGAAGGAAGATCCAGGAACAAGCCAGGGGTTGAGCCAGGAGAGGAGGTCAACAGGTCTGGAATGAACTGGGTCAATGAACAGGAGATCCAAGTAATGATACAGAGGTTTAGGAATACAGGAAGCTGTCAGGTGGGGAGCATTGTCTCTACTGATTTCCAGCCTCATCCCCGCTCTCCGTATTTGCATGCGAGTTTGGTGTAGGCCTATTGGAGCGTGAGAATGTGTCCGACACAATAGGATGCCCACGTTGTATATGTGTGAGAGCTTTAAGTCAAGTTACCTTTCAACGGCGTATCAGTTTCCGCATGGATGTTTTTTGTAAGCCATCTTATTGTAGGAGATCCGAGAAAATCATCCAGTCGTGAGCAGTATGAAAAACAAAAGGAAAAAAGGAAACTGAGGGAGGGTAAAAGTGGGGCCAAAGACCTGGGGCTAACAGAAGGTTGAGGCACTTAAGAGTCAATCCGTGGCTAAGTGAAGTATTGAAGTTTTAGGCTGTGGGTCGGTCTCTCTTCGTTGATGTTGATGAGGGGGATCCCAGGCTGCGCAGGTAAAGATCCCGCCATGATGAGTGGGCATTCGGAGATGGCTTGTCTGGTCTTTGCTTGCGTGATCTCTGACGTTGGGCTTT
The DNA here is from genome assembly GCF_042186555.1 of Aquarana catesbeiana. Classification (NCBI taxonomy): domain Eukaryota; kingdom Metazoa; phylum Chordata; class Amphibia; order Anura; family Ranidae; genus Aquarana; species Aquarana catesbeiana. Next base: position 94,231,894 of record NC_133334.1, on the reverse strand, counting down.
CGGAGATGGGTTGGTTGAGACCGGAAGCCATGGTTCCTGGGGGGAGTAGAAGGCGTACCACTCCGGAAGTTCAACTCGTGGGAGATCGAGTTGTTCACAAAACAATTGAATGTCTTCTGGCGTACGGAGTATTGCGGAGCACCCTCTAGCTGAAGCTGAGAGTGCGAAAGGAAATTTCCAGCGATATTGTATGTTCCTTGCACGGAGCAGTTCCAACAGGGGGTGCCGAGCTCTTCTGATCTGTGAAAGATCTTGGAAGAGTTTGATCTCCGCTCCGTTGTGGAGGATGCGTCCTCTCTCTAGCTTTATGGAGAATTTCTTCTTTCAGTGGGAAATTAACAATACAGCATATCACGTCCCTGGGAGGTTCATTGTCTCGAGGTGGAGGGCGTAAAGCACGATGTGCCCTTTCCATCTCGATAGGTGAATCCATAGGGCAATCATTCAGATTATTAAAGATTGCACAGATGGTCTGCTGTAGTTGTCCCGGGTCCCCACTTTCAGGGACTCCCCTCACCCTGATGTTGTGTCTTCGACCTCGATTATCGAGGTCCTCAATGTGTCTGTGGAGGTCAAGTAGGTGGGGAAGCTGGGAGTCATAAGTGGTCTGTACTTGTCTGATGGCTGCAGCATGTGTCTGGGTCATCCTTTCCATATCTCCTATTCGATGAACTGCCTCCTGTATGTCAGATCTAAGGTCAGCTATGGCGGCTGTGACCGTGTTTTGTAATGCCACTTTCTTTAGGTCAAATAAGCTCGGTGGGTGGGTGCGATCCGCGCCAGGTGTAGTTCCTCCTGTCATCAGCGTGCCTGGATCAGTGTTAGGCGAGCTTGGTGTCTGGGCCTGCTGGGCCGCGTGTGCCAACAGGCGCTGGGTTCGGAAGAGCTGCGGTATGTTTCTGCTGAGCTGTGTGCTGGTATCTGTAATAGCTCGGGAGGTAGAGGAGCTTCGGGTAGACCTGTTCATGATGTTTTGGGAAAGATTCGGCATGTGGGGTCTCCACTAGATTAAACTCAGTCCCCGGGTCGCAGGAGCCAGTGAGTTAAGCTGCCATCTTGGTCTCCCAGGTCAGGCCACTCTTAAGGCAATGGTGTGTCAATGCAATATAAGGAGAGAGCAAATTCTGGGTAAGTGTAACTAGCACATTCTGATGCAAACAGTGGGTGTTGTTGGTGTAGAATCTGGGTGAGCAAAGATGCTCATTTCAGCTGCGTGGGACCTGGAAGGGGTATGGCGTGAGTTTGGAGTCCCCATGTGCTGGTCACCTCCACGGTCATGTTTCATCCATTTTGGATTGCTGCTTCTCCAGCGAGGAGAAGGGTGAATTAGGGGGGCTTCTGGTGGAAGGCGGTAGGGTAAATTCCTGGTACCTTTCTGGAAGATCTATTAATTTCAGGCCAAGGCCCTCACAGAATTCTGATCTGAGGTCCGAGATCAGTGGGGGAGCATAAAATGTGGTGTTTCCCTGCATGAGTCACCACCAGAGCAAATGGGAAGCGCCCTGTGTATCTCAGGTCATGCTCTCTGAGTTTGTCCAAGAGTGGGCGCAGTGCTCTGCGGTTCTTTAAGGTAATTTGAGAAAGGTCTTGGAAGAGAATAATGTTTTCACAATTGAAGACAATGTGGTCATTCCTGCGTGCCTTTCTCATAATGTCTTCCTTAAGTGAGTAGCTCTGCAAGCAGCAAATGTCCCTTGGAGGAGCGGTGTCTGGGCCTCTGGCTCTGAGGGCTCTGTGAGCCCTTACAAATTCTATGTCTGCATCCTCCTGCCATTCCAATAGGCTATTGAACACTCTCTGCTAATGCAGGAATGATCTGGTCTGTATCTACAGTCTCCGGTATTCCCCCCACCCTTATATTATTCCTGCGCCCTCTGTTGTCTAAATCCTCCAGATATTTATTCATTTCTATGAAATGTGTGGCATGAGTCTGCTACTTTCTCCTGTCTATGCAGGGCTCTGTTCCTGTGACTTCCCGTGACTTCCACTGTCGCCATCTTTTCAGTGAGGTCTAGTAAGTTGGACTTTAAATCTGTAATGGCCGCTGAAAATGTCTGCAGTGAACCCAGACATGTCTGCGTAAGTTAGGGGTTTGTTGGAGCAAGTTAGGCCCCTACCTGTCTCCTCTGCCGCTGACTGTGAATCCTCGCTGAAGTCTTCCTCCTCATGCTGGGCCTGCGCCATCTTAGGGCCTGCCACATTGCCTCGTGCTGCTGGCTGAGCTTTGAGCAGGTCATAGATGCTTCTGGCTGAGGACGAGGCCGCTGAACCATGGCGGGTTCTGGAGTGGGGCCATGCCCAAGTTGTGTATTTTTTAGTGACCAATGATCCTTCTTTTCCAGAGTAATTCCATTAACTTGACTACAACCGATGTTAAAAAGTTTCTACGTTCTGCCCTTCCTGTGGATAGATACAGCATTAGCTGTCCAACCAATCATGGGGAACTTCTCTTGTTAGAAGAGATTGATTAAAAAGATCTTTTAATGGTCCAACAACTATATTTTGAGGGCCCATTGCTTTATTAACCCTCAGTCTACCGGCTTTTTTTGTACCACCTTGCACCGCAGGCCTAACTAAGGAGCATGTATGCTCCGAGCGTGAGAGCTATAGCCACGCCCATTGACCTCCAGCGTCTGAAGTATCCTGTGGACAACCCTGCTGCTGAGCCTGCTGTGACACCCTTCAGCCTCGGAGGTACGAACGCCACCAGAGTGGCCAGGGACTGACGAATCACCGCTGCCCAGCTTGGAACCAAAGGATCATACAGTACAGCTGAAGAGCGGCGCTGCTCTCTTTCTCCCTTTTTTTTTTTTTTCTCACTACAGTTTGGTACATATAATGAATAAATGTTGGTACATAAAATGAACAAAAGTTTTAGTGTAATTATTTTTTCTGTGAAACAGGGTAATTATGAATTTTGATTATAATTTTAGCTAGTAAAAATTTTGAATAACCGTAACATACTAAGCAATGTTTACTCATTTGGTGATAAAGTGTATTCTTCATATTTTGAGCATTAACCGTGAAGAGTATTTAGTCTCATATTATCTTGCCCATAAATTCACAGATAACAACGATAAAAATGATAAAGAAATTGTCAATTGGGAGAAACATGAAATTTTGATATGTAGGTGTAGGGCATAGGTAGTTAGAAAAGTTATGCTAATATGATGAAAAAGTTTCACTGTCCACAGTTCAAACACACCACTTTCAGATGTCCTTGACATACATTTCTTTTGCACACACAAGACACTGTTCGAGTTTTTCTGTCTTTGCTGTTAAGGTAGACACTGCAACATACTTTCTTTCTTGGTGGTTTTTCTGAGGTAGTAGTTTGAGGAACATGTAATAGGTAAATAACAGTGCAGCGCTAAGAATATATAGAAACAAAATAACAGTTTGCTCATAACATTAGATGTTAAAAAGTCCCCTTTGGTATAAAAGATGGATATAAAAGTTGACAGATAATATCTCCTCAGTGGTGATAAGGGTGTTCATAGACATTCATGTGATATCTCCTAATCAGTGATTCCTCCACCAGCTAGCCAAACCACTCACTTTGAGGAACATCAGGCCCCTTAGATACTCCAGTCAGTGCTTTCCCAATATTTGTAAGGAAAACCTTCATTTTGTGTGCTTTACTTGCATTCCAGTCTGGTTTTAGTGACATCCAGATAATGTATGCATTGATAGCACTAACATCCAACATGTTATAAAATATAACCATTGGCCATCTTCTGGTCATTCGTTTATTACTATAAGTATGAACCATCTGATCCAATGTAACAACGTCTCCTTTTGTCTCATTATATGACTAAATTATCTGTTTTTTTTTTTTGTCTTCTCAATTTTGAACAGTAGGTTGGGAATGCATAGAGCTCAAGAAGGTAACAACTTTGTTTTTCTTGGGACAGTATGATGCAATCATCACGTCTTTATGGAAACCAAACAGAGTAGAGTAGACATTTTGTTTTTTTTGTGGTCACGAATTCTTGGGGCAGTTCTTTTTTTGTTTTTATGAATTTTTCTAACAACTCTTCTTTTCTTTTCCAGTAATTTTTTAGCTAACTGAGGGCTCGTGAAGAAGTTATCACAAGTGATATTTCTTCCAGAATGTAGTATTCCTTGAGCCAAATCCATTACCACTTGCTCCCCCTGATTCACTTCCCTTGCTTGGTCTTGACATTTCCCAATGTACACCTTCATAGTAAATAGTTTCTATTCGCAATCGCAGATGAAGATGGCAAATAAGTTTGGGTTGTAGGTGCTGTGACAGTGCTATCATCAGAATCCAAATTGTCTTCTACAAGGATGTTGTCTATTTAGTTTTTGTCATCTGATGGCTTGTAATCTGATGCATGTTGATCTTCTTCTGAATCTGAGTTCAACAAACTATTTCTTCATTACTGAGGCGTTTGCGAGCCATGATGAAACTACACCACCAAATCAAGAAACAAATCTTTAAAAGCTAAGAAAGCAAGTCCTAACTTGCAGACTGAAAATGGTTCACAAAGTGCAGTACAGTAATCATGTGACTTGATGAGTCATAATGGTGAAGTCACTGAAGAGCAACATGGGTCCGATGGACCCTGCCAGTGTACGATGCTATAATTAAAATTTACAGAAAAAGTGTAAATACAAAAGATTCATGCTTTCAGATTTATAACTGTCTAATTAGCAGTAAAAAAAAAGTCATAAGTTCTTATCTAATAATAATAATAATAATAATAATAATAAATTCCATTAAAAAAATACAACACAAACTACCTACAGGGTCCACTGTACCCTGCCAGTAGACTGATGGTTAAGCTTTAACCGATTCAGTTCCTCTGCTACCTCTGTCTCCAGAAATCCTAAAAATTAACCATCATTACTAGAACCAATATGATCCCCCAACTTGTTATTGTTAGTGCAATTTATTTCTGAGAAGACTGAACAGAAGTATTTGTTTAAATGGTTTGCTGCATCTAGGTCTCCCTCAACATATGTTTTGTGCCTAGTTTTCATTTTCCTGATCCCATTGTATTTTTCCTTCTATCACTAATGTACCTAAAAAAGGTTTTACCTCCTTTCTTAGAAGATTTAGCAAATTCCTCCTCTTTGTGTGCTTTGCAGCACTGACAATGTGTTTTGCCTCTTTTTGCCTATTTTTATTCTCTTCTCTTCTCTGTCAGCTACAACTCCTGTTTCATGAATCTTCTATATGCTAATATTTTTCCTTTACCAATCTACTGACTTGGTTAAATTGATGATAGGCAACTCCTATCCTCATATTGATTAGTGGTTCCAAATTAATAATAACTACTGCAGTAGGGAATAGACACAAAAGATACACTCAGCATCTTTCCAAATAACTGTTCTGCTTTATTATGACGCAATTGAAGGTTTTTATGCACATGAATACGTAGGTATCACATTAATATTACAATTGTACGTTTATGGTAACAAGGGGCGTTACATAGGCAGGCTAATTCTAATCAGGACTCGAAAGAATGTAAACATGTACTGAAAACATTATTAGTGCTGTGTGCACAGTGAGGGCAGTGTGCAATACATACAAAACACAATACAATTATATACAGAACTTACAAATTTCCATTACAGTCTCCCCTCTTTTGATCAATATTTTGATCACTAACCATACCTGCCATCACCTTTAACCTGGAACCTCCACACGCTTAGGTGGAGGTAGTCCTGGCCAAAGAGGCAAAAACTCCATTGTGGAGAAAATAATAGCTGAGCAACTTTTTCAATACCAAATGACTTTTCATTGTGAAAAACAAATGATTGATAAGACATATTTACAGAGTACTGGCTGTACACTCCTGTGGCCAGAATGGCCTTCTAGCTGAATTGTTGGCATGCTGACTTATCAGCATATGTAAACACAGACAATTCTACATAAAATGGAAGATGTACAAAAGACAAATATGACTTCAACATGGCTGAACTACTTTTCAAATATATATATATATATATATATATATATATATATATATATATATATATATATATATATATATATATATATATATATATATCTCTATCTATCCCTTACAATTAAAGTAATTGAATCAAAAAGTACCCTAGACTGTGATCACAAGAGGGAAACAAATCAAACACAGATTTCTTTAATTTAGTCATTTTTGCAGTGTCTGGTGTGGATACAGGTGACTTTTCCTTCAAGTTTTGCAAAAACTGTACATGAAATAGATGCTGTATTGAGTCTCCAAACATTTCCTTATATATAAATGTCTCTTAACAATCCACAAGTCACCTGGCTTTAGTTTTAGATCCTTCCAAACTTTTAGGATCTGGAATTGGGGAGAAAACACATAAATTAGTTTGTCAAAAACCTTAAAAGATCAGCATCATTCTCTGTGAGATCCGAATGGAGGACTTCAGCTGCTGAGACAAAATATTAGCAAGTGAGTAACACACTCCCAAACAAAATTCCATAGGGAGAGAGTCCAACATCCCCCTTAGGGGCCTGATAAAATATAAGAAAACATTAAGGCAAAAGTTTTCTAGTTTCTTACTCTACTTTGTCCGCTACATTGTAGACAGTAGGGGGTGTAAAAATAAAACCTCAAAACTTCTAGTAAGGACACTCGTATGAAAAATGATTTCCTCTGTTACTCTCTGTACTTTCTGCCCTCTGTACTTACAAACTACTTCTGATAACACTTTTTACTGTGGCCTTTGCAGTAGCATTTGCCACTTGACATCCAAAAAACATGTCCATACAGACAAAATGCATACTTGTAAGATCCTGACTTGGGCATCTGGATATATCTTTTTTGTAATCTCTGGAAGGGATGTTCAGCTTTTGGTAACACCTTTTGGTAACAGGTAAAACAAGAAGTGGTATGTTATAAAAACAACTGTGGAGAACCCTGGCTCTAACCCACGCTCATTTACTAAGGCAGCCATAACTTCTTGTGACTGATGACACGGTCCATGTGTCAAGCTCGAGGGAAAAAAGTGGTTGGCAGATATAAATGATCACCTTTTCCAAAGTCCTGTTTCATAAGAAGTTGCCCCCTGTGGACCACTTGTTCTTCTCGTTCTGGGGTCCTTAAAGTTGAATTATTAATCCCAGCTATACTGGGCCAGAACTAGGGTGGAATCTGAGTTGCACAGACCCATCAAGTGTCCGGGGCTGTAAATGCAGCATACTTAGTCACCTGGTCTGCTTCCATGTGTGAAAGTTAATATGGCTACCTCAGCAAGAACCTGGAAGGCTGAAAACAGCCAATCAAATTAACTTGCATGCTTGGTTGGTTTACGTGCCGAAGTAAAAACAAACTTCTGGCCCTTTAAATGGAACCAAAAGCTCTCTATATCTTGACTATCTATATAAATATACACTCTTTTTATAGCTCACAGGCTTTGCTAAAACATGGAGCTCTGCTTCTTGAGTTGGGGAAAAAGGATCCAATGACTTTGAATAGAGTATCCTTCTGGGTGATAAACTGCATACTCAAATCTACAAAAAATGTAATATCTGGGTCTTCAGGGAGTGTGTCCCGCACTGGGCTCACAGCAGCTGATTCCTACACCATCAATTTAACACACGTGTCTTCCTTTGTCTCCAGCCTCCTCCAATAGAGGCAATAAGGTGTCTGGATTCAAATGTACGCATTTTTCATTGTTAGATATGTACATAAACAAACTCATATTTTAAACCTTTCATTAGACAAACATTTAGTTAGCTGTATATTTGCTGCACAGAATGTCAGACCATTAAAAATTAAATGTTTGACCAAAACAATATTTAACTTTGTCTAATAGCACCTTTGCATAAAAGCTACAGCTCTGATATATCGGGGTGAACCATTTATTACTGGGTAATAAATATATTACAATGGCTTGTTTTCTATCATGCTATTTGTGTAAGAACTCCAGTTTCATGTTTCAAAAGACAACTTCTTCCTGGCAATATTATAAAAAAATGATAACAAAACCCTGCGGTCATGGAGAGATGTCCATAAATCCAAAATATTCTTCTGCTTATACCACTGCACTCACAAGAAAAAGGGGCACATCATTTCACAATCCACACATTCTGCTTTGGATTTCAAAAATAAAAATAAATAAAAACAAAAGGACCAAGAATCTGTATGATGGACCAGAAAGCATCAACAGCTATAAAACAACTGGATACAGGTGGCATCTATCCTAACAGGGTGTGTGGACTTGATGTGATGGGTCTGTTATATTTAAATTTTATTTATTATTACTCTCACATCATGGACCGCACATCAAGTTATTATCAAGAACCTTGAAATTTCATTTTTGTAGAAAAACTTCTTATGTATCCCATCCATCTTGGCTTTGTTAAAAAATATTATGGCAGCTGTATTCCAAATAACAACCTCATCTTAATCATTTTTTCTCTCAATAAGGGCTTATTGTATAAATGTAAAATTACAAAATTGTTATCTTAATCTAAACTAATCCCATTCGTTACAAATTTCCCCAATAATCTGGATTTCATTTCCAACCAAAGGTTGTCTAAACCAGTTTCAATATATCTATAATAATAAAATTGTTAAACTCATATTAGAAATGAATACTCATTATTACTTAATTTTACTTAATTTCCCTTTTTTAAATGCACTGTTTCCACTATCAAAGGATATTCAATTTGTGTAATACACGGTTAAATGTAACCTTCATTTTACCATGTCTGGAAAAGATTCAAAAAATAATTGTGATCACATTGTTTACCATTAGATTCGTTAACCCGGCACATGTTTTGTCTAAAAAACTGGAATTGGCATGGTGTCCTTCCAGCTTATCACTGACCTCTCATCTCAGCCACATTGTTTCATGAGAGCACAAAGGAGGGGGTCACATCTGCGTACATGACACACACAAGCAATAGAACTAAAGGTCCCAGCATTCGCACACACATACACCAATATCTCTCTAAAATCGCTTACATTTTCCCATTTGTACACAACACATGCATATCATTCTCTCACTTTCTTTTAACTCTTTAATATTTCCCTGCATAAATTCTGCATTCCTTATTTTGTTCAGATATCTTTTATATCTAGCTTCTATGATTAGATGGGCAGCCACAGTGCTCATCCCATCTTCCCTCTCTGACAACATATAAAGTATTCTGTTTTACCTCTCATTTCTCTGTTTCTGACTTTTACTAGTTGTAGTGCCTGATCCCAAATTCATCCCACAACTTAACGTGAAAATGTCCTTTCTGTCTAGTGTTAATGTCAGCCTTGATCCATCCTGCTCACATAGATAGCTGTTTCTCTAGCTGAATTGGTTAGTGTGGTAGAAGGGTCTGGCGCTGTTCCTTTAACTAAATAATAATTCCCTGCCTACGCTGTATGTCTCTAATTCAAAGCAAGGCGTGTGAGTGTAAATTCCTAAATATGAACAAAACGTACACGTATCCAGTGGTAGTATCCTTAGAAGATTGTGCAATTGTAAACAAGCTTTAAATATGAAAAAGAAAAAGCAAACTATAAACACATAAATATAATAGTATTTTCAAATCCCATATATAGTAGTGCTGGTAGTGTTCCAAATGGCATAAAGTGTAGGTGGAGAGGGGGAGGAGGGGGGGGGGGGAGGGGAACGAAGGGGTGAAGGTGAGGGAAGGGGGGAAGGGGGGAAGGAGAGAGGTGTGGGAAATCTATTGGAATTACTCCTAGTAAAGTGCAAACGTGCTGTCAGAGTTCATAAAAAGTCCTTATTGTGTATATACTCTTATTAGAGTGATATCTTGTGCAGTATCTTAGTGCTAATGACGTGATGCTTGTAATCCTTCAATGATTTAAAATCCTTGTTCTGAAAGTGCAGCCACTCACCGGATCACTTCACCCCTGCAGGGGTACTAGGCGGTTACAGTTTTGCGCCACTGTACGGCAATCACTGGCAGACTCAGGATCATGGTGTTTCATATAAAAGGAGAGAAGGAGTGCCCATAGCATAAAACCATTTTTAAAAGGTTTATTAAACAAATGAATAGGTACTCACAATTTCACAATACAAATCAAGCGGAGTGGTAAAAAGTCACGATTAGTCCTCAGCGCTGGTAAGTAGGTGATAGTGGGAAGCACAGATTTAGGCCACGCCCTACGCGTTTCGTCGTTAGGACGTCTACGGGAGCGTGACCTATGCTGTATCTTCCCACCCTTATATAGTGTGCGGTGTCCCCTTGTTAATTCTCGATTGGCGTCCATTTTCCTGTGGTTCCGCGGACCGCCGGGATCTGGAGAAGTATGCACACAGAGACAATGAACATGGTCTACTGTCTGCCAAAATCTCAGGCAAAATGGCCGCCGAATAGCTTAAACAAACTGTCCCTCTGTAGCACTAGACCACTAGATATAGGCGGTCTTCGGTCTGCAGAATATAGGCAAAATGGCCGCGGACACACTTCCAGTCCGCGGAACCACAGGAAAATAGACGCCAATCGAGAATTAACAAGGGGACACCGCACACTATATAAGGGTGGGAAGATACAGCATAGGTCACGCTCCCGTAGACGTCCTAACGACGAAACGCGTAGGGCGTGGCCTAAATCTGTGCTTCCCACTATCACCTACTTACCAGCGCTGAGGACTAATCGTGACTTTTTACCACTCCGCTTGATTTGTATTGTGAAATTGTGAGTACCTATTCATTTGTTTAATAAACCTTTTAAAAATGGTTTTATGCTATGGGCACTCCTTCTCTCCTTTTATATGAAACACCATGATCCTGAGTCTGCCAGTGATTGCCGTATAGTGGCGCAAAACTGTAACCGCCTAGTACCCCTGCAGGGGTGAAGTGATCCGGTGAGTGGCTGCACTTTCAGAACAAGGATTTTAAATCATTGAAGGATTACAAGCATCACGTCATTAGCACTAAGATACTGCACAAGATATCACTCTAATAAGAGTATATACACAATAAGGACTTTTTATGAACTCTGACAGCACGTTTGCACTTTACTAGGAGTAATTCCAATAGATTTCCCACACCTCTCTCCTTCCCCCCCTTCCCCCCTCCCCTCCCCCTCACCTTCACCCCTTCCTTCCCCCCCCCCCCCTCCTCCCCCTCTCCACCTACACTTTATGCCATTTGGAACACTACCAGCACTACTATATATGGGATTTGAAAATACTATTATATTTATGTGTTTATAGTTTGCTTTTTCTTTTTCATATTTAAAGCTTGTTTACAATTGCACAATCTTCTAAGGATACTACCACTGGATACGTGTACGTTTTGTTCATATTTAGGAATTTACACTCACACGCCTTGCTTTGAATTAGAGACATACAGCGTAGGCAGGGAATTATTATTTAGTTAAAGGAACAGCGCCAGACCCTTCTACCACACTAACCAATTCAGCTGTCCCCATTTATGGTGATTGCTTGTTGGGCGGCAGCAGTTCCATAAATTTCACCAATAGATTTTTATTTCCACTGCGCGGGTTTAACATCCTTTCTACCATTCACTGTTTCTCTAGCTGTTTACTCTGCATGATTCTTAGTCCCTGTGGACCTTGGTAACCCAGTTACCCATTTTGGATCCCTGTCCACTTTAACCATTTATCTAGGGGCTCAGTATAGGCGGAACCGCGCCTTTGGTTCATATATAGCGCTCCTCTTGCGCTGGGCATTTTTGAGGGTCTCTTACCCTTCATTCACTTACTTAATTTAATGCCCATAATGACTGGCCAGTCTTCTCTCTTCTCTACGAGTGCCTATACCCTCTTGCCTCTAAACTACTTTATCTAGCAGATGTACTACATATACATGTGAACAGCACTATTCTTCCCTTTCTTATCTATAACACTCCAATGGACAATAGACCGGGACAACATAACATATAACCACCAATCAATACAGTTCGATTAAGGGGAGTAAAACAGGTACCCTTTGTCCCAAAAATGCCTTACCGATCAAGGAAGTCTGATAACTCAAATGTAAGCAAAAGGCTTACCTCAGCCTGCTGATTATCAGAAATTCCCGGATCGTCTCAAGCTCCTCGTTTCGGATACTCAGGGTCACCTGGAATCCCCTCCTAAGGCAAAGCTCGCCATGCTGACTTGGTTAAATTGATGATAGGCAACTCCTATCCTCATATTGATTAGTGGTTCCAAATTAATAACTACTGCAGTAGGGAACAGACACAAAAGATACACTCAGCATCTTTCCAAATAACTGTTCTGCTTTATTATGATGCAATTGAAGGTTTTTATGCACATGAATACGTAGGTATCGCATTAATATTACAATTGTACGTTTATGGTAACAAGGGGCGTTACATAGGCAGGCTAATTCTAATCAGGACTAGAAAGAATGTAAACATGTACTGAAAACATTATTAGTGTTGTATGCACAGTGAGGGCAGTGTGCAATACATACAAAATACAATACAATTATATACAGAACTTACAAATTTCCATTACACTACTTACCTCTTTAGTGAACCATATTGTTTTTTCTTCAGTTTATTCTAACTAACTTGCTTGACATACAGTATAATCTAGTTGTCTCTGGGATGGTAAACTTTAACCAGGCCATTTTTTGCGATACGGCACTGTGTTACTTTAACTGACAATTGGGCAGTCGTGCAACATTCTAACCAAACAAAATTGATGTCCTTTTGTTTTACCAAAAATAGAGCTTTCTTTTGGTTGTATCTGATAACCACTGCAGTTTTTTTATTTTGCGCTATAAACAAAAAAAGAGCAACAATTTTGAAAAAAAATATATATTTTTTACTTTCTGCTATAAAACATATCCAATAAAAATGTGTTTTCTTCATCAATTTAGACCAATCTGTATTCAGCTACAAACCTTTGGTAAAAAAAATCCCAATTTGCATATATTGCTTGGTTTGCACAAAAGTTATCGCGTCTACAAACTATGGGATAGGTTTAGGGACTTTTTATTTTGTTATTCTTTTTTTACTAGTAATGGCAGCTATCAGCGATTTTTAGCAGGACTGCAACATTGCGGCAGATAAATTGGACTGTGACACTTTTTGGGGACCAGTGACACCAATACGGTGATCAGTGCTAAGTTTGCACTGACACTGTATACATGTCACTGGCAGGGAAGGGGTTAACATCAGGGGCAATTAAAGGGTTAAATGTGTTCCCTATGTGTGCTTTCTAACTGTGTGGGGGATGCTGACACTAGACAAAGAGATTGGTGTTCCTGATTACTAGGAATCACAGGTCTCTCTCTTCCACTGTGGCAGAACGACAGTCTGCCTTGTTTACATAGGCAGACTGCCATTCTGTCATTCCTCCAAACGATCACGGGTGGCTAGATTGGCTCCCCTTGTGTCCAATCACAATGGGAGTGGGTCATCGCCTTTTTTTTTTTTTTTTTTTATAAATTTCCCTATTTCAGCAAAATGTGTTCTTGAAATCTAAAATTTTTGTTTATGTATATGATTTTTCATTGCTTTATAGTGTTTACAGTTAAAACAGTGTGACAAAATGTGGGTATGACTAGTATTATGAAAGACTAGAGGACCCCTAGGAACTAAGCAGAAAAAAAGTCACAGAAGGGATGAACAGCATCTCTTTTGATAACATGGGCCATAACAGGTCCTCTTTAAGGAAAGATCTGGGTTATATTAGACCCGAGATCTCTCCTCCACCCTCCAAAGCATCTGATCAAACTAAGATCGGTTTGATCAAATGCTTGTTCAAGCCAGTAACGGCTTGTTTACATAAGACCTAAACCAGGAGGGCCAAAATTCTTGTCACTTCCGGTTTCTGGCATTACACACTGCGAGGAACAACATCAGTTAATCTCACTATGTCATAATAATTGGATGCCACTGGTTGCATCCCTACTGTGGGACCCCTTTCCATCACCTGTACAAATAATCCAGCAGCTTACTAGCCACTAGGATTACTTTCACATTGAAGGGAATAGCTGGCAGCTGCAGAGATGACCAAGATGTCACCCTTCCAATCCAGAAACATACTGGTACTTCCCTGGACATCAAGTGGTTAAACAGAACCTGAGCTTAGTCCCTATATACACTCTACACATATGCCAAAGATCTTGTACACAATATTCTTAATTACTGTACTCAGACACACATACTGTAAACACACAAAGGATGTAAAATTTTAAACAATTAAAACTTTCATTTACATATGTTGAGATACTGAACACTTTGCTCAGGACTATGTAACATGCAACATATATAAATGCTTGAGGATCCCTGCTCAGGCTGTCAAAGTCTGGTTATTTGCATGCCACTGACCAGTGAGGATGCAGGCTGAGGAAAGGTCATCAAGACCCAAAGCATACTGCAAAACAGAAAAAGGTAGCCTGACTGCCGCACACCTCACCCGACCCAAGTGGTAAGCAAGTAAAAGCAGCCTCAGTTCGATTCATCCAGAACACAACATGTTTCACCCCGCTCCCGGGGCTTAATCATGGAGATGAGGGTCTGCTGGTGGCAGGGGAATAAATATCATCATCAGCCGCCTAAGTATTGATGTAGGTAAACCACTCACAAAATTTAGAATGACAAGTAAATTAAAAAATGCACCATTTAGCATAAGTCTAAACCCCTGAAAATTAACCATAGACAGGAACTCCGTGTGGTATAGCAATAATGAGAACTAATAGACAATTTAGAAGTATGCATGTACTGGTGCAAAAAGTAAATAGAAACTAAGAACAATGAGTAAAGAGATACAAATAATATTGTTGCATATTAAATGCAAAAAGGAAAAAAATTACAAACTGCTACAAGCAATCCTGAAAAAGCTTAATCCCCTGGTTACAATTTTGTTATTTGTTATTTTTTTTTTTTGTTTTTTATTAGGTATTGGAGTTCACTTTAACCACTTGCCTACTGGGCACTTAAACCCCCTTCCTGCCCCGGCCAATTTTCAGCTTTCAGCGCGGTTACATTTTGAATGAAAATTGTCATGCTACACAAGCAGAGCTTCCTTTTGGTGGTATTTAATCACCACTGGGTTTTTTTTTTTTTTTTTTTGCTAAACAAACAAAAAAAGACCGGAAATATTGAAAAAAAACAGTTTTCATCGTTTGTTATAAAATTGTACAAACAGGTCATTTTTCTCCTTCATTGATGCATGCTGATGAGGCTGCACTGATGGGCTGCATTAATGACCACTGATAGGCAGCACTGATAGATGGCACTGATGATGTGGCACTAATAGGTGGCACTGTAGGGCACTGATAGGTGGCACTGATGATGGGCACTGATTGGCAGCAGTGATGAGCATTGATAGATGGCACTAATGGGAACTGGTAGGTGGCATTGGTGAGCACTGCTTAGCAGCAGTGGGTCTGGAGTTTTCGGGACCGATGTCCCATTTACTCCAAACGGTAATCGGCTTTTTGTTTTTTCACACTGTCAGCGTGAGGAAAAGGAAAGCCGATTGCCGACTCTGTTTACATCACATGATCAGCTGTCATTGGTTGACATCTGATCACGTGGTAAGGGGCCGCTGATCACCGAGTGCAGGGGGCATGTAGGTAGCTCATGCATGGGAGGACGTACATGGATACCCTCCAGGCAATTTAGGCCCGCGCTGTAGCCATCTTTTGACTATAGCGTGGGTGGGAAGAGGTTAAAAAATGTAGTATAAAAAAACTAAAAAACATGTCTTGAAAGTCAGGAGGTACGCTTAAGTGGTGGGGATGAAGATTGTGCCCTAATAATAAACCTGTATGGTAAATTCCAATTGTAAGGCTTAGTCACAAATTACATAAAAGGTCCAAGGTTCACAGAAGGAAAGAGGACAAAGATCCCCTGCAATGCATCTCATGTCAGCAATAATATTCAATACACAAACATTGGGAGAGATATTGTCCAAGATAGGGGGTCAAAACTAGTACAATCTAAACAAGCTGATAGAGTAACCTATGAGGACACAATAAAATGGTATGAGTCTATTTGCAGGACTCACTAAAGTGAAAAAGATGTTCTCCAACAATGTCACAACAATGTGACAGTCCACAGGAACAGGTGCCTTTGGGGCAAAATTAGAAGCTAGAGGTAGAAATGTATACAATCTTGATCTAATGAGATGTGCATGAAAGGATAGTTACTCTCCTCAGAAATGGTAAAGACTAACCCAAAACAACTGGTGAATGGCTCAAATGTGCAAAAAATAATGGTTGGATACAAAACCACCCTCTCTCAATGTGCTAGATAAGTGAGGAAGTTCATGTGCAAAAAAGCAAAATAAACCATGTATGACAACCAGAGTGTCCACTGAGAAAAATCTAAGTGGAAGCAATTAACTAAATGTTTGGTATATATAATATGATAAGTGGTAATACCAATGAGGGTGTGCCAAAAGTGACTAAAACCTCTATCAAAACAATATGAACACCGTATTGCGAATGTGCATATAAAAAAATAATCCAATTACTTTAGACCCCTAAACAAAGGTCAATTGTACATAAAATTGCATCTAAAGTGTTAAGAAAATGTGCTCCAGCTGTGTAACTAAATATTTTCAGCCATGGCTCACACGTTCAGCAAAATGTCAGACTGAGAGATCCATGGAGCCATTGTGCTAAGTTAAACCATCAAAAGGTCATTTGTCCAACTGTTCACAACAATCCTCATTGTTGAGATTGGTTGAACCAGTGTGCATGCTGGGATATACCCCAGATAACAAATCACCAGAGTAGTGTCTTTAGGTGAGGCATCAATCCTTGGCACACTGATAAAAATTATTCTGTTGGCTTGTAATTTTAACATAAAAAATTTATAATTTTCACCATAAAAATAAATGTTAATTCATTTACTTTGATATTTTAAGTACTTTACTTAATTTTCATTAGTTCTTAAAACACACCTTTTACATTTACAAAAATAATGTATAATATTGAGTAATCTAGACAAAACATTTAAGGCAGGGGTCTCAAACTGGTGGCCCTCCAGCTGCTGGAAACTACAAGTCTCATAATGCCTCTGCCTTTGGGAGTCATGCTTTGTTTTTTTTTGTTTTTTTTATCCACTTCAGCGAAAGTTTTCAGAGAGACATTATTTCAACTTTATGTGTCAAAGTTTATCTCTTCTCCTTTTTCACATCATTGTGGATTGTTTCCGTCACATCTTTATTATTTTTCCCTTCTAGGATATTCTTAAATAATTTTAAAAACCGACGACAAAACGCCTTCTATAATTATAAACCCTATTATTATCTTAATCTCTCTCAGTCCCTCTTATTTCCCCCCGCCCCCCCTCCCCCTCCCCCTCCCCTGTGTCTGGTCCGTTCCTTTATGTTGTTTATTTATCCACTTGGCTCTGCACCTATTCTTTCTTTTATCCTATCTAAATAAATATCCGAGACTTTGTAGTTTTTCCAACTTTCCCATCTACTATTATCCCCTTTCTCTCCTCCTTCCATTTTGTAGTGATAATCTATTTCCTTTAGCCAGTTTCTAATGTCTGGTTTTCCACTTTTTAGCCAATTCTTGGGAATTAAGGCCTTGGCCGCATTCAGGAGGTTAGGTATTATTGATTTTCTATATTGTTTATTGTAGATATGGAAGAGGCAAGTCCAAATATTTTGTTCTATTTCTTCTCCAGTTATTTCTTTTATGTTATTTAACACTTCCTTCCAGTACTCCATTATTATTGGGCATTCCCACCATATGTGTGTGATCGTTGCTATTTGGCCACATTTTCTCCAACACAAGGAGGTTCTATCTTGATGGAATCTGTGTATTCTTACTGGGGTCATATACCATCTTGATACTAGTTTATAATTCATTTCTATGGTCTTCATGTCCCAAGCCTTATTATATCCCGTTTCTATAATTTTTTCCACTTTTTGGTTATCTATTTTTAAATTCATTTCTTTTTCCCATTGATTTATATATTCTGGTCTTTCTTGTGCTTCCAAATCTGTCAGTATACTATAAATTTTTGATGTTCCGTTTTTTAATGGTGTTTCATTGCTACATAGCTTTTCCAGTGCAGTTAATTTTGTTTCATCTCTCAGTGGGTGTGGTATTGTGCTTACTAGGTGCCTTAGTTGAGTATACTTCCATTCATTCATCTTCCATCCATTCTTTTCCTCTATTTCTACTCGTGTTCTTATTTTACCATTTCTAGTGATATCTTTCAGTTGTGGGTTACCTATTCCTTGGATTTCAAATATTTCCCTCCCAGGGGTGAAGAGATTCGATCCTGTGAGTGCTAATAGTGGTGAATTATATTTCCATTCATTCTTTAAGTGGATGGTGTCCCAAATTTTAAATACATTTTTTGTTATTTCGTGCGTGTCGGTGTCCAATATTCTATATTTCCGTGGAATCCAAATATTCTTATGTAGTGTGGCTCCACTTATTGTGTTTTCCATTTCCACCCATTTTTTTTCATTTTTCTCATTTGTCCACTCTAACATTCGTGTTAAAACTATGGCTTTATAGTACCTACATATATCTGGAGCAGCAAGACCTCCATGCTCCTTTTTCCTTGTGATCAGCGTGTAATTCTTGGTTTTTTATTAAGCCATATGTATTTTAGCAGGATTGTTTTAATTATTTTAAAAAAGCTCTGCGGGATTTTTACTGGTAACATCTGTAATCTGTAGTTTATTTTAGGTAATATCGTCATCTTAAACATATTTATTCTTCCAATCCATGAAAGTGGCTGTATTCTTAACTTTTTCATTTCTTCTTTGACCTCATTGATCAGTGGAATAAAGTTTGCCTGATAAATTTTTTCGACTCTAGGAGTTATTTTAATTCCAAGGTAATTTAGTTCTTTTACCCAAGTGAATGGGAATTCTTTTTGTAAAAACTGAACTTCCTTTTTCTCTAGACCTATGTTTAATATTTCCGTTTTTATTGGATTAATTTTGAAGTTTGACAGTTCTCCGTATTTTTTAATTTCTTTCAGTATGTTTGGGAGCGACACTCTTGGGTTGGATACGTACATCAAGATGTCGTCCGCGTAAGCAGCAATCTTATGCTCTTTTCCTCCTAGTTTCGCTCCTTCTACCTCTTTGTTATTGCGGAGTGTTGCTAATAGTGGTTCTAAAGCCAATACATATAATAGTGGAGACAGTGGACAGCCTTGCCGTGTTCCATTCTGCATCTTAATTTTTGGAGAGAGTCTACCGTTTACTTTTACGACTGCTGTCGGGCCATTATACAAATTTGTTATCCACTTCATCATTTTTGTCCCGATACCCAAATGCCGCAATGTATCCATCATGAAACCCCAGTCTACCCTGTCAAATGCTTTTTCTGCATCCAATGACAGGAATAGAACTGGGGTCTCATTCTGCACCTTCTTGTGGAACATCAATAATGATTTTAGGCTGTTGTCCCGCCCCTCTCTCCCCGGGACAAAACCAGTTTGGTCCGGGTTGATCCACAGTGGGATTAGTTTTTTTATCCTAGTGGCCAGGATCTTGGAGTACAGCTTCGTATCGGCGTTCAATAGGGCTATTGGCCTGTAGCTTGAGCAGTTAACTTTGTCTTTCCCTTCTTTTGGTAGTATTGTAATATGAGCTAATAACGATTCACTTCTTATTTCTTCATCTTCCCCTAGGGAATTCATATATTCTAATAGTTTTGGAGTCAGCTGTTCTTCAAATTTTTTATAGTATTTGACCGTAAACCCGTCTGGTCCTGGGCTTTTTCCTACGGGAGTTTCCTTTAATGCCAGTTTTACCTCTTCATGCATAATATTTTTTTCCAATTCTTCTAGTTGGTCTATTTTTAGTTTTGGTAAGTTTGCTTTTTTTAAATATTCTTGTATCTTCTTTGTTCTTGTATTCGCTTCTTTCCAACTTTCCTGTCCTTTTATTGCATAAAGGGAGCTGAAGTATTTTTGAAATGTTATCGCTATATCTGTAGTTTTATTTACCACTTCTCCTTTTTCATTTTTGATCTTCTCAATGTAATTCAAAGACTTCTTTTTTTTTTTACCAGATTTGCTAGGTATTTTCCTGGTTTATTACCCCATTTATATTTTTCTTGTACTACTCTGTTGTAGTCCTTCCTTTCTTCTTGTTCCATCCAGTCTTTTAATTGCTCTCTCTTTTGAGATAGTAGGCCGAAGATTTTGTTGTTTACTTGATTTTTATGTTTTCGTTCCAATTCATAAATTTCTTTAATTATTTGTTGCATGTTTGTTTTCCTTTCCTGTTTTTTTCTTGCCCCTATGGCTATTAACTTGCCCCTAATAACAGATTTATGCGCCTCCCATATTGTTGCTTTCGATACCTCTGGTGTATCGTTTTCCTCAAAATATCTTTTAATTTCTTCTATGATGCTTTTTTCGGTCTCACTGTCTTCTAATAAAGTTTCGTTGATTCTCCATGGACCCCTTTCAAGGACTTCTCCTTTTATTTTCATTCTCAAGGTTACTGGGCTGTGATCTGAGGCGGTTATTATGCCTATTTTTGTTTCTTCTATTTCTTCCAAGTTTCTATGTTCGACCATGATGTAATCCAATCTGGGGTAAATTTTGTGTACTGTTGAGTAGAATGTGTAGTCCTTTGTGCTGGGGTGCTGAATTCTCCAAGGGTCTATTAGTTGCTGTTCATATAATGTTCTTTTTAATTTCTTTAGTTGATTTACCTCTTTGTCCCTTACTCTTGAGGTACTGTCCATTTTATTATCCATGCTGAAGTTGAAGTCTCCAGCTAGTATTAATTTTCCTTGCTTGAATTCCATTAGTATTTTAATTATATCTATCAAATATTTTTTAGGGTTCTTATTAGGACAGTAGACATTGGCCAATGTATATTTTACCCCTTGTATAGTTCCTGTAATAAAAAGATATCGACCCTCCGGGTCTATTTTCCTTTGATCTATTAGAAAACGTACATTTTTCCCTATACCGATGGCTACTCCTTTGGCCCTTCTTATTGGCGAGTCTCCTTGATACCATGTTGGTATGTTTCTTGAATAAATTTTGGCATTTGAGTTTTGGGTTATATGCGTCTCCTGTAGGAAAATTATTTCTGCTTTACTTTTTTCTAGTTCTCGGAGAATGATGTTTCTCTTCCCTGGGGAATTTAGTCCTCGGACATTGTAAGAGATTATTTTTATGCTGTTTACGTTTTCCATTCTTGTGCCTTTTCTTCCCCGCCCGTCCTCCGGCCCTCCCCCCCACGCGGTCCTCCTAGGTGACCGGATGGAGGGGACACCCAGCGGACGCTCGGGGTCTCCTCATCTCTTGTCTCAAAATAGGTGCGCCTATGTGACTCAGACCTTTCCCTCCCCACCCTCCTTCCCTCCCTTTTCCCTCCTCCCACCCTCCCCCTCCCTTTTTTCTGATATGGGTTTTTTACCCCCATATTCTCTAGAGCTGAGAGCATTTTACTTTGTTTTGTGGGGCACGCTCTGCCCCCTCTGCTCTATTTATTGTGAGGCGGAGCTCTGTAAGACACCCTATTCCCCCCTGCCTAAGCACTAATAGGGCGACCCCCTGTCCACTCCGTGAGTCCCTGTTTCCCTCTCCCTGCATTTTTGTTGTGTTTTACCAATCCTTTCACTTTCCTTTTTTCCCATCCCATCAACCCCAGCCCCCCCCCCCCTTTCCACTCTAAGGCCCCTTGCACCGTTGTGTGGTATTTTCTCAGGTATTAATTTCCTCGAGAGTCCACATCTTGATGTCTGATCCTTGAATTTACTTGCCACTGCAGGTCATCTCCTGCCGTTATTCGCTCCTGACTATTTGCGTATTTTTCCAGTTCTGGGGAGGGGATTTCTAGTTTGTTGCAAAAGTCCGGAATCTCCTCCACATGTCTTAGCCTCGCACTTATTCCGTTTTTTCCTTGCTATTAGACATGCTGGAAAACCCCAGTTGTATTGAATTTCTTGCTCCCGGAGGATTTCTAATAATGGCTTTAGTATCCGTCGTCTTTTCAACGTTTCTTGAGATAAATCTTGAAATATTTGTAATTTACCTCCCGCAAACTCTATTTGTGTTTTCCTCTTTAGGTTTATCCAGATCTGTTTTTTTTCTTCCCATTTTTCAAAGCATACGATTACATCTCTAGATGTTTCCCTTGCGAACCTTTGAGGTTTTTTTACTCGAAAGACACTTTCTATTCCTATTGTGTTAGTTGTTTCCTTTCCCAAGATTTGGTTGAAGAGATTGTTCATTTTTTCTATTAGATTTTCTGCTTGTTCTGTTTCCGGTAACCCACGTATTCTCAAGTTTTTTCTTTTTATCTCTATTTTCTTGCTCTTCTATTTTATATGATTGTTCCTGTTGTTCCCGTTTTAATTTCTTTATTTCGTCTTCCAGTTCCTTTATGTTTTTTTGATGTAGGTCTACTTTGATCTCTACTTCTTCCACTCTGTTTAACATATATCCCATATCTTTATGGAGTGTTGACATCTCTGCTTTTAGGGAATTCTCTAGTGCAGCGAACATTTTTTCCATATCCTGTTTTGTTGGCAACTGTGGCCCTTGTTGTCCTTCCTCCTTTCCTCTGTCTTCCTCTCCCATTTCTGGCTCCATTCTGGGTTCTGAGAGGTGGCTGGTTTCTGTTTGTACTTTATACTGGCCTTTTTTATCCTTGTTGTCCTTCTCTTTTGTATCTATTTGTCTGCCCTTTGAACCCACTTGTTTCTCTCCTTCTCCGATTCCTTGCTGTATATACCTGTTCATAGGGCCTGGACTTGGGCCTAGGCTGGTCCTAGGTGATTTCGGTATTGCTCCCGCACTTCTTGTTGTTTTCCCCTTCATGTTTGTTTCTATGGCTGGATTTATAAGATCTTCGAAGCTGCCTTCCAGAATACCCCTTGATTGGGGTCTCTTAATGATGAAAAAATCTCCCAGCCTTCTTAAATTGACTTATTTTTACTAATATTTCTTTTGTTCTGTTCTCATACCCGGCATCCTCCCTACAATCCAATAATAGAAATAATTAATGAGATATAAGTAGTCCCCGTTTTCCAGAAGTTATGTTACTACCTTAAGTACATTAAGCATTCCTTGGTGCTGTTCAATTGTTTAAACCATAGTATTAAGTCCCCATGCACACGGACGTCTCCACAGCTGCTTTTCTGAGCCCTTTCTGCAGCTCAAAAAGGCCTGTCTATGTCAGTCCATGGCCTCACGCCCACCTAGGCGTCTCTGAGCCGCAAGTGGCATAGGCGTTCCTAAGCTGCAAGAAAAAAAAAAAAAAAAACGCTCAAAAACGCTATTGCAAAAATGCTGAAAAAAGTTAAAAAAAGTCACTGCAAAGACACCGGCGTCTTCACAGCGCTTTTCTAACCACCCGTGTGCATGAGGGCCCAGGTGCTCAGCAAAATAATTCAAATGTTTTAGCGATATAATGCAATCTAATTCAAGTATTCAGCAAGATGATTTATATATTCAGCAGTATAGTTCCAGTATGAGCTTATATGTTCCACATTTTTGTTACTATGAAATTTCTTCTTATTCTATAGTTTGTACTATCAAGCCTATAGTTAGTACCATTTGCAAAAAACAAAAACAAAAACAAAAACAAAAAAAAAAAAAGGTACTTATCTGTTAGTTGTTGTTGAAGTTGGGACAAAAAGGGACGCTCACTACTGCTTGTTGCTGCTCTCTGATGCTGCGAACGTTCAGGTGCTGTCTCTGATGTTATCAATCTGCCCAGGTCTGTCTGACCCGCTGAAGTCTCAGCTGTTCTCTGCTTTCAGCTCTTCAGTGTCCGCTGCCGCTGCTCCTTGCTCCACTCACCCACCTTCCTGGCTCTCTCCTCCGAAATTCCCCGGTGCACTTCAGCTGGTTCCTCCGCACTCCGCGGCCGGCAACACCGCTGGGGACTTGAAACAGCCCCCAGCCGCGCACCGTTTTCCCTGCTGCCATCGCTTCCGAAGCACTCCGATCTCCGCGGTTTTCCAGTTCTCCTAACCCCCCGTCCTCGATGAGCCTTCTAGCCCATCCGACTCCGGAGGGGTGGGGGGGGGGTTTGCGGTCAGACGCAGGTACAAACTTCCTCTGGCTTACACCACAAGACAGCTCAGTGAGTGATGAGCAAGGGGGGGGCGGGGAGGGAAGCTACCTACACCTTCTCATCAGGCCGATCATTCCTCACAGCTGCAGGGAGAGGGTTCTCAGGATCCTCACGCCGTGCACAGAGCCATTACCAGGCTCCTCCCTCCGGCTGATCACCGGGAGTCATGCTTGTAACTGTGAGCCTTGCAATGTCTCATGGGACTTGTAGTTTCCCAACACCTGAAAGGCCGCCAGTTTGAGACCCCTGGTTTAAGGTATGTGCATTTCCATATTCTAAGTTACATTTACTTAAAAAAAAAAAAATATTTGATTGCATATATTTGCCAAATGTGCAACCGCACAAGTTTTGATGCTGTATATTTTAAAGAGCTTGACATCTTTTGGAACTTTTGGAAGCCTGCACAAGGCAGTTTTCATACTTTTGAGGCCCATCAGGACAAAAGAGCGCCACCGGTGACAAGAATTTTTTTTAGATTCACTACAAAGTCATGCAATGCTATTGAAAGGTAAGAGTGAACAAATTATCGTTCGCATGCAATGTTTAGTCTATATAATAAATGGACATACGTCCGTTGAATACACCTATTGAGACAACTCACTTGTGCGCACTCAAAGTTTGTGCTTATTGCATTCAGCAGAATGTGCTTACTGCATGCAGCAGAATGCAACCAAGATGCAGGGTGAGGAAATGCCAGCTGTTAAGCTTAAAAACTATTTTGTGCCACAAAAATGCTGGTTTCAGCCAATTCGGTTTTTGAGATATTGGAATTCAAATCCAGATTATGTAACATCAAGCCCTGCCCACTTTGCACCCAATGTTGTTAAAATTTAAAAACAAAGATAGCATTTGTTTACACTGCATCTGTGCCAATTTGTGCTGCAAAAACAAACGTATGTGCTGGTTTGGTTTCAGAGATATTGAGCATTATAGTTGAAACCTCTCCCACTTTGCACCACATTATTACATTTTAAAAAAAATTATGCAATTTGTTTGTGCTGATATGTATCACAAAAACAAACTTTCTGTTTGTTCAGTTTTTGAGATATTGAACATTCAACGTTCGATTATGTAACCTAAAGCCCCGCCCACTTTGCACTATGTTATTACATTTCAAAAACAAATATACCCTATTTATGCTGCATTGGCAGGAAAAACAAGTAGGTAGGTGTACGTTGATCCTGCACAGGAGATAGCGGGCGCACGCCTGCGGGTCCAGTGTAAAGAGAGAACTCACTCTAGGCATCTGTACCTGAATAACACCTTCCTTGCCAGGTGTGCTGGCTCAGTATGTAGAATGCATATAAGCAATTAAAGATCCAGATAGCCGCACTCCAAAAATAGTTGTTTTCTTTATTCACACCACTCTCACTGGTGCTTAATCATAGCTAAAACAAACATATAATGACATGGTATATATACACATATACAGAAAATGAAGATCCAATGAGGGGGCAAGCTGACGCCCTCATTCACAAGTTAATACAGTCTGTATTCTATGTTCTTTACAGATATACAGTACTGTATATACGTGTGTGTTACAATTTGATTTGTTAGCTGAGAAAGATTTTTTTCTTTTTATATTTTTAAATGTTTACATTTACATTTGATGCTGCTTTAATAATATTACATTTGTAACATTTATAAATAATGTTATTTGTTTTGAAAGCCTGTTTCATGAGACTATTCCCTTTTTTTTAAAAAACATATTGTATTTTTTTTTATATAAAAACCTTCAAACATACATCAAATACATTTGGAAAATAAGTTTTACCAACTTAAAAAAATTGAGTAAGTTACAAGTAAATATCACTTAAAATGAAGGAACTAAGTAACTAGGTAACAGGGCAGCACAGTGGTGTAGCGGTTAGCACTTTTGCCTAGCAGCAAAAGGGTCGCTGGTTCAAATTCCAACCACTGACCCTTCCTACCTGCCGTCGTTTCCATGACGAGCAGGAAGTGTTCCCCCACGCTGCCCCGTCAGAGAGACACTCTGATTTCTGCAATCAGCTGCAAGTTATGCAGCTGGGCATGCGGAATGGACAATCTGATTGGCTGACACCAATCAGACTTGGTATGTAAATGTACTCGGCTGGTCTGTGTCAGTTCACTGGTCACCGCCTTGATGTCAGCAGTGCATTCAGCTCTAATTTGAGGTAATTACTCCTGCTATAATAGACATTGTTTGGACATGCCTTTTGTCCATGTGTCTACCAATACCTTTTTTACTTCTTTTACTATACTTTGACAAAAGGAGGCTTGTTTCAAACGTCTCCTTGTCATAATTGTCCCCACAGTGCTAACTCCGATCGCTGTTGGTTTAATCAGGCGTCCCTTGTAAATGCGTCCCAGCGACCGGCCTTTGGATACACAAATTACCACCTATGTCGTGTGTATGTGGACTCATGCAGCCAGCATGTATCCTTCCTTGCTGTTTTTATTTCTTTAAATCTTCAATGAATCAAATATATACCGTATTTATCGGCGTATAACACGCGCCGGCGTATAACATGCACCCCAAGTTTAGGAGGGAATTTTAAGGAAAAAAACTTTTAGGAGTAAAGTTTAAGGAAGAAAAACTTACATTAAAATGCCCATCAATGCAGCGTTATCGGTGTCCATTTGCAGCCTTTTCAGTGTCAGTGCAGCCTTGCTCCAGTGTCTATTGCAGCCTTGTCAGTGCAGCTTTTCCCCAGTGCAGAATTGTCAGTGCAGCCTTGCCCCAGTGTCCAGTGCAGCCATGTCAGTGCAGCCTTGCCCCAGTGCAGCCTTGCCCCAGTGCAGCTTTGTGGGATCGCCGCCCTATGGGCGGGACTGTAAGCGGCGCCGAGAAAAGCCGAGGACTCTCGGGTATGTGTATCTCGGCTCCGCCGAGTCCCTGCAGTCTCAGCGCCGTATTTGAATTTACACACGGCTGTGTATGTCGACGCCAATCGCCGCGATCGCTCCGATCACACAAAATTGGGGGGGATCAGCCTATAACACACACCCACGATTTTCCCCTGATTTTCAGGGGAAAAAGTGCGTGTTATATGCCGATAAATACGGTATGTAAGTATTTTTTGGCTTTGTTACTCCACAATATGGCTTGAATAAGTTCAAGATAAGATTCCGATATCTTTTGCCAAATTACTACTATTATTATTTATGTAAATATTATTATACACGTATATATTTATGTTACAGACAAGAATATAATATACCCAACTGTAAACCTCCCCTGATGAAGGAAAAAATATGTTCCAATGCAATTTTCCGAAACATGTCGGGATGTATGCTACAAATCTTAAACTGAACTCAAATTAGTTTGAGCAGTATTTTGGATTACTAGCTTTGGGTGTTATATATTTGTATGTCCTACTGACGCTGATTCATTGGTGTATTGTTTATACTTTATAAGCAAATTGTGTCTAAACTTTATAATAATTTTTCTATTTTTGTATACTAATAAAGTTGGCACCCTTGTGCCTTTTTTTTACTTATTTACTTTCTATTACTTCTTTCTGCCATTTTAAAGTCCAAGGTGGCGTTCTCCCAATGCACTTTGTTGCATGTTCTTCTTACAATGCAATGTACGTGTAGGATGTTGGCAGACCAATATACTTCTCAATTCTCATATATTTTCTTTTCTTTCCTGAATATTTGGGTAGTAAATACCTGCATAAGTCCCCCGACTTTTTTGAGAATTGATGTGTGTGCATATATAGACCAAGGTCAATTGTACGCATTTGATTCATATCTTTCCTTGTTTGTTTTTTTTTTTCCTTCCTCTTGTGCTTTCACTTACTGCATTTTTCTCTCCCCTTCAGCTCCCCCTCCTCCCCCTTTCTCCATTTCCCTATGGGGTCCTACCAAGGAGACCAATGGATGACTTGTCTAAACTGCACAAGGATTTTGAACAAAAAGTCTCTTGACTCTGAACTATCATGAATTTTTCTAACTCTCCGCCAAACCCTAGAGAAAAAGTCCCTATTACACTGGCATATCAAATCGTTTGAAGAGAATATCAATGAAAACCTGAACCCTTTTGGGCTCAGGGTACAAACTTTCCCTACCTTTGGCAACCCCAATCCCAGCTTTAAAACTGCCTGGGAGGAGAATTTAAAATCATGCTCCAAAACCATGATGTCATTGTTAATCAATGAATATCAAAAACGTTTAATAGGCATGGATGAGCAATTAGAAAAATTACAAATTCAAATGTTACCTCTCAAAACGCATTCTCTCTATGCTGAATCCGTGTCATTTGGAACAATTCAATAAAAACATTTCAATTAAAAAGGATAAAAAATTACAACGGGATAGAAAGACTTTTGAAGACGGAAAAGCCTATAAATGGCAATCAAATCAAACTAATGGTAGATTTCCGGGAAAATCAAATAGAAATGCACGCACTAATAAGTATGAATTTTCTGTACACTCACCTATTTCTTCTCCTCTACAGCCTTTTTCTCAACAAAAACGTCACCATCGTGGTGATGAATCACATGATGAATCCTCTCACACAAGGGGTTCTCCTCCAAGGACAGGTAATGGTAGTCACTTTTGGATTAATGCCCATAGTGACACCTCAGACATAACTACTCCAGTTAGTAGCTCTGTATCTTCCTTGCATGCACCTACCACTTCAGTAACCACACGATCACAGTCTTCACTTCCAAGTACTCTTTTAGACCAAATGAGGGGCTACACACACCCACCAAAAGAAACTTCAATCACATCCATCCAAAATTCACAAAACCAACAAGTAAAAACCACGTTAAACGTGGTTAATTTATCTTCACATTCACTTAGTTCACACATGATGGATGTGCTTGCACGTGGCTTCACTTTCTGCCCAGATTCTAGTCTGGACAGATTTGGGGCCATCAAGGACATCCACCTCTTTATTTGTAAGATTCTACTAAAAAGCTTATATTCAAAAAATCCGGATAAACCAGTCAGGAAATGCAAGCCCTGGAAAACTTAATTAATTTACTAGAAGAAAATGAACCTGAAAAGCTCATAGATTCAGTTGATATAGAGGCCTTTCTTGCAGCAGTAGACGACATTCCCACCATGCAAACAAAAGCACATGTTTCTGACCCTTCATTAAAAAAGAAATCCACTTTGTATCCCTGACCAAGCTCAAAATGAGAAACTTCCCTAAACTGCATGGCAATCTCGATCGTAATGAACGAGCTGCACTTGATGCGTTGGCCCGCAACCACAACATTGTGATCAAGCCATCCGACAAGGGTGGCAATGTCGTGGTTATGGACATCGCTCAGTAGATTGAGATGTGCATGAACATGCTCTGTAACTCTGAGTGGTATCGGCCAATTCAACGGTCTTCACTGAAAAAAATTTTCCAGGGATTTCTATCTATTGGTGGACACGGCATTCCACCAAAATGTTATAACTAAACATGGGTGGGAATTTATTAGAATCAGTCATCCCAGAGAAGCCTATGCGTTGCCCAAACTACACAAGCAGAAAAGAAAACCACTTGGCAGACCTATAATTTCCGGCTGTGGCAATCTTACTGAAAATCTCAGCCGAGTGGTAGACAGCCATCTAAAACCACTAGCTGCTTGCCTGTCATCATATGTGCGTGACACCATCCATTTTTTGCAAACCATACAGGATTTGCACATTATGGATGGTGTCTAGGGATGAGCCGAACCCCCCCGGTTCGGTTCGCGTCCAGACCATGCGAACGGACCGAGAGTTTGTGCGAACATTCAAACACCGTTAAAGTCTATGGGACTTGAACGTGAGAAATCAAAAGTGTGAATTTTAAAGGCTAATATACAAGTTATTGTCCTAAAAAGGGTTTGGGGACCCAAGTCCTGCCCCAGGGGACATGTATCAATGCAAAAGAAAGTTTTAAAAACTGCTGTTTTTTCGGGAGCAGTGATTTTAATGATGCTTAAAGTGAAAAAATAAAAGTGAAATATTCCTTTAAACATCGTACCTGGGGGGTGTCTATAGTATGCCTGTAAATTGGCATGTGTTTCTCGTGTTTAGAACAGTCTCTGCACAAAATGACATTTCTAAAGGAAGAAAAGTCATTCAAAACTGCTTGCGGCTGTAATGTAATGTCGGGTTCCGGCAATATGGATTAAAATTATTGAGTAAAACGGCATGGGTAACCCCCCAGCCCATTACCAGGCCCTTTGAGTCTTGTATAGATATTAAGGGGAACCCCGCACCCAAGTTAAAAAAAGAAAAGGCGTAGGGCCCCCAGGCTCTATATACTCTGAACAGCAGTATACAGGCGGTCCAAACAAGACAGGGACTGTAGATTTGTTCTTCAGTTGAATCTGTTTGTAATTTGGAACAAGTACATTTTTTAAGTGCTCCAGCCAAAAAATCTATTTTTAAGCTGTTTGGATAACATAGGGAAGGGTTATAATCACCCCTGTAACATTTGTTTTGCTGTCTGTGCCCCTGTTCAGAAGATTTCACCTCACTTTCTGTCCCAAGGACAATTGGATTTTGAAAATTTGGGGTTTTTAGGGAAACAAGGATTGGTGATAATAAAGCATCAGTCGAGACACCTTTTTCCCATATTAACTCTTACAGGAGGGAATTTCCCTTCCTAGGGGTAGATTTTCTCTCACTTCCTGTTGTCTCCCTCCGTTTGTAAGTAGGAGTCCTTTGTAAGTCGGATGTTTGAAAGTAGGGGACCGCCTGTATATACTATACGGCCTGCCCTATATACTCTGCAGAAATTTGGGCCTTAGGTGTTGGTTAGGGATGGGCTATCTGTTCGAGTCTAACATTGGCTGTTTGCTCGTTCACCGAACAGCGAACAATTTGGGGTTTTCGCTGAAAATTCGAAAAGCCGCGGAACACCCTTTAAAAGTCTATAGGAGAAATCTAAAGTGCTAATTTTTAAGGTTAATATGCAAGTTATTGTCATAAAAAGTGTTTGGGGACCCGGATCCTGCCCCAGGGGACATGCATCAATGTGAAAAAAAGTTTTAAAAACGGCCGGGTGACCCCGCCCCCCTCTGATGCAACGGGAATCCTACAGGATTCCCGTTGCATCAGAGGGGGGCGGGTCACCCGTACACGTCACTGGGAAACCCCGGCGTTTCCCCTTGTCAGAGGGGGATGGGGTCACATGATAGGTAGCAACGCCCTCAGCTACATAAGAGCTGTGCCGCGTCATTGGCTGGGTGCCTCCGGTGGAGGCAGGATCCTGTGCGTGTTCCTCACTGGAGTAGCTGGAGATCATCCATCGCTGGAGATCGAGAATTGGATTACATTGCTGGAATCTCTTTTTTATTTTTAATAAAGAACTTGTCCCAAGCCGTCTCTTGTGGTTTTTTAACATTCTGACACTTTCTTTTTGTGGAATGGTAGGGGTACAATGTTCCCCTTACCAATTCACATAGGGGGATCTGGGTTTCTTTGTTAAAGGGGGCTTCCAGATTCCGATAAGCCCCCCGCCCACAGACCCCCACAACCACCGGGCAAGGGTTGTGGGGATGAGGCCCTTGTCCCCATGTTGAGGGCCTGAGACCTGGTACGGTTCAGGAGGGGGGTGCTCTCTCATCCCCCCCCTCTTTTCCTGTGGCCTGCCAGGTTGCCTGCTCGGATAAGGGTTTGGTGTGTATTTTTGGGGGAACCCCACGCCATTTTTTTTTTTTAAAACTTGGCGCTGAGTTCCCCTGGTATGTATTTTTGGGGGGAACCCCATGCCTTTTTAAAAAAAATTTTGGCGCAGAGTTCCCCTTAATATCCATACCAGACATGAAGGGCCTGGTAATGGAATTCTGGGGGACCCCCCACGCATTTTTATTTTTTTTTTATTTTTCAATGATTTCAATGACTTTTATGTGTATTGTCGGGACCAACAATTCATTAATAGCCGGCACTAGCGCTAGAACTTTTAAATTACTTTTTTTTCCTTTAGAAATGTCATAAACATGGGAAACATGAGCTACTTTACAGGCATACTATAGACAAACCCCAGGTCCAAAAATTAAAGGAATATTTCACTTTTATTGTTTCACTTTAAGCATTATTAAAATGACTGCTCCCAAAAAAACGGCCGTTTTTTTTAAATTTTTTTTTTGCATTGATACATGTCCCCTGGGGCAGGACCCGGGTCCCCAAACACTTTTTATGACAATAACTTGCATATTAACCTTTAAAATTAGCACTTTTGATTTTGAATGTTCGTGTCCCATAGACTTTAACGGTGTTTGCGTGTTCAAACAAATGTTTTGCCTGTTCGCATGTTCTGGATGCGAACCGAACAGGGGGGTGTTAGGCCCATCTCTAGTGTTGGTGGTACCAGAACACTGTAAGCCCTCACAGTTACTCTTGGTGGGCGCTGGAACGGGCCCTGCAGTGAAATATTATATCAAGAATTGTAATTACATGCCCCTGTTGAACAGGGTCCGAAAAATTGGGCCTTTGGTGGTGTGGTGGTCTTGCCACAACACTGTAAGCCCTCAGTTACTCTTGGTGTGCGCAGGAACGGTCCCTGCTGTGAAATATTGGATCAAAAATTGTAATTACACGCCCCTGTTAAACAGGGGCAGAAAAAGTGGGCTTTAGGCACTGGTGGTGGTGCCCAGAACCAAAAATGTTCTTAGAAGCTATCAACATGAACATTGAGGAGGAATAGGATAGTCACTCAGCATAACAGGATAGTCACTCAGCATCAGCATAGGCAGACCTCAAGGGATCTCACATTCATAAAAAACTTAATCGGTTACATCAGCATCAGGTGCTTGGTAGCTGGTGATCCAAGACTGATTCATTTTTATGAAGGTGAGCCGATCAACCGAGTCTGTGGACAGGCACACTCTGTGATCGGTTACAAAGCCTCCAGCAGCACTGAATGTGCGTTCAGATAGAACGCTGGATGC
Organism: Aquarana catesbeiana; assembly: GCF_042186555.1. Classification (NCBI taxonomy): domain Eukaryota; kingdom Metazoa; phylum Chordata; class Amphibia; order Anura; family Ranidae; genus Aquarana; species Aquarana catesbeiana. The sequence continues at coordinate 94,199,053 of NC_133334.1, read as the reverse complement.
ATGATAGGCCAGTAGCTCAGTTGCATACTGTGCAAGCTCTGGCCAGTGATCCATCCTCAGGACCCAGTAACTCAGTGGATCTTCAGTTGGAAAGGTCTCCAAGTCTGATCTTGCCCCAAGGTATTCCTGCACCATGTAAATCAGACGCTGGCGATGGTTGCTGGAACCGATCAGACCTTGGGACTAAAAGACTAAAAAATTGTCTGTACGCATCGGTCAGACGGCCACCTTCTCCACCGCTCCTTCTGTGACTGGCCGAAGCCTCAGTAACACATTGTCTAGGAGGACCAGGAAATTGCAACCTCCCAGGCTCTGGAAAGGCATTGCACAAACCATTCTGCAAGGCCTCCCGAAGATGTTTCATCCTCTACTCCCTCTGCGAAGGCTGGATAAGTTCCGCAACCTTACCCTTGTAACGTGGTTCAAGAAGGGTTGCCAGCCAGTACTGATCCCTCTCCTTGATACCACAAATCCGAGGGTCCTTTCGCAGGCTTTGCAGGATCAGGGAGGCCATGCAGCGTAGGTTTGCTGAGGCATTCGGTCCACAGTCCTCTGGGTCACTAAGGACGACATGATCCGCAGCCACCTCCTCCCAGCCACGTACAAGTCCATGGGTTTCTGGGGACTGAAAATGATCCCTTGAAGACTGCTGCTGATGCTGAGTGCCAGGCTCCACCTCCATGCTGACACAATCCTCCTCCTCCTCTTCCTGTGTGATAGGCGGGCCTGCAGGAATACTGTCTGGATAAAGGGGGCCTTGAGAGGTAAGAAGTCCTCCTCTTCCTCCCTCTGTTCTGCCTCAAGTGCCCTGTCCATTATTCCATGCAGCATGTGCTCCCACAGGAGGACAAGAGGGACAGTATCACAAGAGGAACAGTATCACTGATGCATGCACTGTCACTGCTCCCCATCCTCGTGGCCTCTTCAAATGGTGACAGGACAGAGCATGCATCCTTAATCATTAGCCACTGGTGTGGCGAAAAAAAGCCAAGCTCCCTGACCCTGTCCTGGTGCCATACTCACACAGGTTCCACCTAGGGGGCATGTCACAGATGAGGCAGTTCTTGGGCAGGTTGTGTTCCCTTTTAAAGTCAGCCAGCAGAGCACTGGCATTATATGACCGGCAGAAATGCCCACAGACTTTCCTGGCCCGGGTACCTGCACAAGAACCAGTGCACCACCAAATTAAGGATGTGAGTCAAACAGGGAACATGGGTCAAGTGTCCCTGTCGGAGGGCAGAGAGGAGATTGGTGCCATTGTCACAAACCACCATTCCTGTCTGAAGCTGGTGTGGCGGCAACCACCTCTGAACCTTCCCCTGCAGAGCTGTCAGAATCTCTGCCCCAGTGTGGCTCCTGTCCCCTAAGCAGACCAACTCAAGCACTGCATGGCATCTTTTTGCCTGAGTGCTTGCGTAGCCCCTAGAACACTTACAGAGCACCGCTGGTTCGGCGGACAAATCTGCACAGGAAGAGGCCATAGAGGAAGAAGAGGAGGGGGTGGAGGAGAAAGGTGTGGAAGAATCACCACTACCAGCATTTTGGAGGCGTGGTGGTGGAACAAGCTCCAACATTACTGCACCCTGTCCTGCATCCTTCCCAGTTGCCAGCAGGGCTACCCAGTGTGCCGTGAAAGAAAGGTCCCTGTCCATGCCTGCTGGACCATAAGTCAGCGGTCAGTAATATGCGCCTTACCGATGACTGCCCTGTCCAACGAGGCCAAAACATTGCCTTCCACATGCCGGTAGAGAGCCGGAATGGCCTTCCGAGGAAAAAAATGGCGTTTGGGAACCTGCCACTGAGGTACTGCACAGTCCACAAATTCTCAAAAGGGGGCAGAGTCTACCAGCTGAAAAGGCAGCAGCTGGAGTGCTAGCAATTTATCAAACTAGCATTCAGCCGCTGAGCATGCGGATGGCTGAGACCGAATTTCTTTTGACAGTTTAGCAACTGGGGTAGGGAAATTTGCCTGCTACAATCAGATTTAGGTGTACCACTAGCAGATTGCCCACAAGTGCTTGGGACACCTAAATCTACACCTTCATTCCTCCCGGTGCAGGTCTCTGAGAGGACTGAAGGTATAGTGGGGTTGGAGATCCCAGCTGATGAGGAGCAAGGAGAGGTCTGCCTTGTTCTTTGGTGTGGATCTTTTAAGTACTGTTGCCAACGGACTGCATGGGGGCTCGACATATGTCTGATCAAGTATGTGGTGCCCAAGCGGGTGCTGTTTTGGCCACACTTGATACACTTCAGACAGATGTTGTAAACAGCAACGGTGCGATCTGCTGCACATGTTTTAAAAAAGGCCCACACCAAAGAACTTTTGAAAAAACGGGCAGAATCAGCAGTGCCCTGCACATGCGGAGCTCTGCGGTGTGATGCAGTCAGTTGGCTGTCCTTAAGCTGGCCCCTGGAGGGCATCCTGCCTCCTTGGAGATGTGTCTTCCTCCTCCTCCTCTCTTCAGGCACCCATGTAGAGTCAGTGACGACCTCATCATCCCCTCCCTCCTCGCCACTGGAGCAAACCTGGCAGTATGCTGCAGCTGGGGGAACATGACTGCCAGTTTCTTGTCCTTCTTGGGCACCCCCTCTCTCTGAGCTCACGTTACTGCCTTTATCCTCAAGCTGGGAACCATCATCGGAGCCTTCAAAATGCTGCGCATCCTCCTGAAGCATGAACCCGACACTGTGGTCGAACAGTTCTCCTCATGACATGATGGTGGGGCTAGAGAAGGAGTGACTGATGCCATTGAGCCAATGGATAAGGCCACTTTGGCAGCTGCATTGGCAGCAAAACTTGTCTTAGCTTGGGTGACAGAGGATGAGGAGGATGAGGAGGATGAGGACAGCTTTGTGATCCACTCAACCAACTCTTCTGCATGTTGTGGCTCAACAAGGCCAGCTGTCGAAAAACAGGACAAGCATGCCCCACGGCCACGTGCTGAGGATGCACCATGTCCATGACCAGCACTGTTGGCTGTAGACACAGAGCTTGCTTGCCCTCTTTTAGTGGCCTGTGAGCATCTGCTTTTTGCTTGGTGGCCTTCCAGACGTGCTGTAAAATTGGATTAGCAAAACACCAACTGAAGTTTAATAGAAAAATTACACCAGGAATGGCCTGCAGTCAGGTATGGGCTTGGCTAGACTAGAATGCAGTGGATTTATATGTAGCAGACTGTATATATATCTTTATGCACTGCAGATCACTGAATCACCTGCTTGGCCTGCCTGAAAGTGTCTTTGAATACGTACACCAGGAATGGCCTATAGTCAGATATAGACTTCGCTAGACTAGAATGCAGTGGATATATATGTAGGAGACAGTATATATATATTATGCACTGCAGATCACTGAATCACCTGCCTGCCTGCCTGCTTGAAAGTGTATTCGAAAACGTACACCAGCAATGGCATGCAGTCAGATATAGGCTTGGTTAGACTGGAATGCAGTGGATATATATATGTTGGAGACTGTATATATATTTAATGCACTGCAGATCACTGAATAACCTGCCTGGCTTGTCTGCCTGAAAGTGTATTTGAATACGTACACCAGGAACAGTCTGCAGTGAGATCTAGCTAAACTGGATACAGTGTGTGTATGTATATATGTGTATATATATATATACATATATATATATATATATATATATATATATATATATATATATATATATATATATATATATATATATACACAAAGCCGGGATGTGTGTGTGTGTGTGTGTGTGTGTGTGTGTGTGTATATATATAATATATATGTATGTATATGTGTGTGTGTGTGTGTGTGTGTGTGTATGTGTGTGTATATATATATGTGTATATATATATATATATATATATATATATATATATATATATATATATATATATATATATATATTAAATACACTGCGGCTAACGGAATCAACTGCCTGCCTGAAGTATATTAGAAACAGTACAGCAGGAACGGTCTGCAGTGAGATCTAGCTAACTGAATAAACTGCCTGCTCAATGTAAATGAAATGACTCTCTCTCTCTCACTCTCTGCCAGCAACACACTACACAAGGCCGACATGCAGGTGGCCTTATATAGTGTGGGGCGTGGACTTAACCCCCTGAGCCATAATTGGCCAAAGGCACCCTGCCTTTGGCTAATTATGGCTCTCTTTGCTGAAAGCACTGTGATTGGCCAAAGCATGCGGGTCATAGTGAATGCTTGACCAATCATCAGGCAGCAAAGCACTGCGATGACGCAGTGCATTATGGGGCGTGATGCGCCACTCGAATTTGGTACAAACGCCCCATAATGTTCGATCTTCATCATGTTCGACTCAAACTCGAAGCTCATCCCTAATGGTGTCTCACTAGTTACCATAGATGTCGAATCACTGTATTGCACCATTCCCCACATGAAAGGTCTAGCGGCAATACATCACGTATTGTCACAATTCAGTGAATGCAAGCCAGAATATACGGAATTCATTTTAAATTCTCTAGAATTCATACTGTATCACAATGTTTTCTGCTTTAATGGTTCCCACTACCTCCAGGTACAGGGTGTGGCGATGGGGACATGCTGTGCCCCATCGTACGCAAACCTGTACCTGGGGGAGTGGGAACATTCACAACTTACCAACGATTCGTTATCTGTCTATATGTACCACATACTTACAGTGGGACAAAAAAGTATTTAGTCAGCCACCAATTTTGCAAGTTCTCCCACTTAAAAAGATGAGAAAGGCCTGTAATTGTCATCGTAGGTATACTTCAACTATGAGAGACAAAATGTGGAAACAAATCCAGACAATCACCTTGTCTGATTTTTGAAAGAATTTATTTGCAAATTATGGTAGAAAATAAGTATTTGGTCAATATCAAAAGTTCATTTAAATACTTTGTTATATATCCTTTGTTGGCAATGACAGAGGTCAAACGTTTTCTGTAAGTCTTCACAAGGTTGTCAAGCACTGTTGCTGGTATGTTGGCCCATTCCTCCATGCAGATCTCCTCTAGAGCAGTGATGTTTTGGGGCTGTCGCTGGGCAACACAGACTTTTAACTCCCTCCAAAGGTTTTCTATGGGGTTGAGAACTGGAGACTTATCAGAGGAATCTGCGCTTAAGATAAATGTGACTGCCGCCTCCCTATAATAAAGTCCCACCTAAGTGAAACCCAATCAGAATGTGAAAGCGTAGAAAGGAAAATGGCCCTGTCCTCCCTAAAAACTCCTCAGATGACATCCGTATGATGAAACACGTAAGCCGGGGCTAATCTGACACGCTCACACGTCACGTCCAGATTTTGTGGTTTTGACATATGATCGGTGGAACGCAAGCTCCAATTGCGGAGAGCGCGGTTTCCCCATCAAGCTTGAAGAGTTTGTGAGCAAGCTGGCTCTCTCTCCTCCTTTTTAATTCAAATAAAATTGTGAATATATTTCTAATAAACTCAGCAATACGGAATTAGGCTATGTGGATTGTTTTTTCCTGTTTTTTACACACATGCGGTCATCTGACCAGGAGCTACGCTGCAAAGGGGGGCACTGGAGTCTCCTTCCACTCCGTCCATGGATGACCTTCCTGCCCGGAAGCCAGGAACCAGGGGAATATCGCAACTCTAGGATCGGGACCACACTATTTCTACATGCTTGTACCCCTGCAGGGGTGAAGTGCTCTGGTGAGTGAAAGCACAAAAAGGAGCACAGTCACTTTTGTCAGCACGTTCTTTGCTCATTTCCAGAACATTTTTTCTTACTGAAGGAAGCACTTGTCACTTTTATATGGATTTCTATATATATTTTTAGAAGAAATTTTGTGGGGGCACTATTGGCTTATGGACACTTAGTTTATTATATTTTCTTACATATATATTTATTCGATATCACCACAGTAGCTTATTTAGCTTGTATATTTGCATATGTTTGTCAGACATATTTTACATCAGCTGATGCTATTTATTTATTGATTGCTTGTCATACACATGTTACATATTTTTTACCTCTTGTAAATTAAGCACAGGTCACTTTTCTCCGGTGCTAGGTAGTACTTGGTTTTACTAATGATACACATGCTGTACACCTTTTTGATTTTAGATATATGTTCATATATATATATATATATATATGTTTATTTTTGTGGTGAATACACTATCAATAGTTATATACACAGAGTTTTTAGGAAGGACAGCGCCATTTCCCTTTCAACGCTTTCACATTGAGATCTGGAGACTGGCTAGGCCACTCCAGGACCTTGAAATGCATCTTACGAAGCCATTCCACGGTGTGTTTGGTATCATTGTCATGCTGAAAGACCCAGCCACGTTTCATCTTCAATGCCCTTGCTGATGGGAGGAGGTTTTCACTCAAAATCTCACGATACATGGCCCCATTCATTCTTTCATGTACACGGATCAGTCGTCCTGTTCCCTTTGCAGAGAAACAGCCCCAAAGCATGACGTTGCCACCCCCATGCTTTACAGTAGGTATGGTGTTCTTTGGTTGCAACTCAGCATTCTCTCTCCTCCAAACACAAGGAGTTGTGTTTCTACCAAACAGTTCTACTTTGGTTTCATCTGACCATATGACATTCTCCCAATCCTCTTCTGGATCATCCAAATGCTCTCTAGCAAACCTCAGATGGACCTGGACATGTACTGGCTTAAGCAGGGGGACACATCTGGCACTGCAGGATCTGAGTCCCTGGCGGCGTAGTGTGTTACTGATGGCAGCCTTTGTTATGTTGCTCCCAGCTCTCTGCAGATCATTCACTAGGTCCCCCGTGTGGTTCTGGTATTTTTGCTCACCGTTCTTGTGATCATTTTGACCCCACGGGGTGAGATCTTGCGTGGAGCCCCAGATCGAGGGAGATTATCAGTGGTCTTGTATGTCTTCCATTTACTAATTATTGCTCCCACGGTTGATTTCTTCACACCAAGCTGCTTGCCTATTACAGATTCAGTCTTCCCAACCTGGTGCAGGTCTACAATTTTCTTTCTGGTGTCCTTTGACAGCTCTTTGGTCTTCACCATAGTGGAGTTTGGAGTGTGACTGTTTGAGGTTGTGGATAGGTGTCTTTTATTCTGATAACAAGTTCAAACAGGTGCCATTAATACAGGTAATGAGTGGAGGACAGAGGAGCCTCTTAAATAAAAAGATACAGGCCTGTGAGAACCAAAAATCTTGCTTGTTTGTAGGTGACCAAACACTTATTTTCCACCATAATTTGCAAATAAATTCTTTCGAAAATCAGACAATGTGTTTGTCTGGATTTGTTTCCACATTTTGTCTCTCATAGTTGAGGTATACCTATGATGACAATTACAGGCCTCTCATCTTTTTAAGTGGGAGAACTTGCACAATTGATGGCTGACTAAATACTTTTTTGCCCCACTGTACATGGCGTTGATATATAGATGATGTGTTCCTTATATGGTATGGCTCAGTTGAGCTCCTACAGGAGTTTTTAGCCTCCATCAACAATAACGAGTTTAATCTCAGCTTTAAAATGTCATATAGTACAACCTAAATTACATTTCTCGATGTACTTGTTAAAAACAATCAGATGACAATCAGATGGCAGCCTTTCAAGCCAGCTCTATCTCAAACCTATAGCAGGGAACTCGCTATTACATGTGACTAGTCTCCATCCCAAACCCCTGCTAGCATCTATACCCTACAGTCAGTACCTTTAGAGTACGTAGAAACTGTTCAGATGATACCACGTTTAAAAATGAGGCTGACAAGTTAAGAGAAAGACTCCTCGAAAGAGGATACTCTAGTACTTGCCTCAAAAAGGCATACAAAAAAAAACACAAAGCTGTCCCGCCATTAGGGATGAGCCGAACACCCCCCCGGTTCGGTTCGCACCAGAACCCGCGAACGGACCGAAAGTTCGCACGAACGTTAGAACCCCATTGACGTCTATGGGACTCGAACGTTCGAAATCAAAAGTGCTCATTTTAAAGGCTAATTTGCATGGTATTGTCCTAAAAAGGGTTTGGGGACCCGGGTCCTACCCCAGGGGACATGTATCAATGCAAAAAAAACTTTTAAAAACGGCCGTTTTTTCGGGAGCAGTGATTTTAATGATGCTTAAAGTAAAAAAAAAAGTGAAATATTCCTTTAAATATCGTATCTGGGGGGTGTCTATAGTATGCCTGTAAAGTGACGCGTGTTTCCCATGTTTAGAACAGTCCCTGCACCAAATGTCATTTTTAAAGGAAAAAATCTCATTTAAAACTGCTTGCGGGTTTAATGTCATGTCGGGTCATGGCAATATGGATGAAAATCAGTGAGACAAACGGCATGGGTACCCCCCAGTCCATTACCAGGCCCTTTGGGTCTTGTATGGATATTAAGGGGAACCCCGCACCCAAATTAAAATAAGGAAAGGTGTGGGGCCACCAGGCCCTATATACTCTGAACAGCAGTATACAGGCGGTGCAAACAAGACAGGGACTGTAGGTTTGTTGTTAAGTAGAATCTGTTTGTAATTTTGAACATTTTTAACGTGTTTAGCTCCAGCCAAAAAATCTTTTCTAAGCTTTTTGGAAAACATAGGGAAGGGTTATCACCCCTGTGACATTTGTTTTGCTGTCTTTCCTCCTCTTCAGAAGATTTCACCTCACTTTTTTGTCCCAATGAAAAATGTTTTTTGAAAATTTGGGTTTTTTTGTGGAACAAGGATTGGAAAGCATCAGTGGAAAGGAGAAATTGTTTTCCCATATTAACTCTTACAGGAGAGAATTTCCCTTCCTAGGGGTAGATTTCATCTCACTTCCTGTTGTCTCCTTCCGTTTGCAAGTAGGAGTCGTTTGTAAGTTAGATGTTTGAAAGTAGGGTCCTGCCCTATATACTCAGCAGAAATTTGGGCCTTAGGTGTTGCTGTGGCCACAACACTGTAAGCCCTCACAGGGCCCTGCTGTGAAATATTAGATCAAGAATTGTAATTACATGCCCCTGTTGAACAGGAGCTGAAAAATTAGGCCTTAGGCACTGGTGCTGGTGCCACAACACTGCAACCCCTCACAGACACTCTAGTTGGAATGCAGGAACGAGCCCTGCTGCAAAGTATTACATCAAAAATTGTAATTACACGCCCCTGTTAAACAGGGGCTGAAAAATTGTGCCTTAGGCACTGGTGGTGGCGCCCAGAACCAAAAATGTTCTTACAAGCTATCAGCGTGATGATTGAGGAGGAAGAGGATAATTACTCAGGGATAGTCACTCAGCATCAGCATAGGCAGTCTTTGAAGGGATCTGAGATTTCAAAAAAAATTATTCGGTTACATCAGCATCAGGTGCTTGGTAGCTAGTGGTGATCCAAGACTCATTCATTTTTATGAAGGTCAGCCGATCGACCGAGTCAGTGGACAGACGCACCCTGTGATCGGTTACCACGCCTCCAGCAGCACTGAATGTGCGTTCCGAAAGAACGCTGGATGCAGGACAGGCCAGTAGCTCAATTGCATACTGTGCAAGCTCTGGCCAGTGATCCATCCTCAAGACCCAGTAACCCAGAGGATTTTCGGTGGGAAAGGTGTCCAAGTCTGATCTTGCCCCTAGGTATTCCTGCCTCTGTTCTGCCTCAAGTGCCCTGTCCATTATTCCACGCAGCCTGTGCTCCAACAGGTGGACAAGGGGGACAGTGTCACTGATGCATGCACTGTCACTGCTCACCATCCTCGTGGCCTCCTCGAATGGTGACAGGACAGTGCATGCATCCCTGATCATGGCCCACTGGCGTGGGGAAAAAAAACCAAGCTCCCCTGACCCTGTCCTGGTGCCATAGTCGCACAGGTACTCATTGATGGCCCTCTGCTGCGTGTGCAGCCGCTGCAGCATGGCCAACGTTGAGTTCCACCTGGTGGGCATGTCACAGATTAGGCGGTTCTTGGGCAGGTTAAACTCCTTTTGGAGGTCCGTCAGCCGAGCACTGGCATTATATGACCGGCGGAAATGCACACAGACTTTCCTGGCCTGCCTCAGGACATCCTGTAAGCCCGGGTACCTGCCCAAGAACCGCTGCACCACCAAGTTAAGGACGTGAGCCAAACAGGGCACATGGGTCATTTGTCCCTGTCGGAGGGCAGAGAGGAGGTTGGTGCCATTGTCGCAAACCACCATTCCTGCCTTAAGTTGGCGTGGCGTCAACCACCTCTGAACCTGCCCCTGCAGAGCTGACAGAACCTCTGCCCCAGTGTGGCTCCTGTCCCCCAAGCACACCAGCTCAAGCACCGCATGGCATCTTTTGGCCTGCGTACTTGCGTAGCCCCTTGAACGCCTACGGAGCACCGCTGGTTCCGAGGAAGAGGCCATGGAGGAAGAAGAAGAGGAGGGGGTGGAGGAGAGAGGTGTGTCACAATCAGCATTTTGGAGGCGTGGTGGCGGAACAACCTCCAACACTACTGCACCTTGTCCTGCATCCTTCCCAGCTGCCAGCAGAGTCACCCAATGCGCCGTGAAACTTAGGTAAAGTCCCTGTCCATGCCTGCTGGACCATGAGTCAGCGGTAATATGCACCTTTCCGCTGACCGCCCTGTCCAGCGAGGCATGGACATTGCCTTCCACATGCCGGTAGAGAGCCGGAATCGCCTTCCGTGAGAAAAAGTGGCGTTTGGGTACCTGCCACTGAGGAACCGCACATTCCACAAACTCACGGAAGGGGGCAGAGTCTACCAACTGAAAAGGCAGCAGTTGAAGTGCTAGCAATTTTGCCAAGCTAGCATTCAACCGCTGGGCATGTGGATGGCTGGGAGCAAACTTCTTTCGGCGGTGCAGCAGCTGGGGCAGGGAAATTTGCCTGGTACAATCTGACGTCGGTGTACCAAAAGCAGATTGCCCACAAGTACTTGGCTGTGACACACCTAATTCTACACCTTCATTCCTCTCACTGCAGGTCTCAGAGAGGACTGAAGGTCTAGTGGGGTTGGAAATCTCAGCTGATGAGGAGCAAGGAGAGATCCTCTTTGTTCTTTGGTGTGGGTCTTTTAGATACGCTTGCCAACGAACTGCATGGCAGGTCAACATATGTCTGGTCAAGCATGTGGTACCCAAGCGGGAGATGTTTTGGCCACGCGAGATACGCTTGAGACATATGTTGCAAATAGCAGCGGTGCGATCTGATGCACTCGTCTCAAAAAAGGCCCACACCAAAGAACTTTTTGAATAACGCGCAGAGACTGCAGCGCCCTGCACATGTGGAGCTTTGGGGTGTGATGCAGTCAATGTGCTGCCCTTAGGCTGGCCCCTGGAGGGCATCCTGCCTCGTTGGTGATGTGCCGCCGCCTCCTCCTCCTCCTCCTCCTCCTCCTCCTCCTCCTCCTCCTCTCTCCTATCAGGCACCCACGTTGAGTCAGTGACCTCATCATCCCCTCCCTCCTCATCACTGGAGCAAACCTGGCAGTATGCTGCAGCAGGGGGAGCATGACTGCCAGATTGCTGTCCTTCTTGGGCACCCCCTCTGTCCGTGCTCATGTTACTGCCTTCATCGAGCTCAGTATCGTCATCAGAGCCTTCCAAACGCTGGGCATCCTCCTGGAGCATGTACCCAACACTGTGGTCAAACAGTTCGAGGGAATCCTCATGAGGACATGGTGGAGCTAGGGAAGGAGTCACTGATGACATTGAGCTGAGGGAAGAGGCCGCTGCTTTGCCAGACAAAGCACCCTGGGCATGGGTGAGAGAGGATGAGGAGGATGAGGACGGCTTGGTCATCCACTCGACCAAGTCTTCCGCATGTTGCGGCTCAACACGGCCAGCTGCCGAAAAAAAGGCCAAGCGTGTCCCATGGCCACGTGCTGATGGGGATGCACCGTCTCCACGACCAGCACTAGACACAGAGCCTGCTTGCCCTCTCTTATTGGCTTGTGACTGTCTGCCTCTCCTTCTTGGCCTTCCAGACATACTAATGGCCTGTAGCTGCACTAAGCTGGGATAGAACACCTGTAATTTTCTTCAGGTAGCTTTATATACTGTAACCAGACAAGCCTGCCTGTCAGTAGGAAGATAACAGGAACGGATCTAGCTGAACACTGTGAGCAGGACGCACTGTACTAAATGTAAATAGTCTAGCTGCCTGACCGTGGTACTAATAGGATCAAATAGAACACCTGTAATTTTCTTCAGGTAGCTTTATATACTGTAACCAGACAAGCCTGCCTGTCAGTAGGAAGATAACAGGAACGGATCTAGCTGAACACTGTGAGCAGGACGCACTGCACTAAATGTAAATAGTCTAGAAGATAACAGGAACGGATCTAGCTGAACACTGTGAGCAGGACGCACTGCACTAAATGTAAATAGTCTAGAAGATAACAGGAACGGATCTAGCTGAACACTGTGAGCAGGACGCACTGCACTAAATGTAAATAGCAGGAACGGATCTAGCTGAACACTGTGAGCAGGACGCACTGCACTAAATGTAAATAGCAGGAACGGATCTAGCTGAACACTGTGAGCAGGACGCACTGCACTAAATGTAAATAGCAGGAACGGATCTAGCTGAACACTGTGAGCAGGACGCACTGCACTAAATGTAAATAGCAGGAACGGATCTAGCTGAACACTGTGAGCAGGACGCACTGCACTAAATGTAAATAGTCTAGAAGATAACAGGAACGGATCTAGCTGAACACTGTGAGCAGGACGCACTGCACTAAATGTAAATAGCAGGAACGGCTCTAGCTGAACACTGTGAGCAGGACGCACTGCACTAAATGTAAATAGCAGGAACGGATCTAGCTGAACACTGTGAGCAGGACGCACTGCACTAAATGTAAATAACCGGAACGGATCTAGCTGAACATTGTGAGCAGGACGCACTGCACTAAATGTAAATAACAGGAACGGATCTAGCTGAACACTGTGAGCAGGACGCACTGCATTAAATGTAAATAGTCTAGATAGAAGATAACAGGAACGGATCTAGCTAAACTGAATACAGTGTATATATATATGCAACACCTGGGATGCATATATATACACAATACACTGTAAGTGCAGCTAACTGACTGACTGTTCTGCCTAATCTATCTAACTCAAATCAAATGACACTGTCTCTCTCTCTCTCTATCTCTCAGCACACCGGAACACACACTACACAGGGCCGCCGTGCAGGCGGCCTTATATAGTGTGGGGTGTGTACTAAATCCCCTGAGCCATAATTGGCCAAAGCCACCCTGGCTTTGGCCAATTACAGCTCTCTCTACTGACGGCGCTGTGATTGGCCAAGCATGCGGGTCATAGTGCATGCTTGGCCAATCATCAGCCAGCAATGCACTGCGATGCCGCAGTGAATTATGGGCCGTGACGCGCCACACGAATTTGGCGCGAACGGCCCATATCGTTCGCAATTCGACGAACGATCGAACAGCCGATGTTCGAGTCGAACATGGGTTCGACTCGAACACGAAGCTCATCCCTACCTGCCATGATTTACTCAATGTACAAAAACAACCTTCCACTGATGATACAACTAGAATCATCACCACATACTCAACACAACACAAACAACTGAAACAAATCTTGAACAAATACTGGTACTTACTAACTATGGATTCCTCACTGTCTCCATTTGTATCTGATACACCTGCTCTTACATATAGGAGAGCTTCCTCTGTGGGTGATAAGGTAGTTACAAGTGAATACAAATCTTACAGAGGTGATTCATGTAAAACATTAGGTACTTTCTCATGCGGAGGGTGTCCATATTGCCAGTATATGGACAGACGTAAGGACATAGACCTACCCAATGGACATCATTTCGGTCCTAAGCACTATATCAACTGCAAGACTCCTGGCATAGTATACTTACTCACATGTCAATGTGGGTGTTACTATGTTGGGAAGACAATGAGTTCTGGAAATGAATATACCAACACATCTCTACAATCAGTAAATGTGATCCTGATGTACCTATCGGCCATCACATGGCTTTGGTACATCCAGACTCAATTCCCAAGATTTATTTCTTGGGACTTGACCATATCCACTTCCATTCGAGAGGAGGCGACTTTATCAAACGCCTCCTCCAATGTGAACTAAGGTGGATATTGAATCTACAGGCCACCTCACCACCAGGATTAAATGAGGCTTTTTTTTTAGATCGTTCCTTCCAGAATTCACCTCTGGGGTTTGTGAACTAAATCTTTAAGGTTTCAGATATAAAACAGATATTAGAAACAAATATCTTAAAATCCCACTCTCCCTTCAATGCTCTTCTCCTCCTCTCCTTGCACCATCAATTTTTGACATATTTCAACATAGCCTTGTCCTCTTTGATCGAGTACTGTTTTGCCAACATAATTAGATATACAGTGACAAATCTGAGTGCCAGGGATGTCCTTCCCCTCTGTATATAATTTTCTATTTCCATTCTTGTAAGTCCTCTCTAGGACCATGACCATGTTTGTTTGCAACCTAGAATTTGCCTCCATGGGTTCTCCCTGTTCTTAAGACCTGATGCCTTAATACAGTGGTTCTTAACCTGGGGGTCGGGACCCCCTCGGGGGTCGAATGATGATTTGCCAGGGGTCACCGAATCCTGGGCTGTTCCTGAAGCCCACAGAACGCCCCCCCCAGGCTTTTTGCGGCCGCCCAGCAGGGCTGTCCGTGGAGCCTGCTCACTCAGCCTCTTCGCAGCCGCCCATTCAGTTCACAGCATGGGTGGGGGGCAGAGACTAGAGGTCAGCTGACTGGTGAGGAATGTGGAGTGGGAGGGGCTGAAGGAGACCCTATCTCCTGATTTCGGCGTAGGTGTCACTGCTGCGAGACACCACAAAGTCAGAGACACAGTGAAGCCAGAGGCACAGTGAGCAACACTACCTGTGATTATAGTTGTCATTAAAAGTCCCCACTACAGTTCTCAGATCAGCAGATGACCTTGATCGAGAGCACCTAATTTGGTTGCTCAGAACTCCCCCCAGCACTGCCACTCATCCCAACTCCCCCCAGCACTGCCACTCATCCCATTCTCCCACCCCCCACCAAGGATTAAGAGAAGGAATAAAAATAGAGAATACACGGAAGGGAGAGTAGAAGAAGGGGAGGAGCAAAGAAAAGGGGAGAGAAAGAACAGAACAATAAAGAGGGCTAGAGAGGGATGGGGAAAAAAACAAGAAATTAGGATAGAGAGAGATAATAGGGAAAGAAAGGAGAACAAAGAAAGAGTGGTACATCCTAAAATGTACCATAAGGGATTTTATACTGTATGCGTGGAAAGGACTCAGGGAGTGCTAAATGTCCGTGGGTTAGGAGTTCAAAATTACTTGTCTTGCCTTGGGTGCTGACAACCTACGCTATGAAAAATCATTTTACTGTTAGGGGTCCACACAACTTGGGAAATTGTATCAAGGGTTCACGGCACCGGAAGGTTGAGAACCATTGCCTTAATATGTCATATGTATGTATTATAATAATTTTTTTTATATACTTTTTATATACTTTTTACCATCTCTCTTTTGTCCTTCCCCTATGTACACATGCTGGCTGCTATAATCTTCTTTGTCCACTAGGTGGCTCTAAGCCTCGTTCCCATGCCGCTCTGCTTGCACGCAGACACCCGGTGGGTAAGCTCCACTGGTGCTGGATGGGCAGATGACAAACTGTTTTTCGCCTCCGCCCTGGTCCTATTGAGCTAGGAGGAGCTTGTTTATGTCCCTGCCGTCCTTTCCCTGACGAGCAGGAAGCGTTGCCCCGCCGGTGATGCGGCGATGTGTAATGTCATCACGCCCTATGGGGCGTGGCTACGCCGCATGCCCCCCCATCAGGGAGACGCTCTGATTTCCGCAATCAGCTGCATGTTATGCAGCTGAGCATGCGGAATGGACAATCTGGCTGACGCCAATCAGACTTGATATGTAAATGCTGATACTCGGCTGGTCTGTGTCAGTTCACTGGCCGCCGCCTTGATGTCAGCAGTGCATTCAGCTCTAATTTGAGGTAATTACTCCCGCTATAATAGACATTGTTTGGACATACCTTTTGTCCATGTGTCTACCAATACCTTTTTTACTCCTTTTACTATACTTTGACAAAAGGAGGCTTGTTTCAAACGTCTCCTTGTCATAATTGTCCCCACAGTGCTAACTCCGATCGCTGTTGGTTTAATCAGGCGTCCCTTGTGAATGTGTCCCAGCGACCGGCCTGTGGATACACGAATTACCACCTATGTCATGTGTATGTGGACTCATGCAGCCAGCATGTATCCTTCCTTGCTGTTTTTATTTCTTTTAATCTTCAATTAATCAAATATATGTAAGTACTTTTTGGCCTTGTTACTCCACAATATGGCTTGAATAAGTTCAAGATGAGATTCTGATGTCTTTGCCAAATGTAAATATTATTATACACGTATATATTTGTGTTACAGACAAGAACATAATATGCCCAACTGTAAACCTCCCCTGATGAAGGAAAAAATATGTTGCAATGCGATTTTTTCCGAAACATGTCAGGATGTATGATACAAATCTTAAACTGAACTCAATTTAATTTGAGCAGTATTTTGGATTACTAGCTTTGGGTGGTATATATTTGTATGTCCTACTGACGCTGATTCATTGGTGCATTGTTTATACTTTATAAGCAAATTGTGTCTATACTTTATAATAATTTTTTCTATTTTTGTATACTAATAAAGTTGGCACCCTTGTGCCTTTTTTTTACTTATTTACTTTCTATTACTTCTTTCTGCCATTTTAAAGTCCAAGGGGGCATCCTCCCAATGCACATTGCTGCATGTTCTTTTTACAATGCAATGTAGGATGTTGGCAGACCAATACACTTCTCAATTCTCATATATTTTCTTTTCTTACCTACCTGAAGTTTGCATGTTCTACCTTTTTGCCTGCATAAGTTTCCTCCCACACTCCTCCAAGACATCCTGGTAGGGTAATTGGCTCCTGTGTAAATTGGCCCTAGTATGTGTATGTATGCATGTGAGTTAGGGATCGTAGATTGAAAGCTCCTTGAGGGTAGGGAGTGATCTGAATGTACAATGTATATGTACATTGACGTGCTATATAAGTACTTGAAATAAGTATGTATGTGTTCCTAACTTAAACTTTTCTAGAAACTGGAAAAATTGAGTTGGCTTTACTTGATGGTCTATGGTCTATAAACTGGAAAAATTGAGTTGGCTTTACTTAAACCTATGGTCTATAAACTGGAAAATTTGAGTTGGCTTTACTTAAAAACTTTAGTTCCAGACAAGTTAAAGTATGTATTCCTAACTTAAAACACTATGATCTATAAACTGAAAAAAATTGAGCTGGCTTTACTTAAAACAACAAAGTTGAAAACATGAAAAGTCTAATGAGTCAGACAAAAATAAGTTTAGTTGACAGTACTTAAAAAGCTGATGCAAATAGTTGCCTCTATTTTTTTGAGTAGACCCAGCACAATATTTTTTACATTGCAGTGAAGATAAAAATTAGAATAAAAGTAGACATAAACAGACCAGGTAGGGGGATAGTAGGTACATAGTGGACTAAAGCTGAGACCAGGGGACCCGGATGTGCTCACTGTGACTTATGATAAATGCTTGAGGGTCCCTGCTCAGGATGTCAAAGTCTGGTTAGTTGGATGCTGCTGACTAGTTAGGGTACAGGCTGAGGAAAGGTCTGTCCAGATCCAAAGCATGCTGCAAAACAGAAAAAGGTAGCCCGACCGCTGCACAACATATATATATAGAGTGAAGGAGTCAGGATTTTTCAGGCTTTGATATTTTCGCAAATGTTTATCAAAACAATGTTTTTGCTAAAAATATACTAAAATCATTATTAACAGACACAAGCACAGCAAAACTTACAAAACGCTGCCAAAATTCCTACTAAATATAAAATCTAAAACTGTATTGAGTAATAAATACTAAATATTTGTAAATTTTAAATTGCACCTTTTTTGTGAAACCGTGAAAATCAATGGTACGCAAAACTGTGAATTAGGCCTTACTATGTTTCTTTTTTTTTCTAATTTTGTTTTAATAATTTTTTATGGGGGAGGGGGCTTTGGTGAAACACCAGGGGGGGGTCTTTTCTAAGCTATAGATCTGTTTAGACAGGTAAATCCCACTGTGAGTCCCCTGCAGCACTTGACGGGAGATAAGAGATTGAGAAGCTGGCAGCATACACTTGCATACTGAATGATATTCCACTGGTCATGGCCCTGGGAAACATATACCAATGCAAAACATTTTTTTTAAAAGCCCCATTTTTTAAAAAGCAGTGATCTTTTAAATGCTTAAAGTGAAAAATTTAGAATACACAATTTCCTTAATGACTTAAGGAGCAAGCCTATTTCTGACACTTGTTGCTTACAAGTTAAGTTAAAATCAGTATTTTTGGGGTGTGTCTGAGCAGCGTATGTAACCGGACATGTCTTGCATATCCTCGGGCAATTATCCGTTACAGAATCCTGAGGGCAGCGAAATATCTGACCGGTTCATCCCCACACTACAGGAGGCTTCCCACTAGCTTGGTCCACCAATCGAGGGGTTCTGCATGGATGTCGACTGCATATAAACAGCTCTGGGAGACTCGCTCTGTGGGGCAAGATGTGCTGGTCAGCAATGGACACCTAAAAAACAATATAAAGCTGCGGCACAAAAACTGTTCTCTAATGCCTCGTACACACGATCGGACTTTCCGACAACAAAACCGTGGATTTTTTGTTCAAAGGGAGTTGGCTCCAACTTGTCTTGCATATAAACGGTCACACAAATGTTGGCCAACAATTACGAATGTAGTGATGTACAAGACGTACGATGGCCGATAAAAAGGAAGTTCAATAGCCAGTGCGCCACACTTTGGGCTCCTTCTGCTAATCTTGTGTTTATCTCGTGTTTGGTGAGAGACGATTCGCGCTTTTCAGCCTCGTGCTTTTCAGTTTGTTTCTGCTTTTCAGGTTGCGCTTGTCAGTTCGTATCTGTTCTTCAGTGCATGCTTGTCAGTTTGTTTCTATCTCTCAGTGCGTTCTATTTATAGTTTGCTTCTGATTTTCAGTGCGTTCTTGTCCAGTCGTTTCTGATTTTCAGCTCATTCTTGTCAGGTCCTTTCTGATTTTCAGTGCATTCTGGTAGTTCGTTCTGAGCAGCTGTTCGTTTATTAGCCGTGTTGGGGTTACGTACTCATCGTAGAGTTTGTGCTGTTGTTGGGCTTGGTGTTGGAGCTATTGCTCTGACCCAAGCCCAGTTCATAAACAGGGGGAGGAGGAGTTCTTGTACCAAGAATTGGTTGCTTAATCGTGACCAATTCTGTCATATGCCTTTGTTGCAGGAGCTCCAGGAGAATAATCCTGATGATTTCAGGAATTATCTCCGGAAGACAGACCCTGTCTTTCACCGTCTCTTGGCTTTGCTGACCCCTTATATTATGAAGCAGGACACCTGCATGTGGCAAGCCATCTTTCCCGAGCAGAGGCTCCTCGCCACTTTGCGATACTTGGCGATGGGAGAAGTCTCCAGGACCTGAAGTTCAAGACTGGGATCTCGCCCCCAGGCTCTGGGAATCATTATTCCAGAAACCAGTTCTGCCATCATTTAGGTCCTGCAGAAGGACTATATTAAGGTAAGTTTTATCCTTTAACATCACATTCTATGTATTTAATGTTTGCTAATGTATTGTATTTATTTTATCATAATTACCATGATTGTAATATGCTGTGAATGTCCTCATGCATGCTGTGAGCTTTTAATGCTCATTTTTTGTCCTTCATGCATATTTCACTAACCTCCCCAGCATGCTATCCTGGGCCATACACACCTAGCCTAGTTACTTAACAATGTATTTTGTCAGCTCCATTCTAGTGCTTACCCTAACCACCCCCTAAAATGTGTCCAAATGTTATTGTTGTCCTTAAATTCAGGCAGAGTGCAAGAGGCTTTTTTTGGGGGGCCCAAGCTCATTTGGAACCCTCCCACCCCCCAACCGCTAAGTCAGCCGATACCAATACTCTATCTGCTGACTTTGCCAAACTCATACACACTATACCTACCTATTTTGTGTTCATATTTATAGGAGGAATTCACCAAAGCATGCAATGCAAGTGCCTGCCTGAATACTTTCAAATGGTACTGTTTAAAGTTTTGTTCTCCTATTATCTTGATAGGAAATTGCAGAATGTAAAAATGTGCTTCAATTTGGACAGTGTGTATTCATATTTTTGGATTATGACACTTCTTACCTGTCCAGTGGGCTGCCAATAGTGTAAGTAAGGAGGGGCTGGTCAAAGTAACACACATTATTTATGCATTCAGCTCTCAATGAAGTGGAGATGGTTACCTGTCCAAAACATCCCCCCCACCCTAAAATTTTTACAATGGGCCATCAGAAGGGGTGAGGAATCTGATAAGTGCACCTTATACTTTTGTCTTTAAATACTCATTTCAATAAATGTTATATTTATGTTGGCCAAGAATGTTTGTGTCTAATCTGCTTGCAATGTTATGTGCAAAAGTACATTTTTTTTTTTTCTTGTTTGACTCCACAGTTTCCTGCCAACCCACAGGAATGGCAGACTGTGGCCTCCCAATTCCACCACCAGTGGGACTTTCCCAATTGCGGTGGTGCGATCTATGGAAAGCTACTTCAACTATAAGAGGTTCTGTAGTATCGTAATGTTGGCGGTGGTGACGGCGAATTATGAATTCCTATACCTGGACGTAGGGAAAGAATGGCTATATGTCTGATGAAGGAGTGATCACCCAGACAGAATTTTACGGGCGCCTCAAATGGCACCTTGTGGTTGCCACCTCCAGAGGATAACGTTGCAGGCCTCAAGTTCATTTTTGTGGCGGATGAGGCCTTTGCGCTGGGGGAACATCTATTGAGGCCTTTCCCCATGAGGACCCTGAACCCAGAGCAAAGGGTTTTTAATTACCGACTGGCCTGTGCCAGAAGAGTGGTCAAGAATGTCTTTGGCATAAGCCAGTTCTCGCTTTTCCTTACGGCTATCAATATGGCCGAATACAAACTCAATCACATTGTCTTGAGCTGCTGCTTTCTTCACAGTTCCCTTCGGAAGAATGCAGCCAACTATCTGGCCTCAGTTGCGACTGAGGTTGACTTTTCACCTGACCAAACAAAGACGGCGCTTGAAAGTGGCCGTCCTGGCCTGCACCCCCAAAGCACCCGCAAAGTATGGCAAAACTATGTTGAGTACTTTGTGGGTAGGGGGCAAATTTACAAGAAAATCTTGAATCTGTATAATAATTTTTTTGAAAAATTCATATTTCATTTGAATTACTATTTGTGTTTCTTATCTGTCTCCTAGGTTCTCAAATGTCCTTTTAATTTTGGACATTTTCTTCAATAGTGCAAACGTAACTTATTTGATACATGAGGTGACAATCTCTTCTTCAGCTAACTATTATGTTGTGCTGTGGATCTGCTACACACACACAATGTTATTGTTGTTAATGTATGTAATGCATTAATGATAAAAATAATCATCCTTTTCAACTCCATGAATTTAATTGCTTGGAGTCCCTAAAATGGCCTGATTTTGGCAAATTTTACAGCACAGTGGGGGTTATTTACTAAAGGCAAATTCACTTTGCAGTACAAGTGCACTGCCAGTGTAAAATTTGCCAAAATCAGGCCATTTTAGGGACTACAAGCAATCAATTCATGGAGTTGAAAAGGATGATTATTTTTATCATTAATACATGTCACTGTAACTACACCAACTTAAAAAATAAACTGGTATTGAGCATTGAAAAGAGAGGCCACACATTGTTGAGTATAAAACATTTTACTCCAAGCACATTCACGTGCGTTATAAACGGTTTTGGAAGAAACCAACATCTTGGAGTATAACATATATGTTTGACATAAATTTGCCTTTTTTGGGGCTAGACAGACATGTTTAAAAACATAACATACACATCCCCAACTCAGGAACAAATGTCAACTTTGCTAAAGTGAAGGCCATATGAGACATTAGTATGTCAAAACTGTGTTGATTTTGCCTTCATCAGATGAGGTGATCTTACCCCTCTAAAAAACAAATTTTGAAGATGCACACAAATTGGGACTCAAAATTTGGATTTCCCTCATGATCCCATGTCTAAAAAGTGTGTATTTTCCCTACATCTATTTTGTTAAAGCCACAAAACACAGTGTGTCAACATGTGCTATCTGCCATCAATGTACGCGTTTTGTGGATGCAACCCCTTCCTCCAAACTAAAGTAGGTGAGAGGAAGGGGTTGCACCCCCAAAACACGTCCATTGATCCCCCATGATGGAAGCTAGCACATGTTGACACACTGGGCCTTATTTCTGAAAGGTCAATCCACTTTGCCCTACAAGTTGTAGTTGTAGTGCAAAGTGGTTTTGCTTTTTTAAATAACCCTCAGTGTGTCAACATGTGCTAGATCCCATCATGGGGATCAATGGACGTGTTTCAGGGGTGCAACCCCTTCCTCTCACCTACTTTAGTTTGGAGGAAGGGGTTGCACCCACAACTCGTCCCATGATGGCAGATAGCACATGTTGACACACTGTGTGCATCTTCAAAATTTAGCTTTGTAATTCATTTAAAACTGTAAAAACATGTACAACAATAACGACAACTTAAAAATGTGTTTTTAGTTTAGATTTTGCCTAAAATATCAATGATGTTGCTCGGTCTTTTTTGAACATCATTGATGTTTTGCTTCATCTTTTCCAAATCACGAATGCACACCATGATCTCACTGAAGAGTACTTGTGCACTTGCATTGCAAGTGAGTTTCTTCTTCCACAACATCTACATCACCTAAAAATTAAAAAACACACCATGTATTATAAATATGCAGGCATCCATCTATTACCTGAAGTAATCTGTGGTCTCAGACACTGACTTGTTGTCGACACCATTTCGATCACTTCACCCAGCACTTCCTGAACCTCTGCATCCACATCCTCATGTTGTGTGTTGAGTTCCCTTTGTTCCTTTGGTGTGGGCATAGGCGTGCGCACAGGGTGTGCCAGGTGTGCCTGGGCACACCCTAATCGCCTTGTGTGGTGCATATTCCCCCCTGTTTAGACCACTGATATTTCATCCCAAAAAAAAATGTTACAAAATAAAATACTTTAAAAAGAATAAAAATAAAACTACTGACACTGTCCACTGCCCTACTGACACCATCTGTACATATACACATGCATATGTATTTGAGCTTTGGGGTGCACACCCTAATGCAAGAGGCTGCGCACACCTATGGGTGTGGGGTTACTGGTGTCCTCAGATCAGTCCCTATTCTTTTCTCCCCTATGTGAATACAAAAAAGGTATACTTAGCAGACAGATATTTTAGGCTAGAAATAGTAATATGAAACGTTGCTTGGAAGTGTCGTCCAATTGTCTGTTTTGGCAGAGTTCCAAGCTGAAGACATAATTTTTCACTTTCAAAAGCTGGAATACTTACCTGTTTCGTGCAAGTTTCAGACATGGAGAGACCCCTAGTATCCACTGAGGCACCTGCGTGGGACACCATAACAAGGTTATTATGCTGTCCCACACTAGTGCTCCTGCGTCCAGATGTGTAAACAACTGCTGAGTGTCCTCTCCTTACACTGAATCAAGTTGTCATTTAATTAAAGTTTCAAACACATCTAGACAACAATGTAATAAACTTATTTTTAATCAAAATAGGCATGAACAAATGTAGTTACCTGCATCTGCCAAAAACTTTGTATTAGTGGTTGAACAAACAAGGTTTAATACGAACGATTCCTGTGCCCACGAACCTCAAACTTGGCATTTTAACCACTTCTCGCTCGGCCCATAGCAGATGACGGCCGGGCGGTGGTTCAGTTATCCTGACTGGGCATCATATGACGTCCAGCAGGATAACATGCCGCCGCGCACCCACTGGGGCGCGCATCGCGGCGATCGGTGGAGCGGTGTGTCAGTCTGACACACCGCTCCACCGATCTTGGTAAAGAGCCTCCAGCGGAGGCTCTTTACCATGTGATCAGCCGTGTCCAATCACGGCTGATCACAATGTCAATAGGAAGAGCCGTTGATCGGCTTTTCCTCACTCGCGTCTGACAGACGCGAGTAGAGGAGAGCCGATCGGCGGTTCTCCTGACAGGGGGGGTCTGTGCTGATTGTTTATCAGCACAGCCCCCCTCAGATCACCACACTGGACCACCAGGGATCGCCACTAGGACCACCAGGGAAGGGGCAACATGTGGATGGCCAGGTATGTACCCCATGGCCATCCACATCTGCCCAATGTGCCCATTGGCACCATTATATAGCACTGATGCCCAGCAATGCCACCCTTAGGGGCATCAGGGCCATCAATCAGTGTCATCAGTGCCACCTGTCAGTGCCCATCCATGCCCATCAGTGCCCACCTATCAGTGCCCATCAGTGCCCATCCATGCCACCTATCAGTGCCACCCATAAGTACCCATCAGTGCCACCCATAAGTACCCATCAATGCCACCTACGAATGCCCATCAGTGCCGCCTATGAGTGCCCATTGGTGCCACCTATGAGTGCCCATCAGTGCCACATACCAGTGCCGCCTATCAGTGCCCATCATCAGTGCCCATCAGTGCCACCTCATCAGTGCCACCTCATTGGTGCCACCTCATAGGTGCCCACCAGTGCCGCCGTATCAGTGCCCGTCAGTGCAGCCATATCAGTGCCCGTCAGCGCAGCCATATCAGTGCCCGTCATTGAAGAAGAAAACGTACTTATTTCCACAAAATTTTAACAGAAACAAAGAAAAACTTGTTTTTCTTTTCAAAATTTTCTGTCTTTTTTTTATTTGTTGCGCAAAAAATAAAAACCGCAGAGGTGATCAAATACCACCAAATGAAAGCTCATATAATAGGGAGTGCAAGAAAGTCCAGGATTCCTTGAGCAGCAACAGATGACGTATATGTCCCCAGGCTCTGGTACTACAACAGTCTGCATTTTTGTCCGACCAGACCGAACCCAGGCCATCGCTATCAACACTTCCTTCCACATTAGCTGAGGCTCCTGAGGTCCAACCTGGGCCTTCCAAGAAGAAGATGTGGAGGAGCCCAGCTTGACCCAGGTATAGCATTGTTGAACATATTTCTTGTCAAAAATTGAATGATGTTAACTAGATGTTATTGATCACAAATTTCTGATTTAACAAAGTGGTTTACATAGCAATAGACTGTAGAAGCCAAAAATGATTGGGACAAGAATGAAAAATGCTGGGAATGATAGTTTTTTCTATTTGTTAACATTCAATTTTCAACAGTCATGAGCTCAAAATTTTGTGTGATTGATGACAAAAACCCTAAAACTATGTACCATTTTTATACACAGGAAAGTCTCAGCCAGGAGGAGGCCGTGGCAAGCAGTCTGACTGAATCCCAGGTTCCTCCCTTGGGTTTGGTGTGGTCTGGCAAAAAACACAGGCTGTTGTAAGACCACAGCCTCGGGACATATATGTCATCTGCTGCAGCTCCCAATCTCTCGGAGTCCTGGACCGTATTGTGCTCCCTATTAAATGGACTCCTCAGGTTACCAATTTTGACAGTCAAATAATTGATGTCTGCCCTAGGGTACAAAGGCTTCACCAATTCCAACTGTTTCTCCAGCGTTGCCTTCCTCTTTATTTTGTTATGACCTTGTGCTCCCTATTACATTCAAAATTTTGTTTTTTGACAAATACTTGGCTATGTGTTTTACTTCAAAAAGGACAGTTTGTTTGTGAGTAGGCAGGTACATTTCAAAAATACAATGTCAAATTAACAAGGGACACCAACATAGTTGTATCATTGAGGTTTAAAAATACAAGATAATAATGGTGTTGTGGTAACTTGACACACAAAACGAAAAAAAAAAAAATTATTATAGAGATCACGAGAGAAAAAATTATAAAGATCACGAAAAAAAAAAAATTATGGAGATCACTAGAAAAAAATTTTAAAAAAAAGATTGTTCTGGAGATCACGAGAAAAAAAAATTATTGAGATCACAAGAAAAAAAAAATTATGGAGATCACTAGAAAGAAAGAAAAAATTATTCTGGAGATCACAAACTATGCCATTAAAAACCATATAACCTACTTTCCATGTGTTTTCGATGCATAAAAAAAATGCACTAGACTGCATGTGGTGTGAACTGGCCCTCAAGGAAGAAAGAAACCAATACAGCCACCACATACATTTTTGGTTTCGGATTTAATACTGCTTTAAATCCAAAAGCAAACCTTTATGATATTGCAGATTATCAATTCTTAGATTCAATGGCTGCATTAGGCCCTGTTCCCATTGGCATTAAAAGCAGGAGTTTGGGGTGCGTTTTTAACTCTTCTCAAACTCCTAGTAAAGCAGAGTGCAATTAATACTATGGACATTACATAGTGCAGTTCACATTATCAAAAGACGAAATGTTTGTATGCCCCCGTGTTGCTGCGCTTCAAAAATTAAGCTTCATGGAGAGTTTGGAAGGAGTTGAAGCTCAAGTCCTATTCAAGTCTATAGTAATGCACCATAAACTCACTGGCATGTGTTTGCAGTGAGTTTACAATCTGTTTGCGGCCCATTTGCAGAAAGTAGGGTCTTGTTCACAGTAGTCACAGGTATCTGGGTTGCATTTCTAAGAGCCCTTGCACACTGGGGCGGTTTGCAGGCGCTATTTCGCTAATAATAGCGCCTGCAAACCGCCCCGAAAGTGCCGCTACTTTCATTCCAGTGTGCAAGCCCCGAGGGCTTGCACACTGGAGCGATGCGCTGGCAGGACGGTAAAAAAAGTCCTGCTAGCAGCATCTTCGGAGCGGTGAAGGAGCGGTGTGTATACCGCTCCTTTACCGCTCCTGCCCATTGAAATCAATGGGACGGCGCGGCTATACCGCCGGCAAAGCGCCTCTGCAGAGGCGCTTTGCGGTGATATTTAACCCTTTCCCGGCCGCTAGCGGGGGGTAAAACCTAATAATAGCGGCGTTTTACCGCCGACGCCGCCCCCCGCCCCAGTGTGCAAGGGCTCTAAAGCTTGTCAAACTCGTTTCAAAAGCCCATAGCATAGCATAAACATATATGTGTAGTACCCATTGGGTGATATCATATCACTATAAGGTAATCAGTGCCATGTCCCAAAACTAAAGCACATTATTTTGAAAGTCGTAATTATGGACTTTGAAGGCACATACACAGAACATCGCATTTAAAATTAATTATGTTTTATTAATAACAACATTATAAAACCTTATACAAAATTACCAATTAGTTATAAAACTTATAAAACACTACTCTATGCACTACATATTCCAAGCATGGTGTGATCCCCTATACACTATAGGTGTATACCACATGCATAGAAGCTATACATATAACTGGATGTACTGTAGGCCGTTCAGATTCCTCCAGGTGGTTCCCTCCTGGGGTTCCACTTTACCATCATGGATGTATGCTCTACATGTTTCGCGACCTAGTCACTTCTTCAGGAGTCTATAGTGCGTCTGTTTAAAGAGGAAGTACATTCTTTAAGTACACAATTAATTACATACACATAACTCATATACTATATTTCTAATAGTTCAACACTTACTAGTATTAAAACACAAATATTTGTATGCTCACTCTCAGGATCAGAGGGGAAGCCTGTGACAAGCTGATGCATCAATCCCTGTGCAGGTGCAGGGGTGCATTCATCTGCTGGAGGAACGGTGGGGGACAGGATAAGGTACACTATTTGTCAAAAGTACTGGGACGCCTGCCTTTACACACACGAACTTTAACGTCATCCCAGTCTTAGTCCGTAGGGTTCAATATTGAGTTGGCTCACCCTTTGCAGCTATAACAGCTTCAACTCTTCTGGGAAAACTGTCCACAAGGTTTGAGAGTGTGTCTATAGGAATGTTTGACCATTCTTCCAGAAGCGCATTTGTGAGGTCAGGCACTGATGTGGACGAGAAGGCCTGGCTCGCAGTCTTCTCTCTAATTCATCCCAACGGTGTTCTATTGCATTGAGGTCAGGACTGGTTGTGCAGGCCAGTCAAGTTCCTCCACCCTAATTTGGTTCACCATCCACCTAACAGGTTATATCTCATTTATACAATAATCATATGTTTGTATAATTCATCACATGTGAACAACAACTTAATCCAAATACTTTAAATCATATAAAAAGTCCAGTGACATATGTCACATAATGATAGACTCTTCTTCATATGTGTTGCAAATCATCCGTTATAATTGCCGTGGGCGGCGTGCTCTTGTGTGTGGTATCAGATTAAAGTGACTTAGTGCTTCACCACCACCTGTGAGATTTGCCACTCACCAGATTAATCTTTAAAACTGCACCTTTGGTTCATTAACAGGGATAACAGGGATATTTTTATCCGTTTGCATGAGGAACATTGAGGACCTGGTATAGATATTGGAGAAAGTTTCCTTTGAGTGGAGTGGTTATCCCTGTTAATGAACCAAAGGTGCAGTTTTAAAGATTAATCTGGTGAGTGGCAAATCTCACAGGTGGTGGTGAAGCACTAAGTCACTTTAATCTGATACCACACACAAGAGCACGCCGCCCACGGCAATTATAACGGATGATTTGCAACACATATGAAGAAGAGTCTATCATTATGTGACATATGTCACTGGACTTTTTATATGATTTAAAGTATTTGGATTAAGTTGTTGTTCACATGTGATGAATTATACAAACATATGATTATTGTATAAATGAGATATAACCTGTTAGGTGGATGGTGAACCAAATTAGGCTATTAAGATAGCACATACACAGGTAATATAGAGAGCACAGATGGGAGCAGCGCATCCACTCACATAGCACTTTTAATTTAATTTTTCTCTGAAAAACATTTTTTGGATGCAGCAGCTATAAATACCACTTACACTATTTTTGATAGGATAGGTTTTGCGCCAGTGACACATATATTTTCACAAGTTCCTCCACCCACAAACTCTGGTCCAAATCATTTGGTGAGGGGGGGGGGGGGGGGGATTATGGTGTGGGGTTGTTAGTTTGTCTAAACTGAGATCTAACCTGAATAAGGCAAATCTGAAAATATTTTTCAAATCCCTTGTGCAAACGACTATTTGGGATTGGTTAGGGATCACGGTTTGGAGTGTACACTTGCTGGCTTTTTTATGCATTATAATGAAAAAACTGAGCAAATATTGTGTCAATAAACCACAATTGGATGTTTATCCACAGCTAGGTGTGGCTATCTGTTACCTATACCAGCTGTAAATTCATTGCTAGAAGGCTGCACACATGCAGACCCCCATTATACTGACAAGCCATTTGTTGTTTCACATTGGTGGGGAAGGGAGGGGGGTTTAAGAGGCGTGCCCAAAAAAATGCATCTTATCCAAAGTACTGGGTACAATGATGAATATCCATATTTTCAGCATCTGTAGTAGAGTGCAAAAGTAAATAACAGGCATTATTATAATAACAGCTTAACAGGCATTCAGATAGTTAACTACTTAAACAATGAGATGACAACTTAGCCTTCCGTTACACCGGTGCGACTTGTCATGCGATTTACAAGTTTCGCATCCTATTGTGACAGGTCATGCTGATCTGGTGTTTTATTTGCAGGGATACTTGTGGTATATTCCCATTACACGCTGTACTGGGGTACACCATATAATCATGCTGTGCTGACAGATATTTGGCATTATCAGTAAAACTCAGTGAAGATCCTTCAGTCAAATTAGCAACATGTGTCCAAAAAATATAAAAAAGTCTGGGGTGTATGGCAGGCTAACCCTGATACTTGCTGCCTTCTTGGAGAAGAGAATTGTTAAACCTAAAAGATTGTCTCAGAAACATTGCACACTTTATTGTTTAATGGTGCATTTCTACTGTCAACCATTATATGAATTTTATATTTTATATTCCTATTTGGGGTGACGATGATCAGGCTGTTCTTTTTTCTCTTTTTGGGTTTATTGCAGAGGTTTGTTTCTAATTCCCCATGACTGTGCATACCTTTCACTGCTTACCGATTGAACAATTACCAATTAGCACATAGTCATGTTTTGGTTCATGTGTAGGTTCTCTGGGGAAGCAGAGCATGCGACAAGCCATGCAAAGTTTGGAATTCATATAATGGTTGACAGTAGAAATATACCATTAAACAATAAAGTGTGCAGTGTTTCTGAGACAATCAGGACCGCTTCATGAAGATGAAGTTTAGATATTGATATTTTTGCATAGTTAAATTGGTCCAACTTGGACCAGTGTAAGTGTATACGTGTCATACCTAGCCGTTCCTCGCCGAAGCTGAAAATCACTGTAGTGAGCATCGCTACAACAGTGATCACCACTAGCTTCAGTGCCAAGCCACTGCCCTGTTGCTTAGTGAACACAGAAGGTTGCTTGATTGGCATGAGTACCATTTATAGAAAACGTATTTTCTCAGTAAATGTACCGTGTTCTCTGATTAGAGGTAAGGGGGCAGGCTGGCCATTTCTTGCGTATAGTGCCATTTCCACACTACGTGCATGGCACTTTTTTTTTTTCCAAATAGCGTTTTTATTTTCAAACAAAGGTGCATTACATTGCAGTGAAAACATTCTGTGCAATGGTGGTATTTAAAGTTAAGTTAACATATAGTTTGCTGATGCTAAATTTCTTTACTCCTAGATAGAAGTATTACTAAGTGCCTTCGGTAGTCCAATGCTTGTCGTCTAGTGATTCATTTGTTTTACACGTTATTGGAATACCTGCTTCACCACTGCATAACTGTGATTATATGTTTTAAAACTGTAGAAGTCATAAATCTATACATTTAAAAGAAATTAGAGGTAAATAGTGGGAGGTGGAGAAGAAGGTGGGGGGGAAGAGGAGGAGAAAAGAAATAAGATTTAGGTATAGAAGTCGTCGAGATAGCGGTGTTACCTGGTCAAGGTGGATCCTCCCGGAGGTGCCATGGCTCCCAGACCCTGTTATGTGCCTCCAGTCTGTCTTGTATTCTGGCTGTCATATTTTCCATCACTTCTATGTCCTTAATTCTGGCATAAAGATCCTCAGCAGTTGGTGGATCGGAGCGTTTCCAGTATAAAGCTATGAGGCATCTTGCTGCCGTTAGGACATGACGCACTAATTTCTTATATGGGGTGGAGAGTTTGAGTGGCGAGAGACCCAATAAAAAGAACTTTGGGGACGCCTGGACCCGTATGTCCAACAGGCGGTCTAGTAGTCTCTGGACTGTGGACCAGTATGGGGCCAGTAGTGGGCAGCTCCAGTATATATGTAGGAAGGTGCCTTTTGCTCCTTGGCAACGCCAGCACCTATCGGAGGTATTAGGGAAGATCTTATGGAGCACCTCTGGGGTCATATACCACTGTAGGAGAATTTTATAGGAGTTTTCCTTATACAATGTGCATATTGAGCTCCTTGCTGCTTGGGACCAAATGATCTGCCACTGTGTCATAGGAATGTCCTCACCAAGAGTCCTTTCCCATTTGGTCATATAAGAATGTTTGCCCCGCCCATCTTGGGAGAATGTGTTTAGGATCTTGTATATGCCCGATATGAGCCCTTTCTGGGCATTGCCTGCCAGAATCATAGTTTCGAATGGGGAAGGAGGTGAAAATTGTAGGTTGGATGTTATAGTAAGGGCATAATGTCTGATTTGTAAGTACCCATAAAACGCCTGTCTAGGGAGTTCATATTTATTTTGTAGATCAGTAAATGGCAAGAGTTTCCGTGTCCTAGGATCCACCAGGCTTCCAAAGTGGAATGCATGGCACTTTTAACATCTCATCATCCTCTCATCATGACTTCCTATGGGGGCACTTGGCAAGGGGGGAAGGAGCCAGGAGCACCAGCGGGGGACCCCATAAGAGGAAGATTAGCGTTGCTCTGTGCAAAACCTAATTAAAAAAATGTAAGGTTTTGCAATCACTTTTAACTTTAATGGTGCCTTGCCCAGGATCAAACATCTAACCTTATTCTGTTGTCTCCATCCTGCTTTGCCATTTGTTTTAGGGAAATACACCCCCCCCTTTCACCATTTGTCTTTTTTACTAGCTCTTAATTGATTAATTGTCTTACCTCCCCCACTCCATCCAAGTATAAATTCAGTACACCACTTTGGGATGGCTGGCGAGGGGGCAGGCTGGCCATTTGTTGCACAAAGTGCATGGCACTTTAACTACGGCACTTCAACAAAGGCAAGTACAAACATTAGTGCTCCACTCAAAGTAGACAGCGAGTGCTCTATCATCTCTTATCTCTTTCCCTCAGCCCTCTTTTCCACTCTCTTCACCCGCCAACATGCTCTCACTAACCTTCCCTTTTGCAATAATGCCCTATCTCCTCAAACTCTCATTGCTTTACCCCTCTTCTTCACCCCATAATCTGTTCATATCACCGTCACTTCTGCACTCTCAATATTACTGCACTTATCATCTTCTGCTGTTTCTGAGCCCTCATAATGTCACCACTTCCAAATCACTGCAGCATTTGCTCTTGTATAAATCCCACTCCCATCTCACCTCCCTCCCTTTCCTTCTATTCCTAACTTCTGGGGATTTTACCCCAAACCCTGGCCCTCCACCTTCAAATCCACTCCCCCAGAGCTGACAATTTCCTTTCTCTGGCAGCAACCACAACGGTCACTCTATTATTTCAATTCCCTTGCTTCCTCGAGCCAGCCCCCCCCCCCCCCAATACAGTGCCTTGAAAAAGTATTCACACCCCTTGAAATTTTCCACATTTTGTCATGTTACAACCAAAAATGTAAATGTATTTTATTGGGATTTTGGGATATGGGGTATGTGCACTTTGAAATGACTGCTAACAAACTTGCCACTGTCACAGACCTATTCCTCTACAACTCCCACTATGTACTTTCGATTACTGAAATCTGGCTCTAGGAATCCAACTCTGCCTCTCCAGCTGCCCTCTCTCACTATAGCCACCTCTGGACTCACTCGCCTAGACCCAGACAATAGAAAGGAGGAAGAGTTGGACTTCTTCCCCCACAAAACACCTTCCAGGTTCTACCTACACCTCCCTCTCTGTTCCTCTGCACTTTTGAAGTACTGTATAGTCTTTTTTCTCAATTTTTCTGAGGATTGCAGTCATTTACTGGCCTCCTAGCCCAGTATCACGCTTTCTCAATGACTTCTCTGTATGGCTACCCTAATTTGTCTTCTCTGAAGTACCCACTATCATCCTCTGTGACTTTAATATTTCCGTCAATGTTAACAATGTTATAGGCACAAGGGGGAGTTTTTATAGTCTGATGGGGGAGGGGCCAGAGCGTACATAAAAAAAGTCAGTGATACTACAAGGAAAAGAATGTTTTTTTATTTTGTTTTTTATGTACGTTCTGACCCCGCCCCCCGTCAGACTATAAAAACTCCCCCTTGTGCCTATACACTTTATGCTTGATAAAGGAACGCTGATATTCCACCACCAATGGCTTGCTAGTTCTGAAATGCGTCACATTTTTGTGACGTCACTGTCGGGCGCCGTGCGGTGTTTGCTCCCCAAGCCTCGTTCTGATCCTGATCACATGGCCGTATTTCTCTCCACACTACAGAGGCAGAACGAACATTGTGGAGACACGGCGCAGCTAGCCAGAGGCACTGGCATCTGTCCTCCCCCACTCATTATTCTTGGAACCCCTATCTTTGTCTGATGGACTCTGTTCTATCCCACCGGACTGTGATATGAATAAGCCTGTATAAGCCTGGACCACTGATGGAGACCACGCTGTGCTCAGCCATCCCACCCTTTCCTGCCTGGATTTGATGTGGTGCCAGCCTTATAGGATCTGCTGTGACTTGCAGTCCTACTCCATCTCTTCAGCCCAGCAAACTGACCTGAATGCAACTCCTTTACTCCATGTCAGAGGTGCCCCTCTCCTTGTTTTTATTCTACCCTACTGGTGGATGCCCTGACTGATCTAATGACATATATATTTATGAGTGTATGTATGTGTACATATGTACATCCCTTTATCTCGGCCCTTGGACTATTGGGTACTACATTTTGAGGTATCTGTGTATTGCACCTTTTTACTTGTTTTTAGGGATGGGCCGAACACCCCCAGGGTTCGGTTCGCATCAAGAACATGCAAACAGACCGAAAGTTCACACAAACATTCGAACACCGTTAAAGTCTATGGGACTCAAACGTGAGAAATCAAAAGTGTGAATTTTAAAGGCTAATATGCAAGTTATTGTCCTAATAAGGGTTTGGGGACCTGGGTCCTGCCCCAGGGGACATGTATCAATGCAAAAAAAAGTTTTAAAAATGGCTGTTTTTCTGGGAGCAGTGATTTTAATGATGCTTAAAGTAAAAAAATAAAAGTGAAATATTCCTTTAAATATCGTACCTGGGGGGTGTCTATAGTATGTCTGTAAAGTGGCGCATGTTTCCCGTGCTTAGAACAGTCCCTGCACAAAATGACATTATTTTTTTTTTTTTTTTTAATTGGAAAATCAACTTTATTAAGAAAATATATGCTTGGTACATAAAAAATAATATAAGCCAACATGGCCAGAGCAGCAGTACATACATGAGCACATTGAGTTATCTACATGATATAGGGTGAGATATCCACCGGACATGAAGCCAGTACACAGTAAAGAAGGAGGAGGAAAGAAGAAAGAGAGAGAGAGGGACATATCAACATTTCAAGTACATGTTTCACCATCCTCCAGCCATCTGTTCCAGACCTGCTCGTATTTAAGTGGGCATCCTCTATGTACATAAATCAGCTTCTTATATGGGAGAGTGTCATTAATTTCTTTTTTCCAACACTGGATTGTAGGGGGTAGGGCCTGCATCCAATTACGGGCAATCGCTTTTCTCGCCGAGAATAGCGTTTCATGTAGAAAGGTACGGAGGGGTTTGTCAGCATCTAAGTCAGGTAGCAGACCAAGCAGACACATCTTTGGGTCTAGGGTAGCAGGAGAGCCCATCTGATCGTGGAGGAAGCGTATCACTTGTATCCAGTACGCTTGGATAATTGGACAGGACCAAAGAAGGTGATAGAAAGAGCCTGGGGTGTGGTCGCATAGGCGGCATCTTGGATTATGCATGGGTTTAAAACGCGCTATCCTCTGGGGAGTCAGATATGTTCTATGTATGATATATAATTGTGTTAGGCGGTCCGACAGTTTAGGGGAAACTTTTTTCACGCCTTCCAAAATCTCATCCCAATCCTCATCCTCAAGCATTCCAACCTCCACCTCCCATCTAGTCTTAGCACTATAAGCCAGGGCTGTGGAGTTAGGAAGACGGATGGCGGAATAAAGAGTGGAGATTAGTTTCGCTGGCTCAGCGCCTGTGATCGTGTCAATTATGGAGGGGACTGTCAGGGATGGGTTGGAGCCAGCAAACTGAGTTTGTATAGCATGGCGAAGTTGTAAGTACCTGAAAAATAGGGGCGGCACAGTGGTGTAGTGGTAGCACTCCCGCCTAGCAGTAAGAAGGGTCGCTGGTTCGAATCCCAACCACGACATTACCTGCCTGAAGTTTGCATGTTCTCCCTGTGCCTGCGTGGGTTTCCTCCGGGTACTCCTGTTTCCTCCCACACTCCAAAGACATGCTGGTAGGTTAATTGGATCCTGTCTAAATTGCCCCTAGTATGTATGAATGTGAGTTAGGGACCTTAGATTGTAAGCTCCTTGAGGGTAGGGACTGATGTGAATGTACAATGTATATGTAAAGCGCTGCGTAAATTGACGGCGCTATATAAGTACCTGAAATAAATAAATAAATAAAATAGGTGATTAGGAAGTGAGTTTGGAATGTTTTAAGTCCCTTAGTCGTCATGATCTGATGTATATACAAGACCCCGCAACGTATCCAAACCGCGGGGTCCGGAATAGACAACAGCTCAGGTAGGCGTGTGTTGAACCAAAGGGGGGTGTGGGAATGAACCTGTGGAATCCCGAGTTTTTGTAGTGCCAACCGCCACACCCTCCGGTGATGTGTCAACATGCCTGCTTTATATTGGGGGGTATGTCCTGTCAATGGGGCCCTTAAGACTGATTGAAAAAGGGGTATGAGCTGGGTTATCAGGGTGTTCACAGAGTAGTAGCTGGTATCTTGGTAGCTCGTTCTTGTCAAAATGATAGAAGTGGGACAGTTGGGAGGCAAGATAATAGTCCTGAAAGTCTGGAAGAGCAACTCCTCCTAATGTCACTGGGTTTTTAAGTATTTTCCAGGGATAATTTGTGTCTGCTGGATCCCCATATAAATGAATTGAGAATAGATTCAATTGTTTTGAAAAATTTTTGTGGTATATACAGGGGAGCATGCCACACCAAATAAAGTATCTTTGGGAGAAGTATCATTTTGACTAGACTAATACGTCCCATGACACCCAGGGGTAGTCGAGCCCAGTTTTGTGTCTTAGTCTTGATCAGGGTGTACAGGGGTTCAATGTTCAAAAGTATGTAATCTGTAAGCGATCTAGTAACTTGCACGCCAAGGTACTTAATTACAGAGACCCTGGGGAGAGTCAGAGGGGGGGACGTGAGTGAGGGAGAGAAATGGTCAAGCGGAAGGACCTGGGATTTAGACCAATTTATGCTTAGGCCCGAGTGGCTACCAATATGCTCTATGGAGTGGAGGGCTGCAACGAGGGAGGGACCTGAGTCGGCCAAGTAAAGGAGCGTATCATCTGAGTACATCCCAATCTTTTCTTCCAGATTCCCTACCCTGAGGCCTCGAATATTGGTGTCCGCACGAACCATGATGGCCAATGGCTCCACGGCCAATGCGTACAGCATAGGGGAAAGGGGGCAGCCTTGTCGGGTCCCTCTCTCCAGCGGGAATTGATCGGAGAGCCAACCATTTATGAACACCCTGGCCTTCGGGGATTGATAAAGGAGCTGAACCCAACGAATAAAGTTGGGGCCAAGTCCAAATCTCGAAAGGCATTCCCATAAATAATTCCACTCCACGGAATCGAAGGCCTTGGCGGTGTCAAGAGCCACCACAACCCTCGAGCCGACTTCATCGTGGGACCCCTGGATGTTCATGAATAGACGGTGAATATTCATAGCAGTGTTCTTCCCTGGCATAAAGCCCGTCTGATCGGGGTGGACCAGGGAAAGAATAACCTGGTTAAGGCGGGAGGCCAGAATCTTGGCAAGTATTTTAATGTCGACCTGTAGTAATGAAATGGGTCTATATGATTCTGGGTATTTGGGGTCCTTACCAGGCTTAGGGATTACCACAATTTGGGCTTCTCTCATAGAGGGGGGTAGGATTCCTGTATCAAAAATGGATTTGTATAGATCATGAAGTTTAGGGGTTAAAATTTCAGAGTAGGTGGAATAAAATTCAAGTGGTAAGCCATCTGATCCTGGGGCCTTAGATGTAGCCAGACAGGAAATAGCCTCAGATATCTTCCTTAATAACGGGAGCTTCTAAGAGTTCACGTTGGGCATCAGTCAATCTAGGGAATTCAATTCTCGCTAAGTAATCTTTGGTGTCTTGGGGAGTGTGAGTGACCCGAGAGGTGTAGAGTGCACGATAGAATCTCGCGAATTCCTCTGCTACTTGTTGCGGATCGGTGACGTCGTTCCCCTGGTGATCAGTCAACGACACTACCACAGGGGGACGTGAGTCTAAGTGAGCGAGGTATGCAAGAAGTTTGCCTGATCTTTCTCCATACTCAAATACCCTTTTCTTACAGAAAAAGATGCGCTGCT
Source organism: Aquarana catesbeiana (assembly GCF_042186555.1). Lineage (NCBI taxonomy): Eukaryota > Metazoa > Chordata > Amphibia > Anura > Ranidae > Aquarana > Aquarana catesbeiana. Next base: position 94,161,440 of record NC_133334.1, on the reverse strand, counting down.
TGGCCCTCTCAATATGTAACTGGGAGACCTGTCGCGTCTGAATCTTAAGATTGTTGGCCGTGCTGGGCGAGGGGTCTCGGTGAAACGCCTCCTCCAGCACCTGTAGGTGTTCTGTAGCCTGTTGGACAATAAGTTTTGATGATCGCTTAAGTCTGTTAATTCGTGTGGAGAGCAGGAAGCGGGCATGAAGCTTAAACGTCTCCCACACTATGTCAGGTGCGGCTGACTCCCTGTTGGCTGTAAAATAGTATTGCAGTTCTGTGGGGATGTTATCCTGGTCCTGCAGGGCAGTCAGCCAAGATGGGTTCAACCGCCAAGGAGGAGCAGGAGAGGCCTTCAGGAGCCGAATCGTAACCCAATAAGGGGCGTGATCCGAGAGTATTCTTGGAGCAAAGCCCGCGTCTCCCAGTTTAGGTGTCAGGGTCTTTGAGATTATAATAAAGTCAATTTGTGACATTGTGTTGTGGCTGGCTGAGAAACATGAGAAGACTTTAGAATGTGGGTGCTTGTGTCACCAAGTGTCTACAAGAGCAAAGTCAGTCAGTATTCGGTGTAGTCTAGTATGGGCTGGTGGGTCTAGAGGGAGGTCTGGTGCGCCCATTCGGTCTAGAGTGGGAATGAGGGTCATATTAAAGTCCCCCATCCACACCGCCGGTATAGAGGTGTGTTGTGCCATAAAGGCGAGGCCCTCCTTAATCACAAGTGAATTGTATGGGGGGGGATATAGCAGGCTAGTATCAGAATAGGGGATCCATTGATAGCGGCGTGTATAAACACGTATCTGCCCTGCCGGTCCGTCTGGAGCAGTATTAGGTTGAACGGAACCCTTTTAGCAATCAGGACCGATACACCCCTAGAGTACGAGGTGTGGGTGGCCTGGTATGCCCAACCAATCCAAGGTTTTTTGAGAGAGGATTGTAAGTGACCCGTGACATGGGTCTCAACTAGGGTGATGATGTCAGCATGCTGGGATTTAAGGAATGTCAGAGTGGCTGTGCGTTTAATCTCATTGCGCAAGCTTCTAACATTCCACGTGAGGAACTTCAGAGAACTCATGGCGGGTAGAGGGCGCATATGATGAACCGTAACTGGATCAGGACCGGCAGAGCAGACACATCCACATCAGGTAGGATAAAACACAGTGATAACCAGTAATGACAGTGCATGTATGATAATAATATAGTACCATTAGCATAAGTAAACAGTTGCAAACATAGTGGTGTGAGAAAAATAATAACCACAACATTTTCCCTCCCTCCCAGTCCAATGCCACCCGAACTTGGCACAGACATAGTATCCCATAACCAGGTATCAACAGGGGACATCCAACGTTTAGGACCCGTTGGAGGCAAGGAACTTAATTTCAGAGGAGAATAGATACCCATAAGAAAAAAAAACAAGGGGGAAAAGAAACCAGTCAAACAAACGGGGAATGAAAAAATTCACATAGACACTAGGGAGGCGACTTCTTCTCTGAGAAGCGCATGGGGTGTAGGAGCCACAAAGGTGCAGCGCCATTACAGCCGTGCAGGGGGGGGGCTCCGCTTGCCATCAGGGTGATGAGGTAAAGTAACAGAGTTATTAGTAGCGTTCGATCTACTGTCCTCCACAGGCATCTCTCGGGTATAGAAAAAGTGGGGATCATGAGTCAGTTGGGTCTCCCGGAGACGGTAGGCACACTGTGAGGTCCAGTATAGGGCTGAAAAGGATTTGTAAATCCGTCCCCCAGTTCCAACAAAGGATACGTACATGCAATTTGTCTACTGAGGGGCTCAGCAGTACAGCATTGGATGATATTGCGGGTACGGGGGGAGCAGGGGGGAGAAAAACAAAGTACTCACAGCTTATAGGCAAGGTGTTACACTTAGTCTCGGCGGTCCCTCTGATCAATCCAAGTGGATGCTAACTCAGGGTCTTCAAAAAAGTGGGTTCGGCCCTCACATTCCACACGGAGCTTTGCAGGGTATAGCATAGCGTATTTGAGGTGTAGTATTCTGAGGCGTCGTTTAACATCCTGGAACTTGGATCTTTGACGTTGTACCTCATTGGAAAAGTCCGGAAATACAGCCACCTGTGTGTTGGTGTGGGGGATATTCCCCTTCTCTCTGGTCAGGCGGAGGATCTTGTCGCGGTCCCTATTACATTATATTCGATGAGCTCTTTCCACCGCAAACATTACCGAAAATGCATCTCTGCCGAAGGTGGATGTCAGGAGGTTTTCAAGGAAACTTGCCGCGTCGTTGCCCTCAGCAGTCTCAGGGAGGCCGATGAATCGGAGATTACATCTCCGGAGTCGATTTTCCATATCATCCTGTTTTGCACTGATCTGTTGAAGCTGGCGGCGCACCTCATCCGTAGTATGTTGTAGGGGGTGCAAGATGTCTTCCGCTCTGCTAATGCGTGTCTCCGTCTCTGCCACGCGGTCCCGCAGGGCAGAGAGGTCCTGTCGGATAAGGGACACATCGATTTTGACTTCCTCGATTTTAGTGGTAAGCGTACTCTGGCAAAGGGCAATAGCATCGAGTACCTTGTTTGTGGCCACCGTAGAATTTTCCGTGTCCAGAGAGGGACCAGCGCCATCCTTAGCCTGTTGCTCTTCCTCAAGGCGGCGGTACTTAGCGAGCTTGTCCGCAGCCTCGGAGGTCTTTTTCGGCGGAGACATAGTCCAGGGATGACCAGTGGGCCTCTGGGGTGAACAAGTATGGCCGCTGACTACCAGGCCGAATCTTCAATAATCCCCTCTTGCCACAGGTCCAGAGCTGCACAGTAAAGACTACAAGGTGTGGCTGGATAATTGTGAAAGCAGTGGTTGTGAACGGGAGAAACCGGGCTCAGATGATCAGGGAAACCTGCAGCAGCACCCACACAAACACACCGTGGGTGAAGCAAGATGGCCGCTGACCCAGGAACCAGGCCAGAGCCACGTACCGTCCCACTGGCTGCCACTGGATAAGAGGGAGCTGCACTCTTAGAGGGGATCTGGAGGCCCAGGCAGGTGAAGGTCAGTCTTTAAGGAGCCAGGCTGGCCAGGAGTATCAATAGAGCAGTTGCTGGGTGTAGCAAGATGGCCACCACTCCGAGGACTAGGCCGGAGCCGCGGGCCGTCCCACCAGCTAATACAGGGTGCAGAGGCTCAGCAATAGCGGCCACAGGCGATCCGGGGGCCGAGGTAGGCAGCGATCAGTCTCGGGGGAGCTTGGTGTGCCCGGGAGATAGATAGGAGCCGCCGCCGGGTGAAGCAAGATGGCCGCCGCTCCGAGCACTAGGCCGAAGCCGGGGACTATCATAGAGGCAAGCCCCAGGGCGGAACGATCCGGTGTTTGCGGCCTCCGGCAGCGCTCCAGACGGCCAAACAGCACCAAGGGCCAAGCAGGAGGCAGGATAAGCTTGCTGGGGTGTTGTTTTCTGTTAGGATTGGCAGGATTAAAGCAGGATGGTTATTACAGGAGTGTGGACAAGCGGAGCACTCACTGCAAACGTCCTACTCCATAGCTCTTCAGGCCATGCCCCACAAAATGACATTTTTTAAAGGAATAAAAGTCATTTAAAACTGCTTGTGGCTTTAATGTAATGTCGGGTCCCGGCAATATGGATGAAAGTCAGTGAGACAAATGGCATGGGTACCTCCCCAGTGCATTACCAGGCCCTTTGGGTCTTGTATGGATATTAAGGGGAACCCTGCACCCAAATTAAAAAAAGAAAAGGCGTTGGGTCCCTGTTCAGAAGATTTCACCTCACTTTCTGTCCCAATGACAATTAGATTTTGAAAATTTGGGTTTTTTAAGGGAAACAAGGATTGGTGATAAATCAGTGGAGGAGACACCTTTTTCTCATATTAACTCTTACAGGAGAGAATTTCCCTTCCTAGGGTAGATTTCCTCTCACTTCCTGTTGTCTCCCTCCATTTGTAAGTAGGAGTCATTTGTAAGTAGGAGTTGTTTGTAAGTCGGATGTTTGAAAGTAGGGGCCTGCCCTATATAATTGGCAGAAATATGGGCTTTAGGTGTTGGTGGTACCAGAACACTGTAAGCCCTCACAGTTACTCTTGGTGGGTGCTGGAACGGGCTCTGCTGTGAAATATTATATCAAGAATTGTAATTACATGCCCCTGTTAAACAGGGTCAGAAAAATTGGGCTTTAGGCACTGGTGCCACAACACTGCAACCCCTCACAGATACTCTAGTTGAGTGCAGGAACGAGCCATGCTGCAAAATATTACAGCAAAAATTGTAATTTCACGCCCCTGTTAAACGGGAGCAAAACAATTGGGCTTTGGGCACTGGTGCTGGTGCCACAACACTGTAACACCTCACAGATTCTGTTGTTGAGCGCAGGAATGAGCCCTGCTGTGAAATATTAGATTTAAAAATTGTAATTACGCGCCCCTGTTAAACAGGGGCAGAAAAATTGGGCTTTAGGCACTGGTGCTGGTGCCACAAAACTGCAACCCCTCACAGATAATCTAGTTGAATGCAGGAACGAGCCCTGTTGCAAAGTATTGCATCAAAAATTGTAATTACACGCCTCTGTTAAACAGGGGCAGAACAATTGGGCTTTAGGCACTGGTGCTGGTGCCCAGAACCAAAAATGTTCTTAGAAGCTATCAACATGAACATTGAGGAGGAATAGGATAGTCACTCAGCATAACAGGATAGTCAGTCAGCATCAGCATAGGCAGTCTTTAAGGGATCTCACATTCATAAAAAAATGATTCGGTTACATCAGCATCAGGTGCTTGGTAGCTGGTGATTCAAGACTGATTCATTTTTATGAAGGTGAGCCGATCAACCGAGTTGGTGGACAGGCGCACTCTGTGATCAAAGCCTCCAGCAGCACTGAATGTGCGTTCCGAAAGAACGCTGGATGCAGGACAGGCCAGTAGCTCAATTGCAAACTGTGCAAGCTCTGGCCAGTGATCCATCCTCAAGATCCAGTAACCCAGTGGATTTTCGGTTGGAAAGGTCTCCAAGTCTGATCTTGCCCCTAGGTATTCCTGCACCATGTACAACAGACGCTGGCGATGGTTGCTGGAACTGATCATACCTTGGGGCTGCGGACTAAAAAATTGTCTGAACGCATTGGTCAGATGGCCACCTTCTCCACCGCTCCTTCTGTGACTGACTGAAGCCTCAGCAACACATTGTCCAGGGCCAGGAATTTGTACCCTCCCAGGCTTTGGAAAGGAAACCTTTCTGCAAGGTCTCCCGAAGATGTTTCATCCTCTGCTCCCTCTGTGATGCCTGGATAAGTTCCGCAACCTTACCCTTGTAACGTGGATCAAGAAGGGTTGCCAGCCAGTAGTGATCCCTCTCCTTGATCACACGAATCCGAGGGTCCTTTTGCAGGCTTTGCAGGATCAGGGAGGCCATGTAGCGTAGGTTTCCTGAGGCATTTGATCCAGAGTCCTCTGGGTCACTAAGGATGACCTGATCAGCAGCCACCTCCTCCCAGTCATGTACAAGTCCATGGGTTTCTGGGGACTGTAAACGATCCCTTGAAGACTGCTGCTGATGCTGAGTGCTAGGCTCAACCTCCATGCTGACACAATCCTTATCCTCCTCCTCCTCCTCTTCCTGCGAGATCGGCGGGCCCGCAGGAATACTGTCTGGATAAAGGGAGCCTTGAGAGGTAAGGAAGTCCTCCTCTTCCTCCCTCTGTTCTGCCTCAAGTGCCCTGTCCACTATTCCACGCAGCATGTGCTCCAACAGGTAAACAAGAGGGACAGTATCACTGATGCATGCACTGTCACTGCTCACCATCCTTGTGGCCTCCTCAAATGGTGACAGAACAGTGCATGCATCCTTGATCATGAGCCACTGGCGTGGTGAAAAAAAGCCAAGCTCCCCTGACCCTTTCCTGGTGCCATACTCGCACAGGTACTCGTTGATGGCCCTCTGCTGTGTGTGCAGCTGCTGCAGCATTGCCAACGTTGAGTTAAACCTGGTGGGCAAGTCACAGATGAGGCGGTTCTTGGGCAGGTTGCAGTCCTTTTGAAGGTCAGCCAGCCGAGCACTGCTGACCAGCGGAAATACCCACAGACTTTCCTGGCCTGCCTCAGGATATCCTGTAAGCCCGGGTACCTGCACAAGAACTGCTGCACCACCAAATTAAGGATGTGAGCCAAACAGGGCACATGGGTGAGTTGTCCCTGTCAGAACGCGGAGAGAAGGTTGGTGCTATTGTCGCAAACCACCATCCCTGGCTAACCACCTCTGAGCCTGCCCCTGCAGAGCTGACAGAATCTCTGCCCCAGTATGGCTCCTTTCCCCTAAGCAGACCAACTCAAGCACCGCATGGCATCTTTTTGCCTGAGTGCTTGGGTAGCCTCTAGAACGCCTACGGAGCACCGCTGGTTCTGAGGACAAATCTGCACAGGAAGAGGCCATAGAGGAAGAAGAAGAGGAGGGGGTGGAGGAGAGAGGTGTGGCAGAATCACCACTACCAGCATTTTGGAGGCGTGGTGGCGGAACAAGCTCCAACAATACTGCACCCTGTCCTGTATCCTTCCCAGCTGCCAGCAAGGTTACCCAGTGCACCATGAAAGAAAGGTAACGTCCCTGTCCAAGCCTGCTGGACCATGAGTCAGCGGTAATATGCACCTTACCGCTGACCTCCTTTGTCCAATGAGGCCAAGACATTGCCTTCCTCATGTCGGTAGAAAGCCGGAATTGCCTTACGTTTGGGAACCTGCCACAGAGGTACCGCACATTCCACAAATTCTCGAAAGGGGGCAGAGTCTACCAGCTGAAAAGGCAGCAGTTGGAGTGCTAGCAATTTAGCCAAACCAGCATTCAGCTGCTGAGCATGTGGATGGTTCGGACAGAATTTCTTTTGCCAGTTTAGCAACTGGAGTAGGTAAATTTGCCTGCTACAATCGGATGTTGGTGTAGTGATAGCAGATTGCCCGCAAGTACTTGGCACACCTAATTCTATACCTTCATTCCTCTCAGTGCAGGTTTCTGAGAGAACTGTATAGTGGGGTTGGAGATCCCAGCTGATGAGGAGCAAGGAGAGGTCCGCCTTGTTCTTTAGTGTGGGTCTTTGAAGTATGCTTGCCAATGGACTGCATGGGAGTTTGACATATGTCTGGTCAAGCATGTGGTGCCCAAGCGGCTGCTGTTTTGGCCACGCTTGATGCGCTGTGTAGACACAGAGCCTGCTTGCCCTCTTTTAGTGGCCTGTGAGCGTCTGCCTCACCTTGGTGGCCTTTCAGACATACTGTACAATTAGATTAGCAAAACAACGCCTGAAGTTTACTAAAAACAGTACACCAGGAATGGCCTACAGTAAGGTATAGGCTTGGCTGGACTACAATGCAGTGGATATATATTTTATGAACTGCAGCTCAGTAAGTCACCTGCCTGGCTGAAAGTGTCTTTGAACACGCACTCAGGCAATGGCCTAGTCAGGTATAGGCTTGGCTAGACTATATATATATATATATATATATATATATATATATATATATATATATACACACACACAAGCCTGTATATATATTTATTAAATGCACTGCAGCTCAGTGAGTCACCTGCCTGGCTGAAGTATATTAGAAACAATACACCAGGAATGGTCTGCAGTGAGATCTAGCTAAACTGTATACAGTATGTATGTGTGTATATGTGTGTGTGTGTGTGTGTGTATATATATATATGTGTATATATATATATATATAAAATATATATACTAAACCCACTGCAGCTATCTAACTGTCTCGCCTGCCAGTCTGAAGTATATTAGCAACAGAACACCAGGAATATGGAATATGGTAAAAATAAGGTGTTTTAATTAACTTCTATAGAGAATAGTAAATTCACCTTTAACAATAATACAATCCATTAGTGCTCTATCCACAAGGGATTTTAATTCAATCTTACACATCTCTGTGGGATCTTTATTAAGTTTTGGTATAAGGATAAGTTTTGGTATAAGGATATGTCCGAAAGAAGTCATTTGGCTTCAGTCAAATAAGCAGATCTGTCCAACAGGATGATACTGCCTCCTTTGTCTGCTTATTTTATTACCCAATTGGTGTTCTACGTCAAAATTTTAGGGCTTTGCTCTTTTACTCAAGAATAGAATTAGAATATTGTTTTTTTCTGAGTAGTATTACATAATGCTACTGATTCAGCAGAAGTTAACTCATAAAATGTCTCAATGAATAAATCTTTAGCATGAGACGGGTAAAGCATAGAATTTGGTTTAAAATGGATAGTTTGGACTGGGAGTTGATAATCCTCTAAAATGTTAGGATCCTTAGTGTTATTTTCCCCTCACAGCTCCTCAAAAATTTTCTTCATCATGAAATGAAACTTCAGGCTCAAAATCATTGCATCTGTCTAAAGTTGTCATATTGTCAGAATTATGTATATGACCACCTTCTATTGTTGTATTTTTTTTTTAATTAAAGCGGACCTTTAGTAATTTTTTTCAACTTTCCATCTATTAAATCTTCTGCCCTTGTTGTTTTAACTTTGGATAGTAAAACATTTTTTTTCTGCCAGTAAATACCTTATACAGTCCACTTCCTGTTTCTTGTCTGGTAAAAAGGCCTAGGCTTGTGACATCATGCACAGCTTTCTCTCTCACTCTCGTGAGAGTTTGCCAGGAAGGGAGGGGGATGAGTCATAAGAGGGCCAATGAGAGCTGCAGAGCTAGAGGTGTGCCTCTGTGTGTCTGTGTAAATCCAGGAAATGAACAGGCAGCAACTTCAGCTGCCCACATTTAAAATGGTTCCAGCCAGACTCAGTGGAGGGAGACTTCTACAGCATATTTGGTAAATACAGAATCACAGTATATATAAAATAATACGCAAAGTGGTTGGAGGGAAGCTTCAGAATGGCAAAGATGTTTTTATTACAAATTATGTTAGCAGACTGCAGTTCCTCTTTAACTGCTTCCGGTTAAACTGTGGTGTAGTTATACTGCAGCAGGTTGGCTCACCTGTGCGAGCTGTCATAGCTGTACGTCGGCTTTTTAGGACGCCTCTGGTGGCGCACGCGTGAACCATGTCCCCAGAGCCAATGCGAGTGCCCGGTGGGCGCGATGACCACCTGGCACCTGCGATTGCTCCTTACAGAAGGAGAGACACACACATTCCGGTATTCTTAGGCGAGATGAGACAGATTGTGTGTTCATACTAAGTATGAACACCGATCTCTCTCTTCCGCTAGTCAGTCCCATCCCCCCTACAGTTAGAACACACCTAGGTAACACAGTTAACCCCTTGATCGCCCCCTAGTGTTAACCCCTTCCCTGCCGGTGACATTTATACAGTATTCAGTGCATTTTTATAGCATTGATTGCTGTATAAGTGTCACCGGTCCCAAAAATGTGTCAAAAGTGTCCGATTTGTCCGCCGCAATATCGCAGTCCCAATAAAAATTGCACCACCATTACTAGTAAAAAAAAAAACCTAATAATAAAAATGCCATAAATCTATTGCCTATTTTGTAGACGCTATAACTTTTGCACAAACCAATTAATATATGCTTATTGCATTTTTTTTTTTACCAAAAATAGGTGGAAGAATACAAATCGGCCTAAACTGAGGATTTATTTTTTTTTTTTTTAAATGTGGGATATTTATTATAGCAAAAAGGTAAAAGATATTGGGGGTCATTTACTATAGCTCTAGGAAGTACTGGGCACTATGGCAAATAATAGCTCCCATTTTAGCCAAATAAAATGTCAACATGCGAATGTGCGAATGAAAATTAGCGCTATTAGTGAGAAACACACATTAGTAAATTCTAAGTCGGTGCTAATTAGCGCTTCAGCGTATATGCAAATGCCAATTCCTACCAAATTGTTGTATAGTAATGCACTGTAACCATGATCCATGTATGTGAAAGAAACATTTTTATGTGAGATGTGCTCTACCTCGTGTGCATCTATTGATGTATGTTGCAATTAGTATTCCTAGTTTTTTTCCTTCTTTTGCTAACGAATGCAGTTATGAATGATTATTACATAGTAATGTCTGCTATTCTGTAAAGTTACATGTATTAAACATTTAGGTTACCTATTTGTTGTATGTTGTTTTTTATTTTTTAATTTAGGTGACTATAAAGCGGTAATTATTTATATTCATTCTTTAATCATACTATGCTATTACGCAGGTCTCGTACTTAGCACAATGGCTTAGTGGTCTGCTCAGATGTCTCCACAGCACTCATGGTACAAGTTCAAATACCATCCACCAGCTGTGTTTTTTTTTTCAGTGCACAAGCGAATTAAAATAAACAAACAAAAAAATGTAATCTGCCCGTTAGTGTGTGGTGTTTGGAACTTTACACCATAATAGTATTGAATACTTACATATCATTGCATGCATTTGAAGAGTTAATATAATAGAATCAGCCAAATTTAAAGTGCATTGGCTAATTGGCATTCACCTATTTTCCGCATATGCTGCTTTGGCTAATTGGCTAATAGTCATTTGCCTTTTTTCACCAATTCAATCTTTTATCATTTTTCTGTGGGATTTGAACCCATGAGTTCTTCAAGGTAGAAGTGCTGAACACTAGCCTATTGGGCGTAGCACAGTCATTCATAGAAAATACATTTACTAGTGTTTGATGTTTCTTCTCCCCGAGCTGTCTCTCCTGCCACTGCCATCTTCTCCCGCTGATGTGTTCTTCCGCGCAGCCGGTTACCCACTAATTAAAAAAAATCCATTCTTCTTGTGGCGGTCTTCTGTGGCCATCTGATAATGTCACCCGGAGAGTCCGCTCCATGGCTATGTAAGAGACGCCACACAGCAGGTGACAACACAGTGGAGGAAGACCGCCATGGAAGAAGAGCAGCTTTTTTTTATTAGCGGGTAACCAGCGGTGCGGAAGAACACAGCAGATGGAGAAGATGGCGGCGGCAGGAGAGATGGCTCTGGGAGAATACAGCTCGGGGAGAAGATGGAGGAGGGAGAGACAGCGTCTGGAGAAGATGGCTCAGGGAAGAAGACAGTTCAGAGCTATTTTACAATAAAGGACTTGTCAAAAACCGGCTATTGATTTTTATTTTACATTTCACTGCTTTTTTTGGTGAATGGGTAGGGGTAAAATGTACCCCATACCTATTCACATAGGGGGGCAGGATCTGGGAGCCCCCTTGTAAAAGGGGGCTTCCAGATTCTGATAAACCCCCTGCCCGCAGACCGACAACCACCGACCAGGGTTGTCGGGAAGAGGCCCTTGTCCCCATCAACATGGGGAAAAGGTGCTTTGGGGCATGTGGCCTGGTAAGGTTCAGAAGGGGAGGGTGCTCACTCGTCCCCCCTATCCTGACCTCCAGGCTGCATGCTCGGATAAGGGTCTGGTATGGATTTTGGGGGGGCCCCACATCAAATTTATTTTACATTTTGGTGTGGGGTTCCCTTTAAAGTCCATACCGAAGGGCCTGGTATGTACTGGGGGGACCCTATGACATTTTTTTCCTTGAATTTTGGAATTCCATACCATATTATTGAATAAGTACATACCATTGCATGCATTTGAAGAGTTAAAATATGGAATAAACCAATCTGATGTGCATTGGCTAATTATGCTCCTGAGTACAATGCACACTTCCAGGAGGTGATGCTGTCAGTGGGATTTGAACTCATGGCTTGAACTTTTGGGGGCAGCAGGGTATATTACTATGCTACAGAGCTGAGCACATACCTACAGAGAAAATACATTTACTAATGTTTGATTCTATACAATAATGTTTTGCATTTCAGGCATTAATATTATAGTAACAACCATGCTCATGCTGATGTGGCATTGGCTAATAGGCATTTGCCTCTTTTCAGCATATGCTGCTGATTCTAATGCAAGCTTTCAGTAGGTGATACCATCTGTGTGATTTTCAGCCATTTGAGCACAATTATATTGAGAACATATGTTTACTAGTGTTTGATGGTTGGACTACTTTATATTCTAGGTCTAATAGTACTCAGCACAGTGACTTAGGTCCCTTTCACACGTGTGCGACCTGAAAGTTGCGAGATTTTGATGTGACTTTAAGCAATGCCTGTAATCTTGAGGTCTATGGACGCAGGAGTCGCAGGGAAAGGCACGCAACTTTCCCGTGATTTTGCATCAGCAATTTTGCCGCAATTCCAGGGAATGCCTGTGTAAACTTGAGGTCTATGGACCTCAACTCGCATCAAAGTCAGACCAAAGTAGTACAGGGACTACATTGAAGTCAGTGTTACTTGAAGTCGCACAGATATGAATGGTACACATTGAAAATCATGGGGTATGACTTGTCATGCGACTCTGATGTCCAAAGTTGCACAAGTGTAACTCAGCCCGACTTTGTGAGCGATTTCAGAGACATCAGTGCACTTTCCTGCACAGATGTCTAGTGAAATCACATAGGTCCCAACTATTCACCTTTAAGAAGGTGTCCTATGCCTACCTACTTTTGCTAATAGGTGTCCCTTATACCCATTTCAAAAAGTTGGGAGGTAAGAAATCGCCCCATGAAGTCGTCCAAAGTAGTGCAGGAACTACTTTTGGGAATCGTTGTGGCATTGCACCAATTCAGACAGTTCCATTGCCATCAATAGGCGCCAATTTGGCCTGCAATTTGACATGTCAATTCAGAGCTATGTGAACATGGGTGAAGTTGCATAGATATTAGAGCTGCACAGTTCTGGCCAAAATGAGAATCACAATTTTTTTGCTTAGAATAAAATGATCACGATTCTCGTGACGTAAAATCTTTCACATTATCCCAAAAAAAATTGGGCTAACTTTTTTTTTTAAATTCATTAAAGTAATTTTTTCCCAAAAAAATTGCATTTGGAAGACCGCTGCGCAAATACAGTGTGACATAAAATATTGTAACAACCACCATTTTATTTTCAAAGTCTCTACTAAAAAAATATATATAATGTTGGGGGGTTCTAAGTAATTTTCTAGCAAAAAAAAAATGATTTTAACCTGAAACCAACAAATGTCATAAAAAGGTTTAGTGTTTAAGTGGTTAAACTTTCCTCACTTACACAGAATTCTATTTCATTGACAAATTGTTACAATGTTTCTAGTTAAGTTCACTGATAAAGAATGTTCTGATTCTTGACAGACTTCCCAGTTTTTCTATTCCTTTCTTTTGACGGCTGTGGCTTCAGGAGAGCAGAGAGAATTTTTTGCATAGAAAGAATCGTGAAACGCTTTTTTCAAGATCGCAAAGGGGAAAAAATCACAATGACAATTAATCGTGCAGCTCTAATAAATATGAATGGAAATCATGGGGGACAACTTTTCATGTGACTCTGAGGTCCAAAGCTGCATGAAAAGTCACCCAAGTGTGAAAGTAACCTAATGAGATAAATTGATAACACCTTTGAATAAGGCCCCATTTGCACTTGTGCGACCTTAAAATTGCACAGCTTTGTCATGACTTGAAGCATTGTCTGTGTAATCTTGTGGTGTATGGACTTCAAATTGCTTTAAAGTCAAACCAAGGTAGTGCAGGGACGAATTTGCTACACTTTCAGGATGCACAAGTGACAATAGGGCCAAATTCAAAGGTGTTATCCTTGAATCTCATTCACACTGCTGCCACCTGAAAGTCACACTATTTTGCTGCCACTTTGCCGCTGCAACTTGGCCCCAACTTCTGGGAATGCCTGTGTCATATTGTACCCGATACACCTCAAGTCACATGAAAGTCACACCAAAGTAGTACAGGGACTACTTTGAAGTTGGTGCAACTTAAAGTAGCACAGATATGAATGGTTATCATTGAGAATCGTGGGGTACAACTTGTCCTGCAACTCAGAGATCCAAATTTGCTGGAAAATGCGCCCAACTGTGAAACATGTCAAACATTTTAATAAAAGGAGCTCTCATTATACTTGCATAGTCCTCACTGATTTACATCAGCAGAACAAATGCAGGAAGTGATGTGTGCACATGGGATGGAAGCAAATGTGTGGTGATGCCAAACAAATCAATGAACCCCACCCACACCCAATCCAACGCCACATTGATTAAGTACATATCCTACACTTACCCGGCCAATGAGCAGCACCTCATCTTTGCTAAAGAGACCTCGCCATGTCCACCTAAATGGAGATCCTGACCAGCACAGGAACTTCCGGGTGCATAAAATGACTTATTTCCAGGTCAGAAGGTGAAACCACGCTTTTGATTGCAGCTGCGAATATTTGATCTCAACCACGATTAGTATTTTTTATTTTCAGATATGCAAATCTGTATTTCTACATATATTTGAAGGTAAACTTAAGGGAGTTTGATAAGAAATGGTGTCCCTGGGTTAGCAGCAGGTGAATTACAAAGACAAAAGGCCCAGTTTGAGCCCTGGGTCACACTGACAGCAGGAGGAAATCGTTCAGCTGAACTCACACAATTTCATTCCTGCATGTCAGTCCCGACTGTGGGGGCAATATCAGAGACATCTGTGCAGGTTTCTACACCGATATCAGTACAAATTGCACCAATTAGAACAGTGCAATTGCCACCAATTTGACAGGTCAAATCACACCAATGTGAACCAGAGCTGACACATTCAAACATTGCCTATCCACCAGCTGAATTCATTACCTGCAATTCTTAACAGCTGTTATATATAAAGATTCCACCTTTATCACTACTTGCAGGTGTGCTGAAGCCTAGGTTTACATTGGAGCGATTTGAGAGATCAAATTGCATGACCAGACACAGCCCATTAGCAGCAATGGCACTGTTCCAATTGATGCGACACCGCACCAATTTGCTAAAGTAGTTCCTGCACTACTTTTGCCAATTTCAGGTGCGACTTCAATAGACATTTGTGTATGAAGCCACACGGATGTCTATCAAGTTGCACCTGAAATCACGCTGACCTTGCTACTTTGAAATCGTGCTACTTCAAGTGAAGTAGCGCAAATTCAAAGTAGCATCAATGTGAACCAGGGCAAAGATTAGTTTTTTGGTGCACAAATATTGAAATAAAATATAAGAGATATTGCGCTTTCCCAAAACCACCACCCACAAAAACTAAAGAGAAAGAAAATTAGGAAAAAAAAATAAAACACCACAACAAAAGCTCAATAATGTACTTTTATTTTACCAGCAGAAAAAAAATTACATTAATTTACTAGCTTCAAAAAAATTTGGACAGGATATATGGTGCTACATTTAGCAATGGGATTTTAAGGGCCCTGCTCATAGAAGCTTCCGATCTAAAATTAGACAAAACCTTAGAGTGGACACAGCTTTAATTTCAGTGTATAATGGGCAACACATCACATTGTTATCTGCAAGATTATAGAAACATACCTAACAGTCATTCTTACAAAGCATTCCCACATATTACAAAAGACTTATTCAAAACACCCACCACCAGCCAACAATCCACACATACATACATTGGTGACCATGTTCTGCTGGAAGCTGCATTTCGGTGTACACGATTAAACTAGATAAAAAAAAAAAGTGTAGGTCAGCAGATGCTTCCAAACGATGTTTGCATGATCAGACAGGAACAATACACACACAACATTGACAGCATGGCCACATAAACCCACTTTTGATTGACAAAATGCACAAGAATTTCATCAAATCTCCCAATATCATTTCTTCTCCCCCACACATCACAACAAAAAACCTGACCTTCTTAGGCCAAATGAACCCCCCTACTGCAGGCCTTTATATAAGAGAGGTTGTATTGTTAGCACACTGACACACCCAATAGAAGTACATGCCCACCAGTATCTTTCAATCTGTCTCTTCATGTATGTCTAAAGTGATTGCACCTGATGAGCAGGAACACATAATAGTATTCGCAACTGTGTTAGCCCTTGGCTATGTGCATCAAATCTCCAACTACAGGATAAAGATCAAAGTCCACTTGCATCCACATAAACAAAGCAACAGTTTTCTAAGCATATGTACCTGTGTAGTGTAAACCCTAAAATTTGAAATGTCCAAGTCCCTGGGCATGATTAGTGCTAATAAACATTAACATCAGTCCCTGGCTGCAATGAGCTTCCAATATAAAGTCCAAAATTAACTTTCTTACATGAGAACCTATTTCAACAGGAGACAAATAATATGCCAGCATGTCTTTGGATTGTGGTGAGAAACCCACACAGGGAGAACATATAAACTTCAACACAAGGATTAGCACGTTGGGGAATTGAACCAACATCCCAGGTGCTGCTAGACAGAACTGCTACCCACTTAGCCACCAGGCAGCCCCACACATGTTCTCTGCATCTCTGTGGTGTGAACCAGCCCTAAGTCCATAGCCATGCTCAGTGTCACAAGCAATATACAATATATTGGCCTAAGTATTGGGACGCCTGCCTTTAAACGCACATGAACTGTAATGGCACCCCAGTATTAGTATTGGGTTCAAAACTCATTTGGCCCACCCTTTGCAGCTATAACAGCTTCAACTCTTCTTGTCCACAAGGTTTAGGAGTGTGTCTATGGGAATGTTTGACCATTCTTCCAAGTGCATTTGTGAGGTCAGGCACTGATGTTGGGCGAGAAGGCCTAACCTACAGTCTCCTCTCTAATTCATCCCCAAGGTGTTCTGTTGTGTTTAGGTCAGGACTCTGTGCAGGCCAGTCAAGTTCCTCCACCCCAAAATCACACATCCATGTCTTTATGGACCTTGCTTTGTGTACTGGTCCAAATGATTTGGTGGAGGGGGATTATGATGTGGGGTTGTTTTTCAGGGGTTGAGCTTGGCCTCTTAGTTCCAGTTAAGGGAACTCTTAAGTCAGCATACCAAGACTTTTTGGACAATTTCATGCTCCCAACTTTGTGGGAACAGTGTGGGGAAAGCCCCTTCCTGTTCCAACATGACTGCACACCAGTGCACAAAGCAAGGTCCATAAAGACATGGATGAGCAAGTTTGGGGTGGAGAAACTTGACTGGCCTGCACAGAGTCCTGGCCTCAACCCAATAGAACACCCTTTGGCTGAATTAGAGTAGAGACTGCGTGCCTGGCCTCACAAATGCACTTCTGGAAGAATGATCAAACATTCCCATAGGTACACTAAACCTTGTGGACAGCCTTCCCAGAAGCTGTTCTAGCTGTAAAGGGTGGGCCAAATCAAATTTTAACCCTACGGACTAAAACTGGGCTGCCGTTAAAGTTCATGTGTGTGTAAAGGCAGGCGTCCCAATACTTTTGGCTAAATAGCGTATCTGGAAAAGACTTACAATGGTGGTGGAACCCTCCTACACATAAATACTACATTTAGACAAAGTTATAAGACCTAGGAAATGAGACAACTTCTCTACATAAAATAACATGGTTGGGATTTGAACCCAGACCCTCAGGGATACTAAGCAGAAGTTCTAACCTCTTAGCCACAGAGCTGCCACGTGAGCCTCCTACACATAAATACACATAAAAACACATAAATACTGCATTTCTTTGGACATACAGGTGATGGAATTACATTACTCAAGAGTTATTCTTCTTGATTTATTCTGTGATATTTGGTGTTTTTTTGTGGGTGAGGGTAGAATATTACCCTCAAATTTTTGGGAATTGCATTTTGATTTCTGATGTTGGTACACATATCACATTTTTTGGGCTCAAATTATGAATATTTGGAAATAATAAAAAGCACAAAAAATTGTGATTCATCTTAAATTTGCATCGGCAATGGTATTGTTTGTGGATTATAAAGACACCTGTGTGAGTTTGGGGTAAAGATGGTTGTGATAATGGAGAGTAACAAGTGAAAGTGACAGAGAAAAATATATTTTACCAAAACATCAAAACATTCCACATTGTAGCATTCTTAAAATCAAAATATTTTAAGTAGAAGCAACAATGTTGCAAAGGAAAATTTATTTCACAGAAAGATACATTTCATCTCAACATTAAAAGTTTTTTTTTGTGAAAGTTAGAATTGTTCCATTAAAATCAATGACTGAAACTTCATTTGGACTAAAATAGAGCAGATTTTAACTTCCAAAAAATGCTCTCTAATTAGCTCTCATTTTGGTATTTACTATAGCGCCGGCTAAAAAAGACACTTGAGTTAAAATGAGAGTTATTTTCAGGTCTGAGCATGCTCAGTTGTTTTGGCACCTAGTTGTCCAAAACAGGGAATTTTTCACTTTTCAGACTTTTAAAGATATTTCAGTGTAGAAATCACTTTTTCACACAGTTTAAAAGCAGATTATCTTTAAATAATATACCACATATTTCAGTACCATTTAGGCAATTATATCATGCTCTAAACATTATTTCCATGTGCAATTCTCCATGTTTTAGCAGAGTTATGCCCCGTACACACGGTCGAACTTTGTTCAGACATTCCCACAACAAAATCCTAGGATTTTTTCTGACGGATGTTGGCTCAAACTTATCTTCTATACACACGGTCACACAAAGTTGTCGGAAAATCCGATCTTTCTAAACGTGGTGACGTAAAACATGTACGTCGGGACTATAAATGGGGCAGTGGCCAATAGCTTTCATCTCTTTATTTATTCTGAGCATGCGTGGCACTTTGTCCGTCAGATTTGTGTACACACGATCAGAATTTCCGACAACGGATTTTGTTGTCGAAAAATTTTATAGCCTGCTCTCAAACTTTGTGTGTCGGAAAATCCGATGGAAAATGTGTGATGGAGCCTACACACGGTCAGAATTTCCAACAACAAGGTCCTATCACACATTTTCTGTCGGAAAATCTGACCGTGTGTACGGAGCATAAGGGTTTGAGCACTATTTGGTTTCAGGGAACTATAGTAAATTCAATTTTGGGAGTATTTTCTCTCCAGCGCTATAGTGAATACTGTTTTAGCGTGAATTAGTGCTAGTAGCGCTAATTCGCGCTAAATTGCCGCACATTAGCGCTAATTCGCAGCAATTTGCATGAATTAGCACCGTGGCGCTATAGTAAATGACCCCCAGTGTGTTTTCTTTTTCAAAATTGTTGCTCTTCTTTTGTTTATAGCGCAAAAAATAAAAACCACAGAGGTGTTCAAATACCACCAAAAGAAAGCTTTATTTGTGAAATAAAAGGATGTCAATTTTGTTTGGGTACAGCCTCGCACGACCGCACAATTGTCAGTTAAAGCAACGCAGTGCCGTATCGCAAAAAATGGCCTGGTCATTGAGAAGCCAAATCTTACATTTCCTAATAAATGTATTTAAATCTTGAAATACTGTAAAAGTATTAGGATAATATGTGGCATAATAATGTAACCCTTTTTGTAATAAAGAATGTTCATGTGCTATAAGGAACTGTAAAGGTAGATTAAAAATTGTAATGGTGTCAAAACTCTCTTTATCTAGGGCTTCTGTTTTCTTTTTTTGTTGTTTTCTTCCTCTAGTTCCTCGTCTCTTAATCACTTCAGCTCCGGAGGATTTGGCAGCTCAATGACCAGAGTACTTTTTACAATTTGGCACTGCAATGCTTTAACTGGTAATTGCGTGGTCATGCAATGTTGTACCCAAACAAAATTTGTGTCCTTTTTTTCCCACAAATAGAACTTTCTTTTGATGGTATTTGATTGCCTCTGCCTCTGTGATATAAATAGAAAATGACCAAAAATTTTGAAAAAAAATTGTATTTTCTACTTTTTGTTATACAAAAAAATTTAATAAACTCAATTTTAATCATACATTTAGGCCAAAATGTATTCAGCCACATGTCTTTGGTAAAAAAAATGTCAATAAGCGTATATTTATTGGTTTGCGCAAAAGTTATAGTGTCTACAAACTAGGGTACATTTTCTGGAATTTACGCAGCTTTTAGTTTATGACTGCCTATCTCATTTCTTGAGGTACTAAAATGGCAGGGCAGTACAAACCCCCCAAATGACCCTATTTTGGAAAGTAGACACCCCAAGGAAATTGCTGAGCGGCATATTGAGCCCATTGAATATTTTATTTTTTTGTCACAAGTGATTGAAAAATGATAAAAAAAAATTACACAAAGTTGTCACTAAATGATATATTGCTCACTAGGGATGAGCCGAACACCCCCCGGTTCGGTTCGCACCAGAACCTGCGAACGGACCGAAAATTCGCACGAACATTAGAACCTCATTGACGTCTATGGGACTCGAACGTTCGAAATCAAAAGTGCTCATTTTAAAGGCTAATTTGCATGGTATTGTCCTAAAAAGGGTTTGGGGACCCGGGTCCTTCCCCAGGGGACATGTATCAATGCAAAAAAAACTTTTATAAACGGCCATTTTTCGGGAGCAGTGATTTTAATGATGCTTAAAGTAAAAAAAAAAAAAAGTGAAATATTCCTTTAAATATCGTACCTGGGGGGTGTCTATAGTATGCCTGTAAAGTGGCGCGTGTTTCCCGTGTTTAGAACAGTCCCTGCACCAAATGTCATTTTTAAAGGAAAAAATCTCATTTAAAACTGCTTGCGGGTTTAATATAATGTCCGGTCCTGGCAATATGGATGAAAATCAGTGAGACAAACGGCATGGGTACCCCCCAGTCCATTACCAGGCCCTTTGGGTCTTAAACCCCGCACCCAAATTAAAATAAGGAAAGGTGTGGGGCCACCAGGCCCTATATACTCTGAACAGCAGTATACAGGCGGTGCAAACAAGTCAGGGACTGTAGGTTTGTTGTTAAGTAGAATCTGTTTGTAATTTTGAATGGGTACATTTTTAACGTGTTTAGCTCCAGCCAAAAAATCTTTTTTAGGCTTTTTGGAAAACATAGGGAAGGGTTATCACCCCTGTGACATTTGTTTTGCTGTCTTTCCTCCTCTTCAGAAGATTTCACCTCACTTTTTGTCCCAATGACAAATGTTTTTTGAAAATTTGGGTTTTTTTGTGGAACAAGGATTGGAAAGCATCAGTGGAAATGAGAAATGTTTTTCCCATATTAACTCTTACAGGAGAGAATTTCCCTTCCTAGGGGTAGATTTCATCTCACTTCCTGTTGTCTCCTTTCGTTTGCAAGTAGGAGTCGTTTGTAAGTTAGATGTTTGAAAGTAGGGCCCTGCTGTGAAATATTAGATCAAGAATTGTAATTACATGCCCCTGTTGAACAGGGGCAGAAAGATTGGGCCTTTGGTGGTGGTGGTGCTGGTGCCACAACAATGTAAGTCCTCACTCGCTCTTGGTGGGTGCAGAAATGGGCCCTGCTGTGAAATATTAGATCAAGAATTGTAATTACATGCCCCTGTTGAACAGGGGCTGAAAAATTAGGCCTTAGGCACTGGTGCTGGTGCCACAACACTGCAACCCCTCACAGACACTTTAGTTGGAACGCAGGAACGAGCCCTGCTGCAAAGTATTGCATCAAAAATTGTAATTACACGCCCCTGTTAAACAGGGGCAGAAAAATTGGGCCTTAGGCACTGGTGCTGGTGCCACAACACTGCAACCCCTCACAGATTCTCTAGTTGGAATGCTGAAATGAGCCCTGCTGCAAAGTATTGCATCAAAAATTGTAATTACACGCCCCTGTTAAACGGGCAGAAAAATTGGGCCTTAGGCACTGGTGCTGGTGCCACAACACTGCAACCCCTCACAGATACTCTAGTTGGAATGCTGAAATGAGCCCTGCTGCAAAGTATTGCATCAAAAATTGTAATTGCATGCCCCTGTTAAACAAGGGCTGAAAAATTGGGCCTTAGGCACTGGTGCTGGTGCAACAACACTGCAACCCCTCACAGATACTCTAGTTGTAACGCAGAAACGAGCCCTGCTGCAAAGTATTGCATCAAAAATTGTAATTACACACCCCTGTTAAACAAGGGCTGCAAAATTGGGCCTTAGGCACTGGTGCAACAACACTGCAACCCCTCACAGATACTCTAGTTGTAGCGCAGAAACGAGCCCTGCTGCAAGGTATTGCATCAAAAATTGTAATTACACGCCCCTGTTAAACAGGGGCTTAAAAATTGGGCCTTAGGCACTGGTGGTGGCGCCCAGAACCAAAAATGTTCTTACAAGCTATCAGCGTGATGATTGAGGAGGAAGAGGATAATTTCTCAGGGATAGTCACTTAGCATCAGTATAGGCAGTCTTTGAAGGGATCTGAGATTTCAAAAAAAATTATTCGGTTACATCAGCATCAGGTGCTTGGTAGCTGGTGGTGATCCAAGACTGATTAATTTTTATGAAGGTCAGTCGATCGACTGAGTCGGTGGACAGACGCACCCTGTGATCGGTTACCACGCCTCCAGCAGCACTGAATGTGCGTTCCGAAAGAACGCTGGATGCAGGACAGGCCAGTAGCTCAATTGCATACTGTGCAAGCTCTGGCCAGTGATCCATCCTCAAGACCCAGTAACCCAGAGGATTTTCGGTGGGAAAGGTGTCCAAGTCAGATCTTGCCCCTAGGTATTCCTGCACCATGTAAAACAGACGCTGGCGATGGTTACTGGAACCGATCATACCTTGGGGCTGCGGACCAAAAAATTGTCTGAACGCATCGGTCAGACGGCCACCTTCTCCACCCCTCCTTCTTTGACTGACCAAAGCCTCAGCAACACGTTGTCCAGAAACAGGAGTTTGTAACCTCCCAGTCTCTGGGAACGCGTTGCACAGACCTTTCTGCAAGGCCTCCCGAAGATGTTTCATCCTCTGCTCCCTCTGCGATGGCAAGATAAGGTCTGCAACCTTACCCTTGTAACGTGGATCAAGGAGGGTTGCCAGCCAGTATTGGTCCTTCTCCTTGATACCACGAATACGAGGATCCTTACGCAGGCTTTGCAGGATCAGGGAGGCCATGCAGCATAGGTTTGCTGAGGCATTCGGTCCGGAGTCCTCTGGGTCACTAAGGATGACATGGTCCACAGCCACCTCCTCCCAGCCACGTACAAGTCCATGTGTTTCTTGGGACTGATCCCTTAAAGACTGCTGCTGATGCTGAGTGCCAGGCTCCACCTCCATACTGACACAATCTTCCCCCTCCTCCTCCTCCTCGTCCTCGTCCTCTTCCTGTGTGATCGGCGGGCACACAGGAACACTGTCTGGATAAAGGGGGCCTTGAGAGCTAAGGAAGTCCTACTCTTCCTGCCTCTGTTCTGCCTCAAGTGCCCTGTCCATTATTCCACGCAGTGTGTGCTCCAACAGGTGGACAAGGGGGACAGTGTCATTGATGCATGCACTGTCACTGCTCACCATCCTTGTGGCCTCCTCAAATGGTGACAGGACAGTGCATGCATCCCTGATCATGGCCCACTGGCGTGGGGAAAAAACCAAGCTCCCCAGACCCTGTCCTGGTGCCATAGTCGCACAGGTACTCATTGATGGCCCTCTGCTGCATGTGCAGCCGCTGCAGCATGGCCAACGTTGAGTTCCACCTGGTGGGCATGTCACAGATTAGGCGGTTCTTGGGCAGGTTAAACTCCTTTTGGAGGTCCGTCAGCCGAGCACTGGCATTATATGACTGGCGGAAATGCACACAGACTTTCCTGGCCTGCCTCAGGACATCCTGTAAGCCCGGGTACCTGCTCAAGAACCGCTGCACCACCAAGTTAAGGACATGAGCCAAACAGGGTACATGGGTCATTTGTCCCTGTCGGAGGGCAGAGAGGAGGTTGGTGCCATTGTCGCAAACCACCATTCCTGCCTTAAGTTGGCGTGGCGTCAACCACCTCTGAACTTGCCCCTGCAGAGCTGACAGTGTGACTCCTGTCCCCCAAGCACACAAGCTCAAGCACCGCATGGCATCTTTTGGCCTGCGTACTTGCGTAGCCCCTTGAACGGCTACGGAGCACCGCTGGTTCCGAGGACAAAGCACAGGAAGAGGCCATGGAGGAAGAAGAGGAGGGGGTGGAGGAGAGAGGTGTGTCACAATCATTAGCATTTAGGAGGCGTGGTGGCGGAACAACCTCCAACACTACTGCACCTTGTCCTGCATCCTTCCCAGCTGCCAGCAGAGTCACCCAATGCGCCGTGAAACTTAGGTAACGTCCCTGTCCATGCCTGCTGGACCATGAGTCAGCAGTAATATGCACTTTACCGCTGACCGCCCTGTCCAGCGAGGCATGGACATTGCCTTCCACATGGCGGTAGAGAGCCGGAATCGCCTTCCGTGAGAAAAAGTGGCGTTTGGGTACCTGCCACTGAGGAACCGCACATTCCACAAACTCACGGAAGGGGGCAGAGTCTACCAACTGAAAAGTTAGCAGTTGAAGTGCTAGCAATTTTGCCAAGCTAGCATTCAACCGCTGCGCATGTGGATGGCTGGGAGCAAACTTCTTTCGGCGGTGCAGTAGCTGGGGCAGGGAAATTTGCCTGGTACAATCTGACGTCGGTGTACCAAAAGCAGATTGCCCACAAGTACTTGGCTGTGACACACCTAATTCTACACCTTCATTCCTCTCAGTGCAGGTCTCAGAGAGGATTAAAGGTATAGTGGGGTTGGAGATCTCAGCTGATGAGGAGCAAGGAGAAGTCCTCTTTGTTCTTTGGTGTGGGTCTTTTAGATACGCTTGCCAACGAACTGCATGGCAGGTCAACATATGTCTGGTCAAGCATGTGATACCCAAGCGGGAGATGTTTTGGCCACGCGAGATACGCTTGAGACATATGTTGCAAATAGCAGCGGTGCGATCTGATGCACTCGTCTCAAAAAAGGCCCACACCAAAGAACTTTTTGAATAACGCGCAGAGACTGCAGCGCCCTGCACATGTGGAGCTTTGGGGTGTGATGCAGTCAATGTGCTGCCCTTAGGCTGGCCCCTGGAGGGCATCCTGCCTCGTTGGTGATGTGCCGCCTCCTCCTCCTCCTCCTCTTCCTCTCTCCTATCAGGCACTACCGTTGAGTCAGTGACCTCATCATCCCCTCCCTCCTCATCACTGGAGCAAACCTGGCAGTATGCTGCAGCAGGGGGAGCATGACTGCCAGATTGCTGTCCTTCTTGGGCACCCCCTCTGTCTGTGCTCATGTTACTGCCTTCATCGAGCTCAGTATCATCATCAGAGCCTTCCAAACGCTGGGCATCCTCCTGGAGCATGTACCCAACACTGTGGTCAAACAGTTCGAGGGACTCCTCAGGAGGACATGGTGGGGCTAGGGAAGGAGTCACTGATGACAATGAGCCGAGGGAAGAGGCTGCTGCTTTGCCAGACAAAGTACCCTGGGCATGGGTGAGAGAGGATGAGGAGGATGAGGACGGCTTGGTCATCCACTCGACCAAGACTTCCGCATGTTGCGGCTCAACACGGCCAGCTGCCGAAAAAAAGGCCAAGCGTGTCCCACGGCCACGTGCTGATGAGGATGCACCGTCTCCACGACCAGCACTAGACACAGAGCCTGCTTGCCCTCTCTTATTGGCTTGTGACTGTCTGCCTCTCCTTCTTGGCCTTCCAGACATACTAATGGCCTGTAGCTGCACTAAGCTGGGATATATATATATATATATATATATATATATATATATATGTACTGATACTGCAGCTAGCAAAATCAACTGCCTGCCTGTAGTATGAGAACACCACCAACCTTCTAAAGGTAGCTTTAGCTGAACACTGTGCAGAGCTTGCAAAAAACTAACTTGTAGCTTTTTTGGCTGCCTGCGGTAGTGATAGGATGAGGAAAACACCACCAACCTTCTACAGGTAGCTTTAGGTGAACACTGTGCAGAGCTCGCAAAAAAATAACTTGTAGGTTTAGCTGAACACTGTGAGGTGGATGCACCACACTAACTTGTAGTTTTAGCTGAACACTGTGAGCAGGACGCACAGCACTAACTTGTAGTTTTAGCTGAACACTGTGAGCAGGACGCACCCCACTAACTTGTAGGTTTAGCTGAACACTGTGAGCAGGACGCACTGCACTAACTGTAAATAGTCTAGCTGCCTGACTGTGGTACTAATAGGATCAAAATAACACCAGCAATTTTATTCAGGTAACTGTAAATACTGTAACAAGACAAGCCTGCCTGTCAGTAAGAAGATAACAGGAACGGATCTAGCTGAACACTGTGAGCAGGATGCACTGCACTAACTTGTAGCTTTAGATGAACACTGTGCAGAGGTCTCACTACACCAACTTGTAGGTTTAGCTGAACAAGGTGAGCAGGACGCACAGCACTAACTTGTAGTTTTAGCTGAACACTGTGAGCAGGACGCACAGCACTAACTTATAGTTTTAGCTAAACACTGTGAGCAGGACGCACTGCACTAACTTGTAGCTTGAGATGAACACTGTGCAGAGGTCTCACTACACCAACTTGTAGGTTTAGCTGAACACTGTGAGCAGGACGCACAGCACTAACTTGTAGTTTTAGCTGAACACTGTGAGCAGGACGCACTGCACTAACTTGTAGCTTGAGATGAACACTGTGCAGAGGTCTCACTACACCAACTTGTAGGTTTAGCTGAACACTGTAAGCAGGACGCACAGCACTAACTTGTAGTTTTAGCTGAACACTGTGAGCAGAACGCACTGCACTAACTTGTAGCTTTAGATGAACACTGTGCAGAGGTCTCACTACACCAACTTGTAGGTTTAGCTGAACACTGTGAGCAGGACGCACTGCACTAACTGTAAATAGTCTAGTTGCCTGACTGTGGTACTAATAGGATCAAAAGAACACCAGCAATTTTATTCAGGTAGCTGTAAATACTGTAACAAGACAAGCCTGCCTGTCAGTAAGAAGATAACAGGAACGGATCTAGCTGAACACTGTGAGCAGGACGCACTGCACTAACTTGTAGCTTTAGATGAACACTGTGCAGAGGTCTCACTACATCAACTTGTAGGTTTAGCTGAACACTGTGAGCAGGACGCACCCCACTAACTTGTAGGTTTAGCTGAACACTGTGAGCAGGACGCACCCCACTAACTTGTAGGTTTAGCTGAACACTGTGAGCAGGACACACCCCACTAACGTGTAGTTTTAGCTGAACACTGTGAGCAGGATGCACCGCACTAACTTGTAGGTTTAGCTGAACACTGTGAGGTGGACGCACCACACTAACTTGTAGGTTTAGCTGAACACTGTGAGCAGGACGCACCCCACTAACTTGTAGGTTTAGCTGAACACTGTCAGCAGGATGCACTGCACTAAATGTAAATAGTCTAGCTGCCTGACTGTGGTACTAATAGGATCAAAAGAACACCAGTAATTTTCTTCAGGTAGCTGTATATACTGTAACAAGACAAGCCTGACTGTCTGTAGGAAGATAACAGGAACGGATCTAGCTGAACACTGTGAGCAGGACGCACTGCACTAACTGTAAATAGGTTAGCTGCCTGACTGTGGTACTAATAGGATCAAAAGAACACCAGTAATTTTCTTCAGGTAGCTGTATATACTGTAACAAGACAAGCCTGCCTGTCAGTAGGAAGATAACAGGAACGGATCTAGCTGAACACTGTGAGCAGGACGCACTGCACTAACTGTAAATAGTCTAGCTGCCTGACTGTGGTACTAATAGGATCAAAAGAACACCAGCAATTTTCTTCAGGTAGCTGTAAATACTGTAACAAGACAAGCCTGCCTGTCAGTAGGAAGATAACAGGAACGGATCTAGCTAAACTGAATACAGTGTATATATATATATATATATATATGCAACACCTGGGATGCATATATATACACAATACACTGTAATTGCAGCTAAACTGACTGACTGTTCTGCCTAATCTATCTAACTCAAATCAAATGACACTGTCTCCTTGGCTTTGGCCAATTACGGCTCTCTGTTCAGACGGCGCTGTGATTGGCCAAGCATGCGGGTCATAGTGCATGCTTGGCCAATCATCAGCCAGCAATGCACTGTGATGCCGCAGTGAATTATGGGCCGTGACGCGCCACACGAATTTGGCGCGGACGGCCTATATCGTTCGCAATTCGGCGAACGGGCGAACAGACGATGTTCGAGTCGAACATGGGTTCGACTCGAACACGAAGCTCATCCCTATTGCTCAAACATGGCATGGTTATATGTGGCAAATTGTGGACAAGGAAAGATTACTCCTGCGCTTGTGAGGGTCTGTTTGGGTTTGAGAAGAGTAGTATTGTGAACTTGTAGCAAAGCTAAAAGAGATGGTGTTGCATGTCCCGCTGCCCAGAAATTGACCCCGGGGTGGTCAGGTAAGGCTATATGGAGAGTGATGGATGAAGGGCGCGTGATCAATAGCTCACATCAAAACATATAAAATTTATTCAAAGGAAATTAGAAGCAAATAAAAGCAATTGAATATACCAATACTACGTATCATGCAAACAGGTAACAAAATATAAAAGGCATGGAAAATTAAAAATGGGTTAAAAATATCATGAGCCCATATTGAGGCGGGTGTTTAGAGTTGGCTGACGCGTTTCGAGGATAACCTCTTCATCAGAGCCTTTTGAGAACCAGGGCGCAGTCTCTATATGCCAGTAGGCCAAAATATGTACATCAACATAATGGCTAGTTGGAAAAAATGGCCTGAAATGGGAAATGCGATTTTCTGTGTTCCATACCAGTCCACGTTCAAGCGTTCTATGTGATAGTTGATGGTGTGTGTGTTCTCCTTTAAATTTGTAGAGAAAGGATTGTGGGGTGGTGTGGACCTGTCACGGGCTGGGTGGAAGAGAGATTTTTCGACCTGTGTCCTCCTGGGAAAGTGCTGTCCAGTTTTTAGGAGGATGGAGGGGGGTGAAGATCTCATGAGAGAATACTGCAGCCGAGTGTGTCCGCAGCAGTCTCTCTGCCTCAGGTTACCTGAGGCAGAGAGACTGCTGCGGACACACTCGGCTGCAGTATTCTCTCATGAGATCTTCACCCCCCTCCATCCTCCTAAAAACTGGACAGCACTTTCCCAGGAGGACACAGGTCGAAAAATCTCTCTTCCACCCAGCCCGTGACAGGTCCACACCACCCCACAATCCTTTCTCTACAAATTTAAAGGAGAACACACACACCATCAACTATCACATAGAACGCTTGAACGTGGACTGGTATGGAACACAGAAAATCGCATTTCCCATTTCAGGCCATTTTTTCCAACTAGCCATTATGTTGATGTACATATTTTGGCCTACTGGCATATAGAGACTGCGCCCTGGTTCTCAAAAGGCTCTGATGAAGAGGTTATCCTCGAAACGCGTCAGCCAACTCTAAACACCCGCCTCAACATGGGCTCATGATATTTTTAACCCATTTTTAATTTTCCATGCCTTTTATATTTTGTTACCTGTTTGCATGATACGTAGTATTGGTATATTCAATTGCTTTTATTTGCTTCTAATTTCCTTTGAATACATTTTATATGTTTTGATGTGAGCTATTGATCACGCGCCCTTCATCCATCACTCTTCATATGGTTATATGTGGAATTACACCCCAAAATACATTCTGCTGCTTCTCCTGAGTATGATGATACCAAATGTGTGAGACTTTTTTGGAGCCTAGCCATGTACAGGACCCCGAAAACCAACTTTTCGTCCACCTGAACACCGAAGGACTTTTCGACGGAGTTCCGATGGAGTTGCGATGGAGTTCCAATGAAACAGACTTGCCTACACACGATCACACCAAAGTCCAATCGTTTCAAACGTGATGACATACATCTGGACTAGAATAAGGAAGTTCATAGCCAGTATCCAATAGCTGCCCTTTTCAATCAGACTCAAGTCCGTCAGAAAGATTTGAAACATGTTCTATTTCAAGGTCCGATGAAGGTCCGATGAAGCCCACACACGATCGGAATGTCCGACGGATTTGTTCCATCAGACCAGTTCGGTCCAAAAGTCCGATTGTGTGTACGTGGCATTAGGGTGTAAATTTTTGATTTCACTCCTCACTACCGATCACAGTTTTGAAGGCCATAAAATGCCAAGATAGCACAAACCCCTCCCCAAATGACCCCATTTTGGAAAGTAGACACCCCAAGCTATTTGATGAGAGGCATGTTGAGTCCATGGAATATTTTATATTTTGCGGGAAAATGAAATTTATATTTCTTGCACAAAGTTGTCACTAAATGAACTATTGCTCAAACATGCCATGGGCATATGTGAAATTACACCCCAAAATACATTCTGCTGCTTCTCCTCAGTACGGAGATACCACATGTGTGAGACTTTTTAGGAGCCTAGTCGTGTACAGGTCCCCGAAAACCAATCACCGCCTTCAGGCTTTCTAAGGGCGTAAAATGGTGATTTCACTTCCTCACTACCTATCACAGTTTTGAAGGCCATGAAAAGACAAGATAGCACAAAACCCCCCAAATGACCCCATTTTCGAAAGAAGACACTTCAAGCTATTTGCTGAGAGGCATGTTGAGTCCAAGGAATATTTTATTTTTTGCTACAAGTTTTGGGAAAATTACAATTTTTTTTTTTTTTTTTACACAATGTTGTCATTAAATGATATATTGTTCAAACATGGCATGGTTATATGTGGAATTACACCCCAAAATACATTCTGCTGCTTCTCCTGAGTACGGGAATACCACATGTGTGGAACTTTTTGGCAGTCTAACCACGTACAGTACCCAGAAAACCAATCACAGCCTTCAGGCTTTCTAAGGGGGTACATTTTTGATTTCACTCCTCACTGCCTATCACAGTTTTGGAGGCCATGAAATGCCCAGTTAGCACCCCCCCCCAATGACCCCATTTTTATCTGCTGAGAGGCATGTTGAGTATTTTGCAGATCTCACTTTTTGTCACAAAGTTTTGAAAATTGAAAAAAGAAAAAGAAAATCAATTTTTCTTTTCTTTCTTCATTTTCAAAAATAAATGAGATCTGCAAAATACTCACCATGCCTCTTAGCAAATACCTTGGGGTGTCTACTTTCCAAAATGGGGTCATTTGGGGGGGGGGGGTTGTGCTATCTTGGCATTTTATGGCCTTCGAAACTGTGATAGATAGTGAGGAGTAAAATCAAAAATTTACACCCTTCGAAATTCTGAAGGCGTTGATTGGTTTTCGGGGTCCTGTACGCGGCTAGGCTTCCAAAAAGTCTCACACATGAGGTATTCCCATACTCATAAGAAGCAGCAGAATGCATTTTGGGGTGTGATTCCACATATAACCATGCCATGTTTCAACAATATATCATTTAGTGACAACTTTGTGCAAAGAAAAAAGTGTAATTTTCCCGAAACCTGTGACAAAATATAAAATATTCCATGGACTCAACCTGCCTATCAGCAAATAACTTGGGGTGTCTACTTTCCAAAAAATGAGCATTTGGGGGGGGTTGAACTGTCCTGGCATTTTATGCACAACATTTGGAAGCTTATGTCACACATCACCCACTCTTCTAACCACTTGAAGACAAAGCCCTTTCTGACACTTTTTGTTTACGTGAAAAAATATTTTTTTTGCAAGAAAATTACTTTGAACCCCCAAACATTATATATTTTTTTAAAGCAAAGGCCTAACAGATTAAAATGGTGGGTGTTGCAATTTTTTTTTCACACAGTATTTGCGCAGCGATTTTTCAAATGCATTTTTTTTTTTGGAAAAAACACACTTTTTTTTTATTTTAATGCACTAAAACACACTATATTGCCCAAATGTTTGATGAAAAAAAAAGATGATCTTATGCTGAGTACATGGATATCAAACACGACATGCTTTAAAATTGCGCCCAAACATGCAGCGGTGACAAACTACATATGTTTTTAAAAGCCTTTACAGGTTACCATTTTAGATTTACAGAGGAGGTCTACTGCTAAAATTACTGCCCTTGATCTGACCTTCGCGGTGATACCTCACATGCATGGTGCAATTGCTGTGTACATATGACACCAGACTGACGCTTGCGTTCACCTTTGCGCATGAGCACGGGGGGACAGGGGTGCTTTTTTTTTTAATTATTTATTTTGCTTTTTTTATTATATTTTTAAACTGTTCCTTTCATTTTTTTTTTTTTGTTATCATTTTTATTGTTGACTCAGGGAATGTAAATATCCCCTATGATAGCAATAGGTAGTGACAGGTACTCTTTTTTGAAGAAATTGGGGTCTATTAGACCCTAGATCTCTCCTCTGCCCTCAAAGCATCTGACTACACCAAGATTGGTGTGATAAAATGCTTTGCCAATTTCCCAAAGGCGCTGTTTATATCCGGCGAAACCTCGTCCCAAAGTCATGAAATGCTTGTAGCTTACAGTTTCTTAGGCCATAGAGATGATTGGAGCCATTCTGGTCTCTGATCAGCTCTATGGTCAGCTGGCTGAACCACCAGCTGCATTCTTAGGTTCCCTGTTGGGACAGGAGAGCTCGAGAAAACCATGGAAAAAGGTGGGAGGCGGGGAGACATTGCATCCCACTGCTTATAAAAGCAGTCTAGAGGCTAATTAGCCACTAGGATTGTTTTTATATGAAAGCTGACCGCTGGCTGAAAAGAATGATACCAAGATGATACCTAAACCTGCAGGCAACATTCTGGTATAACCACTCAAAGTCCAGCAACATACCGATACGTTGCTGGTTCTTGTTGGGCATACATTGTAATGTATAAATATAAATAAAAAAGAGATTGATCGGTGGGTATGCCAACCATTAGAATACC
This sequence comes from Aquarana catesbeiana, assembly GCF_042186555.1. Taxonomy (NCBI): domain Eukaryota; kingdom Metazoa; phylum Chordata; class Amphibia; order Anura; family Ranidae; genus Aquarana; species Aquarana catesbeiana. Next base: position 94,129,019 of record NC_133334.1, on the reverse strand, counting down.
ACTCTTCATCCACCCACTTCTAATGATGGGCATACATGCACCATTTTTTTTTAACTGTGGTGGTGAAATCACCTCCGACATTGCTGGAGTCACGGCTTTACATATCGTGGAAGCAAACGCTGTTGCTGTCAAGATGAATAAACCCGTGCTGCAGCTGAATGGCGTACCTGCTAATCAAATGATGGTTAACAATAAAACAAAGTAACATTACAGTATAACAATTATGCCCCGTACACACGGTTGGATTTTCCAACAGAAAATGTGCGATCGGAGCGTGTTGTCGGAAATTCCGACCGTGTGTGGGCTCCATCGGACATTTTCCATTGGATTTTCCGACACACAAAGTTTGAGAGCAGGCTATAACATTTTCTGACAACAAAATCCGATCGCGCCAATTCCGACCGTGTGTGGACAATTCCGACGCACAAAGTGCCACAAATGATCAGAAGAAATTCTGAGATGGAACAGCTCGGTCTGGTAAAATTAGCGTTCGGAATGGATATACCACTTTCGTCATGCTGCAATGTTTAAAATTATTTAATGCAGCGCACTCTCTTCTTCTTTATAATGTGAGAAGAATTAAGTTGTTTTGCTGCTCATATGCACAGAGAGTTCTTACAAACTTCTTTATTATTTATCATGATTTCATCAATATATTTTAATTTGTCACATCTGTCAAAAAATATATATGTTTGTTTTTTTGGGTTTGTATTTTTTTCAAGCCTGATCGTGTTTTATTTTTATTTATTTTTATTTTTTTACTCGAGAATATTTTTAGGTGTGTTTTGTGTGTCAAGTTACCACAACACGATTATTATCTTGTATTATTTAATCTCAAGGAGGTTGCTTGGTGTTGGTGTCCCTTGTTACTGTAATTTCACATTGTATTTTTGAAATGTACCTGCCTCCTCACAAACAAACTGTCCTTTTTGAATGAAAACACACATAGGCGAGTATAATTGAAACAAAAATTCCTTTATTAAGGGATCAGAACCAAAGAGGGAGGCAACGCTGATAAACATCATAAATTGGCAAAGCCTTTGGCCCCCAGGGCAGACATCAATTCTTTTACAGCAAAATTGGTGGCCTGAGGAGTCCATATCTAAGGGAGTGCAGTCTGGTCCAGAAGTCCCAGAGATCATGAAAGCAGCAGATGACATGTATGTCTCCAGGCTGTGGTCATACAAGAGCCTGCATCTTTTGCCAGACCAGACTGAACCCAGGCCATCACTCTCTGGTCTTCCTTACACGCTTCCTTCCCGGCTGTGGCTCTGGTGTTGGAGGTGTGGCAGGAGGAGGAATAGGACCTGGAGGAGGAGGAGGACCATGAGTGAGCTGACAAATGTGGGTTTCACATGTGAGTTGGCCCCTCAACCCCTTATTTAGAGCTTCCAAAATTAAAAACTCACATAAGAGGCGTTGGCCCTCCTCCATCTGCATCATTTTGCATGCTGTTAGCCCTGCAAAATCATCTTCCACACTTTGGGGGGTTCTGAGGGCCTCAGTAGCCTTCCAAAATAGGTCTATTGCAGCCTCCTCCGGGTTACTCCTCTTCCTGCCACTTTTTCTTTGAAGGCAGAGGGGAGGGACCTGGGTATTGGGCAACCTCCTGGCTGAGACTTTCCTGTGTATGAAAAAAGGACATGGTTTTAGTTTTTGGTTCATAAATCACAATCATAAATTAGTACTCCAAACTAACATCTATTTAACATCATTGATTGGACAACCAGCAATATTTAGAAGAATGCTATACCTGGCTCAAGCTGGGCTCCTCCACATGTTGCTGCCTGGAAGGCCCAGGTTGGACGTCAGAAGCCTCAGCTGGGGTGGAAGGAAGCGTGGAAGGAAGAGTGGAGAGTGGTGGCCTGGGTTCAGTCTGACCTGCCAGAAAATGCAGCCTGTCATAGTATCACAGCCTGGGGATATAAATGTCATCTGCAGCTCCTGATCTCTGGGTATCCTGGACCTTCTTGCGCTCCCTTAGATAAGTGCTCCTCATGCCACCAAGTAGGATCTTCAAATAGGTGATGTCTGCCGTGGGGATCACCGGCTTCACAAATTGCAGAAAATTATCCAGCGCTGCCTTCCTCTTTGTTTGGTTCTTATAATCGGGGTGGTTTACCTGCCACAGACAGGGCATCTCCCTGAACATATCTATGAAGATTGTCATAAAGTCTTGATCATTGACTAGATCCATTTTCACTGCAAGACACAACATCAGACAAACCCTAATGTCAGCCTAAAGTCTTATGAACTTGTCTAAATACAGCCCTCAATTTAGAAGCAGTATAGGCCCAAATTTAAATCTTACCTTCGTTATCACGATCGGCGCCTCCGATACTCCTTCCTCCGCTCACAGATCGTACATTCTACGCACGCGTGTTACGCTTTATATACACTGTGCATGCGTCAAACTCCGCCCACCCCTGACGTTCTTTCTAGTCTATTCCCCGCCCCTTCTCCTTCGGTGCAGTGGGGAAGAGTACATGGCGGAGACAGAGCAGGTGTCTGATAATTACACCAACGAGGAGGAGGAGGAGGAAAGCCCGGAGCCAGAAACGTCCCGATCCCGGAAGAGACAATTTAAGGCCTCAAATATGTCCTTTGGGGAGATGTTGGAGATGGTCGACATCCTGAAGAGGGCCGACTATGATGGGAAGTATGGACCTTACCCCAACGCCAATGTCAGAAAGGCCAAGATCATGGCAAAAGTAGTCAAGAGTCTGCACCGGAATTTTGGGGTACGACGATCGAAAGATCAACTGAGGAAGCGGTGATCAGACCTCAAATTAAGGGAGCATGAGCAGTACAGAAGGATCAGGAGAGTGCTGCAAAAAAGTAAGTACTTGTCCTGTGTTCCTATTCTTTATTTTTATAACGTTCGTGCTGCTCCATGTGCTTTTCTTTACTGTTGTACGGTTTAAAATGGCAACTTTCATGTTCATGGGCACATTGTTTGTTCGTATGAAACATTGTTCGTTCGGCATAGAAAACCCCATTGTTTTGGCCATATGCATTTGAATACCTTTTTTCTGGCCTACTTCGCTTCAGATAATTTTGTTGTGTAGATGGGTTGTTAACTAGAATGAAATGCAAACTAGATTCTGCGCAAGGAGAGGACACTCAGCAGCTGTTTACACATCTGGACACTGGAGCACTAGTGTGGGACAAAAGAACACCCTTTTTATTAGGGGGCCCACACAGGTGCTCCAGTGTATACTATAGGGGTGTCTCCATCTGTGAAGCTTGTACAAAACAGGTAAGTATTCAAGCTTGACAAAGGAAAAAAATATTTCTTCATCTTGGAACTCTGCCAAAATAGACAATTGTACCCCACTTCCAAGCAATGTTTCATGTTCCTATTTCTGCCATCAAATATCTGTGTGCTAAGTATACCTATTTTTTTTACATAGGGGAGAAAAGACTCAGAGGACACCACTCATCCGAGGAGACCACAGACCCCCCACCTCTGGAAGAAGGGGAAATCCACCAAAGCCAAGCAGAGCAGGAGGAGGAAGACGTGGAAATAGTCACCACAACAGGTGAGTGTCTGCGACCACAGGCTCAGGTAAGAGATGGATGCCGGCATATTTATAATACATGTTTTTTCATTTATTTTTGTAGGTGATCGTGATGTTATGGATCCAGGTCATTTCACCAATGAGAGTGCACAGATCCTGATTGGGGAGATCATGGGGTGTAATAGGGACTTGGAAAACATCCAGAAAAACATCAATGAGGTTAAAAACAAAATGAAGAACATCACTGATGTTTTAGGGAGAGTTTAAAAGACCTCCAAATCCCTGACTTTTTGGTGGTATTTGTAATGGAAGAATTTGTAACATTTTTTGACATTTTATAGAAAACCAAATTTTGAAGATGCACACAGTGTGTCAACATGTGCTCTCTGCCATCATGGGAGATCAATGTAGGCGTTTTGGGGGTGCAACCCCTTCCTCAATAATAAAGTAGCTGTGAGGAAGGGGTTGCACCCCCAAAACATGTCCCTTGATCCCCCATGATGGAAGCTAGCACATTGGCATTCTGCAATTTGTGTGCATCTTCAAAATTTGGCTTTTCCAGGGGTAGTAAATACTAAATACTAAAATACTCATGTCTGATGTTGCCTTCAATTTCTACAAAAGTTGAACTTTGTAAGTTCCAGATTTGTGTATTTCTTGTTGGTTTGAAACATGCCTGTTTTACCTTAAATGGACATTTCTACTTGTATTAATGTGACCCAAAAAATTGTTATACAACAAACATGTTGGTTTGTTTTAAAAACCTTTTACAAATGCACATGTGATTGTGCTGGTATTAAAAAGATTGATACTCAAGAATGTGTGGATTATTGTTTCAATGCTCCTTAAATTTTGTGGTGGTAAAATTGTGGTTTTCAGTGACAATGGGGGTTATTTCCTAAGGGCAAATCCACTTTGCACTACAAGTTCAGTTTCAGTGCAGTCTCAAGTGCACTTGTAGTGCAAAGTGGATTTTCCTTTAGTAAATAAAACCCAACAGTGCTTTTTTATGTTACACAATCACACCATTTACAGGACTCCCCACATTTCTGTCAGGGTCAGCTAAAGGAAACACAAGCAGTAAATGTCACCAAAGATTTTAGTAGTTAAAATGCTTTTTTAATTTGAAAAATGTATCAGACATTGTCTGGCATATTGATGGCCCCCCTACCCGCAAAGTATTCAAGGTAGCTAAGACGGACCTCGCGGGCACTCAGGGGGGGCAAGCCAGGATGGCCAGCCTCAAGCGCCGTCACGGTTGGTTCAGTTCCAGGAATTCCGGCCTCAGGCCCAACTGAGGCAGCATAGTTGGCAGAATTTTGCCTTAAAAAGTTGTGAAGAACACAGCACGCCAGGATGATATGATTCAGTTTATACTCTGGACTTGTGTATGGGTGTAAGAAATAGGCGTAACCGGCTGGCCATGTTTCCAAATGTGTTCTCCACCACTCTTCTGGCTCTGGCCAGCCAGTAATTAAAAACCCTCTGGTCTGGGGTGAGGGTCCTCATAGGGAATGGCCGCATAAGATGGTCCCCCAGTGCAAACGCTTCATCCGCAACAAAGATGAATGGGAGTCCTTCCACATTGTCTTCTGGAGGTGGCAAGCCCAAGCTGCCATTCTGGAGATGCCTGTAGAACTCCGTCTGGGTGATGACTCCACCATCGGACATCCGACCATTCTTCCCCATGTCCACATACAGGAACTCATAAGTAGCCAACACCACCGCCAACATCATAATACTATTGAACCCCTTGTAGTTGTAATAGTATGACCTCGAGTTGGGTGGTGGGACGATGTGGACATGTTTCCCATCAATTGCCCCTCCGCAGTTAGGAAAGTCCCACCGCTGGGCAAAGTGGGAGGCCACAGTCTGCCATTCCTGTGGCGTGGAAGGAAACTGTGGAGTCAAACAAGAAAAGAAAATTAATCATTTTGCACATAAATATGGAAAGCAGATTAGACACAAACATTCTTGGCCAACATCAGTATAACATTTATTTTAGGGAGTATTTAAAGACAAAGGTATAAGGTCCACCTATCAGATCCCCCCCCCTCTCATGGGCCATTTGCTAAATTTTATGTGATGTTAAAGGATAAATCTTACCTTAATATAATACTTCTGCAGGACCTGGATGATGGCAGAACAGTTCTCTGGGATAATGATCCCCAGAGCCTAGGGGGAGATGCCTGTCGAGAACTTAAGGTCCTGCAGGCTTCTCCCCATCGCCAAGTACCGCAGGGTGGCGACTAGCCTCTGCTCTGGAGTGATGGCTTGCCTCATGCAGGTATCCTGCCTGCTGATATAGGGGGTCAGCAAAGCCAACAAACGGTGAAATGCGGGGTCCGTCATCCGGAGAAAGTTCCTAAAATCATCAGAATTATTCTCATGGATCTCACGGAGCAAAGGCATGTGACAGAACTGGTAACGCTGGAGCAACCAATTCCTGGTCCATGAACTCCTCCCCACCCTGTTCATGGACTGGACTTGTGTCAAGGTAAGGACTCCAACACCAAGCCCCCGCACAGCACAAACTCTACGAGGAGTACGTATACGCAACATGGCTAGAAAACAGTTGGCTGCTCAGATTGAAGTAACAGAACGCACTGAAGAACAGCAAGGCCTGTGAAGAGCGACCTGAAAAACAGTAACGAACGAACAAGAACACAATGACAGAGTCACGTGTAACTCGCTGCACGCACTGAAGACCAGATACAAACCCACAACCACGAGTCTGAAAAAGCGTGAATCGTCTCTCACCAAACTTTTACTAACACGAGATTAGCAAAAGGAGCCCAAAGGGTGCTGTGCTTGGTTCTGAACTGCCCTTTTATAGTCTCGTCGTACGGGGTGTATGTGACCGCGTTCTTGGCGATCGGAAATTCCGACAACTTTGTGTGACCGCGTGTATGCAAAACAAGTTTGAGCCAACATCCGTCGTAAAAAATCCATGGATTTTGTTGTCAGAATGTCCAATCAATGTCCAACCGTGTGTACGGGGCATAAGACTTACCATACCTGCAAAGCATATACAATAAAACATAGTAAAAATAAAACATTGCAATCTAAAAAAATATATGCCGAAGCATGGGGGCAATCCACTCCACACCAGGAGCAAATCGTTCCTCCACCCCTGCCCCCATGCTTCGGCATATACGCTCTTTTATTTTAATTGTGGTGGTGAAATCATCTCCAACAGCAAACGCTGTTGCTGTCAAGATGAATAAACCCGTGCTGCAGCTGAATGGCGTACCTGCTAAGCAAATGGTGGTTAACAATAAAACAAACATTACAGTATAACATACCTGCAAAGCAAATACAATAAAACATAGTAAAAATAAAACAGAGAGAGAACGATAGATATAGAACAATAGTGAGCTAACAGTAGAGCAGACAGTAGAAAGCGAACATAAGAGAGAGAGAACAATAGAAAGAGAGGAGAAAAATATAACAACAACTATTTTTGGATTTTTTTTTTTTTTTTTTTGTGTTTTTGTGTGTTTTTTTTTTTTTCACTTTTTTCACTTTTATAAAAACTGTAAAAAACTGTAAACTGAACATTGCAGATTAGGGTCTCTCAAAATGTGATGGCAATCACATCTTTTGAGACCCCGAGACCCTGTGTTAGTGTGCCTAGGACTGTGTGGTGCTGTACCCTACGCTAAAACTCCACTAATGTGTGGTAGTGTTTGAAACATTCACCAATGTAGAGACCAGGTTGGTCAGGACAGGAGGGACAATAAAAGCGTGTGCCACGCCTAAATCCGCGTTTGCTGCAGACACCACCATCGGACATCCGACCATTCTTCCCCATGTCCACATACAGGAACTCATAAGTAGCCAACACCACCGCCAACATCATAATACTATTGAACCCCTTGTAGTTGTAATAGTATGACCTCGAGTTGGGTGGTGGGACGATGTGGACATGTTTCCCATCAATTGCCCCTCCGCAGTTAGGAAAGTCCCACCGCTGGGCAAAGTGGGAGGCCACAGTCTGCCATTCCTGTGGCGTGGAAGGAAACTGTGGAGTCAAACAAGAAAAGAAAATTAATCATTTTGCACATAAATATGGAAAGCAGATTAGACACAAACATTCTTGGCCAACATCAGTATAACATTTATTTTAGGGAGTATTTAAAGACAAAGGTATAAGGTCCACCTATCAGATCCCCCCCCCCTCTCATGGGCCATTTGCTAAATTTTATGTGATGTTAAAGGATAAATCTTACCTTAATATAATACTTCTGCAGGACCTGGATGATGGCAGAACAGTTCTCTGGGATAATGATCCCCAGAGCCTAGGGGGAGATGCCTGTCGAGAACTTAAGGTCCTGCAGGCTTCTCCCCATCGCCAAGTACCGCAGGGTGGCGACTAGCCTCTGCTCTGGAGTGATGGCTTGCCTCATGCAGGTATCCTGCCTGCTGATATAGGGGGTCAGCAAAGCCAACAAACGGTGAAATGCGGGGTCCGTCATCCGGAGAAAGTTCCTAAAATCATCAGAATTATTCTCATGGATCTCACGGAGCAAAGGCATGTGACAGAACTGGTAACGCTGGAGCAACCAATTCCTGGTCCATGAACTCCTCCCCACCCTGTTCATGGACTGGACTTGTGTCAAGGTAAGGACTCCAACACCAAGCCCCCGCACAGCACAAACTCTACGAGGAGTACGTATACGCAACATGGCTAGAAAACAGTTGGCTGCTCAGATTGAAGTAACAGAACGCACTGAAGAACAGCAAGGCCTGTGAAGAGCGACCTGAAAAACAGTAACGAACGAACAAGAACACAATGACAGAGTCACGTGTAACTCGCTGCACGCACTGAAGACCAGATACAAACCCACAACCACGAGTCTGAAAAAGCGTGAATCGTCTCTCACCAAACTTTTACTAACACGAGATTAGCAAAAGGAGCCCAAAGGGTGCTGTGCTTGGTTCTGAACTGCCCTTTTATAGTCTCGTCGTACGGGGTGTATGTGACCGCGTTCTTGGCGATCGGAAATTCCGACAACTTTGTGTGACCGCGTGTATGCAAAACAAGTTTGAGCCAACATCCGTCGTAAAAAATCCATGGATTTTGTTGTCAGAATGTCCAATCAATGTCCAACCGTGTGTACGGGGCATAAGACTTACCATACCTGCAAAGCATATACAATAAAACATAGTAAAAATAAAACATTGCAATCTAAAAAAATATATGCCGAAGCATGGGGGCAATCCACTCCACACCAGGAGCAAATCGTTCCTCCACCCCTGCCCCCATGCTTCGGCATATACGCTCTTTTATTTTAATTGTGGTGGTGAAATCATCTCCAACAGCAAACGCTGTTGCTGTCAAGATGAATAAACCCGTGCTGCAGCTGAATGGCGTACCTGCTAAGCAAATGGTGGTTAACAATAAAACAAACATTACAGTATAACATACCTGCAAAGCAAATACAATAAAACATAGTAAAAATAAAACAGAGAGAGAACGATAGATATAGAACAATAGTGAGCTAACAGTAGAGCAGACAGTAGAAAGCGAACATAAGAGAGAGAGAACAATAGAAAGAGAGGAGAAAAATATAACAACAACTATTTTTGGATTTTTTTTTTTTTTTTTTTGTGTTTTTGTGTGTTTTTTTTTTTTTCACTTTTTTCACTTTTATAAAAACTGTAAAAAACTGTAAACTGAACATTGCAGATTAGGGTCTCTCAAAATGTGATGGCAATCACATCTTTTGAGACCCCGAGACCCTGTGTTAGTGTGCCTAGGACTGTGTGGTGCTGTACCCTACGCTAAAACTCCACTAATGTGTGGTAGTGTTTGAAACATTCACCAATGTAGAGACCAGGTTGGTCAGGACAGGAGGGACAATAAAAGCGTGTGCCACGCCTAAATCCGCGTTTGCTGCAGACACAACATCTTTTTTGGGGGTTTCTTTGGGTAGGGGTACCAGGGAAGACAAAAGGAAAATGCCTCTCATGCAGCTGGTTCACTGCATGTGGATTGGGAAGTTGGGCAAGAGCACCGTCTGGAAACAGAAGGGTTCTGACTATCTCTTCCTGGAATTTAAGGAAGGATCCAGTCCATCCTGAAGCTTTGTATAGCACAAAAGCGTTCAGCAAAGCCAATTGAAATAAATAAACAGACACTTTTTTGTACCAGTGTCTGGCCTTACGGGCAGTTAGGTACGGCGCCAAGAATTGGTTGTTGAGGTCCACCCCTCCCATGTTAAGGTTGTATTCATGGACACAGAGGGGTTTCTCCACAACACCAGTCGCCGTAGGAATTTGGACTGCCGTGTCTGCGTAAAGTGAGGACAGAACGAAAACATTCCGTGAATCCTTCCACTTCACTGCTAACAAATGATCACACCTCAAGCAGCCTCTCTCCCCCCGTCTAAGTCAGGATTCTACAAGCCGTTGGGGGAAGCCCCGGCGATTAGATTGCACTGTGCCACATGCGTCAATTCCATAATCAAAAAGGTGACCATAAAATGGCACACTCGTGTAATAATTGTCCACGTACAAGTGGTACCCCTTTCCAAATAAGGGTGACACCAAGTCCCACACAATCTTGCCACGCTCCTTATGTAGTCTGGGCAGTTCTCTGGCTCTACATGACTATCTGTTTTCCCTTGTAAACCATAAAACTATATGTGTAGCCTGTGGCCCTGTCACAGAGCTTATACATCTTGACCCCGTATCTGACACGCTTGCTGGGAAGATACTGTTTCATAGACAAGCGGCCAGAAAACATAATCAGGGACTCATCAACACAGACAACTTGATCAGGAGTAAACAAGGCTCCAAAACGTTGGTTCAAGTGGTTTACGAGGGGCCGAATTTTGTAGAGCCAATCAAATCCAGGGTCACCCCGAGGACAATAGAGTGCATTGTCATTGAAGTGCATGAACCGCAAGATCTGCTTGTATCGTATCTTGGCCATGGAGGCAGAGAACACGGGCATATGGTGAATTGGGTCATTAGACCAATATGACCGCAACTCACTCTTTTTTAGGTATGCCCATGAGGAGGGATAGGCCCAGAAAGGTCTTGAATTCGGAAACCGTAATTGGTTTCTAATCTCTAGCAAGGGTCAGCTGGGGATTAGTGGCAATGAATTAACCAGCATACAAATTGCTTTGGTCCACAATAGATCTATAGAGATCTTCGGAGAAAAACAGTGAATAAAAATCAAGTGACGTAAAATCAACTGTTTCCACCTGAATTCCGGGTTGGCCAGTGAATGGGGGAAGTACGGGTGCTGCAGAAGTGGCGGGTTCCCAATTAGGATTGGCAAATGCAGCAGGAAGGGCACTATGGGCTCGATGGGCCTGTGTTTGTCTTCTTCTTGGTAGCAGCGGGACACTACTCGTGCTTGCCACCTTGCCAGCTTGAACTGCACTTATGGGACTCGCCACATCACCAAGTGTAACTGCAGTGCTGGATGTATGACCAGGATGTACTAGGCAGCTGGTGCTTGCCAGTTCACCAGAAGGAATAGCGGCGCTAGTACTGGCTCTCTGCCCCATACAAGGGACCTGCGGTTCTTGCACCTCAATGACAGCAGAAGAAGATCGGGGTCTAAGACGCCTGACCTTGGCAGGGACCACAACTCCGTCGTCAGAGCTATCTGTTTGGGTGCCGCTGCTGTCTACAGGTTCATATTCTGAGCCTAAATTTGACAGATATGAGTGACTTCCTCTTCACTATTAAGGATGAGCCGAACACCCCCCCCCCCCCCCCCGTTTCGGTTCGCATCAGAACATTTGAACGGACCAAAAATTTGTGCAAACTTTTGAACCCCGTTAAAGTCTATGGGACTCGAACATGAGAAATCAAAAGTGTGAATTTTAAAGGTCAATATGCAAGTTAATGTCCTAAAAAGGGTTTGGGGACCCGGGTCCTGCCCCAGGGGACATGTATCAATGCAAAAAAAAGTTTTAAAAACGGCCGTTTTTTCGGGAGCAGCGATTTTAATGATGCTTAAAGTGAAATAATAAAAGTGAAATATTCCTTTAAATATTGGGGGGGGGTCCATAGTATGCCTGTAAAGTGGCACGTGTTTCCCATGTTTAGAACAGTCCCTGCTCAAAATGACATTTCTAAAGGAAAAAAAGTCATTTAAAACTGCTTGCGGCTTTAATGTAATGTCAGGTCCCGGCAATATGGATGAAAATCAGTGAGACAAACGGCATGGGTACCCCCCAGTCCATTTCCAGGCCCTTTGGGTCTTGTATGGATATTAAGGGGAACCCTGCACCCAAATTAAAAAAAGGAAAGGTGTTGGGCCCCCAGGCCCTATATACTCTGAACAGCAGTATACAGGCGGTGCAAACAAGACAAGTAGAATCTGTTTATAATTTTGAACTGGTGCATTCTTTACATGTAGCTCCAGCCAAAAAATCTATTTTTAAGCTTTTTGGAAAACATAGGGAAGGATTATCACCCCTGTAACATTTGTTTTGCTGTCTGTTCACCTGTTCAGAAGATTTCACCTCACTTTCTGTCCCAATGACAATTGGATTTTGAAAATCTGGGGTTATTAGTGCAACAAGGAACTCTTACAGGAAAGAATTTCCCTTCCTAGGGGTAGATTTCCTCTCACTTTTTGTTGTCTCCTTCCGTTTGCAAGTAGGAGTTGTTTGTAAGTTGGATGTTTGAAAGCAGGGGACTGCCCTATATACCCTGCAGAAATTTGGGCCTTAGGTTTTGGTGTTGCCACAACACTGTAAGCCATCACAGTTACTCTTGGTGGGTGCAAAAACGGGCCCTGCTGTTAAATATTAGATCAAGAATAGTAATTACATGCCCCTGTTGAACAGGGTCAGAAAAATTAGGCCTTTGGTGGTGGACGGTGTGGTGGTGTTGCCACAACATTGTAAGGCCTCACAGTTACTCTTGGTGGGTGCAGGAACGGGCCCTGCTGTGAAATATTAGATCAAGAATTGTAATTACATGCCCCTGTTAAACAGGGGCTGAAAAATTAGGCCAAAGGCACTGGTGCTGGTGCCACGACACTGCAACCCCTCACAGATACTCTAGTTGGAGCACAGGAATGAGCCCTGCTGCAAAGTATTGCATCAAAAATTGTAATTACACGCCCCTGTTAAATAGAGGCATAAAAATTGGGCCTTATGCACTGGTGCTGGTGCCTTATGCACTGGTGCTGGTGCGTAGGTTTGCTGAGGCATTCGGTCCAGAGTCCTCTGGGTCACCAAGGATAACATGATCCGCAGCCACCTCCTCCCAGCCATGTACAAGTCCATGGGTTTCTTCGGACTGTAAATGATCCCTTGAAGACTGCTGCTGATGCTGAGTGCTAGGCCCCACCTCCATGCTGACACAATCCTCCTCCTCCTCCTCGTCCTCTTCCTGTGTGATCGGCGGGCACGCAGGAACACTGTCTGGATAAAGGGGGCCTTGAGAGGTAAGGAAGTCCTCCTCTTCCTGCCTCTGTTCTGCCTCAAGTGCCCTGTCCATTATTACACGCAGCGTGTGCTCCAACAGGTAGACAAGAGGGACAGTGTCACTGATGCATGCACTGTCACTGCTCACCATCCTCGTGGCCTCCTCAAATGGTGACAGGACAGTGAATGCATCCCTGATCATGGGGAAAAAACCAAGTTCCCCTGACCCTGTCCTGGTGCCATAGTCGCACAGGTACTTATTGTTGGCCCTCTGCTGTGTGTGCAGCCGCTGCAGCATAGCCAACGTTGAGTTCCACCTGGTGGGCATGTCACAGATTAGGCGGTTCTTGGGCAGGTTGAATTCCTTTTGGAGGTCAGCCAGACGAGCACTGGCATTATATGACCTGCGGAAATGCACACAGACTTTCCTGGCCTGCCTCAGGACATCCTGTAAGCCCGGGTACCTGCCCAAGAACTGCTGCACCACCAAGTTAAGGTCGTGAGCCAAACAGGGCACATGGGTCAGTTGTCCCTGTTGGAGGGCAGAGAGGAGGTTGGTGCCATTGTCGCAAATCACCATTCCTGACTTAAGCTGGCGTGGCGTCAACCACCTCTGAACCTGCCCCTGCAGAGCTGACAGAATCTCTGCCCCAATGTGGCTCCTGTCCCCCAAGCACACCAGCTCAAGCACCGCATGACATCTTTTGGCCTTGCGTAGCCCCTTGAACGCCTACGGAGCACCGCTGGTTCTGAGGACAAATCAGCACAGGAAGAGGCCATGGAGGAAGAAGAAGAGGAGGGGGTGGAGGAGAGGGGTGTGGCAGAATCACCACTAGTAGAATTCTGGAAGGCGTGGTGGCGCAACAACCTCCAACACTACTGCACCCTGTCCTGCATCCTTCACAGCTGCCAGAAGAGTCACCCAGTGCGTGGTGAAAGATAGGTAACATCCCTGTCTATGCCTGCTGGACCATGAGTCAGCAGTAATATGCACCTTACCACTGACTGCCCTGTCCAGCGAGGCATGAACATTGCCTTCCACATGCCGGTAGAGAGCTGGAATCACCTTCCGTGAAAAAAAGTGGTGTTTGGGAACCTGCCACTGAGGTACCACACATTCCACAAACTCACAGAAGGGGCAGGGTCTACCAACTGAAAAGGAAGCAGTTGAAGTGCTAGCAATTTAGCGAAGCTAACATTCAACCTCTGGGCATGTGGATGGCTGGGAGCGAACTTCTTTCGCTGGTGGAGCAACTGGGGTAGGGAAATTTGCCTGCTAGAATCGGACGTTGGTGTACCGATAGTAGATTTCCCGCAAGTACTTGGCAGTGGCACCCCTAATTCTACACCTTCATTCCTCTCAGTGCAGTTGGTTGGCTGCCCTTAAGCTGGCCCCTGGAGGGCATTCTGCCTCATTGGAGATGTGCCTCCTCCTCCTCCTCCTCTCTCCTATCAGGCACCCACGTAGAGTCAGTGAGCTCATCATCCCCTCCCTCCTCATCACTCGAGCAAACCTGGCAGTATGCTGCAGCTTGGGGAACATGACTGCCAGTTTGTTGTCCTTCTTAGGCAACCCCTCTTTCTGGACTCACGTTACTGCCTTCCTCAAGCTGGGTACCATCATCGGAGCCTTCAAAACATTGCGCATCCTCCTGCAGCATGTACCCGACACTGTGGTTGAATAGTTCGGGGGACTCCTCTGGTGGGGCTAGGGAAGGAGTAACTAATGATGACCTCGAGTCCAAGGAATAAGCCGCTTTGGCCTGGGTGACAGAGGATGAGGAGGATGAAGACGGCTTGGTCATCCACTCTACCAACTCTTCGGCATGTTGTGGCTCAACACGGCCAGCTGCCGAGAAAAAGGACAAGCATGCCCCATGGCCACATGCTGATGAGGATGCACCGTGTCCACGACCAGCACTGTTGCCTCTAGCACAGAGCCTGCTTGCCCTCTTTTATTGGCCTGTGACTGTCTGCCTCTCCTTGTTGGCCTTCCAGACATACTGTCTTTGATGTATTGGAATAGGTACACAAGGAATGGCCTGCAGTGAGATGTAGCTACACAAAGCTGGGATGTATATATATATACTGATAATACTGCAGCTAGGTGAATCGCCTGCCTGCCTGTAGCATTATTAGAAAGAGAACACCAGCAATTGTCTGCAGTTAGCTTTAGTTACACACTGTGCACAGGATACAGTACACTGACTGAAAATACTGCAGCTGCCTGCCTGTAAGTATATTAGGAAGAGAACACCAGCAATTGGCTGCAGTTACAGTAGCTTCAGTTACACACTGTGCGCAGGATACAGCACACTGACTGAAAATACTGCAGCTGCCTGTCTGTAAGTATATTAGGAAGAGAACACCAGCAATTGTCTGCAGTTAGCTTTAGTTGCATACTGCACAGGATACAGTACACTGACTGAAAATACTGCAGCTGCCTGCCCGAGGTATTATTAGAAAGAGAACACCAGCCATTGGCTGCAGTTAGCTTTAGTTGCACACTGTGCACAGGATACAGTACACTGACTGAAAATACTGCAGCTGCCTGTCTGTAAATTTATTAGGAAGAGAGTAAAAGCAATTGGTTGCACTTAGCTTTAGTTGCACACTGTGCACAGGATACAGTACACTGACTGAAAATACTGCAGCTGCCTGCCTGTAAGTATATTAGGAAGAGAACACCAGCAATTGGCTGCAGTTACAGTAGCTTCAGTTACACACTGTGCGCAGGATACAGCACACTGACTGAAAATACTGCAGCTGCCTGCCTGAGGTATTATTAGAAAGAGAACACCAGCCATTGGCTGCAGTTAGCTTTAGTTGCACACTGTGCGCAGGATACAGTACACTGACTGAAAATACTGCAGCTGCCTGTCTGTAAGTATATTAGGAAGAGAGCACCAGCAATTGGTTGCACTTAGCTTTAGTTGCACACTGTGCACAGGATACAGTACACTGACTTAAATACTGCAGCTGCCTGCCTGTGGTATTATTAGGAAGAGAACACCAGCAATTGTCTGCAGTTAGCTTTAGTTGCACACTGTGCACAGGATACAGTACACTGACTGAAAATACTGCAGCTGCCTGCCTGTGGTATTATTAGGAAGAGAACACCAGCAATTGTCTGCAGTTAGCTTTAGTTGCACACTGCACAGGATACAGTACACTGACTAAAAATACTGCAGCTGCCTGCCTGAGGTATCATTAGAAAGAGAACACCAGCAATTGTCTGCAGTTAGCTTTAGTTGCACACTGTGCACAGGATACAGTACACTGACTGAAAATACTGCAGCTGCCTGTCTGTAAGTATATTAGGAAGAGAACAACAGCAATTGGTTGCAGTTAGCTTTAGTTGCACACTGTGCCCAGTATACAGTACACTAATATACTGCAGCTAGCTGAATCAACTGCCTGCCTGAGGTATTATTAGAAAGAGAACACCAGCAATTGGCTGCAGTTAGCTTTAGTTGCACACTGTGCACAGGATACAATACACTGACTGAAAATACTGCAGCTGCCTGCCTGTAAGTATATTAGTAAGAGAACACCAGCAATTGTCTGCATTAGCTTTAGTTGCACACTGTGCGCAGGATACAGTACACTGACTGAAAATACTGCAGCTGCCTGCCTGTAAGTATATTAGGAAGAGAACACCAGCAATTGTCTGCAGTTAGCTTTAGTTGCACACTGAGTGCAGGATACAGTACACTGACTGAAAATACTGAAAATGCCTGCCTGTAAGTATATTAGGAAAAGAACACCAGCAATTGTCTGCAGTTAGCTTTAGTTGCACACTGCACAGGATATAGTACACTGACTGAAAATACTGCAGCTGCCTGCCTGAGGTATTATTAGAAAGAGAGCACCAGCAATTGGCTGCAGTTAGCTTTAGTTGCACACTGTGCACAGGATACAGTACACTGACTGAAAATACTGCAGCTGCCTGTCTGTAAGTATATTAAGAAGAGAACAACAGCAATTGGTTGCAGCTAGCTTTAGTTGCACACTGTGCCCAGTATACAGTACACTAATATACTGCAGCTAGCTGAATCAACTGCCTGCCTGAGGTATTATTAGAAAGAGAACACCAGCAATTGGCTGCAGTTAGCTTTAGTTGCACACTGTGCACAGGATACAATACACTGACTGAAAATACTGCAGCTGCCTGCCTGTAAGTATATTAGGAAGAGAACACCAGCAATTGTCTGCAGTTAGCTTTAGTTGCACACTGAGCGCAGGATACAGTACACTGACTGAAAATACTTAAAATGCCTGCCTGTAAGTATATTAGGAAAAGAACACCAGCAATTGTCTGCAGTTAGCTTTAGTTGCACACTGCACAGGATATAGTACACTGACTGAAAATACTGCAGCTGCCTGCCTGAGGTATTATTAGAAAGAGAGCACCAGCAATTGGCTGCAGTTAGCTTTAGTTGCACATTGTGCACAGGATACAGTAAAACAAATGTGAACAAATATCTGCGCTAACTAGAAAGAGTGGTTAGCTGCCAGCATAGTTTGTTGATTCATCAAATGCATATATAATATGATACACAGACCAGATATGTGACCACCTGGCTTTTCCCATCTTTTGGCTATTTGTGATGGAGTGTCATTTCGAGTTACTGTTGAGCCTTGGCATCATTAGATTACATCTCATGTTTTTTACATTTTTCTGATAAGCAGATTGGCAGCACGTGGGTGTGGTGTGCTTTCTTTGTGCAGACTGAAGTTTGGTGGAGGCTTCACGTCATCTCTACTCTCCAAAAGTTCTTATGGACTATTTTTATTCTCTTGATCACTTTCTTTAATTTAGCGCTGCATTTTGATATTTTTTGTACAGGATACAGTACACTGACTGAAAATACTGCAGCTGCCTGTCTGTAAGTATATTAGGAAGAGAACACGAGCAAATTGGCTGCAGTTAGCTTTACTTGCACACTGTGCCCAGTATACAGTACACTGATTGAAAATTCTGCAGCTGCCTGTAAGTATATTAGGAAGAGAACACTAGCAATTGGCTGCAGTTAGTTTTAGTTGAACACAGTGCACAAGATACAGTACACCGACTGAAAATACTGCAGCTGCCTGCCTGTGGTATTATTAGGAAGAGAACACCAGCAATTGTCTGCAGTTAGCTTTAGTTGCACACTGTGCACAGCATACAGTACACTGACTGAAAATACTGTAGCTGCCTGCCTGTGGTATTATTAGGAAGAGAACACCTGTGATTGTCTGCAGTTAGCTTTAGTTGCACACTGTGCACAGGATACAGTACACTGACTGAAAATACTGCAGCTGCCTGCCTGAGGTATTATTAGGAATCGAACACCAGCAATTGTTTGCAGTTAGCTTTAGTTGCACACTGCACAGGATACAGTACACTGACTGAAAATACTGCAGCTGCCTGTCTGAGCCTCCTCAAATGGTGACAGGACAGTGAATGCATCCCTGATCATGGGGAAAAAAAGCAAGTTCCCCTGTCCTGGTGCCATAGTCGCACAGGTACTCATTGTTGGCCCTCTGCTGCGTGTGCAGCCGCTGCAGCATAGCCAACATTGAGTGGGCATGTCACAGATTAGGCGGTTCTTGGGCAGGTTAAATTCCTTTTGGAGGTCAGCCAGATGAGCACTGGCATTATATGACCTGCAGAATTGCACACAGACTTTCCTGGCCTGCCTCAGGACATCCTGTAAGCCCGGGTACCTGCCCAAGAACCGCTGCACCACCAAGTTAAGGCAAAACAGGGCACATGGGTCAGTTGTCCCTGTCGGAGGGCAGAGAGGAGGTTGGTGCCATTGTTGCAAACCACCATTCCTGGCTTAAGCTGGTGTGGCATCAACCACCTCTGAACCTGCCCCTGCAGAGCTGACAGAATCTCTGCCCCAATGTGGCTCCTGTCCCCCAAGCACACCAGCTCAAGTACCGCATGGCATCTTTTGGCCTTGCGTAGCCCCTTGAACGCCTACGGAGCACCGCTGGTTCTGAGGACAAATCAGCACAGGAAGAGGCCATGGAGGAAGAAGAAGAGGAAGGGGTGGAGGAGAGAGGTGTGGCAGAATCACCACTAGTAGAATTTTGGAGGCGTGGTGGCAGAACAAACTCCAACACTACTGCACCTTGTCCTGCATCCTTCACAGCTGCCAGAAGAGTCACCCAGTGCGTGGTGAAAGATAGGTAACATTCCTGTCCATGCCTGCTGGATGATGAGTCAGCGGTAATATGCACCTTACCGCTGACTGCCCTGTCCAGCAAGGCATGAACATTGCCTTCCATATGCCGGTAGAGAGCCCGAATCACCTTCCGTGAAAAAAAGTGGTGTTTGGGACCCTGCCACTGAGGTACCGCACATTCCACAAACTCACAGAAGGGGGCAACTACCAACTGAAAAGGAGGCAGTTGAAGTGCTAGCAATTTAGCCAAGCTAGCATTCAACCTCTAGGCATGTGGATGGCTGGGAGCAAACTTCTTTCGCTGGTGGAGCAACTGGGGTAGGGAAATTTGCCTGCTAGAATCGGACGTTGGTGTACCAATAGTAGATTTCCCGCAAGTACTTGGCAGTGGCACCCCTAATTCTACACCTTCATTCCTCCCAGTGCAGGTTTCTGAGAGGACTGATGGTATAGTGGGGTTGGAGATCCCAGCTGATCAGGAGGAGCAAGGAGAGGTCCGCCTTGTTCTTTGGTGTGGGTCTTTTAGGTAGTGTTGCCAACAGGCTGCATGGGAGCTCGACATATGTCAGATTAAGCAAGTGGTGCCCAAGCGCTTGCTGTCTAGTTCACGCTTGATACGCTTCAGACATATGTTGCAAATAGCAACGGTGCAATCTGCTGCACACGTCTCAAAAATGGCCCACACCAAAGAACTTTTGTAATAACGCGTGAAGTCACCAGTGCCCTGCATTTGCGGAGCACTGTGGTGCAATGCAGTTGGTTGGCTGCCCTTAAGCTGGCCCCTGGAGGGCATTCTGCCTCATTGGAGATGTGCCTCCTCCTCCTCCTCCTCTCTCCTATCAGGCACCCACGTAGAGTCAGTGAGCTCATCATCCCCTCCCTCCTCATCACTCGAGCAAACCTGGCAGTATGCTGCAGCTTGGGGAACATGACTGCCAGTTTGTTGTCCTTCTTAGGCAACCCCTCTTTGTGGACTCACGTTACTGCCTTCCTCAAGCTGGGTACCATCATCGGAGCCTTCAAAACACTGCGTATCCTCCTGCAGCATGTACCCGACACTGTGGTCAAATAGTTCGGGGGACTCCCCTGGTGAGGCTAGGGAAGGAGTAACTGATGATGACCTCGAGTCCAAGGAATAGGCCGCTTTGGCACCTGCATTGGCAGCTAAGGTAGCCTGGGTGACAGAGGATGAGGAGGATGAAGACGGCTTGGTCATCCACTCTACCAACTCTTCGGCATGTTGTGGCTCAACACGGCCAACTGCCGAGAAAAAGGACAAGCATGCCCCATGGCCACATGCTGATGAGGATGCACCGTGTCCACGACCAGCACTGTTGCCTCTAGACACAGAGCCTGCTTGCCCTCTTTTATTGGCCTGTGACTGTCTGCCTCTCCTTGTTGGCCTTCCAGACATACTGTCTTTGATGTACTGGAATAGGTACACAAGGAATGGCCTGCAGTGAGATGTAGCTACACAAAGCTGGGATGTATATATATACTGATAATACTGCAGCTAGGTGAATCGCCTGCCTGTCTGTAGTATTATTAGAAAGAGAACACCAGCAATTGTCTGCAGTTAGCTTTAGTTACACACTGTGCACAGGATACAGTACACTGACTGAAAATACTGCAGCTGCCTGCCTGTAAGTATATTAGGAAGAGAACACCAGCAATTGGCTGCAGTTACAGTAGCTTTAGTTACACACTGTGCGCAGGATACAGCACACTGACTGAAAATACTGCAGCTGCCTGTCTGTAAGTATATTAGGAAGAGAACACCAGCAATTGTCTGCAGTTAGCTTTAGTTGCACACTGCACAGGATACAGTACACTGACTGAAAATACTGCAGCTGCCTGCCCGAGGTATTATTAGAAAGAGAACACCAGCCATTGGCTGCAGTTAGCTTTAGTTGCACACTGTGCACAGGATACAGTACACTGACTGAAAATACTGCAGCTGCCTGTCTGTAAATTTATTAGGAAGAGAGCAAAAGCAATTGGTTGCACTTAGCTTTAGTTGCACACTGTGCACAGGATACAGTACACTGACTGAAATACTGCAGCTGCCTGCCTGTGGTATTATTAGGAAGAGAACACCAGAAATTGTCTGCAGTTAGCTTTAGTTGCACACTATGCACAGGATACAGTACACTAACTGAAAATACTGCAGCTGCTTGCCTGTGGTATTATTAGGAAGAGAACACCAGTAATTGTCTGCAGTTAGCTTTAGTTGCACACTGCACAGGATACAGTACACTGACTAAAAATACTGCAGCTGCCTGCCTGAGGTATCATTAGAAAGAGAACACCAGCAATTGTCTGCAGTTAGCTTTAGTTGCACACTGTGCACAGGATACAGTATACTGACTGAAAATACTGCAGCTGCCTGTCTGTAAGTATATTAGGAAGAGAACAGCAGCAATTGGTTGCAGTTAGGTTTAGTTGCACACTGTGCCCAGTATACAGTACACTAATATACTGCAGCTAGCTGAAACAACTGCCTGCCTGTGGTATTATTAGGAAGAGAACACCAGCAATTGTCTGCAGTTAGCTTTAGTTGCACACTGCACAGGATACAGTACACTGACTGAAAATACTACAGCTGCCTACCTGAGGTATTATTAGAAAGAGAACACCAGCCATTGGCTGCAGTTAGCTTTAGTTGCACACTGTGCACAGGATACAGTACACTGAGTGAAAATACTGTAGCTGCCTGTCTGTAAGTATATTAGGAAGAGAGCACCAGCAATTGGTTGCACTTATCTTTAGTTGCACACTGTGCACAGGATACAGTACACTGACTGAAATACTGCAGCTGCCTGCCTGTGGTATTATTAGGAAGAGAACACCAGCAATTGTCTGCAGTTAGCTTTAGTTGCACACTATGCACAGGATACAGTACACTGACTGAAAATACTGCAGCTGCCTGCTTGTGGTATTATTAGGAAGAGAACACCAGCAATTGTCTGCAGTTAGCTTTAGTTGCACACTGCACAGGATACAGTACACTGACTAAAAATACTGCAGCTGCCTGCCTGAGGTATCATTAGAAAGAGAACACCAGCAATTGGCTGCAGTTAGCTTTAGTTGCATACTGTGCACAGGATACAGTACACTGACTGAAAATACTGCAGCTGCCTGTCTGTAAGTATATTAGGAAGAGAACAACAGCAATTGGTTGCAGTTAGCTTTAGTTGCACACTATGCCCAGTATACAGTACACTAATATACTGCAACTAGCTGAAACAACTGCCTGCCTGAGGTATTATTAGAAAGAGAACACCAGCAATTGGCTGCAGTTAGCTTTAGTTGCACACTGTGCACAGGATACAATACACTGACTGAAAATACTGCAGCTGCCTGCCTGTAAGTATATTAGGAAGAGAACACCAGCAATTGTCTGCATTAGCTTTAGTTGCACACTGTGCGCAGGATACAGTACACTGACTGAAAATACTGCAGCTGCCTGCCTGTAAGTATATTAGAAAGAGAACACCAGCAATTGTCTGCAGTTAGCTTTAGTTGCACACTGAGCGCAGGATACAGTACACTGACTGAAAATACTGAAAATGCCTGCCTGTAAGTATATTAGGAAAAGAACACCAGCAATTGTCTGCAGTTAGCTTTAGTTGCACACTGCACAGGATATAGTACACTGACTGAAAATACTGCAGCTGCCTGCCTGAGGTATTATTAGAAAGAGAGCACCATCAGCGGGCGGTGGACAGCGAAATGACGTGAGACGTCAGATGGGAAGGGAGGAGCTGGAGGTGTGTCAGTAAACTGGCGTCCTGGCGGCCTCTCTCCAGCGGCGAACATACAGATGAGGCAGCGAGGAGAAGCGAGGAAAACAGAGCGCGAGGTTTAAACGCTGTAGCCAAAGTGCCTGGAGCCCGGAGCCTGGCGTGTACCGGGCTTAGGCATCGCGGTCTCAAATGACTGGGTGACGATCTTGCTCTCCCCGCAGGGCTTCTCCGTGCTCTCCCCCCCCACTGGAACCCGGTGTCAGGTCGGAAAGGACTTTGATAGGAGACGCCTACAGACCACGATCCTTTAAACCCGCAGCACTCCACAGACGGACTCCTCAACGGGGACAGCACGCAGGCGATATTGGATGCTACCTAAGAAGCAAGGTGCATGGCTGGATGGGTGAGGGTAAGAGACACACTGTCCTGCTTGGCTCCGAAGGTAAGAGAGCAATAGATAAGAAACCCCAGAAGAGAGAAAAGTTAAGATACATCAGCTGCAGCATGAGAAGATAGGAGACATTGTACAAGGATATATACAATCGTAGGAGTTTACTTTGAACATTGTTCCTGTCTTAGTGCTACTACTCACCCTACTGCGGATACGGGAAGGCTGGGAACTAAGTTATATGACTTTACATAATACATTATAATAGCATCAACATGTTTGGAGTCATACCTTAGTGATAATTGATGTCATTGCAGCAGCTGTTGTGGTATCACGTCTGGGGCAAATATAAGTGGGATGAGTGGCGAGACCCTATGGTTTTGAATTAACATATCATTGTATATGCGCGCTGATATTGCTACAACCGCCTTGTGCCACTGCATACCGATAAATACCTTGAGGATATAACACAGGCTTATACAGAGGTGGCAGTAGGCGTCTGAGTAGAGCATTTCTGACACATGCCCATTCCCCGGGTATAAAACCCTCGAGGCAAGACACGAGGCAAGACACGCAGGGCAAGGAGGTATATGGACAAATAAATCAGTGTAAATTTTCTGTCAGTATCTTAATGCACCCATATCATAAATATCCGGCATAGAAATATTAGTATTACCAGCGGTAACTTTACTGTATTGGAGGCGCCGAGGGGGCAGGACATAAAGGGTGGTCAAATAAAGCACTGCAAAGGATCGCCAGTATTCGCAGTATCTTCACTACTGCCTGCGACACCTAATCACCATCTTACGGACACAATTGGTAACAACTAGGAAAGAAGACGCTGGCTTTGGAGGCACAGACTAAAATATACTAATAGATACTATAAACAAAATATTGATAGCATCATAATATCCCCATACTGAAGTTACCGCCAAGGACCATTAACATCAACATTATGTGATGACGCCGATGCGCCCAATTGCGCATTGGCGTCACGCTTCCCACGCTGCCTGCGCTGCGTCGCATACTTGTGACGTCAACGCGGCGACGCGGTGTTTACATCCTACGCCCTCCACGAGGTGATTGGCGCCGGACGGGGATGGCGGTTGCCGCTCGTCGTTTTGGCGCCTTCTCCTCTTATTGGCCGCTAGCGTGACGTTGGTGGACACTCCCCCCTTCATTGGAGTGTATATATACTCCTCTCAGTAGATAATTCCTCCCTTCTAGGGTGTGTTACCCCCATGGTTATGATATACTTTGGATTTAATCAATTTCACTGCAAACCAGGTATCTTTTCTGTCCCCCCTGTTTACATCTTATTTTGTTCTACCACGTTTTTGCTCCAAATTGTCTCCATCTTGGGTACCTATACCCCAGTACTGGGGTTTTACTAGTATTTACTCTTTCCCATTCACTTTCGTCACCAATTTACCCCTATACTCTGCACCATAGGTATTTTTTATGACACTATTACCACTGGATGGTTCCTGTCTTATAACTTGTTCTAATAATATCTTTTTCATTACTGGTCTCTTTTTTGCAACACATTCAGTGTTATACCCCTCTTTCATTTCACCTCATATTTCCTTTTTCACAGACAGCTACACTCCCGTGCTACACTATCTCCTCTCTACCCATGGGGGCCCCTCCCTGGGGAACATTTTCTCCTTTTGGCGATACATCTACGCCCGGGTTTGTCCACCTCAGCTCCCGGGACTGATGTCTACATCTGGTCGGCTTTCCGGCCCTCCATGCCTTCACCGAGTCCCATTGACATCTCTGTAAGTAGTTGTGGTAAATTGGGGTTATTCCCCCTCTCCTTTTCCTATCCAAAACAATGATTATTTTAGTTTACCTTATAAATTAACTATGTGTTTCAATACATACAGACATCTACCTCATACTTGCTCCTGAAGAGTGGCAGTCGCCACGAAACGCGTAGAGCCAATAGATGCCCTTTCGCTCATACTGTACTTTATCAATACTTACCATACTTACCAATTGGATCGTACCAACATATCTAGACACAGCTCTCTATCAGGGAGACACGCTTCTATGAAAATGGCTCTCTATGATGTGCATGATATGAATTCATTATGCTATTATTGTTGTTGTCATTATTATTGTTACACCTATCTACCCAATGTACTTTGTTTTTATATAATATTTGATATTATGAACTTATTATATCATTATTGTATTATGGTAACATTATGAATTCATTATGTCATTATTTTATTATGGTACCATTACCACTATTGTCACCATTTTTCACATCAATAAACCATTGACTACTAATTGTTGCCTTGTAATGTTGTCATCAATGCCCATAGTTTTATTATACCTAGTACTGCCCATTTTCATATGTATCGTGATTTCCCCAGGGATGCATTCTTCATATAAAGTCCCACCCTTCTTTCTCCTTATCAATTAACAGGGATGGAGGCGCTTGGCCGTGGTAGCCCTGCGTTCTCATGTAAAGTCCCAACTGGTTGCTCTTTGTTTTGCATATATACAACAGGGATGGAAGCATGCACCCTACCCTTATACATTTACGCTGGTACTTTCCATTGTCATGGTCACTTAGGTCTTGTATATTCAAACACATTGCTTTTACTTATCATTGAGAGATACATAATACTATAGGTTTTTAGGAGCTGAGCTTTGCTGTTTACCATGTTGTTATGGCTACTTGGGGTGCTATGGATACTGGGCTGGGCTATGTTCAGGGCTGGTTTATTCCGGCCGGGGCCTGCCCAGTTCCGGGAGCGGCGATGCGCTCCTGGGGCCCTCCCCCTCCCCCTTCTTCCCTCTCCGGGTCGCTCGGGTATTGGGTGGGCGCCCAATTGTGCATCGGCGTCACGCTTCCCACGCCGCCTGCGCTGCGTCGCATACTTGTGACGTCAACGCGGCGACGCGGTGTTTACATCCTACGCCCTCCACGAGGTGATTGGCGCCGGACGGGGATGGCGGTTGCCGCTCGTCGTTTTGGCGCCTTCTCCTCTTATTGGCCGCTAGCGTGACGTTGGTGGACACTCCCCCCTTCATTGGAGTGTATATATACTCCTCTCAGTAGATAATTCCTCCCTTCTAGGGTGTGTTACCCCCATGGTTATGATATACTTTGGATTTAATCAATTTCACTGCAAACCAGGTATCTTTTCTGTCCCCCCTGTTTACATCTTATTTTGTTCTACCACGTTTTTGCTCCAAATTGTCTCCATCTTGGGTACCTATACCCCAGTACTGGGGTTTTACTAGTATTTACTCTTTCCCATTCACTTTCGTCACCAATTTACCCCTATACTCTGCACCATAGGTATTTTTTATGACACTATTACCACTGGATGGTTCCTGTCTTATAACTTGTTCTAATAATATCTTTTTCATTACTGGTCTCTTTTTTGCAACACATTCAGTGTTATACCCCTCTTTCATTTCACCTCATATTTCCTTTTTCACAGACAGCTACACTCCCGTGCTACACTATCTCCTCTCTACCCATGGGGGCCCCTCCCTGGGGAACATTTTCTCCTTTTGGCGATACATCTACGTCCGGGTTTGTCCACCTCAGCTCCCGGGACTGATGTCTACATCCGGTCGGCTTTCCGGCCCTCCATGCCTTCACCGAGTCCCATTGACATCTCTGTAAGTAGTTGTGGTAAATTGGGGTTATTCCCCCTCTCCTTTTCCTATCCAAAACAATGATTATTTTAGTTTACCTTATAAATTAACTATGTGTTTCAATACATACAGACATCTACCTCATACTTGCTCCTGAAGAGTGGCAGTCGCCACGAAACGCGTAGAGCCAATAGATGCCCTTTCGCTCATACTGTACTTTATCAATACTTACCATACTTACCAATTGGATCATACCAACATATCTAGACACAGCTCTCTATCAGGGAGACACGCTTCTATGAAAATGGCTCTCTATGATGTGCATGATATGAATTCATTATGCTATTATTGTTGTTGTCATTATTATTGTTACACCTATCTACCCAATGTACTTTGTTTTTATATAATATTTGATATTATGAACTTATTATATCATTATTGTATTATGGTAACATTATGAATTCATTATGTCATTATTTTATTATGGTACCATTACCACTATTGTCACCATTTTTCACATCAATAAACCATTGACTACTAATTGTTGCCTTGTAATGTTGTCATCAATGCCCATAGTTTTATTATACCTAGTACTGCCCATTTTCATATGTATCGTGATTTCTCCAGGGATGCATTCTTCATATAAAGTCCCACCCTTCTTTCTCCTTATCAACATTACTATCTCACCGTTCTCCTGGGGTTGGAAGGAACAGGGGACACAAGTTAATGAGCATAGGGCTAAGTCTAATAGTGTAGGTTATTGTTAACTTGGGCACTGCCACCACAATCCTTCATGAGAAGAGCTGTGCATGCTACATTTGATGTTAGGGGACCTAGACATGCCCATAAAAGCACATTTTCTTTGGTATTGTTGATACTATATTCTGGTCATCAGAAAAATTGGTACTGCCCAAACAAGCACTACCCCATTAATACCCAATGGTAAAGGGAAAATAAAACGCAAATAACCCCAGGGAGAGTGCAGTGAGGTGAAGACGGAGTGAAAGTTAATAGTTCCCTCTTAGTACTTCAGTGTAGAAAACAGGTTACCTACCCTGCCCCCCACTAAAAATTTAACTTGTGGGCTCATTATACTTAATATACAGAGGAAAAGATATAAACCCTAACGGGTAGAACGAGAACTTAAGAGGTACAAGGATCTTGAGGTAAGAGAAAATAGAAGGCAATAGGAGACAAAACTTGCACAGAAAACAACGAATAATCATCCGTATATATAAAGATAAACTGACTGAAACCCTACATACTTAGCTCACTGGAATAAATAATGAGTAGAAATACAACCAAAGCAGGGAAAGGGGGACCACCGAAGACACCTAAGGACAACCTCACTGGAAGCTCCACCGGGAGCTCAATCAAGCAATACTTAGCCAGAGGGGGGAGCCCGGGGAGTACCCATCAAGAAGCCTCAAACGTCAACTATGGTGGACAAAAGGAAAAAGGGACTAAATGGGAAGGGAGATCAGACCCCCGATCAATCAAGAGAGTCATCACTAATCGAAAGCGCACCTGAAATATCCAGAACGGTGGAACACAGACAAGACCTTGAACTCCCCTCAAAAAACGAAATCGCAGAGATGTTCAAAGCACTTGAAACCTCAATCAAATCAGAGATAGGTATGCTGAGGACAGACCTAGGCAACCTATTGGCCAGAGTCGAGAGAGCAGAAGACATAATGGAGCAACAGGAGCGAGAAATCTCTGACTTAAAAGAACAAATTAAAATAACCCAACAAAATCAGATAAAAATATGTTACAGGATAGAGGATCAGGAGAACAGAAGTCGCAGGCAAAATTTGAGAATCCGTGGAATCCCGGAAAAGAGGGGTGAAGATCTAAGGAAGACCGTAGCGGACATCTTCTCCCCCCTACTGGAATTGGGAGGAGAGGATTTCCCAAAAATCGAGCGGGTGCACCGGATAGGAAGGCTGGACACTAGACGAACAGAAAGAAGCCGTGATATAATTGTGCGATTTAGATTTTACGCAGACAAGGAAAACATATGGGTAAAACTGAGAGGGAATACGCCACTCCAATTCAAGGAGGCAAGGATTCAAGTGTTTGCAGACCTAGCTAAAGACACACTAACGAGAAGACGCCTTCTGAAGCCCCTCCTGGAACAAATGACAATCCAAAATATAAAATACACATGGGGATTTCCCGCATGCCTGTTGGGAAGCAAAGATGGCAGAACAGCTAGGCTAAGATTCCCCGGGGAGTTAGAGGAATTCTGTAGGAAATTGGGCATACAGGTGCCTGCGATGATGGAATGGTCCAATGAACGCTGGATTGAATTAGGAATAGGATTAGTGTAAAAGGAAAGGGGGGTGGGGGGGGACTTGGGAGGGGGGGGAATTAGCAAAAGATATTAGAGAAAATGGGGAGCTGCTAGGAGAAGATTGGTACACTCGGTCGCCAGGGTAATGATGACCGGTGACCTGGCATACCAATAGCCCCACCTTTTGAGGTGGAGACCAATGGAGGGTTATGATATATCTGACCCACACTGGCTTAAGGGTCTAGTGAAGACCATGGGGAGGGTGGGTGGGGTGGGGGAGGAGGACGGGGAGGGAGAGGAAAGGGGGGAAAGGGAGAAGAGGAGGGAGGGGGGGATGGGGCGTGGGTGAAAGGAAGGGGTTACACTTTAATTATATTAATTAAAAAAAGGGATATCTCTCCAGGGTCTAAGATAGATAGGTGTGTTGAATTTCTCCAGGGTCTAACGACAGAGTGCGATGGAAGGGAGGTAGAAAAATGACACTAGCCACAATAAAATGCGTAACATATAATGTCAAAGGCCTAAATATGGTCCACAAAAGACGAAGTATATTTAATGAGCTTAGACTGCTTGGACCAGAGGTGGTATTCCTTCAAGAAACACATATATCACATCAATCAAGATTAAGACTACACTCGGGGGAATACCCGACCTGGTACCAAGGAGATACTATTTCAAGTAGAACACGGGGAGTTGCAATTGGATTTTCAAAAAGAATTAGGTTCATACTGGAAGAAAGATTAGTGGATACAGAAGGTAGATACTTATTCCTAAGAGGTAGACTAAACGAAAAAGAGTATACACTAGCTAATATTTACGCACCAAATAAAAACCCGATAGAATATGTGGTAAAAACTCTGGAGAAGTTGATAGAGTTTAGGAAAGGGCACTTGATAATAATGGGGGACCTTAATTTTTGTTTGGATCCGGGCCTGGATAGTACGGCCCGAGCACAGGGGAAGAACAGTGGGCAATTAAGAAAGATCAGGCAAAAACTTGCCAGCCTTCAATTAGTGGACATATGGAGAGTGCAACATCCAAGGAAAAGACAACATGTACATGTGAGCGCTACAATCAACCAATTTGAAACAGTTAGAACCCCCCAAAAAAACATATATTGCTCTAATAGAGAGAGGATGAATAACTGAAGGGTAATTACATAACTATGATTAAAAAATAATGATAAAAAATGAAACTGTAATAATATGATAATTAATCAGCACAAGCAGACTCTGAGCTGCTAAAGTCCAAACAAAACTAAAATATAGTCCATAAGAAGCAACTGTAGAAGGCAGCCCTGTAGATTAGGATGAAGCAATCCTCTGGGTGCTGAAGAAGAAGAACAACAATGGCGCCACTCTAAGTGCAGTATTTTAAAACGAATTTAATATATCTTTAAAATCAAGTACTCACAAGGGTACATGTAAACAGGCGTGTGGAAAATAAATTGATAATGCCGGGTGTCCCAGATAGGGTGTCCAGTCACATCGTACGGTGGCGTTCTGTTTCGTATGACAGGCTGCGCTGCTAGATGCTTGTGGTGTCCTGCCACTGGAACGCACTGTTTTCGATCCGGGGAACAGGGTCACTTCCGGGTCCGTGCAGGGATAGACTGATAGGCGACGCGTTTGCGGAGCTACGCTCCTTCCTCAGGCCTAACGTGACCTGTGATTGGTCAAAACTAATGTAGTCTAAGACGGGCCTTGATTGGAGGGGAAAAACATCTATCAAACTCAGGCATAGAGCTGTGTGCTGTAGCTACGTGCTTTGTGAGTTCTTCTGTGCCACTGACAGGTGTGGTGAGCTCATATCGCAGAAGGTTTTACCTCAATTCCTAGCATAGGTAAACTGCTTGGGATCTTACTGTCCTCCATCCATGATTCCATGGATGATGAATCATGGATGGAGGACAGTAAGATCCCAAGCAGTTTATCTATGCTAGGAATTGAGGTAAAACCTTCTGCGATATGAGTTCACCACACCTGTCAGTGGCACAGAAGAACTCAAAAAGCACGTAGCTACAGCACACAGCTCTATGCCTGAGTTTGATAGATGTTTTTCCCCTCCAATCAAGGCCCGTCTTAGACTACATTAGTTTTGACCAATCACAGGTCACGTTAGGCCAGAGGAAGGAGCGTAGCTCCGCAAACGCGTCGCCTATCAGTCTATCCCTGCACGGACCCGGAAGTGACCCTGTTCCCCGGATCGAAAACAGTGCGTTCCAGTGGCAGGACACAACAAGCATCTAGCAGCGCAGCCTGTCATACGAAACAGAACGCCACCGTACGATGTGACTGGACACCCTATCTGGGACACCCGGCATTATCAATTTATTTTCCACACGCCTGTTTACATGTACCCTTGTGAGTACTTGATTTTAAAGATATATTAAATTTGTTTTTAAATACTGCACTTAGAGTGGCGCCATTGTTGTTCTTCTTCTTCAGCATCCAAGGAAAAGAGATTACACGTTTTATTCCCCTGTGCACGGGTCATACTCCCGGATTGATTATGGTCTGATTGACCATAGGGACATTGAGAAGGTGGTAGATTCCTGGATAGGAAATACAACTTACTCAGACCATGCACCAATGACCATGGAAATAAAAATAGGCGAAGAAAATAGACTCAGGGCAATGGCGCCTAAATGAAGAACTGATAAGGGGGGAGGAAGGGTTCAATAGAATTAATAACTAACTGAAGAATTATTTTGTATTAAATGACACAGGAGAAGTACCTGGGTCCACCTTATGGCAGGCCCATAAAGCTTACATCAGAGGAGTACTAATTGAGTTAGGGTCAAGGCAGAAAAAAGAGAGAGGTAAGAAAATTCAAAAATTAACAGAGGAGCTAGCCAGCTTAGAACAGAAACATAAGACACAATCAGGGCAATTGTTCCAAGCGACGTATAAACATATAATAATCAAAAGGACAGAGCTGAAAAATTTAATGGAACAAGAAGTTAGAGCGACACATAGGAAGATCACAGGAGATAGGTATCGTTGGGCTAATAAACCGAGTAAACATCTAGCAAAAATAGTGCAAAAACGGAAAGCCAGAAACTTTATAGAAAAAATCCAGACCAAAGAGGGCCATATAGAGTACTCCTCTGGAAAAGTAGCGGAGGTATTTAAAAACTATTATCAGGAGCTATATTGAATTCCAAAACAGGGTACACAGCTTAACAATAGAAGAGAGAGAAACAATAAGTATTTAAGGAAGGCAATGTTGCCCAAAATTACAGAAGTGGAAAGAGAATGTATGGAAACACCAATCTCTGAAGAAGAAGTGAGAAAAGCAATAGCAGGAATGGCTCTGGGGAAAAGTTCTGGTCCGGATGGATTTACATTAACCTATTATAGAACATTTAAAGAAGTTTTGATCCCTAGGTTGTGTCAGTATTTTAATGGGTTAGGTGAAGGATACGAGATGAGCAAGGAGGCCTTAAAGGCTTCCATCACGGTCATACTCAAAGAAAGAAAAGAAAAAACTTTATGTTCAAGTTATCGTCCCATCTCTCTCCTTAATACTGACACAAAACTCTACGCAAAGATTCTAGCTGAGAGGTTAAAGGGATCAATGAATGCTTTGGTCAGCCCAGGCCAGGTGGGTTTTGTTCCTAAAAGAGAGGGGAAGGATAATGGGGTTAGGACATTGCTCTTGTTACAAAAAACTAGCGAGAGTGGACCCCCAGGACTACTACTGTCGATCGATGCTGAGAAGGCTTTCGACAAGGTAGACGGGGGGTTCATGTTTCTGACCTTGAAGACCATGGGACTCGGACCCAAAATGATCCAGCGGATCAAAACCTTGTACCAACATCCCACGGCAGAGGTGGGAGTGAACGGAGTAATGTCTCAGCCATTTGAGATGGAAAATGGAATGAGACAAGGGTGTCCCCTGTCCCCGCTGCTCTTTGTTCTTACTATGGAACCTTTCTTAGCAACAATACGGGCAGATCCAGAAATAAAAGGTTTTAAGATCGGTAAAGACGAACACAAGGTCGCAGCTTATGCTGACGACGTGTTATTCTATATTTCGGACCCTGTGATTACTATGCCCAAGTTAGTTAAGGCCTTAAAGGAATTTGGAGTGGTGTCCAACTTTCAAATAATTTGGCAAAATCAGAAATATTAAAGGGGTTGTAAAGATGTTTTTTTTTTTTTTTTAAAATAACAAACATGTTATACTTACCTTCACTGTGCAGCTCGTTCTGCACAGAGTGGCCCCGAACCTGGTCTTCTGGGGTCCCTCGGCGGCTGTTTCAGCTCCTCCCCGCAAGCATTTACCACCTTCATGCGAGCTCCCTCGCACGGTTGTGAGTGCTTGCGGGCGCGCTCCCGTGATACAGCTGGCGGCTATAGCCGCTCGCTGTATCACTCGGCCCCGCCCCCCGGCGCGCCGCGTCATCGGATGTGATTGACAGCAGCGCGAGCCAATGGCTGCGCTGCTTTCAATCCATCCACTGCAGCCAATCAGCGACCAGGCTGAGCTGCAATGAAGCTGACGAGGACGAGGAGCGAAGATTCGAGGCGTCAGGTAAGTAAAACGGGGGGGCTGGGGCGGCGGTACTGTCAAAAGTTTTTTCACCTTAATGCATAGAATGCATTAAGGTGAAAAAATTTTTACCTTTACAACCCCTTTAAACATAAATTTAAATAAAATAGAAATAGACACATTGAAAAAAGAACACAGCTTTAGATGGACTAAAGAACTAAAGTACTTAGGAATAAAGCTGGCTAGCTCAACCAAGAAAATATTCACAATAAACTACCGGTATTTACCTCTGTTAGATACAGTCAGAACTGATTGCAAAAACTATGCCCGTAAAGCCCTCTCATGGATAGGCTGTATAAATGTCATTAAGATGTTCCTACTCCCCAAGATCACATATCTGTTCCAGATGGTACCGCTTCCACTCCCCCTATACTATTTGAGAAAGTTAAAAAAAATTATAATGAGTTTTATATGGAAAAATAAAAAACCGAGGGTTCCCTTCAGGATCTTAAAACAAAAGAAAACACACGGAGGTCTAGCAGTTCCAGATATCCAGAATTATTACAAGGCCGTAGTACTGTCTAGAATGGCCGAATGGGCAAAGCAAGATAATGAAAAACGTTGGGTAAGAATAGAGGAATTTTTAAGTAAAGCAACACTGGGAAGTGTTATTTGGAATCCTCCACATGCTAGAATTTTAGATAAAGACACACATGTAATAACACGTAATGTATTCAAAATTTGGGACGGGGTATATAAGAAAGTGAACGGAAACCACAACTCACCTTTAATTTCACTAACAGATAACAATTTTTTTCCACCAGGATTAGAAACTATAGGAGGAAAGGATGCACTTTGGGGAAAGACACAATTAAGACACATTATTAGGGGGGGTAAAATTATGATATTGCAGGAAATTAGAGCTGGGAGGGTGACACGAGGGTTAGACGAATGGCGGTACCTCCAGCTGTGTCATTTTGTGAGTAAACTGCCAGGTCCGATTAGGGCGGGGGATAAACTTACGGACTTTGAGAGGTAATGTGATACAGAAGATCCAAGAAATACAGTCTCAAAAATGTACAAGGTCCTGATGAAGATGGATCAGCTGGAGATACCCCCATTTATAAATAAATGGGAGAGGGAACTAGGCACAAAGAAAGATGATAATACAATTAAGAGAATTTTGGAAATGATTTGCAATTCAGCTTTAGACGTACGGACGGCAGAAATGAACTATAAATGCATAAGCAGGAGTTATCTTACCCCAGAGATAACAAGTAAATATCAAAATCGATCGGCATACTGCTGGCGAGGATGCCAAGAGATAGGAACAATGGTGCACCTATGGTGGACATGCCCTAAAATAAAACATTTCTGGGGGAAGATACTTGTGTTAATTAAGGAAATAACAGGAAAAGAAGTAGCAGAAGATCCCTGTGAGGTTTTGTTTCATGGGGGAGGCGGAGACATTAAAAAGTACAAGCAATCATTGGTACCTCACCTCCTGAATGCTGCGAAGCGAATAATCCCGAAGAACTGGCAGAGGAAGGAGAGTCCCGAGATATGGGAATGGATAGATGCTGTGGAGGAAACATACAATATGGAGAGCAAGGCTCGCGCAATAGAGGAAATAGGAACTACGGGCTCAGCGGAGTGGGAACGCTGGGTAACATTTTAAAAAACGTGGTGTAGAACACAGAACTGAAAGTCTAGAATAGTGAAGGAGAGATGGGAGAATTAGACCTTGGAGAGATGGGGCCCGGGAGGGATGGTGGGATGGGAGGGGGGAGGGAGGTGGGATGGGGATTATTGAGAAGAAGCGGATATTGTCTATTCGGTCATGTTAGACCCCTGGGGGGGATAAGCCAAGATGTTAGAGGTATTAATACCTGTTTTTAATCACTTTTTGTTATGGCAAAGCGTCACAATGATGAGACAAAGGAGAGGAGAGGGAAGACAAATGAGCTGCAAAGCTGATTCATACCTCTCAAAATGGTCGACTGAACTGACAAAAAATAGAAAAAAAAAAAAAAAAAAAGAAAGAGAGCACCAGCAATTGGCTGCAGTTAGCTTTAGTTGCACATTGTGCACAGGATACAGTAAAACAAATGTGAACAAATATCTGCGCTAACTAGAAACAGTGGTTAGCTGCTAGCATAGTTTGTTGATTCATCAAACGCATATATAATATTATACACAGACCAGATATGTGACCACCTGGCTTTTCCCATCTTTTGGCTATCTGTGATGGAGTGTCATTCTGAGTTACTGTTGAGCCTTGGCATCATTAGATTACATCTCATGTGTTTTACATTTTTCTGGTAAGCAGATTGGCAGCACGTGGGTGTGGTGTGCTTTCTTTGTGCACACTGAAGTTTGGTGGAGGCTTCACGTCATCTCTACTCTCCAAAAGTTCTTATGGACTATTTTTATTCTCTTGATCACTTTTTTTAATTTAGCGCTGCATTTTGATATTTTTTGCACAGGATACAGTACACTGACTGAAAATACTGCAGCTGCCTGTCTGTAAGTATATTAGGAAGAGAACACAAGCAAATTGGCTGCAGTTAGCTTTACTTACACACTGTGCCCAGTATACAGTACACTGACTAAAAATTCTGCAGCTGCCTGTAAGTATATTAGGAAGAGAACACTAGCAATTGGCTGCAGTTAGTTTTAGTTGAACACTGTGCACAGGATACAGTACACCGACTGAAAAATACTGCAGCTGCCTGCCTGTGGTATTATTAGGAAGAGAACACCAGCAATTGTCTGCAGTTAGCTTTAGTTGCACACTGTGCACAGCATACAATACACTGACTGAAAATACTGCAGCTGCCTGCCTGTGGTATTATTAGGAAGTGAACACCAGTGATTGTCTGCAGTTAGCTTTAGTTGCACACTGTGCGCAGGATACAGTACACTGACTGAAAATACTGCAGCTGCCTGCCTGTGGTATTATTAGGAAGAGAACACCAGCAATTGCCTGCAGTTAGCTTTAGTTGCACACTGTGCAAAGCATACAGTACACTGACTGAAAATACTGCAGCTGCCTGCCTGTGGTATTATTAGGAAGAGAACACCAGTGATTGTCTGCAGTTAGCTTTAGTTGCACACTGTGCACAGGATACAGTACACTGACTGAAAATACTGCAAATGCCTGCCTGTAAGTATATTAGGAAGAGAACACCAGCGATTGTCTGCAGTTAGCTTTAGTTGCACACTGTGCACAGGATACAGTACACTGACTGAAAATACTGCAGCTGCCTGTCTGTAAGTATATTAGGAAGAGAACACCAGAAATTGGCTGCAGTTAGCTTTAGTTGCACACTGTGCACAAGATACAGTACACTGACTGAAATACTGCAGCTGCCTGTGGTATTATTAGAAAGAGAACACCAGGAATTGTCTGCAGTTAGCTTTAGTTGCACACTGTGCACAGGATACAGTACACTGACTGAAAATACTGCAGCTGCCTGTCTGTAAGTATATTAGGAAGAGAACACCAGCAATTGGTTGCAGTTAGCTTTAGTTGCACTCTGCACAGGATACAGTACACTGACTGAAAATACTGCAGCTGCCTGCCTGTAAGTATATTAGGAAGAGAACACCAGCAATTGTCTGCATTAGCTTTAGTTGCACACTGTGCGCAGGATACAGTACACTGACTGAAAATACTGCAAATGCCCGTAAGTATATTAGGAAGAGAACACCAGCAATTGTCTGCAGTTAGCTGTAGTTGCACACTGCTCAGGATACAGCACACTGACTGAAAATACTGCAGATGCCTGCCTGAGGTATTATTAGAAAGAGAGCAACAGCAATTGGTTGCAGTTAGCTTTAGTTGCACATTGTGCTCAGGATACAGTACACTGACTGAAAATACTCCAGCTGCCTATCTGTAAGTATATTAGGAAGAGAACACCAGCAATTGTTATCTGTTATCTTTAGTTACACACTGTGCCCAGCTTTAGTTGCACACTGCACAGGATACAGTACACTGACTGAAAATACTGCAGCTGCCTGTCTGTAAGTATATTAGGAAGAGAACACCAGCAATTGGCTGCAGTTAGCTTTAGTTGCACACTGTGCCCAGTATACAGTACACTAATATACTGCAGCTAGCTGAATCAACTGCCTGCCTGTGATATTATTAGGAAGGGAACACCAGCAATTGTCTGTCCTGTGCACAATGCACAGGATACAGTACACTGACTGAAAATACTGCAGCTGCCTGCCTGAGGTATTATTAGAAAGAGAACACCAGCAATTGGCTGCAGTTAGCTTTAGTTGCACACTGTGCGCAGGATACAGTACACTGCCTGAAAATACTGCAGCTGCCTGCCTGTAAGTATATTAGGAAGAGAACACCAGCAATTGGCTGCAGTTAGATTTAGTTGCACACTGTGCGCAGGATACAGTACACTGATTGAAAATACTGCAGCTGCCTGCCTGTAAGTATATTAGGAAGAGAACACCAGCAATTGGCTGCAGTTAGATTTAGTTGCACACTGTGCGCATGATACAGTACACTGACTGAAAATAGTGCAGCTGCCTACCTGTGGTATAATTAGGAAGAGAACACCAGTGATTGTCTGCAGTTAGCTTTAGTTGCACACTGTGCACAGGATACAGTACACTGACTGAAAATACTGCAGCTGCCTGTCTGTAAGTATATTAGGAAGAGAACACCAGCAATTGCCTGCAGTTAGCTTTAGTTGCACACTGTGCCCAGTATACAGTACACTAATATACTGCAGCTAGCTAAATCAACTGCCTGCCTTAGGTATTATTAGGAAGAGAACACCAGCAATTGTCAGCAGTTAGCTTTATTTGCACACTGCACAGGATACAGTACACTGACTGAAAATACTGCAGCTGCCTGCCTGAGGTATTATTAGAAAGAGAACACCAGCAATTGGCTGCAGTTAGCTTTAGTTGCACACTGTGCGCAGGATACAGTACACTGACTGAAAAAACTGCAGCTGCCTGTCTGTAAGTATATTAGGAAGAGAATAACTGGAACTGATCTAGCTAAAAACTGAATACAGTGTGTGTGTATATATATATATATATATATATATATATATATATATATATATATATATATATATACAACACCTGGGATGCATATATATATATATATATATACACAATACAGTGACTGAAAATACTGCAGCTGCCTGCTTGTAAGTATATTAGGAAGAGAATAACAAATGAAATGACACTGTCTGTCTCTCTCTCTATCTCTCTCAGCATGCTGGAACACACTACACAGGGCTGACTTGCAGGCGGCCTTATATAGTGTGGGGCGTGTACTAAATCCCCTGAGGCATAATTGGCCAATGCCATCCTGCCTTTGGCCAATTATGGCTCTCTGTTCTTACTGCGCTGTGATTGGCCAAAGCATGCGGGTCATGGTGCATGTTTGGCCAATCATCAGCCAGCAATGCACTGCGATGCCGCAGTGAATTATGGGGCGTGACGCGAATTTGGCACGAACGGCCCATAATATTTACAATTCGACGAACGGTCGAACGGCCGATGTTCGAGTCGAACTTACGTTCGACTCGAATTTGAAGCTCTTCCCTATTCACTATCTGTCATGCTCAGAAACGTGTAGGCCTCTTCACTAGTGTACCTTTGATTTGACATTTTGGTCTCTAAATTTACTGGTACACTGGTGAGA
The DNA here is from genome assembly GCF_042186555.1 of Aquarana catesbeiana. Classification (NCBI taxonomy): domain Eukaryota; kingdom Metazoa; phylum Chordata; class Amphibia; order Anura; family Ranidae; genus Aquarana; species Aquarana catesbeiana. The sequence goes on along the minus strand of NC_133334.1, from coordinate 94,089,675 downwards.
CTCACTGGTAAAAAAGCTCCTGACTGTTAGCGACTGATTCAAACGCTACCAAAAAAACTGTTAGCTTTTGCAGGGATCAGACCTGACTCTGCGAACGCTGCAGTTATGTGTTTTGTAAGTGACACTGATCGATTGATACTGCACTTGGATGGGCTGGGCTGGGTGGAGGGGCTAAATGCAGGTGCTAGCAGGTATCTGGGCTGATCCCTCTAATACTGCATTTTTGGGAACCCTAAACTGCTGGGGATGCTAGTATAGATCTGATCAGATCAGACATCAATCCGTTCAGACACTATACTACTAAGGGAGGCGTATGGTGCGTGCGTGGGTGTTAGCGGTACTGGGACAATACAGACCCTATCTGACGATAAAACCTAACTTTGATCACCCGCCGGGTGAGGTTAAACCTTCATTGGGTATAATACGGCAGGTGCCCTGACGCTATAAAAAATAAACTAGCTAAACTGCGATAATAGGGCTCCCACCCAGCCTGTTGGAATAAGATGGCTGGGTGGGAGCCCTATTAACCTGGGAGGATGTCACATGACGTCCTCCCAGGATCACGCAAAGGGTTTAAAGGGTTTAAAGGAGCAGGACTAGATGCAGAGCTTTTAAGAGTAACTTGCGCTGTTGGTCACTAGTTCTCCCTTCCTTCCTTGATGCATTTGGACTATTAGGATTAATTAATTATCTATGCGCTTGTAGTATGGTGCATATTGCCATGTGTATAAATCCCAGCCTTGTTTAGAGATGAGCCAAACATGGCTGGGTTGGCTTCACATGAGGGATGTACAGAAGTTCTGCTAATCTGAACCCTACTGAAGTCAATAGGAGCCAAATCTTTAATATCTGTTCTGGCCATTTTCAAGGCTAATAGGCAAAAGTTTGCAAAACAAATGAGGGCGGGGCTGGGCACTGCAAAAAATACAATGCAAAAAAATTTTTTTAAATCATTTGGCAGGGAACAGCGATTTAAATAATGCTTAAAGTGAAATATGTAACCGCTTCCCGACCAGCGCACTCCAATATACAGCGGCAGAATGGCGCTGGTGGGCAAAAGGGCGTACAGGTACATCCCCTTTAAGAAGCAGCGCCCACCACATTCTCCGTGACTGTGATTACGGGTCCCGCTGACTCGATGTCTGCCAGGTGCTCGCGATCGTGTCAAGGAGAGGTAGAATGGGGAGATGCTTTTGTAAACAAAGCATTTTCCCGTTCTGCCTAGTGACAGGACAGAGATCACTGCTCTCTGTCATCGAGAGCAGTGATTGCTGTTATGTGTGTTGTAGCCCCTCCCCCCACAGTTAAAATCACTCTCTAGGACACACTTAACCCCTTCATTGCCCCCTAGTGGTTAACCCCTTCACTTATAGCACTGATCGCTGTATAAATGACAATGGTCCCAAAATAGTGTAAAAAATGTCCGATGTGTCCGCCATAATGTCGCAGTCCCAATAAAAATCGCAGATCGCCACCATTACTAATAAAAAAATGTAAAATAAAAATGCCATAAAACTATTTCCTATATTGTAGACGCGATAACTTTTGCGCAAACCAATCAATATAGGCTTATTGCGATTTTTTTACCAAAAATATGTAGAAGAATACATATCTGCCTAAACTGAGGAATAAAATAGTTTTTTTATATATATTTTTGGGGGATATTTATTATAGCAAAAAGTAAAAAAAATGCGTTTTTTTCAAAATTGATGCTCTTTTTTTGTTTATAGCACAAAAAATAAAAACCGCAGAAGTGATCAAATACCACCAAAAGAAAGCTCTATTTGTGGGAAAAAAAGGACGTCAATATTGTTTGGGTACAACGTCGCAAGACCGCGCAATTGTCAGTAAAAGCGATGCAGTGCGAATTGCAAAAAGTGCTCTGGTCAGGAAGGGGGTAAATCCTTCCGGGGCTGAAGTGGTTAAAGAGTCCAATTGTTTTATATAACATGCTTAGGGGATGCCCTAAACATACCTGTATGATGTATACAATGTATAACAGCAAACGTTACATTTACAAAGAAAAGAAAGTGCCATTTAAATTGCTAGTAAATGACATTTACATTTATTTTCCTTTGATAAAGCGTGGGGACCTTTGAGGGGGTCAACTGACTTACATAACATTGTTAAAGTAACCCTGTTGTTATACTAAATGCCCCAAGGCATATATGAAATCCCTCCAGAGAACAATGCTCTATTATTATAGCGTCACTAAACCCACATCATAAAAAAAACTATGAATAAATGGTGTATTACAGTACATGCTGTTCATACCCACTCAGTCAGTATGAGATTCGTTTTCTGTATTCTGCAAAAAACCTGGTTGATCCTGATGCTCTCTATCTTCAACTTCTGTCCAAGTCCCCAATTCAGCTAAAGATTCTGCAGCTGTGGTGGCAACTCTGCACATGCTCAGTTTTTAGTGAGTTAGTATGCTGAGCATTTCCTCCCTATCACATCTGAGCAGCCCATTTGATTATAGAGTCACACATGTGGGCGTATACACTGTGGTAAATGACAACCCACTCCCTCCTCCATGCTCACTAACCAGCTAAATACAATGGGGCTGAGATATTACATGTAGAATAATGGAGGATTCACCACCCTCTTATTCTAATGCCGCGTACACACGATCAGAATTTTCGTCGGAAAAGCCTTGGATGGTTTTCCGACCTAATTCCGCTCAAGCTTGTCTTGCATACACACGGTCACACCAAATTCTGACCTTCAAGAATGCAGTGACATACAACACATACGACACTATAATGCCCCGTACACACGGTCGGACTTTGTTCGGACATTCCGACAACAAAATCCTAGGATTTTTTCCGACGGATGTTGGCTCAAACTTGTTTTGCCTACACACGGTCGCACAAAGTTGTCGGAATTTCCGATCGCCAACAACGCGGTGACGTACACCACGTATGACAAGACTAGAAAAGGCCGGTTCAGAACCAAGCGCGGCACCCTTTGGGCTCCTTTTGCTAATCTCGTGTTAGTAAAAGTTTGGTGAGAGACGATTTGCGCTTTTTCAGACTCGTGGCTTTCAGATCGTTTTCTGCCGTTCAGTTTGTGCTTGTGGGTTTGTATCTGCTCTTCAGTGCGTGCAGTCAGTTCGTATCAGAGTTTTCTGTGTGATCTTGCCTGCTCGTTGCTGTTTTTCAGGTCGCTCTTAACAGGCCTTGCTGTTCTTCAGTGCGTTCTGTTACTTCGTTCTGAGCAGCCGACCGTTTTCTAGCCATGTTTCGTATGCGTACTCCTCGTAGAGTTCGTGCTGTGCGGGGGCTTGGTGTTGGGGTCCTGACCTTGACACAAGTCCAGTCCATGAACAGGGTGGGGAGGAGTTCATGGACCAAGAATTGGTTGCTTCAGCGTGACCAGTTCTCTCATATGCCTTTGCTCCGTGAGATCCCTGAGAATAATCCTGATGATTTCAGGATGACGGACCCCGTATTTCACCGTTTGTTGGCTTTGCTGACCCCCTATATCAGCAGGCAGGATACCTGCATGAGGCAAGCCATCACTCCGGAGCAGAGGTTGGTCGCTACCTTGCGGTATTTGGCCACAGGGAGAAGTCTGCAGGACTTGAAGTTCTCGACAGGCATCTCCCCCCAGGCTCTGGGTATCATCATCCCAGAGACCTGTTCTGCCATCATACAGGTCCTGCAGAAGGAGTATATGAAGGTAAGATTTTTTTCCTTTTATATCACATTTTATTGTATTGAATGTTTGCTAATATCTTGTATTTCTTTCCTCATTCCCTAATGACCATGATTGTAATATGCTGTGAATGTCCCCTTTGTTCTCATGCATGCTGGATTTTTATGTAATTATTATTTTATGTCCTTCATACATATTTGCCCTTCAATAACCTCTCCAGCATGGTGTCTCCTGCCCTATATTCACCTCATGTAGACACTTAACAATGTATTTTATCAGCTCCATAGTAGTGCTTTACCCCAAACAACCCCTAAAATGTTTGTTAATGTTATTTTAGCTTTAAATTCAGGCAGAGTGCCAGAGGCTTTTTTTGTGGTGTCCACAAATTTTTGGTAACCCTCCCTCCCCCCAACTGCTAAGTCAGCTGATCCCAATTCTCTATCCTCAATCATCTATCTGCTGACTTTGCCAAACCCATACACACTATACCCATCTCTTTACTGGTCAGATTTATGGATGAATTCCCCAAAGCATGTAGTGCAAGGGCCTGCCTGTATACTTTCCAATGGAACTGTTTAAAGTTTTTGTATCCTATTATTATCTTGATAGGTAATAGCAGAATGTCCAAATGTCCTCAAATGTGTACAACGTGTATTTATATCTTTGTATTCAGACACTTCTTATATGTCCAGTGGTCTGCTAATAGTGTAACTAAGGAGGGGCTGTTCCAAGTAATACCCTGTATTTAGGCATTCATCTCTCAATGAAGTGAAGAGGGTTACCTGTCCAAGAGTCCCCCCCCCTATAATGTTAGAAATGGCCCATGAGAGGGGGGGAGGGGGAATATGATAGGTGTACCTTATACTTTGGCCTTGTTAAATTCCCCTTATTAAATGCTATCTGGAGGTTGCCCCATAATGTTTGTGTATAATCTGCTTGCCATGTTTCTGTGAAAAAATAGTAATGTTTGTTGTTTTTTCCTCAACAGTTTCCTTCCACGCCACAGGAATGGCAGACTGTGGCCTCCCACTTTGCCCAGCGGTGGGACTTTCCTAACTGCGGAGGGGCAATTGATGGGAAACACGTCCACATCGTCCCACCACCCAACTCGGGGTCGTACTATTATAATTACAAGGGGTTTAATAGTATAGTGATGTTGGCGGTGGTGTCGGCTAATTACGACTTCTTGTATGTGGACGTGGGGAAGAATGGCCGGATGTCCGATGGTGGAGTGATCGCCTAGACGGAGTTCTACAGGCGTCTCCAGAATGGCAGCTTGGACTTGCCACCTCCAGAGGACAATGTTGAAGGTCTCCCATTTGTGTTCGTTGCTGATGAAGCATTTGCGCTGGGGGACCACCTGATGCGGCCATTCCCGATGAGGACCCTCACCCTGGAACAGAGGGTTTTTAATTACCGGCTGGCCAGAGCCCGAAGAGTGGTGGAGAACACATTTGGAATCCTGGCCAGCCGGTTCCGATTATTTCTGACACCCATCCATATGGCGGAGTATAAACTGAACCATATAATACTTGCCTGCTGTGTTCTCCATAATATTTTAAGAAAACATTCAGCCAACTATGCTGGCTCAGTTGGGCCTGAGGCCGGAATCCCAAATCCATCAACACTGACGGCGCTTGAAAGTGGCCGTCCTGGCTTGCCCTCCCTGAATGCCCGTGATGTCCGGTTACGCTACCTGGAGTTCTTTGCGGGTAGGGGGGCTATCAATATGCCAGAGAATCTGTGACACCTTTTTCAAATAAAAAACAAACAAAAGAAATTCTTGGTGGACATTTACTGCTTGTGTTTGTTTTAGCTGACCCTGACAGAAATGTTTTGAGTGCAGAAAATGTCGTGATTGGGTAACCTTATAAAAAATAGTGTTGGCTGGTACTTCCTAAATGCCAAAACACATTTCTCTACAAGTGCACTTGCAACTGCACTGAACCTGCACTTGTAGTGCAAAGTGTAATTGCCCTTAGGAAATAACCCCCATTTGTGCATAAAACAGCAATTACATCACCCCAAAAGTGTTGTAGTGTTGAGACAATAATCCACACATTCTTGAGTAAGGCACTTTTTTATAGCTACACAATCACATGTGCATTTACGCAAGGTTTTTAAAACAAACCAACATGTTTGTTGTATAACAATTTTTGCAGTAGCATTATCAAAAATCGAAATATCCATTTCAGATAAAACAGGCCTGTGTAAAACCAACAAGAAAGACAAAAAACTTGAACTTACAAAGTTTACATATGGTAAAACCTGAAGGCTATATCAGACATGAGTATTTAGGAACTGTGTTTGATATAGCGTTCAGATGGGGGGGAAATCACCCCTGGAAAAGCCAAATTTGGAAGATGCACACCAATTTACGAATGTCAACATGTGCTATCTGCCATCAGGGGGGATCAAGGGACGTGTTTTGGGGGAGCAAGCCCTTCCTCAATGCGACTTTATAATTGAGGAAGGGGTTGCACCCCCAAAACGCGTCCATTGATCTCCCGTGATGGCAGATAGCACATGTTGGCACACTGTGTGCATCCTCCAAATTTGGCTTTTCTAAACATTGTAAAAATTTTAGTAACATAAAACAGGTGATTTTGTGGGGTTTAAATTCGCCCCAAAACATCAATGATGTTATTATTTTTTTTAATAACATCAGTGATTTGTTGCTGGATGTTTTGCAATTGGAGATTACACCCCATGATCTCCCCGATGAGTATCTGGGCACTTTCAGATGTAAAGCGTTCTGAATCACGATCACCTAAAAAGAGATAAAGAACAAAAAAAAAGGTCTCAAAAATCTGCCACCATCCATCTCTTTTACCTGAGTCTGTGGTTGCAGACACTCACCTGTTGTGGTGCCAATCTCCACCACATCTTCTTCTTCCTCCTGCTCAGCTTCTTGGGTTTGCGGTATTTCCCCTTCTTCCAGAGGGGGGGTCTCTGGTCTCCTGGGATGAGGGGTGTCCGAGTCTTTTCTACCCTATGTAAAACAAAAATGGTATAATTAGCACACAAATATTTGATGGCAGAACTAGAAATAGGAAACATTGCTTGGAAGTGGGGTACAATTGTCTATTTTAGCCGAGTTCCAAGATGTATATTTTTTATTGCCCTTTGTCAAGCTGCAATACTTTACCTGTTTGGTACAAGCTTCACAGATGGAGACCCCCCCTATATTATACACTGGAGCACCTGTGTGGCCCCCCTAATAAAAATGTTGTTCTGGTGTCCCACAGTAGTGCTCCAGTGTCCAGATGTGAAAACAGCTGCTCAGTGTCCTCTCCTTACACACAATCTAGTTGGCATTTCATTCTAGTAACAAACCCATCTACACAAACAAATATTTAGCATCCAAGTAGGCCCCCAAAAATGTGTGAAAATGCAATGGTTTTCTAGAGGCCGAAAGAAAAATGTTTGATACGAACGAATAATGGGCCCATGAACATTAAAGTTGACCTTTTGAAACGTTACAATTACTAAAAGCATATGGAGCAGAACGAACGGAATAAAGACAGAAAGAATAGGAACACAGCACAACTACTTACTTTTTTGCAGCACTCTCCGGATCTTTCGGTACTGCTCTGGCTCTCTCAACTTCAGGTCTGACCACCACTTCCTGAGCTGATCTTTCGATCGTCGTACCCTGAAATTCCTCTCAAGACTCCTGACCACTTTCGTCATGATCTTGGCCTTTCGGATGTTGGGGTTGGGGTAAGGCCCATATTTTCCGTCATAGTCGGACTTCTTCATGATGTCGACCATCTCCAACATCTCCCCAAACGACATATTTGTGGCCTTAAAACGTCTCCTTCTGGATTGGGACGTGCCTGGATCCGGGCTTTCCTCCTCCTCCTCCTCGTTGTTAGAATTAGCACGCACCTGCTGTAACTCCGCCATGTGCTCTTCACCCACTGCGCTGAACGAAAAGGGGCGGGGAATAGACTAGAAAGAACGTCAGGGGCGGGCGGAGTTACACGCATGCGCAGTGTGTATAAAGCGTAACACGCGTGCGTATTACGTACGATCTGTGAGCGGAGGAAGGAGCATTGGACGCGCCGATCGTAAGAACGAAGGTAAGAGCCAAACTTGTGCCTATACTGCTTCTAGATTGAGGCCTATATTGTAACAAGATTAGGAGAGTTTTGTCTGACATTAGGCTTTGTCTTGTGTTGTGTCTTGCAGTGAACATGGATATCTTAATGAAAGATAATGACTTCATGTCAGTATTCATAGATATGCTAAGTGAGCTGCCCTGTCTGTGGGAGATTACCCACCCCCATTTCAAGAACCAAGCAAAGAGGAAGGCAGCACTGGAGCAATTGTGTGAAATTGTGAAGCAGGTGATCCCCACGGCAGACATCACTTATTTAAAGATTTTCATTGGTGGCCTGAGGAGCACATATCTGAGGGAGCGCAAGAAAGTCCTGGATTCACAGAGATCCGGAGCAGCAGATGACATCTATGTCCCCAGGATGTTGTACTATGACAGGCTGCACTTTCTGGCAGGCCAGACTGAACCCAGGCCATCCCTCTCCAGTCTTCCTTCCATGCTTCCTTCCCCCCCGGCTGAGGCTTCTGACGCCCAACCTGGGCCTTCCAGGCCATATGTGGAGGAGCCCAGATTGAGCCAGGTATAGCATTCTTCTAAATATTTCTGCTTGTCCAATCAATGATGTTAACTAGATATTCGTTGGGAGTACTAATTTAGGATTGTGATTGATGATGCAAAACATTACAACCATGTCCCTTTTTCATACACAGGGAAGTCTCAGCCAGGAGGTGGCCGGGCCGAGCCGGCTGGCTGATATCAAGGTCCCTCCACCACACCTGAAAACAGAAAGTGGCAGTAGGACGAGTACCCTAGAGGAGGCAGCTATAGCATTCTTTTGGAGGGCTACAGAGGTCCTGGGAGCACCCCACACCATGCAGGAGAACATTGCTGCATTCATAGCATATAAAATGCAGAGGATGGAGGAGGGCCAAAAAGCCATGTGTGAGGCCCTCATATCAGAGGCTCTGGAGAAAGGTATGAGGGGCCAAATTACACCTCACACACAGCTTTGGGATGGTCCTCCTCCTCCTCCCGCAGGTCCTCCTCCTCCCTCTCCTCCAGGTCCTCCCAGTCCTCCTCCAGGTCCTCCCAGTCCTCCTCCTCCTCCAGGTCCTACTCCTCCTCCTGCCACATCTCCAACTGCACAGCCACAGCCCGGTAGGAGGCGTAGAAGGAAGACCAGACAGTGATTGCCCTGGGTTCAGTCTGGTTGGCCAAAAGATGCAGCCTCTTGTGGTACCACAGCCTGGGGACACAGATGTCATCTGCTACTATCCGGATCTCTGCGAATTCTGGACCAGATTGCCCTCCCTTACATATGGACTCCTCAGGCTACCAATTTTGATGTTGAAGAATTGATGTCTGCCGTGGGGGTCCCAGGCTTCGCTAATTTCTCCTGTTGATCCAGTGTTGCCTTCCTCTTTATTTGGTTCTGATCCCTTAATAAAGGATTTTTGTTTTGAATTATACTCTCCTATGTGTTTAACTTCAAAAATGACAGTTGGTTTGTGAGGATTCAGGTACATTTCAAATATACAATGTGAAATGAACAAGGGACACCAACACCAAACAATCTCCTGGAGATTAAATAATAAAAGATCTCAATGGTGTTGGGGTAACTTGACACACAAAACACACACAAAATATTCTGGAGTAAAAATAAAAATAACATTGAACAAAGATCAGCCTTGGAAAAAATCCAAACATTAAAGAAAAAAAAAGGCTGAAAATCCAAAAAAAAAAAATAAAAAAAAAATAAAACTGTCAGATGTGACAACTAATAACAATATATTGAGGGAATCCCACTAAAAAAACACAAATAAAACTTTGTGAGAAGTGTGTGTGAATATGAGCAGCAAAACGACTTAATTCTTGTCACATTATAAAGAAGAAGAGAGTGCGCTGTATTAAACCATTTTTAACATTGCAGCGTGACGAAAGTGCTGTATCCATTACGAACGCTAATGCCGCGTACACACGGTCGGACTTTTCGTCTACAAAAGTCCAACGGACGCTGACGGACTAAAGCTGGCTGGTAATCCGATCGTGTGTGGGCTTCTCCGGACTTTCAACGGACTTTTTTAGCCTCAAATCCGACGGACTTTAGATTTGAAGCATGCTTCAAATCTTTACGTCGTAAGTACGACGGACCCCGAAGTCCGCTCGTCTGTATGCTAGTCCGACGGACAAAAAAACGACGCATGCTCATAAGCAAAAACTAAACGGAAGCACTCGGTCTAGTAAAACTAGTGTTCGTATTGTAGGTAGCACATTCATCACGCTGCAAAATCTGTGATCGTTGAATGCAGCGCATTTTATTTCTTCTTTACGAAGGCTCTATAAAGAACGAAGGTGTTTTGCTGTTCATAATCAGAGTTCTCCCAAACTGATTTCTGGATTCTTTTTCTCTTTGATCTCATGAATGATATAGTATGCATTTTAAAAACAATGTTTCCATACTAATAATACTTTTTCCCCTTTTTTTTTTTTAGGTTTGTAAAGTTACCACAAAGAACCCATTATTCTGTTTTTTTTTTTTATAGTGATTATTTTTTAGTTTTTAGATAAAGTTAACCCAAAGCACCGTTTTTGGTTACGTAAATTTTTGGATTTTCAAGACTTACCACTTGAACATTATTAACATTAGTAATGTATTTTTGGTGTGTTTTTTTTCAAACTCAATGAGATTGTTGTCCCTTGTTAATTTAACATTGTGTGTAAAATCAATGATTTCAAAGAAAAAACATAAAGTCTTTTGCTAAACTCAAAAAATGATCCATTTATTCATGGTCAAAATAAAATAAAGAGGAAGTCAACGCTGTAAAAAGTCGGTGTACCAGAAAATTGGGATCTTGCGGAGTCCATATAAGAGGGAGCACAATCTGGTCCAAGAATCCCAGAGATCAACAGCACCAGCAGATGATCTAGATGTCCCCAGACTGTGGTCCTACAACAGCCTGCGTCTTCTGTCAGACCAGACTGAACCCAGGTCATCATTTTCTTCTCTTCCCTGCAGCCTTTCCTCCACGCTGCCCTGCAGCCTTCCCTGTAGCCTTCTTTTGAGGCTGTGGCTCTGGTGTTTCAGTTGTGGCAGGAGGAGGAGGAGGAGGAGGAGGAGGAGGAGGGGGGGCTGCCTCATGTAGTTGGGTGTTTTGTGTTAGCGTGCCCTGCAGCCCCTTATGGATTGTTTCCCCAAATAGGCGCTCACAAATGAGGCGCTGCTCCCTATTCATCTGAAGAAGCCTGCTGGCTAAGTAGCAGCCATAGGATTCTTCCGCTTCGGGGGGGCTCCTTAAAAAACGGGTGGCCTCTTGCATGAGGCGCAGGGATGCGTCCTGTGTGACCATCCCCTTCCTGGCCCTTTTTTTGGGAAGGTGGAGGGGAGGCACTTGGGATTCGGTCAGGCTCCTACTGGGCCCAGCCACCTCACTTGGCCCAGCCACCTCACTTGGCCCAGCCACCTCACTGGGAGCAGCCACCTCACTGGGAGCAGCCACCTCCTGCCTGACACTGGGCCCAGCCTCCTCCAGGATGATGGTGAATCCGGCCTCCTCCAGGCTGTCCATGGGCCTGGTCTCCTCCTGCCTGCCACTTTCCCCACATTCCTCCTGGATGGACTCATCCTGTGTATAAAAAAAGGACAATAGTTTGAGTATATTTTTTTGGGTTCATCAATGACACACAGTTTGCTTCTCATGAATAGCAAATTCAATGTGAATACTTCTCTTTAATAAAAGAGTCTAATCAGACACCCTAATTATTTCAAGCAGGTGCCAAACATATTTAGCCACTACTGTCAATTGATATGTATACCCAATTTTGAGTGCCAAATTATTTTAGACAATTATAACATCCAGTTAACATCATTAATATTAGTACAGTAAATATTTGTTAAAATAATTTACCTGACTCCAGATGGTCATATCTGGTTCATCCAGGATGGAAGACCCAGCTTGCTCCTCATCAGCCTCTGCTGGGGTGGAGGGAAGGG